>NC_092347.1:21772224-22493810 GCF_963676685.1 Mytilus edulis | reverse complement strand
ATTACTGTGAATAATAGGATAAATGTCATGGTTCATTGACTCAATGTTATTTTTTTGTTGTTTGGACTGTTTCTCAAGCGATATAAGCAATTTGTCAACCATATTTAGTGTATGGAATGATTGTTAGTTGATCATGTCAATCTGGCAGGTTTCAACTGACATTGACCTCTTTTTAATGGTTCATTTTTCGACAATGTTAAGTTTTAGCATTTTGGTTTGCTTTTTATTTCAAGTACTTTAAGCAATGTGTCAACTGGAATAATTGTTAGATGTACATGTACATGTTGGTCTGACAGGATTTATCTGACCTTGACCTCATTTTCATGTTTTATTGGTTAATGTTAAGTTTTTAGTTTTGGTCCGTCTTTCAAAGCTAAAGGTTAATATAGTGTTGTATAAAACTAATGTAAGGTGTACATTAAATTTTTGTACATATATCTGTCTGACAGGATTCATTTGACCGTGACCTTATTTTCATGGATCATAGATTTGTAGTCTATAAACAAAAACTAGATTATCATTACAAGTGTTGTTTTACAGTTTGTTGTAGATGAAGATGAGTCAAAGGAATGGAAGGTGTATGACGCTGGTCCCCGGTCAGTTAAATGTCCGTTAATTTGTTTTCCTCCAGCCAGTGGTACAGCTGATGTGTTCTTCAGACAGATATTGGCTCTCACTGCTGTAGGGTATAGAGTTATTTCTGTAAGTATATTTGATGTGGCTTCAGACAATTATTGTCTCTCACTACTGTAGGGTATAGAGTTATTTCTGTAAGTAATTTTTTCTGGTATTTAAAAAAAATAATGTTACTATGGGCTAGAGATTCTTGGGAACACAGGGAGAAAATTATGCTTTTTTTAGGACTTACATTATCAAACATGTCAAATGACACAATATTTATGTTAGTTCATTTTATTGTGTACTAATAAAAGCCCAAAAAATACTTCAATGGCTATATAGCTAGTACCAGTATATTTACTGAAAACATTGTATATATGCTTTAATTGCAAATCCCAATTAACCTTTACCCTAACTCTTTGCTTACATTAATCTTATAAATGTCACATATTTATAGTCTGTATTTTAGAAGGTCAGTAAGTCATGCACAGTTTAAGAACTCTTTTTGAAATATGTATATGCATGTATATACATGTACAAGCAAGTACAAAACAAGTATTCATTGGTCTATAGATGACACTGTGTAGATGTTGGTCAGTTGTAACTTTTTTTTTACAGGTTGAATATCCAACATATTGGAAAATTGTTGAATTTTGTGAAGGATTTAGAAGACTAATAGACCACTTACAGTTAGATAAAGTATGTATTTAATGAAATAGACTATTCACATATATATAAATGAAAGGAGATTAAGGATATGCTTCAATGAGAGTGTAGCTCTATGACGCACAAAAAATAAAAGAAATCCAATCTAGAGGTCAACAAACTGTCTTCAACAATAGACAGTTGACTATACGGTATGTCAAATTCTGAAGGTTAATAATAAAGTCTAGAAATGTTATAACTTAGTTTTATAAAGACTTTCTAAGATCTGTCATAAGTATAAACAACCTACGTGACCTTCAGCTAGATAAAGCAATTTTGTCATGAATCCTGAATTTACTCTTCGAAAAATTACATTACATATCAGGTACTCTCTGTCAAGTTAGTACTGGGTTGCTGCAATTCAGAGGGACCTTGAGAAGTGAATAAACAATATTTATAATCATTAATATTATGATTAATTTCATATTTAGCTTCATTTCAGCAGCCATCATGACACCCTACAAAAATAATGAGTTGCATTCTTTAGTTATGTAAGAGTCGATTCACATTCAGAAAGTAATTTATTAACAAGAGTTGGAATATATGATGAATATGTACATTTTAAATTTGCATTATCAAGTTGACAATTTGATTTGAAATTATGTATGTCACAAAAGATAACAACACTCAGATATTTGTACTGCATAGTAATAGTTTTTATGGTCAACATGTTTCACCTATACTATACCTATATTGTCATCAGGACAATGTTACATGTAAAAAAGTAGTGCATATCAAATCAACTTCCGATCTGGGATATTTTTCACGAAAGTTTATAGTAAAAGTGGCACAGCTTTAGCCACAAAGGGAGTTCCTATGGGAAAAATTGCATTGTCTATACTTACAGAATTGCAACCTATAATATGTCAACCTGGAATATTGAAAAAAAGGGGCCCACCAACAAGGCAAAATTAGGATTGGGACTGGTCAAAAGTCTCTGCATTAACTTAAAGCCTCCCCCCCCTTTCACCCTCAATTGTACTTCATTTAATCAAAAACTCAGGAAAATTTAAAGTTGAAGAAATTGTTTGGAGTGCATGCATTAAATTAATTGGAAATATGTTTTTTCTTTTTTTGTAGGTACATTTATTTGGAGCATCATTAGGGGGATTTTTAGCACAGAAGTTTGCTGAATATACATACAGATCACCTAGAGTAGCATCACTTATTTTATGCAATTCATTTTACGACACAACTATATTTAACCAAACTAATTCTGCTCAAACGTAAGTATACATTTACATTCTACATTTTATTCTTATAAAGATAAAAGATTCAGTTGTTCTTCTTTCTGAAACTCACAATAATTATGTATTCATCTACAAAACACCAATAAGAGTTAACAAATAAACTTTATTTCTTCAATTCATGGTTATAATCTATACAAGGTAGTTTTTTTTTAGTCTTTTTCATTACCTACAAGTCTCAAAACTCATAATATTCCATATTTTGATTTTGTTGTAAGTCTCACACTAAGCATTCTTTCAAACATGTCACAGACCACCAGAAGAAATTGAAAAGTTGATTGAACATGATGTGCATAAAGATTCAGTGCCGAAGGCTAGCTTATTATCATTATGAAATAAAATAACTCAAGTTGATATCAAGCGATATCCCATTCTCACTCATTATGAAACCTATAAATCTAATTGATAAAAAGAGGTAGATGCAAAATATTTGTATAATTATAGATTATCGTTGATCATCTCAACAAGATTGATTTTCTCGCTTGAGCTGGTACAGCGAAAGTGAGAAAAGCAATCGAGTTGAGATGACCAATGATAATCTGTTTATCGCTATTTTACCTATGACGACGTTGTCAATTTCATGTCAATTTCGTTAGCAACGCCACGTGGCCTCCTTAGTTTCTAGCGATAATTTTCCCATCTCAAGCGAGAAGCATGATATGAAAATTATCACAAAAAAATATCAAAGGAAAAATGCACAAAATAGCGATAAATATCATTTTATATATTAAATGCTGTCACACACTATATATTTGTAATCAAAGGTTTTGGATGATGCCATCATTAGTACTGAAGAAAATGGTAATGGGAAACTTTGATAAGGGATTAGTAGATCCAAGTATCTGTGATTCAATAGATTTTTTAGTGGAAAAGGTAAGTATGTTTAAACTTAATTGAAGGATACATTTTATGTATAAATAATTTCATAGATAATTTGTATGCAAGAGTAAAATTGAGAATGGAAATAGGGAATGTGTCAAAGAGCCAACAACCCGACCATAGAGTCAAACACAACAGCAGGCCATCAATGGGTCTTCAACACAGCAAGAAAATCCTGTATCAAGAGGCTTCAGCTGGCCCCTAAGCACAAATTTGTGTACTAGTTCACTGATAATGGACGTCATACTAAACTCCGAAATGTATAAATGAACTAAAATTAAGAATCATACAAGACTTACAAAGGCCACAGGCAATGACTTGGACAGGTGCAAAAGGTGTCTGCATTAAGCTTTCCCCTTTCAATTATTTTATTTCCTCAAACTTGTTGTAATCCAACTGTCTAGCTTTGAGTAAGAGTTCTACTTACTACATGTACATTGGTTGATATAATGGTGTAGGGTATCAGTTACTGTAACCATTTAGTGCTATTTGTTCAAGAATCTTGGTCTCAAAACTCTGATCATTGCAAGCAATAGAACTAAAAATAAATTAAAGTTGATTTTGTATGGTGGAGTTTATTTACTTGATAGACAATACTTGTATAATTTCAGTTAGATGGATTGACTCAAGCTGAGCTAGCATCAAGACTTACCTTAAATTGTATGAATTGTTATGTAGAACCACAGAAAATTCAACAGATACCTATTACTATAATGGATGTGAGTATAAATTTATTTTTTTATTTTTTAAATCATAATCAATTCATCTTCATTGTAAAAATTTATAGCAAATAGTTCACATTTAAGATAATTACCGAACAACTAGCAATACAGAAATTTAATAATGTATAAAAAGGTTTATGAGCTACATGAAGAAGAGATGAAAAGAGATTCCTTTTTTAGTTGTCTCCCTTATGACAGACATTAATTTTTATTTACAATGGAGAACTAGCAGAAAGTAATTTGTTAAAAAAGTGTGTAATAAAGTTAGCATAATCAAATGGCAAATGGACAACTGTTACATTTGGAATTGAAAGATAAAAATGATTTGGCAAAAATGAATGAATTTTAGTCCCATTTTGAGCATTTTGTATATGTTGATACTGTGGATTAATTTATTTTTGTGGGTACCAATTTTCATGAATTAAGGAAAACTTACATTTTTCGGGGATATTAAATTTCATGGTTTTGGCCAAGTCTACAAACATTCCTTAAGAAAATTTGTAATTGGTTGAGCAATTAAATACATGGTTCCCCTGTTCCCCGAAATCCATGAAAAAAAATTGGTATCCAATGAATATTAATGAATCAACAGTAACCAGATAATAATCATTGTTTTATTTTAGGTTTTTGATGATTGTGCTTTATCACATTCCGTGAGAGAAGAACTATATAAATGTTATCCTGAAGCTAAACGTGCACATTTAAAATCAGGAGGTAACTTTCCATATCTCAGTAGATGTGATGAAGTGGATATTTTTATTAAGGTATGAAAACAATGTTTATTTACACATATATTTATAGCAGCAGCATAACCTCCGTCTGTCAGGACTGATATTGGTTTCTAGTGTTGATACAGCATGCAATATGGATTTTGCCATGTTTGTTGTCCTATTAAAGTTAAAATTATTAGCAAAAGTTATTGCTAATGGAGTTCAAATATCTAAAAGACTTTAAAATTGGTATTTGCTGCTGGATAAACGGCCAAATTTGTTTTTTGAAATGTTTTACACCAAACCAAAGTCCAGGTCATATTATATTTTAAGTTCCACAAAAGTATTCTAGTACTACCTAAAATCTTGTCAGTTCTGGCTTAGTTAATTGTATTGCTGTTTGTTGAATCTAGTATGACATAGAAAACCAAAATAATAATTAAAGAAACATTTGTGTATACAATATGTAAACAAGTAAGAATAAGGGGAAGTAACTCTTCTTAATAAAAACTAATATATATATATATTTCAATCAATTTTTATTATCTTCTGATTTGTTTAACTGTTGATCTATTTTTCAAATATTGTTTTTTTATGCTCCACCTACAAAGTAGAGGGCATCATGTTTTCTAGTCTGTTCGTTTGTCTGTCCGTCTGTCCCATTCAGGTTAAAGTTTTTGGTCAAGGTTGTTTTTTCGATGTAGTCCAATCAACTTGAAACTTAGTACACATGTTCACTATGATATGATCTTTCTAATTAAAATTAAATTGTTGACCCCAATTTCACGGTCCACTGAACATAGAAAATGAAAGTGCAAGTTTCAGGTTAAAGGTTTTGTCAAGAAGTTTTTGATGAAGTTGAAGTCCAATCAACAAGAAACTTAGTTCACATGTTTCCTGTGATATAATCTTTCTGATTTTAATACCAAATTAGATTTTTGATCCATATTATGGTCCACTAAACATAGAAAATGATAGTGCAAGTGGGGCATCCATGTACTATGGACATATTCTTGTTGGTGTGAGCTTTTGACTTAGTAATTATGGTTATTGTAATATAATTTTGTGATATAAACTATAATTTAAGTTGTATTAATAATTTATCAAAAATATTGTCTGTGTTCAAAACTTTACAAAGTAGTGGTGAATAACTGAAAACATTTCTAAGAAGAAATGATAAATAATTTGGAATAAGGTCTTTTAAATTAAATGATGTACTCAACTAATGGCTACAAAAAATGTCATATCTACTTAATCCTAAGCAAGGTGCATAATTTGCATATATCTGAATCTATGTTGGTTATATGTTGGCAAAGTTTACTATAAGAGCAAAGTTTACTTAGCTTACTAAATTAACATTATGTTCGTGAGCAATTGAGGGGTTTTAAAAATGGTGACAAAAATTTAGGTTTGTGTGTGAAAACATGAATTTCTTTCATAAAGAGTGTCTAAGACTCTCAGGCTTCCCTGGACTATTCCTGATATTTGTAATACAGTTTTAATTAGGACGTAATTATTTTTATTATGCCCCATTTATGGGCATTATGTTTTCTGGTATGTGCATCCGTAAGTTTGTTTGTTTGTCCGTCCGTCCGTCCGTCCATCTGTTTGTCCCACTTCAGGTTTAAGTTTTTGGTCGAGGAAGTTTTTGATGAAGTTGAAGTCGAATCAACTTGAAACTTAGTACACATGTTCACTATGATATGGTCTTTCTAATTTTAATGCCAAATTAGAGATTTTCCCCCATTTTCACGGTCCACTGAACATAGAAAATGATAGTATGGATGGGGCATCTGTGTACAGGGGACACATTCTGGTTTATATTAATAACCTAAGATGCTAGGATGAATTTTATCTTAATTGACAAGAATATCACATCTTCAGCTGAATTGTTTAGAAAAAAATCATTTTTGTTCTCAAATACCAACAAACAACTATTTTTGGAGAAGTGGGGGCAGTAAATCAACTTTTGAATTATCACGGTCACTATCATAACTGTCATTATCGCTGCACTATTTCAGTTAAATCTATAAAACACATATCATTTTTAATTTCAGATTCATCTCCAACCATTTGACAACAAAAAATACAGTGCCAAAGAATATGTAAAGGCAGAAGATGACTAATTGTACTATTTACTGTTGTTATTTTTACAGGTTGAAGTTACAATATTATATTTTATTCATTCAACTTATTATAGCAAATTATTCTTGTTTCTTGCCAAGAAGGGATGTAAGGCCACATAGAATAAAATATTTTCCTATTATTTTACTTAAGTTTCACATTTTATTGTACATTTTTAAATATTTCTTTCAAATCCTTATAATAAAAAAAAATATATATCCTATCAATTATTAAGGTAAATGTGGCTCCAAACTAGATCTCCACTAATAGAAATACTAACCCAAAGCTTTGCGCGCAAGAAAAGTTTATGTATATAGACAAATGTACTTGGTGTTTCTTTTCCAATGAGACATAAATAATTGATAATATATTTATGCAAGAAGGAAAATGATAGAAATTACATTGTTCAAATAACCATTTTCTTAAAAATAATTTTTGTGTTCTAATGTTATTGATGAAAGTCGTTCTTCCTTAAAGGATTTTTTTTATTAGTTATATTTCCATAATAGTCTAAAAAGGGACCAAATTAATCAATTTTTATGAGTTTACATGTATACTGTGTTATGTGTATTGAAATGATTGTGTCTGAAAACAGAAACACAGAGACTTTGTGACATCAAATAACCATCTTTGTAACCCATTTCTTATGAGTCAACTTTGTATACCCAGCTGCATGTATTTTAGTGTCATTTTGTCTTTTCTACAAACAACTCCATTCATGTTTAAAACAATTTTCTTATGAGTGTAATTGAGCTCAGGCAAATCTTTTGTAAAGATTGATGAATATATTTTGTTTTCAATCGAATATGTTCGTTTGCATTTTAACAATACTCTTGTGTACACTAACTGACTGCCTTATCATTGACCTTCTTTTGTAATTTGTATACTATTGCCAAAAGTATTGAAAGTTGTTTTCTTTTTATTTAAAATTGTATGCATCAATTGCTCAGTCAATTTAGTATTTACTATGTACTTTGATAATTACAAATCTGTGCAACCAGTGAACACAATTGAAATATTGATTTATGTAATGTATGCATGTACGAATACATGTATAATATAAGTCTAGATGGAAATATTATAAAGCAAATTTTAATCAGTGCAGTTGTTAATCTGCTACAATTTTAGCATTAATAATACACAACATTATTTAGCTTACAAATTTTCAAATTTAATTTTTGAACACATTATTGAATTGCAATACATGTACAATAAATGTAAAACATGATATATTGTGGGTTTTATTCTATTAAAGCTGCATTTGTATTTCTGAAATTTTAATATCGTTTATATTTTTAACTTACCAGTAATTCAGACACCAAAGGGACTACTGTAAATTCAGAAATTATTGTGTGCATTTATTATTGTGATTTTGTCATTTTAAACTAAAATGTGATTTTGATTCTTGAGATATTGAGGAAAATCCTATTTGATTTATTTAAAAAATTTCAAAATACGAGTTTAAATTATTGCGATTATAACCCTGTTGCATTTTCGCAATACAAAAATACAAAACATCACAATAGTTTCTTAATTTACAGTATCTAATAGTTTTAAATTATTAATAAATTTAGTTAGAATGCAAGAAATGAAATGGTAAGTATAAGTGTTATTGTCAGCCAAAGGGTTCAAATCATGGTCAAATAACAAAATATTGTATTAAAGGATTCAAACGATGTAAAACCTTAGCATTCACAATATGAAATTTAGATGTATAATAATAAAACTAATTATGTATGATCTAGACGAGAAACTAAAGTGCAATTAGATGGCAAATAACAGTAATTTCTAGATTTAGAAGAACTCGAACTGAAAATTGCTTTCCCTCCAGCTGTTTGTTGACATTGGAAGGTTATCCAGTGTTTACATGTAGACTAATTTTATTTTATTATTTCATGATATTAATATCTGTACATAAAATAACCACAATTAAGAAAAAGTTGCAAATTCAGTCGAGAAATACAATACTTTATTCAATAAACCCTATGTTACTATGTCTAGTAAAAATCTATTTGGTATCATGTCTCAATAAATATATTTAAAATACTTGTATATTATTTATCATTTTAAACATGGTACAAAATCAAAACAAAGTTTTTAAAATTTTATAGAAATATCAATTTTTCTGTACAAAACCATCATGTTCCAAAGAGTCAGAACATGTCAAGGATGAAAAATCATAAGTTTATAGACAACAACACAATTGCCAAAAAATTGGAAAAAATACATCAACATTGACAAATGAACAATAAAATGAGGTCAATGTCAGAAAGAACCTATCAGTTAAAAATAAAATTTAGAATGAATACAGGGAAAGTGTCAGATACAACAACCAGACAATGGGTCTTCAACAGAGAGAGAAAATCCTGCACCCATAGCTATTCAGCTGGCTCCTTGAAAAATATATACTAGTTAATCAAAAATGGACATCACACTAAACTCCAATCATGTTAATGAACCAAAATAAAAAAAAGACTAAAAGTCAGAGGTTCTTGGCTTGGGACAGGCTCAACAATGTGGCAGGGTTAAACATGTATTGGGAGATCACAACCCTCCCCTACACCTATAGCCCACTGGACATTTAACAACCAAAAATCAATCAATCTCTACCTCTAGCCTCAGTGTCTAGCCTATGTGGAATAAAAAGGCACACAGCATTACACACAGTAAAACTCAGTTTAAAAGAATTCTAGATATATATGTTAACCTTACAATCCTACCCAACACCAAATAAAGTCGACCTTTTGCCTGCAGTATTTGAGAAACAGATTGACTCAAACAAAAACTAATTGTCCACTGTGTCAAGGTCAGATGAAACCTGCCAGTTGAATAATACACTTTACAATCATTCTTAACACCAAATATGGATGACCTATTGATTAAAGTATACACCAATGAACCATGAAAAAGAGGTCAAGGTGAAATGAAACCTGCAAATCAGACATGTACACCTTACAAACTTTTAACACGTCAAGTATAGTTGACCTTTTGTTTAAAGTTTATGAGAAGCCCACTTTACTTGGAAAACTTAACCTTGGTCACTGATCCATGAAATAAGGTTAAGATGAACCCTGCCAGTATCACAATCATTTTTAACATTACTCATTATAATTGAATATTTCACTGAACAAACAAAATCAAAATATTTTCAAGCAGTCGCTGAACTACGAAAAATTAGATCAAGGACAATGGACAAATGACAACCAGGTGCTCCGGTTGAAATTGAATAATATGGGTTTCTGATACAAAACAAATGTAAAGACCTAAAAAAATCTATTGCACAATTTTGAAATTTGAGAAATTTGGGGAAAAAAATTTGAAAACTACTATACCATCCCCTTTTTTTTGCAATTAGTCCAAAACTGGACATTTTATTATACATAATTTACAACTAGTGTATTAGGGAGGTAATTCAGAACATACCTAACATTGTATGTTAAATGTTTCTGAATTACCTCCCTTACACTGCTTTTAAATTGTCTTAATTGTCCAGAAATACCTAGTTTTCCCCTTTTTTTGCCCCTAAATTCCATAACATTTTGAGCCATAACCCACCAAAGTCAATACTAACCATCCCTTCATGGTATGGAAACTTGCACAATTTCAGAGAGATTCATATACTTAAACACAAGTTATTGTTTGAAAACTACAAAAACGCTTATTTTGGGCCTAATTCCTAAACTATTGGGACCATAACCCCCAAAATCAATCCCAACCTTCCTTTAATGGTATTGAACCATCTGGTAAAAACTTTCAGAGATTCATTCACTTAAACTAAAGTTATTGTCTGGAAACTAAATATGTCTGAGGACGACGACATAGCATTATACGACACAAATTTTTTTTTGCAGTCGTATAAAAACCTCATATTTTTTCTCATCATACTTAGCTCCACAGAGAGCAGAAAGAAAACATGGCCTCTAGTCAATTAAATTGTCACTAAATGCATCCCACAATATTTGATACCTTATATTACAAAAGACAAATAAATGGAGACTGTGTTGATTATCCATGGGACACAGATGATACCCACTTGACAAGAGTTTGGTGGTACATGGAATAAGCATTGTGTATATATAAGTTTCATAACATTTGGTTGAGACAAACTAAAGTTGGAGAACCAAAACCAATATAAGGGCTTATGTAAGTTCAGATGAAGGTAAACTCGTATGCCCCTTCTGATGCAGCAAGGGAATAAAAATTACAACAGAAGTATTATGACAAAAAATTACATTGTTATGATTTTTTCTACAGAAAAATCCAAATATTCAGATAATTGTACATACATTTTGTACATGTACTGTTCCAAATACAGTTAAAGAATCATTGCAAAAAAGAAAAAAAATATGATGAACAAGATGAGACAAGTGATCATGGTTCAGGGATATATTTAAAAGTTGTACAGTCATATTTAAGGGAATATAAGTAAAATTAGTCTGCGGGTCAATGTTTCAAAAAAATTACAATTTTTATCTAACAAAATCTAATGAAGAGTGAATAATGAAAAGATCTATTGATTTTTTCATTTCAGGGCCTTTTATATCTTTTGTATCAGTTTTTCTCATTGATGAAGGCTGCATATTGTAACCTATACATTTGTAGTTGTTTACTTTTACAGCATAAGGTCTCTGGTCACTGTTGGGGAGTTGTCTCTTTGCCAGTCATACATGTACCACATTTTTTTATTTGTATATATTACCTCTGCTGACTAAAAGATCAGATGAAATATAATTTTATAATAAATTCTTTTAAAAATTGGTAAACAGAAATGAGAGCTTTCAATAAACTAGAATTTTATTTTCATTATAATAATAAAGAACATCAGACTTTCTTCCATGTTTTCACTTGTGGTTGATATGGATAAAATTTATAAAGTCCTTTCTTTAGAGTTGGTAGTTGCATTTGGTCAGTTTTACTCATAGGAGGATAATTCATAATTCTTGGAACAATAAATAGTCTTTTTCTGCCTTTTAGAATTTTTCTCCAAACAGCCTCCTTTAATCCTTGGTTAACAAGCACATTTTCTAATCCATGTTTGTGAGCCCTCTTCCAGGCGCTGGCTTTAAAAGTTTCGCCACCTTTATATTTTCTGAAGCGAACACTCTGATGATTGGTGGTATTTATGTTATTCTGTAACAGTCTACAACCATTTTGCACTTGTAAATTTGAAGACTGACATATGTTCCAACTATTTCTTAAATTTTGTTTTGTTCCTTCACTCGCTATTTGTTGTGTTGCTATAGAATGATAAGTGCACCTAAAAAACCTGTAAAAATAAAAAAATACTGTTAAAAGCATTTTTTACAAGCAATACAAATTACAAAATGTATATTAATATATACAGGAAAAAATAGTACAATGTCAATAAGAAATCAATCAAATTTCAAAAGTTGTACAGGGAATATCTAAACATCTATTGATAATGGTAACATTATTCAACAGTCAAACTTCTATCTAACTAATATCAAGTCAATATCTTCAAGCATGACAAAAAGAAATAACTAAAATTAATAGCCTAATTTATGTGCAAAAACATTAAAAATACAAAGAGTGCAGACGCTGAAAGGTCTGGCCTGCTTTACTGACTATTGATTTTATGTTGATAGTTCTATTAAAATAAGGATAAAAATTTACTACAAGTATCACACAAACTTAACATATGAGGTCAAGGTCATATAAACCAAACACCGGAAATACATGTACACATCACAATCGATCTTCATCTGTATGCATTCAAATTAGATCACATATTGATTAAGTTTCTAAGAATCAAATATAACCATGAAAACTTAACATTGACCAGTTAACCATGAAAATGAGGTCAAGGTCAGTTGATAACTGTAAGACCAACATATATATATAAGGGGCAATATGCGCAATTGTTTCTACATAGGCGGTAATGATAACGTTTTCTTCTGTTGCTCAGCCCATATCATAAACTTGTATATGTATGATGGCTTGTTTCGAAGCTGAGACATTTTTACATATGTGGTTAAATTTTCAGGGTACGAAGTGTGATTCATTTTTCCGTAAATTAGCAAACCCCGAGTATCCTTTTGCGATGTGGCTCCTCATGGTAAAAAATCCCATTTTTGACACAATAAGTTCTTTAAAAATTTAATACTTTGAACACATTTAATGGCTCCACAGTTTTTACACATTTATTCTGTGTTCCCTTACTTTCTAAATTAACACAAATGGTTCAGCTCAGTCATTTGTTTATCATAGAAATGTGTCAAATATCACTACACAGAGATTTTTTGTTTACACATGACTTTTGAGTTCCTCATTTCAAGGCGCATTAGGGATATTGTCCCATATGTAATGTTTTTTGTTTATTTTATTTATCAGAGGGTTTTATTATCATTGTATAATCAGATTACTTATTCTCATTATCAAGTAATTCATTACGTTCTATTTTTATCGCCTTCAATCAGATTGTACTGGTTAAATGTCAAATCAATCATGTTAATCAGTTGGTGCCAGTTGCTTTGTTTATACAGGTGCCTCGGTTGACCTTAGCTCTGGGGTCCTGTAATATAGCTCCTGTAGAATATTTCTTTGTTCAGAGTCATTTAACCATATTGTAAGTTACTAGAGTAGTATAAAAGAGAGAAATATTTGTAGAGATATAAGGGACGACATCAAAAGTTCAATGAAGGATAAAAAACTTAATTCACATAGTTTTTTCACTGACCCCCACACCCCCCCCCCCCTCTTAACTTAATTTGGGAAAAATTGATTGACCAATAGGGATATATATAAAATCGATTTTAGATTAACAAAACTTGCAGCAATGTTGACCCCCCACCCCCAAACTATTTGATTTAAGTTTTTTATCCTACATCGATCTTCTGATGTCGTCCCTAAGATATACAAGATACGATTTTGTGTACAAGAGGAGTGTACGTAGGAGATTAAGGATTATGTCACCGTATTGTTGAGCCTGCAGTCTAGATGTTGTAGACTTTTATTACTGCTACATGTTATTTGGATTTTGAATAATGCAACAATTTGAATCGACTTTGTGTTTATGTTAACTTGCAAGACTTCGTTCAGACTACACCAGGATCCATTTATTTATTTATGTGACCACGATTCCCTTAATCACGCTACCAGAGATATTTAGGGTAACCCTGTTAAAGAGTATACTTGGCATTTGTTGTCCGTGTACGAGTGAAACTTAGACACCCAACAACACAGCACAAACACAAGAATACACACTTGAGTTCAAATTGCATCACGGCAAACTAACCAACTAAATTTTTTTCGTCACATATACATCGCAATCATACCATACATGTACATCAAATATAGTCCTGAAAGTTGACCTATTGCTTATAATTCAGGAAAATCAGACCAAAACATAAAAAACTTAACACTAACAATGATTATGAACTGTAAAAATTAAGTCAAGGTCAAATAAAACCTGAAAGACTGACATGTACATGTACATCCTAAAATATTTCCATACAACATTGTACAACAGATGTATAGAAAAACCACCACAAAAACTTAACACAAGGACCTTGCAATGTAACTACATACTAAATATAGTTTTCCTATTATCCATTGTGCTGGTAGTCATTTTGGCTAATTCTTTGTGTAAATTTAATATGAGGATGAAGTCCCCAATTATGGTAGAATTTTTTTTTTAAATCGGGAAAATTTCATGCTAAGTTTCATCCAAATCTATTCAGTAGTTTCAGAGGAGAAGATGTTTGAAAAATTGTTACCGACGACAACGGACGCCAAGTGATGAGAAAAGCTCACATTTCCTTTTAGGAAAGGTGAGCTAAAAACTGCAAAATTTCCTTAAAATTACCAATTAAGGGGCAGCAACCTAGCAACGTGTCGTCCGATCCATCTGAATATTTCAGGGCAGATAGATTTTGACCTGATAAACAATTCAACCACAGTCAGATTTGATCTTAATGCTTTGGTTTTTGACATTTTACACCTATGTTCTACTTTTAGCCGTGGCAGCCATGGATACGGATTTAAAGAGGTCGACTCATTCACTTGCAAGTGAATAACTAATTATATTAATGTTTCTTAGCGTAATTTGACAAAATTGAACCTTTTTGGCTGCAAATAGCGAATTGTTATTTCACTATATCACTTTCATTGTTGATTGAACAGAAAAAAATCAAACTTTAGATTTTTTATATATCTTGTAGCTAGTGCCCCTTTAAAAGAAGCAAAAAGTTCATTTTTTTCAATTTTACTAATGAAAAGATATTATCTAAACCTATGTGTTTAAATTTTAGTATAACTACAAAATCACAATTTATAACAAAATTTCTAATTTGCTACTTAAAGTGGTTTAAAAATCACTCATTAAGTATAAGTCCCCTGACTGTTAAATAAACATGTTTAGTAATCGTCATTTTATTAGAGAACCTGGGAGAACTTTAGGCAAACAGGAACAGGTTAACACTTTTCTGTTGCACCCATAATTAGAGGGAAATTAAAGACAAATTATAAAATCAAAGCCTTAAAGGCTGTAAAAGCAATTGCTGCCATGTTAATGTTTGGAGACTTTTATTTTTCATCCACATATATACAAGAATTAAACCTGACATGAGTGTTGTCTAGTTAAAAGTAAGAAGGTTTTAACTTTATATAAATAAAAGACTTTAGCAGAAAGTCATTTTTAATATGTTTTATATTTCACAAGGAGACAACACGTTTACCAGGCTAAAGTTGGGGTCAAATATACATGTGCTGAAACATATAACTCAAAAAGAAATCATCATGGATTATCCCCTGGTAGTGTTTGTAACTTCCTTGGCAATAATTTCCTTTATTGATTTAATTTTAACAATTTTCATTATTAATTTATATTTAACCATTAACACAAATGATTAAGTTAAAACATTTCAACTTTCCAGACGCAAATGTTAAAAAACGGGAAAGAAATAAAATATCTTACAAGACATAAACATGTAAAGAATAAATGTATATTTCAGCTTAATAAAAATATTTTCATAATGTTACTTTGTCATCATTTTTAAAACTAAGTTCCAAACATTATTGCTCAGTTGATATGTGTCCTTCTGATGCGGTACGAGCACATGCACTTGTTTCTATCCATAGGAAGGTCGATTATCCATATAAATAGTTTTATATGGATAGTCGACCTTCCTATGGATAGAAACAAGTGCATGTGGGTACGAGATAACTACAATTCTCATGCAATCCCGAAAAGGGGGGTCATCACAGACAAACATGACATTAAATCGTTATCACTGAACTAGTATATATATTGTATAGGGGCCAGCTGAAGGACGCCTCCGGGTGCGGGAATTTTTCGCTGCATTGAAGACCTGTTGGTGACCTTAATTCTGCTGTTGTATGTTTTTCTATGGTCGGGTTGTTGTCTCTTTGACAAATTCCCCATTTCCATTCTCAATTTTATTATACGAAGAAGAACAAACAGCTCTACGTTGCTTTGATATTTATCAATTTTCAGGAAACATTGCGAAACATGATCTTCAATATTTCGAAAACATGTGAAATAAAATTGCTAACACGGTGGACCGTCGAGTGTCAACAAACGTAGTAGACTTGTTCACTGAAAAGACGAGGATAATGGTTTCATCTGACATTTGTTATGCAAACCCAGTTTTGATCATGATATTTAAAAAGACGTACTTTTTTTCAATCTATGTATTAATAAACTAGAAAATTCCAAATTGTAAATATCTCTTCATCTGGACCGACTTGGCATCTACTACGTTTGGACGGGTCCATTTCATTAGTAAGGTGGTCGATAAATATTACGGAGTTTTGACAGAAAAAGAAAACGAACTTATTGTTATGTGTTTTCAACAAGGGTTTCGTTCCGCTAAATTATTTGCGCAAATAAAGTTTGTCTATTTTTAGATTACAGGTAATAATTTGACACTACGCATTAACCTGTGTAGTGATTTTGATTTTACGATAAATGTATGAATGAACGATAATTTTATGAATGAACAAGAGCACCTGACCTCTTAAAGAAACACAAATTAAACATAAAAACCGTATTTATTAGGAGATAATTCAGTTAAATTTTCAATACTAAATCAACAACTGAAATGAATCCATATTTTTGTTGAAACATCGTACGAACGGCGGAAAACGGAATCGCATTTATAAAAATGTACTTTTTTTCACTCGGACTTCTATGTTATTTGATAGTCAAACGGTTGACCCTTTAAATACAAAAATACATCTACAAGAACATATTCTGAAACTTCTTAAATCCACTAACTTTTTTTTAAAGTTTCAAGCTATGTATTGCATTAGAAAACATACATAGGTGTTAAAGAATGACTGACAAGGAGCCTGTTTAACAAAATACTATGGCTTGATCTGGGCGGAGTCTCTGTTCTGGGTCACAAAGATGGCCATACGCGACGGCATAAAAGCAATTGCTTTAAAAATGTATATGAACTTTTTTTTGAAGTATTTACAAACAATGAAAATGAGCTATAGCTAGGTCAAAGATAATGGAGTCAGGACATATGACAAACAGAAACTTCTTGTCGATAGGTCAAAGGGGGCAGATTTCGAAATCGAGATAAGGTCTATGGTACCAGATATTATTTCAATATTTGTTACTTGAAGTCTTTGTATATACAAGATTTGTCATGTCAGGTTTTTTTTTAAAGCTTCCTGTATAGTACAGATTTTGCTTATTGTTGAAAGTCATACAGTGAATGATAGTTGCTTATGATAACTTTATTTGATCTGTCAGAGATGGAAAGTTGTAAAATTATTTTTTACCTAACAAACTTGTGCCTGTGTTTTTTTTTACTGACATTGTTATTATATAAATCTTTGGTATATCAGATCAAGAATGTTCTCTCTGAGAAATATGTGAATATAGTATGTCATAATTTCTCTGTTGATTCATTTATGAATTCTAAAATCAGCAAATTATTATATGATCACCTTGAAAGTTTTGGAATAAAACTTGAAAACATGTTGAAGAAATGCACTTCCGGTGAAATTATTCCGCTACTTTCATTTTCGAAATCTAAATTTTAAATATTTTCTGAATAAAGATTTTTTTAACAAAATAAAATAAATCAGAACTCACTTATTTCATAAGTAACTAAATCAAATATTTATCTACGAACTCAACAATTTCGCAAAACCTTTGTACTATTTTAATACGCGTTTTCATATAACCCGGAAACTGTAGCAAGGCTGTCTCCTGGAAAAAGTAAACAATATTTTTTTTTGTAACCTGGTAATGTGAGGAATGACAGACTCTATTCAGAATACATTAATAGTAATCATCTTATCTTAAACGAACAATATAATCTTTAGCTTTATATTCAAATTGCCATTAAAAACGTCGACCAGTATGTCGATAAAAAAAATATATATCCAATCCAGTTGTTACTTAAAAAAAAAAGTTTTTTTTATGGCTTTGTCAAGTTTTGAGGCAACGCTGATGTCTTCATGATGCCCAAACTCCAGCTGAAAATTTCCAGTTGTGACGTGACAACTCTATATCACGAATCCATGACAAATTGCCCCACTGGCAAATCGCCCCACACCTTTTATCGCCCCACTTTTTTTCCATTAAGATGGACGAGTTGGCAGGAGTAACATTAATGGGATTTAACACATTTCACAAGTGGGGCGATTTGGTAAATCAGTTTTGGGCAGTTTTTTTTTAAAGCAGGGCGAGTTAGTGAAAAAGTGGGGCGATTAGGTGTGGGGCGATTTGCCAGTGGGGCGATTTGTCCTGCTTTCCTCTATCACATATGTAAACTAACTAACTAATTTTATTCAGAATAACATCCAGTACAAAAGGATCATTGCTGAAACACATGAAAACATATCAAAACATATATAAAACAAAACAACAATAAACATAACAGCCAACAATTTTGACACTTATAACAAGCAATAGACAAAACTCACACTCAATATTATGCAATTATTCCCACTGATGAATGTCTAATCAAAATACATTTGTCTAAATATATAAGAAATCTGGTGAGAACATCAGTCTCCGAACAGTTCATTACATGTTTAAATTTATCAAAATTATCTAAATCACAAAAACAAGGTATAATATTAACAATGTCATCATAAAACTTTTCCCTCTCGTCTTGATAGAGGTTGCATTCACATATAAAATGAAGCTCATCTTCAATTTTGTTATCAATACAATGTTTACATATTCTTTGATCCAAAGGTGTATTATTATATCTGCCTTTTTCAATGTGTAAATTGTGGTTAGAAATTCTTAATTAACATAATTGTCTAATATATTGTTTTGAGATATTTAACTTTGTATAAGTCTCAGGTTTATATTCCCATTTTTAACTTGGAATATGTGTGTGGTTTGTTTGATGTTCAGATGTATCCTACAACCCTGCTCCTTATCAAACAGTATTATAGTCCAAATATTTATGACATCTTGAAAGGCTATTATATTTTTTTCTTTGACGCCTTACATCGTCGCAGGAAG
This sequence comes from Mytilus edulis, assembly GCF_963676685.1. Taxonomy (NCBI): domain Eukaryota; kingdom Metazoa; phylum Mollusca; class Bivalvia; order Mytilida; family Mytilidae; genus Mytilus; species Mytilus edulis. The sequence continues at coordinate 22,474,327 of NC_092347.1, read as the reverse complement.
GCGTCAAAGCAAAAATTTAAAATAGCCTTCCAAGACGTCATAATTATTTGGACTACTGGTCAGTATTACTAAATTCATTTTTATATGACCACTAAAAATTTATTTGGGTTGGTATAATGCTATGATGTTGTCATCAGCGTCTTTTGCATTGTTGTCTGAAGACACATTTGGTTTCCGGGCAATAACTTAAGTTTAAATGAATGGATCTCTGAAATTTTTAAAGAACAGGGTTGGCAAAGTATTACCCACCCGGGAATTCCCGGGTGGGAAAACCCGGGTTTTCCCGGGCTGGGCAATACTCCCAGAAATGGGTAATAGTGGGCATTACTGGGCAATATGATTTTTTAAGCTTATTTTAACACAAAATAGTAAAGACTTGTTATAGTTTCATAGTACATATGTATAACAGCTAAATATATACTTTTTATACAGATAACCATTGATCATTTCTAGAAAATTCAATTTCATTCTCTTCTCTATTAATTTTATATGTAGGCAGAATACAAGATTTGCACACTGTAAGATATCTTTTAATTACCAAGTATTGTTTCAATAGTCCAAACTTTGAAAAAATGCATTTTATTGCAGTGTTAAAGTGAATTGTTAATTTTAATTGTTATACATTCATATTGCTAAATAAACACCCTACAGGGTCATGCCATTAACACTTATAAAATTGAAAGGACTGATTATTGTTACATAAACAAATCTATGTTCTAATCTGAATAATTACTTATTAATTAGTGACAGTACATATATACATTATCTAAATGTGATGTTTCTTTAATACATGTAATTGTTAATTCTTAATAGGAGCTATATTCATTTGAAAAAAAATGATTTATTTGCTTTCTATTTACAGTTTGCCAATCTAGACAAATGCTAAACAAACAAAATAGGGTATAAATATCTTATTAAATGTATTGCATTCGTGTTTATCACTGAATCCTCTTTAAAATTCAGACAAATATTTTATATCACCCAGTATTGCCCAGTATTACCCACTAAAACCCAGTAAAACCCGGGTTTTCCCAGTATTTCCCACTGGGCTGGGCAATACTCATAAAACCCAGGTTTTTGCCAACCCTGTTAAAGAAGGTTCAATACCTCAAAAGGAAGGTTGGCATTTAATATGGGGATGATGGTGCTAACCATTTAGAAATATGGGCATTTTTCTAGTTTCAGGATAATTACTTGTGTATAAGTATTTTGATTGCTCTGAAATTTTACCACAATGTTAAATACCACCAGTAGAAGGTTGGGATTCATTTAAGGTTTATGGTGCCAATGGTTTAGAACTAAGGGCCAAACATAAGCATTTTTGTAGTTTCAGGACAATAACTTGTGTGTAAGTGTTGTACCACAAGGTTCCATATCACACAGGAAAGGTTGAGATTGAGTTTTAGGGAAATTACCCCAAACATGCAGGAGTTTGGGGCAAAAAAGGGCTACAACCAAGCATTTTTCTAGTTTTCAGACATTAATTTGTGTGTATGGATCTCTTTTTACTTAATTGTACTCAATGGTTTCATACAATGTATACTTCAAAGGAGAGGCTTGGATTGAGTTTGGGGGTAATTTTTTGAAAAGTTTCAAGAAGAAACCGTCAATTGCACAGTATATATATATATTGCACATTAATAGATTTGTAAGATCCTTGACCACATTTATTTTGTGTATTATATTATGTCAAAAATGTGATCACAATCAAAATTCAGACAGTATCAAGCTTGAATATTGTGTCCAAATTTGCCCCAACTTGCCCGTACCTTACAAAAAAAAAGAAGAAAAAAAGGGTATACTGATATTAGGTGCTGAATCTTTGAATTCCTATTTGACTAGACATGCTAGAAGCATATTGACCAGATATGCTGATTAAACTTTTTCTATAGGTGCCGAATCTACCAGGGTTGATTTGACTTTGATAATTTTTTTTGTACAGTAATACACTAGTGAATATGTAAGTTCCCTCCATGAGCTTTGCTATGGGAGTACTGCTTTAGCTAAGTTGATAGAGCAGTGCAACTTATTCAATATTGAGCAGGGTCCTTGGTACAATAATAAATTTCTTGTGAGGTTTTTATTGTTGCGAAAAATGCGACAGAGTTGTAAACACAATAATTTAAACTTGCATTTTGAAATATTACATATAAATTTAACAGGATTTTTCTCCAAATCCTAAATGTTTTTAAAAATGAAAAACTTATATAAAAAGTGTCCAAATTTATACTCTTTCCAACGTTTGATGTCGTTTTGACAATCCCCATTTCCATTCTCAATTTTATTTTGGTTTCAAATTTGGAACCCATTGAATTTGAATTGACAAACCAGACATCCTGAAAAACAATTTAGGTAACAAACATATACATGTACACTGTGATATATCCCTAGAAATTTTAAACACAGTTAGCCCAGTCAAATACTGTTAAACATTTTTTTTATTTTGCTGGTTATATCAACATGTGAATGCTGTGCCGTGAAATGGGATCCATACAATTAGATGTTGATAACAGCACAATTAAACATAGAGAAGACTCAACTGACAGCAGTTCAATTTATTAGTGGGGGCTACAAATCCAACATAGTGGTGTTGTGCAGATGCTAAGTAAACTTGGATAACCTCTATTGCTCAGGAGATCATTGGGAGATGAGAAACAAAAAATTTAAACCAAACTTTATCATTCTATAAGTCATCTCATTTTCTGGAATTCCTGGTGTGAATTTTATGAAAATTGAGACATGTTAGTTTTCCAGCTATGGTGTGATTTAATTGACTTGATATCTCAATGTTTTCCTTGTTAATTATATGTTTGTTGTTGTTGTAGAAAGATGGCAGAGATGTCTGACGGCTGTTGTTGCATTAGAAAAAGAAGAATGAGAGTTGGTCCTACAGAGGAGGGTTTACCAGAACTTATAGAAGTCAGACCTCATAGACACATAAGAATTAAACATATCAATCCAAGACCTAGGGAAGAACTTCTTCAGACAGAATTGAAAGTCTACCTTGATAATTTAAAAATAGCATTAACAACACCAAGAGTCGTAACTGTTCCAAGATTAAATGCTAATAGGAATATTGATATGTCAAAAGATGGGAATAGTAGAAGGTTTCAAACAAATAATCATACTGAACAGTTACCAAATATGGCAACCCATTCTAATAATAATAGTAATGGTACCTGTATATCAAATGAATTAACTATGAACAATGTCAATGTAAAGCATGAAGAACTGACACCTGGAAAGAGACCATTAAGTAATAAAGAAAATTCAGATCTCCATTCTGAGTCACGAGCATCAGTTCTATCTACTGGAGAGAGAAGTGTTATGTCTTCTGCAGGTGTTCATGTTTCCATGGATCCCATGAACAAACAAAAAGTAGAGAAACCATCAACGGCACATAGTGTGATTGCTGAAACTGATGAACCGTTAAGTTCAAGGTCAAGCCATAGTATAGCTATGCATAATGGATTACCTCCGTCACTTTATAGCCCTCGTCGTCAAAGTAGCCATAGTGTTCATAAAGACAAATCTACTGCTAATATTCCTAAATCCTTCATGTCTCCAAGAAAATCAATTGTCTCAAGAACTCACGAGGAGCATATAAATTATAATGTTGCTAAACCAGTGAAAGACAAGGAATTAGTTATATTTTTCATTCATGGAGTTGGTGGATCATCAGATATATGGAATGCACAGCTTAATTATTTTGAAAAGTTAAACTGTGAAATAATATCTTTTGATTTAATAGGTCATGGTCTTAGTGATGCTCCTGATAAAAAGTCGGCTTATACGTTTGATCAGATTCTCGTTGACATTACTGAAATCTTTGATAAATTCTGTAAGAGGAGGAATGTAGTTGTTGCACATTCATATGGGTGAGTATTTAAAAAAAACCAAGTACATATAAGCACATCTAGGTAGTCAGTGTTAAAGATTAGTTTGTCACAATTTTGAAAACTTAGTTGTAAAATTAAAACATGCACAGTATAACTACATGTACCAATAGTTTGGTAGCTCACAAGAGGAAAAAAATATATGTATTTTCAAATAATTTAGAAAGCATTGTTAAACTACTGATGGGGTATGAAATCTTCAGTTATTTTTATCAGTAAATTAATGTAAAATTTCTAAGGAATACATGTACATTAACGCTGAATGAGTTAGTTAATAAATTACCTTTGTACATGTACCTGTATTGTTTGAATGAATATTAGAATGTATATATTTTGTAAAAATTGGTAATCAAAACATGAACAGATTTTTGACACAAAAATGTTTGATAATTAACATTTTATTCTTTTGCCTTTATAACAATGTTAATAAAGTGTTTTAGATTCGATTTAAACAGTATAAATTCCTGTTTTAGTGATGCCATATACTGGTATGCTAATTCATGTACTCCTACTCTTGTTGTACATGTTGTACAAAGCAATGTTTATATTTTTGTCATGCCTGTATGATTATGTGCATTAATATTTTTTTTTGTAGTTGTGCATTTGCATCAGTGATTGCAAGAGAAAGAAGGAAATGGGTATCCAAGTTAGTTCTTGTTAGTGGTGGAGGACCAACTCCATTAGCTCCTCAGCCTGGTGTCTTCTCTTTGCCTTTATGCTTACTTGCCTGTTGTAGACCCTGCCTAAATAGGGGATTTCAAAGGTAAAAAAAAACAGTGAAAAAGTATATCACAACTGCAATTTTTCTACAACATGCATATGTAAAAGACAGAATTAACACAAATTGACATACATCAGGCTAATATTCCAAATTAATTACAGGCGCAAAATTTATAAGATATAAGGTATGAAGTCATTTTTTTTTATAAAAATCACAAACATCTTTTTATGCTACACAGCTACTTTTTGCATAGGTACTATTTCAGTACCAAAAATCTACTTTTAATGTTCAGTACTATTTTGTTACTTAAAAGTAATGGTAATATTTAGGTACCTTTATTTTACAGTACTTGATTTGTACTTGAAATTTATGTACCACAGATTTTTGGTTACACTGTCACATTTGCAGCATTTTGAAAGTTTGTCTATTTTAATCTCTTATAGTTATGATGTTCAAACATGGAATACTGTGATCATTGTTGGTACTATTTCTGTACCAGTATTTTAAGTACAAATCAAGTACTGTAAAATACAGGTACCTAAATATTACAATAATTTTAAATTAAGAAAAAGTACTTAATATTAAAAGTAAATTTCCAGTACTACAGATTTCAAGTACAGAAATAGTACCTATGCAAAAGTAGCAGTGTAGGGTTTTATTTAAAAAAAAAATATATAAGTGTAGTGTGTTTTGATATGCTGCATGTATTTCTAACTCTATTTATATAGGCCCTCTAATAAAAAATTCTATTTGCATGGTCTTTCTTAAATTTGCAAAAGAAAGCCACAATTTACCTAAAGTCTCGAAATGAATTTTCCATTTTATGATCCCATTTCTCAGTTAATGTACATATTTTTAGATTGGTACTTCATTTGTGCATGTCTTGCTAAGGAACTTTAAAATGCATTTGCTTAATATCCTTGAACTGTTTTAAACAGAACTGTAATGACAAATACCAGTTATTTTTTTTCTTTTTAGAGGTGCATTTCATCCAAGCTTTAAAAAATCCTCTGACAGAGAGAAAGCCTTTGATGTGCCCACCTATGTGTTAAGTTATGTAATGAATGGACAACACTGGCCAGATGGGGATGATTTATACCATAGCTGGATTAATGTTCCAACATTACTGGTGTATGGACAACAAGATGGACTGGTTGATAAAGAAGAGGAGGAAGAAATGACAAAGGTAACCAGCTTTTTTTTTTTAGATTTTTAGAGCACAAACATAGGATTATCAAAAATGTAAAGCAAATTCTCTTCACATCATTCTGAAATCAACTCACCCAGTAAACATTGTTTCTTTATTTAGGTAGTAGGGTCTTTTTGACATGGGAGCCTCTAAAGTGCTGTTGTATGTACAATTGACAACTTTTTGTGATTCAAAATGTGGGAGATAACTCTGTATAGAATTGTGTAAATAATCTCATAAAATTGAGAAAGGAAATGGGGAATGTGTCAAAGCAACAACAACCCGACCATAGAGCAGACAACAGCCGAAGGCCACCAATGGGTCTTCAATGTAGTTCTTTAATCAGATATTTTTTCAACAGATAATTAATTTATTTTTATTCTCAAAGTATCTTGAAAATTTATGTGAGGGGAGACAATTTGCTAGAAAATAGCTATTCTAAAAATAAAAGTAGAATTTTAAGGTAAAGCTATGAGACAGCGACCCAACAAACACAAGTTAAGTAAAACTATTTAAAAAAATCTTTATCTAATGAATTTTATTATAAATAATGTTTTTTTTTCTCAATTTTATTTCAGACAATATATGGCTCTCACTTAGAGGTTGTAGAAGATGCAGGACATATGGTTATGATGGAAGCTCCTGGCAAGTTTAACCAGCTTCTATATAACTTCATCACAGATCAGCCATTATCAACCTCAGCTATAGAACCTGATACACACAGAATAGATACAGAAGATGATAGACACATGGCTAGAAGTCAAGTCTCACTTCATTCTATACGATCATCTAAATCTATGCCTCATGGATTATTATCAAGTTCTCTTAATTTATAGTGATATTTTATTGTTTACACTTACTTTTATATCAAGTTTTTACAGTGATAAGGTGACACAGGGATGCACATTTCCCCTAACCTGCCTTTTTTGTAACTATTTCCCACTTCTTACTTTTTCTTAAAATTTTACTTATTTTTTCACCATATTTCCCACACCCCCTCTCAGTTTTAATCCCTATATCCTACTTCCCCACTTTTTTAATCCCTATATCCTACATTCCACTTACATTTCACCATTTATCCTACACAGCACTTATTTTTACCCTTTATATCCCACATTCCCACTCATCTTTACTCCTGATATCCCACATCCCTACCTATTTTTACTTCCTATATTATACATTCACACTATTTTTAACTCCTTTATATGTATTCTACATTCCAAAAGCATTTCATCCATATCTTCAGGTTATTGGTTGTATCATAACATAAATGAAAAAGTTTTCTTGAGTAAAACTGCTGTTCCAATTTTGTTTACTGGTTGTAATTACAATGTATATTTTATTTTTTCGGATCAAGTATATTTTTTGTTTGTTTCTATGTTTTCTATCTGTTTTATGACGTGTATGTTCGCTTTAAGGAAATTATCTTCCCTTTAAACTCAGGGATTTGGAAACTCCTTTGGAAATTCCTTCTGTCCGTTTGTCTTTCCATAGTTGCATCCTACATTGTTACATTATTTTATTTTAGATTTTAATGGTTAAAGAATTATAGCTTTCTAACAACCAAAAAAAAGTTTCTCCGTTGTGAAATATAGGCTAAATGATTCATAAGTGAGTTATGAAATAATATTTAGGATTTGTATGTAAAAACTAGTATTGCTTTTGTTGCTTGTAGTATAAAAATGGTATTCACCTAGCATGCCTAGTGCCTTATATTGTTATTGTGATGCCACCTTTATTAAAACTTTAATACCAAATATCAGCAGATATTATACAATTATTTTTAGATTGTGTAATTAATCATATCTATGAAAACACTTTTTATATCCATGGTATTTAAGTAATAAAAAATAGGTGATTGTGATTCATAAGCAAAAGTCTGTTATCTCCCGTTATGGACAAGATTTATAAAAATGATATGAAATTTTTTTATATTGACATGCTATTTAAATGTATATTCTAGTTTAATTGGCAGCACTTGTTGGTTCACATGGTAAATTTACTTAATATTCATTTAAGGCCATCTTCCTTCTAAAAATCACTTGAGCCATTTTTGTCATTTTTATGAATTTTCACTGTTTAATGAAATATTTTATTCACTATTAAAAGCAATATGCCTGTCAACTATGAGGTAGTGAGTTTAAATCCTGCACATGGCAATTGTAAATTTTCCTACTGATGTATGTGGTTTTCTACAGGCACTCAGACTTCCGCCAACAATAAAACTGACCGCTATGAGATATCCATTAGTGCAGAAAGTGGTGTAAAACACCAATCAACCAATCATTGATCACATTTTTATTTAATTTTTTATGTATTCATCATCTATTAAATCAAACATATCACCCACCTAGAGTTTGTGATGTCCACCTAACTCCCATGTCTTTCAAAACACCAAACATTCCTTCCATTGTTTAGATACAGTGGATTCTTTTATTTTAGTGGTACCAATTTTTGTGGATAAAGGAAAACTTGCATGTTCTTGGACATTTAATTTCATGGTTTTGCCAAAATTTGCATACAAGCCTATAGGAAATTTGTCATTTACTGAATATTGAATTTTGTTGTTCACCTATACCCACGAAATCCACGAAAAATTGGTATCCAACAAATATTAATGAATCCACAGTATGTTATTATGTTGATAGAGACATTTAAATTTGTACACCAAATTGTTTATTTTTGATAATGTCTTTGTACACCCTTTAGAGTTTGTTAATTGTTGAATATTAATAAAATTTATCATAAAACAGCATTGGATTTCTTTTTATTTATTGTTTCAGCTAATTGTCTTGAAATATGTTTAAGTTTAACACAACCCTTATAAGAAATGCTTGTTTTAGCCACTAGTACTCACAATTTATATACATTTTTATGGAAACAATACTGAAAATTAGATTTTGAAGACTCATGATTTATAATCTGACATACATGTATTGTAAAGAAGATTATCTTATCAAAAAGAGAGGCAAGAGATATCAAATGGATACAGTATTCAAACTCAAACTGACAATGACATGACTTAAAAAGAAAAAGACCAAATGACAAACAACATTACACAAAACACAAGATAGTAAGGTAAAAACTGGGCAATACAGACCCCATAAAAAACTGGGGTGATCTTAGGTGCTCTTGGAGGGCAAGTACCATACAGTATTAAGATTCCTTAATTAACTATGTATACACATGTACAGTTCAGACAAAACTAATGATATAAACTGCTGGAGAAAGTGATTTATTTATTACTGGTAGTTGTAATTGGGTTTGAACTAGCTTCCAGTAACTGGCAGTACTCATGTTCTGGCGCTTTGTGTCCATTGTTATAATGTAAGTTATTTTTGTTCCGCATACCAAGTTAAGTTTACCATATTGTTACTATTTATACGCCTGTTTATGGGATGTATTTATGGTATACTATTGTCTGTCTGTCCGTCAAAATGTTGGACAATTAATCAAAAAGGCTAAATCCTTTTTTCATGAAACTAAGATTAACTGTTTTATATAAATTATCTATTGATGTAAGCTCCCTTATGATTTTTATCATTTTTAGATATTGCATTACAGAGTTATGTGATTTTGTTTATATAAAAAGGGGGTATTTTCCAGTTTTCAGACAATTACTCAAAAATGCTTTGAGAAGATTTCATGGAACTTTGCTGACTGGTTTATCTATACTATTAAACGAGAAGACCTCATTTTGTGTGTCGATTCTCTTCTTTCTACAATAAATTAATTAACACACCTGTGTCCTATAGGAACAGTGCATAGTCGCATTTGTCATCCATTCATATGATTATTCAGATTGAGTTATTTTGGGAGAAAAACGAGAAAAAAGGCATCCGGATACTGTCCTGTCATTGGACGAAATTTTAAGTTGGATTAGACATCCAGTTTGCGTTTTTCTGTATACTTTGAACATACATATACAAAGAATAAAGTGTATTTTCAGAATTCTATCTGCTATTATTTTCAAGTTTACTATCCACCGCGGTCACAGAGTTTATTAAATACTGAGGGTCTGTATACAATATCAATGACCACCATGGATCAATTAGTAAACTTAGAATTGAAAGTAACTACACTATATTTATATAGTAATGAATGTTCATAATATACATATAAGCGCTAAAAATATTCATGTGAACTTTTAATACCTTTTCTGAAATTCTCCAGTCATTAAATCTTTTACCAAATTCATTGATTACAAAAAAAAAGAAGATGTGGTATGATTGCCATGTTGAGACAACTCTCCACAAGAGACCAATATGACACAGAAATTAACAACTATAGGTCACCGTACGACCTTCAACAACGAGCAAAGCCCATACCGCATACTCAGCTTTAAAAGGCCCTAAACTGACAATGTTAAACAATTCAAACCTAGCGGCCTTATTTATGTACAAAAAATGAACGAAAAACAAATATGTAACACATAAACAAACGACAAATACTGAATTACAGGCTCCTTACTTAAATGTTCATAACATACATGTACTAAATGTATGTTCATATTGAAATTGATAGAAAAAATTAGGAATTTTGGAAATAAAGGAGGAGGGATAAACAAAAACATTTTCTTGTCCCCAATAACCTATATGACCTATGATACTTTTGCTGAAATTCTCCAGTAATTCAATATTTTACAAAATTCATACTTTAAACTACGCTCTGAATGCCCGCGATTTCGCAGGTGTGTTCTAGTATCTATAAAATAAACTCCCTTTAGTTTTCATCAAGCCTGCAACTTTTGTCACAGAAAGCTGGAGAAAGGGATAGTGATCTGGTGGCTGCAGTGTTAGCTAACCTCTGAAAAGCTTTATATTTTAGAAGGTGGAAGACCTGGATGCTTCATACTTTATATGTAGATTTTAAGAAGTTCAAGTCGTTCATGACCTTTGTCCTTGCTCTCATTTTCATGGTAATGTGACTACTTAAAAAAAAGTTAAGATTTGTTGTAATGTTAATTTCATTCTTAATATGAGTGATATGATAACTATTTTTAGTTATGTGCTTATCTTGCAAGGTCCTCATGCTGTCAAACAGTTTTCAATGTGATCTTGATTTTATGGATCAGTGAACAAGAATAAGTCCATATCTCAGATACTATAAGCAATAGGTCTACTATATTTGGTATTTGAAATGATTGTAAGGTGTACATGTCCAACTGACAGGTGTCTTCTGACCTTGACCTCATTTTCATGTTTCAGTGGTCAAAGTTAAGCTTTTGATTTTTGATCTTTTTTTTCTAAGACTGTATGCAATAGGTCAACTATATTTGGTGTGTGTAAATATCTTCTGATGTACATGTCAGTCTGGCATGTTTTATTTGACCTTGACCTCATTATCACAGTTCATTGCTCAGTGTTAAGTTTTTGTGTTTTTGTCTGTTTTTCTTAAACTATTAGCAATAGGTCAACTATATTTGGTGTATGGAAGGATTGTAAGGTGTGTATGTCTGTCTGTCTGTCAAGTATCATCTGATCTTTACCTTAATTTTGTACTTCATTGGTCAAGTTATGGTTTTATGGTAAAGTTTTTTTATAAGATACTATAAGCAATTATAGTGGTCAATCATATTTAATGCATAGATTGATTTTTAGCTCACCTGGCCCAAAGGGCCAATTAAGCTTTTCTCATTACTTTGCGTCTGGTGTCCGGCGTCGTCGTCTTTTGTCTTCAACTTTTACAAAAATCTTCTCCTCTGAAACTAATGGGCCAGATTAAACCAAACTTGGCCACAATCATCATTGGGGTATCTAGTTTAAAAAATGTGTGGCGTGACCGGGCCAACCAACCAAGATGGCCACCATGGCTAAAAATAGAACATCCGGGTATAATGGAGATTTTGGCTTATAACTCTGAAACCAAAGCATTTAGAGCAAATCTGACATGGGGGTAAAATTGATAATCAAGTGCAAATCTATCTGCCGTGAAATTTTCAAATGAATTGGACAACCCGTTGTTGGGTTGCTGCCACTGAATTGGTAATTTCAAGGAAATTTTGCTGTTTTTGGTTAATATCTTGATTATTATTATAGATAGAGATAAACTGTAAACAGCAATAATGTGCAGCAAAGTAAGATCTACAAATAAGTCAACATGACCAAAATGGTCAGTTGACCCCTGAAGGAGTTATTGACTTTTAAAGTCATTTTTGACCAATTTTTCGTAAATTTTTGTAATCTTTTACAAAAATCTTCTTCTCTGAAACTACTGGGCCAAACTTAACCAAACTTAGCCACAATCATTATTAGTGTATCTAGTTTAAAAAATGTGTGTGGTGACCCGGCCAACCAACCAAGATGGCCACCATGGCTATAAATAGAACATCGGGGTAAAATGGAGATTTTGGCTTATAACTTTGAAACCAAAGCATTTAGAGCAAATCTGACAAGGTGTTAAATTGTTAATCAAGTCAATATCTATCTGCCCTGAAATATTCAGATGAATATGACAACTGGTTGTTGTGTTGCTGCCCCCCAATTGGTCATTTTTAAGGAAATTTTGCCGTTTTTTGGTTATTATCTTAAATACTATTATAGATAGAGATAAACTGTAAACTGCAATAATGTTCAGCAAAGTAAGATCTACAAATAGGTTAACATGACCAAAATGGTCAGTTGATCTCTAAAGGAGTTATTGCCCTTTATAGTCAATTTTTAACAATTTTCATTAGTTTTTACAAAATATTTTCCTCTGGAACTAAAGGGACAAGTTTATTATAGATAGACAAAATTGTAAGTAGCAAGAATGTTCAGTAAAGCAAGATCTCCAAACACATCACCATCATCAAAACACAATTTTGTCATGAATCCATCTGACGATCTGTTTTCTTTGTTTGATATGCATATAGACCAAGGTGAGCGACACAGGCTCTTAAGAGCCTCTAGTTAGGTGTATTTGTCTGTCTGGTAGGTTCATCTGACCTTGACCTCATTTATATGGTTCACTGGTCAATGTTTAATTTTGAGTTTGTCTGTTTCTTACACGTGGTTTCTTAAAAACTATTAGCAATAGGTCAACTATATTTTGTGAATTAAATGAATTTAATGTGTAAAAGTATTTCTTGTTTGGTTTATCTGACCATGACCTCATTTTTCTTGGATCATGTTAAGTTAATGTGATACTTGTAGAGAAGCTTTATATTTAGGACTATTAACATAAAATCAATGGTTAGTAAAGAAGGCTAGACATTTCAGCGTGTGCACTCTTGTTAATATATTTCTGATAATACATTGAGGAATTATGGAACTTTATTTGTTGAAAAAGCAACAAGCCTCAGTGGTCATGGTGAAGCTCTTTATTACAAATTGTTCTCATATTTTACTGTAACACCACTATTCCATGTAAACACACATGTACAACCCTAGGCTGCCACATTCTTTATGTGCCTGTCCCAAGTCAGGAGCCTGTAGTTCAGTGTTTGCTGTTAATTCATGTCTGTCATATGTTTGTTTTTTTCGTAAATGGTTTTGTTATAAATTAGGCCTTTAGTTTTCTCATTTGAATTGTTTTACATTTTTCATGTCTGGACCCATTATCTATAGGTGACTATACGGTATGTGTTTTTCTCATTTTTATTTCTGTGGATAGTTGTCTCATATGCAATCCTGCTGTCTTTATATTTTACATCCTTTACATCTCTGAATATGTCAAGCATACAATTTTGAATGCAGATATTAAATGTGACGACAAAAATCAAACCTGTTTGGATGGGTAAAAAATATATGTGTAATTTGTTTTACCAGATTAGTTATTACATATTTTGCAAAAATAGAAGAATATCATATTTTTAATTAACTATTTTTATTTATAACTATTGTTTCTGAAACTGACAAAGATGGAAAGTTTTGAAACATGAGCAAAACTATTGAAGTCAGTATAATAAATAATACAAAAATAAAGTTATATCCTAATATTTCTGTTAATGGTCCTAATATTACAGAAAATGTCAATTTCCCCAATACTTCAAGAGTTGCTAGCACTGTATAATGTGTGGACTGAACTGTAAGTGGTGCCCTCTGTGAACACTGCATCATCAGAGTGAAGGTTGCTGTGGTAACAGTGCCACTGATAAACAACATGGCTGACATAGCAAATACAGACAGCACTGAAATAAAAAGAAAATCAGAAAAAAAATTGCATTTTCAGCTTAAAATCATGGATATCCAGTAGGGGTAAAACTGGCAACTGATGTGTATAGCAACCAAAATTTTGTAATTTTTTGTTTCATCAAATGAAGTGTAAAGAAAATACATGACCATGTGTGTCACACTCCCTATGTAAGAATTTAATAAGTTACAGAGAACCAGTAATAATAATCTAGTGCAGTGCATAATAACAACTTCCATATTCCTGACTCTGCAAGATGTAGGTTAGTGGATGGACAAATGCTAACTCTTCATTGGGTGAATACAATCTGGAGGCATTCCAAAATTACATTTTATCTCTCAATGAAATTCAACATTTATGACAGCACATGAATCCCATGAAAACATCACAAAAATGCATATATATATGAAAAAAGAAGAAAATAAAGTTGATATTGATTTGTAAAAGTGATAATCTTTCTCACTTTTGAGTATGAAGTTAAACGCTTTTACATCCCTTTTAAATTACAAAAAGAAGCATTAAATATACCCACTCACTAATTGCCCTCATGAATAAAGGTGTCTGAATTCTGTCCGACAAGTATTCTGAGTTTTCTGTATAATGTCTGAATGGTTCATTTATGCAAGTGTCTATTGATAGGCATAAAAAATAACTATCAACTATTTTAGGAAAGCTGAGAACTTACGAGAAGAAACTGAGCTCATTTCTTCTGACCATGTCCATACTACAAGTAACTGTAGAGAAAGTGGGATCACTCTCAGAATACAAGTTAACTTCAGTGTCTTTGATGTTGTGTATCTAAAATGGATAGAAAAACAAATATGACAGTTAACTAATGTTTGTTTATTTGATTTCACCTGTGTTAACCACAACATTGAAATATCTTCATTGTGCTCAATTATTCATTGACCACCAACCCTAATGATCATTTTTTTAAATCAACAAATTACAATAATTCTGAGTAACTTGAAGGCATCATATTGTTTTATAGATCAAAGTAACAAAAGATTTTAACCCAAACAATATACAAATATTTTAACCAAAAATATGTTGAAGACCCATTGATGGCCTTTGGTTGTTGTACATTTAATGGATGGGTTATTGTCTCTTTGACATACTCCCCATTTCCATTCTTATTTTTATTAAAGATCATTCTTGTATGGTAATGGCTTCATGAAGTTTTCAATTTAATTTATGTAGTTATCTTTAATACAATTCAAAGTACCTTATAAGTTAAAGCTTCCTTGATAGAGGTCACTGTAGGTGTAAGGTTGAGTTCATTGTCCACAGACCATTCAGTAATTAGTGAAAAAGTAAGAAGCATTTTTTTTGGATCTATTTCTTAGAAATTCTAAGAAATAGATAAAAAAAAAATGTATGTCACTTGAGCAGGTTTTTTTTCCATTTCACTAAAATTTCTATTTAATTTGTTTTATTTGTATTTAAAAAAATTCACTAACTACCGACATATATTTTGTGTACAATGTAACAGATGTATGAACTTTGTAACATTGCATTCAGTATTATTGTAAAGTACATATAAATAATTTACATGTAGTGAAGGGGTTATGGTAAATACAGGCAATGTCTTAGTGATTGATAAGAAACATGTAGTAATGATTCTTTTTCACTGGTTATCATGGTTATGGTTCAACGTATTTTAGCAAAAATGGCAGCAGAGACTGCTGACCCTTCTGGTAGACACAAGATCAATTTATGGTTTCAGAGTTGTTATTTTCTGACTGAACGAGCTAAGTGGCTCACAAAACATTTTGAAAAAATTAATGTGCAAAATAAATTACAAACTTACCCTAGATGTGAAATTGCCCATCCCCCTAATACAGATCCACAGATAGATACACCTTGACCCACCATTCCAGTCCAGAACCCTACCCAAGAGGCTGGAATCTTCTTGTCAATCAGAAACATTGGTACCATACTCAATGCTCCCTGTTCCCCTAAAATAAAAAGTGATAAGTTTTATTTATGTCTATATACATAATATACATGTACTCTATTTCTTTTTCTTGTTACAAGCTTAAGATAATTGACTTATTTGATATTTGTTTCCTTGATTCCTGTAAAGTGAGAAGTTTTACCTTCACTTTACAGGCTAGGCCTTCATGAAATTAGAGAGAGAATTGAAACAGAACCATATCTATAATAGGTGGTGACTTCAAAAGAGCAATGAAATAGAAACATGTTTTAAGAAAATCCCAAACTTGTCACTATTTTTTTAAATCTTCTGTGGATTCATTGAATTGTTTAATATGATACCAATTGTTTAATATGATACCAATTTGCATGCATTTTTTGGATAGTGGGAAACATAAATCTAATATTGAAAAACTAAAATGACACATCTCCTTTTTTATAAGTATGAAAACCTACCAAGTTTATATATAATTACAAACATCATAATCCATAAAGTTCCCCGAGTGTTATAAATTTGCTGAAGTGTTGATTTTATACCAGGCAGTAATTTTCTTTCCATGGAACCATGTTCTTTTTCCTGTTCATCCATTTCTGATTTTAATTGTTGTGGTGGATGAACAAAAATTTGAACAAATATTAAAGAAAAAACATAAACTAATGCTAAACATATAAACAGTATGGTCCATTCCACATAATCACTAATCCATGACAACACTCCTCCTCCACATATAGCCCCAAATTTATATCCTACAACTTGAGCTATGTTTCCATATGCTAACTCGGAGGAAGTCAAAACTTGAATAGCTATTCCATCAACTGCTATGTCCTGGGTTGATGTTATCAGATTGAACAAAAACATGACGACACCAAGTTCTACAATATGATCTGGTGATGTGAATGATCCTAGGAAACATGTTAAAATAAGGCCAAACATACTCCAAGTCAGCCATAACTTCTTGGTACCATAGGTATCAACAAACGGAGCCCACAAGGCTTTACACATCCACGGAATCAGTAGAAGTTTAAACATACTGATATCTGTAAGTGACATGCCATGTGTTCTGAAGTAGATTGGTAAAAAACGTGACTGTAATCCATACGGTAATCCTTGTATGAAATATAGAAAAGCAAGAAACAACAAACTCTTCATGTTGTCAAGATTTTTGTATTCTCCACAGAACTAAAACATTGTTTTATTGTTGAAGAAGAAATCACAAATGCTCTGATATTATTTTTTGGTCTCCTGTGCAGGTCAACCTGTAACAAAAAGTACAGCAAATGTAAATACTTGTAATTTTTTAGGTTAACTCAGAAATCTTCAATATTCTATTTTTAAGGTTATGATCTAAATTACCTTATTATTCGTGTACATTATTTACTACCATATAATTCAGCTGAACTTGAATGATTGTCATTCCAGAAAATTGCCCCAGCACAGATCCTTTTCTTTGATTTGATTTAACCCCTATTTTCTATGAAATCATTTTTAAATTTATTATTACCACCCTAAACATTTTAAGGGAATCAGATAGTTTCAGGGGAGATAACAAATATGATACAATAATAAATGTTCATGTACAATTATTGACAGTTCTTTTATATGCTGACTTTGTAATTTGGAATATAATCACAGGACTAAATTATTCTTAAATAAACATTGTGTAAAATGACTTATTGTATGACTTGCTTTAGAAATGTTTCTTTGTTTTCAAAAGAATTAAACCAATGACACTTATTTCATCTTAATTGTATCCTGTTGTGTTGATTGCTTATATTGCATTGCATTTGAAATAGTATGATCAGATGGTCAATTTTTTTCAACTGAGGATGTAAGTGAATTTCCCATATATTTTTGCAGTGACATCAAAAGGGCATCAAATTCAAAAAAAAAAATAATGAAAATTAATATGATTTGGGATATATATATTATATGCATTTGTTTTTTGTTTATAAATTTTATCTCTACATTTCATTCTTAATTATTTATATAAATTTCTGAGAGTCTAAGATGCCTTGATGTGTAAACATAATAGAATTTTAAACATTTTTATATCAATAATGATGTTAATGTGCTGTACAGTGGTTTAATTAAAAAAAAATATTATAAAGTTAAAATTTTATACCAAACCTGCTAGCATAATGGTATATTTATTAGTTTTTGAATCTGATCTTCCATAGTAGGTCAAATTTTTCTGTTATTCATTCAAATAAGCAAAAATAAACCGTTGGCATACATTTTCCATCATAGAAAACTCCAACTTGCCATTAGTCCAAATAATTAGAACTCATAATTATTTGGAATAACTTGCCATATAAGTTAGTCTTAAAAGAAAGAAAGAAAACTATAATGACACACAATACACCTTAATATCCATATTCAATGGATAACAAGGTGCATTTTTTATCTTTAATAGCTAACCCAACTTCAATTAGTTAGCCAAAGGCCTATAACATGGACTTAACAAGCACTGTAAGCTGACATAGGTTTGTTTACATTTGACAGGATACACATAAACATGACCATGGGAGATAACTCAAACATTATTGAGTGGGAAATTTGAATTAAAAAAATGTGTATGCAACTAATGTTATATTCATGTAAATTAATCTGTTAATCTTTCAAATTCAGACAGGAGACCACATACCATCGATATGTTTTGATGCATAAATGCCTGAGGTAAAAGCCCCTGTACATTTAAACAAACGAAATGCCAGAAAATAACAAATTGTGTGCGAGGATCGACTTCATCTTACAAAAATATGCAAGTTCTAAAATAATGTCAAAACAGAGTTGTATAAAAAATCTTTTATAAATATGCAAGCTAGCTAACAGATGTTCTTTACTTGCTACTAGTTGGAACATTGAGAATTTGTTTAACATTACATAATTGTTTGTCACACACTAAACTTTGAATATTGTTGAGATTGTAATTTTCCATGATGCCAATACTGTATTCAACATTTTTACCTGTTTTAAAAATGGTATATCCCATTACAATTTCTCAATTTATTCGTTTCTCTTGCCATGATCGTCACATGAAGTCTGTGTTTGTTATATTAATTCATTTTTTGTTATATTTCAATGTATATTTCACGAGAGTCTCAGGGATCCTTAGTTTTAGAGCTAAATGTTTACCCTATTTAAACATAGAATTATAATTATAATCAATATCATATTATGGAAATGTTAATGATTATAACTTATTTCTTTCCTGTGAATCTGAAATCGTTGAAATAAAAATGGTTGTTTTTTTTTCCTTGGATGTATCTTTCTATCACTCTAGTATGATATATCACCAGAATAGAAAAAAACTTTGAAGAATGAAAGGCATTGGTATACAGACCTTCAGCTATCTTTCCTAATATTTTGGTAAACAGTCAGAAGTGAAACCTCAGAGCATGCTTGACCTTGGTGTGTGCTTGTGAAAATGCTTATTTTTCAAAGATAAAAGTCCTGAATCACTGAAACAAAATTATCCCTCATACCTGCATATTTAATAATTTTGAAAATTTATCTTAGTACCTTTCATAGCTAACTATAAGGTATGAGTTTTGCTCATTGGTAAAAGACTGTACAGTGATCTATTATTGCCAACATCCATGTTATTGGTAAAAGGCTGTACAGTGATCTATTATTGCCAACATCCATGTTATTGGTAAAAGGCTGTACATTGATCTATTATTGCCAACATCCATGTTATTGGTAAAAGGCTGTACAGTGATCTATTATTGCCAACATCCATGTTATTGGTAAAAGACTGTACAGTGATCTATTATTGCCAACATCCATGTTATTGGTAAAAGGCTGTACAGTGATCTATTATTGCCAACATCCATGTTATTGGTAAAAGACTGTACAGTGATCTATTATTGCCAACATCCATGTTATTGGTAAAAGGCTGTACAGTGATCTATTATTGCCAACATCCATGTTATTGGTAAAAGGCTGTACAGTGATCTATTATTGCCAACATCCATGTTATTGGTAAAAGACTGTACAGTGATCTATTATTGCCAACATCCATGTTATTGGTAAAAGACTGTACAGTGATCTATTATTGCCAACATTCATGTTATTGGTAAAAGGCTGTACAGTGATCTATTATTGTCAACATCCATGTTATTGGTAAAAGACTGTACAGTGATCTATTATTGCCAACATCCATGTCATTGGTAAAAGACTGTACAGTTATCTGTTATTGCCAACATCCATGTCATTGGTAAAAGACTGTTCAGTGATCTATTATTGCCAAATATCCATGTTATTGCTAAAAGACTGTACAGTGATCTATTATTGCCAACATCCATGTTATTGCTAAAAGACTGTACAGTGATCTATTATTGCCAACATCCATGTTATTGGTAAAAGACTGTACAGTGATCTATTATTGCCAACATCCATGTTATTGGTAAAAGACTGTACAGTGATCTATTATTGCCAACATTCATGTTATTGGTAAAAGACTGTACAGTGATCTATTATTGCCAACATTCATGTTATTGGTAAAAGACTGTACAGTGATCTATTATTGCCAATATCCATGTTATTGGTAAAAGACTGTACAGTGATCTATTATTGCCAACATCCATGTTATTGGTAAAAGGCTGTACAGTGATCTATTATTGCCAACATCCATGTTATTGGTAAAAGGCTGTAGAGTGATCTATTATTGCCAACATCCATGTTATTGGTAAAAGGCTGTACAGTGATCTATTATTGCCAACATCCATGTTATTGGTAAAAGACTGTACAGTGATCTATTATTGCCAACATCCATGTTATTGGTAAAAGGCTGTACAGTGATCTATTATTGCCAACATCCATGTTATTGGTAAAAGACTGTACAGTGATCTATTATTGCCAACATCCATGTTATTGGTAAAAGGCTGTACAGTGATCTATTATTGCCAACATCCATGTTATTGGTAAAAGGCTGTACAGTGATCTATTATTGCCAACATCCATGTTATTGGTAAAAGACTGTACAGTGATCTTTTATTGCCAACATCCATGTTATTGGTAAAAGACTGTACAGTGATCTATTATTGCCAACATTCATGTTATTGGTAAAAGGCTGTACAGTGATCTATTATTGTCAACATCCATGTTATTGGTAAAAGACTGTACAGTGATCTATTATTGCCAACATCCATGTCATTGGTAAAAGACTGTACAGTTATCTGTTATTGCCAACATCCATGTCATTGGTAAAAGACTGTTCAGTGATCTATTATTGCCAAATATCCATGTTATTGCTAAAAGACTGTACAGTGATCTATTTTTGCCAACATCCATGTTATTGCTAAAAGACTGTACAGTGATCTATTATTGCCAACATCCATGTTATTGGTAAAAGACTGTACAGTGATCTATTATTGCCAACATCCATGTTATTGGTAAAAGACTGTACAGTGATCTATTATTGCCAACATTCATGTTATTGGTAAAAGACTGTACAGTGATCTATTATTGCCAACATTCATGTTATTGGTAAAAGACTGTACAGTGATCTATTATTGCCAATATCCATGTTATTGGTAAAAGACTGTACAGTGATCTATTATTGCCAATATCCATGTTATTGGTAAAAGACTGTACAGTGATCTATTATTGCCAACATCCATGTTATTGGTAAAAGACTGTACAGTGATCTATTATTGCCATCATTCATGTTATTGGTAAAAGACTGTACAGTGATCTATTATTGCCAACATCCATGTTATTGGTAAAGGCTGTACAGTGATCTATTATTGCCAACATCCATGTAATTGGTAAAAGGCTGTACAGTGATCTATTATTGCCAACATCCATGTTATTGGTAAAAGACTGTACAGTGATCTATTATTGCCAACATCCATGTTATTGGTAAAAGGCTGTACAGTGATCTATTATTGCCAACATCCATGTTATTTCAGCTCTTTTGAATAGTTGTCTAATTAGTGATCATCTTCTTATTTTATATTGAGTTATTGGGTGACATATTTATGCAGAATGGACAACAGTATACTATAAGAATTTGTTGTTGCAAGGGAATGAAAAACAAAATCAAACTGGAATTTTATTTTATATATCTTGAGCTCAATATAGTGCACATCAATTTTTGTACAACAAATAAAAAAATACAACAACAAAACAACAACATACCGGTAGTGAGCAGAAATACAAACTAATTTCAATCTACATAACAAAGTAACTTTTCTCCTTGTTAGTTGTATTTCAATAGCTGCCATTTAAACACTTGATATAATATAAAGAACATTAAAAACAGCATTTGTAGAAAAAATAGCACTAGTAAGTACTTTAATCATTTAAAAGTTATGAAAAAATACCAAATAATCACAGAATATGAGACAACATAACATGGAATGCTGTTTCTCCTCCTCAGTACATGATATCATTATGCACTGTAAAACATCTTTGAATTATGATAATTATTACACAAAAAACATTCATTGTAATTATGAACATCAAATAAAAACTCTACACATTTATTTTATAATCCTACAATCATATTTTATTTGGATCCATTTTGGTGTTTAGCATTCATTTTGTGAGGGTGATATTAAAATTTGAAGATTACTGACTTGTCACACAAAAACCATGAAAGCACTTATTCAGTCAAAATCAAAAATAATCTTGATACAAAACAACTACATATTTCTTTACAAAAAATGAGAAGAAAAGTGCAGTTAAATCAATTGTGGATTAACTGTACAGCATTCATTTGCATTCTTTGGTATCATATAACAACAATAAAGCAACATAATTAACAAATTAAAAATAAAACTATGCAAATAATAAATTTTGTAAGCATGCAGTACTAAAAATATATTCTATTTTATCATTATCATTCTACATATCATAGATAGCATACCAGGCTGTGTGTAAGAAATATATGTACAAACCCATAGAATACAATCCTTATAAAAAGTGGTGCTTGATTTGAAAATCATTAATTACCAACACTTCCTCTTTTAAATGAAAACTAATGTCTTTTTTGGTATGTCATGCATTAATATCAAATTATTTTTACTGCATAAAAATTTGCAAGGGTTCCGCGGAACCCAGTGTCTCGCCTACTTTATGAAGCTAATAAATTTTTAAGGAACTTTAACTGCTGACAGTATTTAATTTTAACTGGAAGAAAACTACATACATAATTACATATATGGAACAAGAATGTGTCCCAAGTACACTGATGCCCCACTCGCACTATCATTTTCTATGTTCAGTGGACCGTGAAATTGGGGTCAAAACTTTAATTTGGAATTAAAATTAGAAAGATCATATCATAGGGAACATATGTACTAAGTTTCAAGTTGATTAGACTTCAACTTCTTCAAAAACTACCTTGACCAAAAACTTTAACCTGAAGCGAACGGACGCACAGACGGACAAACGGACGCACGGACGAACGGAGGCACAGACCAGAAAACATAATGCCCCTCTACTATTGTAGGTGGGGCATAAAAACAGGAAATATATTTTTACAAAATTTCCTTATAGATACTAGCTTTTGATCATAAACAAGCTTCTGTCCAAGTTTGGTAGAAATCCAGGATATTTTAAGAAAGTTCTTAATATTTTAAAAACTTAAACCACAGAGTGAATGTAATGTTTGTTACCTGGCAGAAAAACTAAGTTCATTTATAAGCAAAATATGGATAAACAGGATAATTTTTTAATTTTTTACAAAATTTATTTCTGGATACTATCTTATGATCATAAACAATTTTGTCCAAGTTTGGTAATCCAGGATAGTTTAAGAAAGTTATTAAAATTTCAAAAACTTTAACCACAGAATGAATATTTGTGGACGCCGTGGCTGTCAATGGATTGTATGATCGCTATGTCTTACTTTTTTCGACAAAAGTGGAAGTCTTGACAAAAACGATATGCAAAAAATATGTAACAAGAATGTGTCCATAGTACACGGATTTCCCACTCGCACTATCATTTTCTATGTTTAGTTGACCTTGAAATTGGCGCAAAAACTCTAATTTGGCATCAAAATTAGAAAGATCATATCATAGGGAATATGTATACTAAGTTTCAAGTTGATTGGACTTTGACTTCATCAAAAACTACCTTGACCAAAAACTTTAACCTGAAGTGGGACAGACGGAAGGTCAAACAGACGAACAAACAGACGAACGAACAGACGGACACACAGACCAGAAAACATAATGCCCCTCTACTATAGTAGGTGGGGCATAAAAATCTAAAATTCTTTACAGTAATAAGAGTCATAATTTTAAAAGTGAAAAGTTAACTCCAGTGTTCTCCCCAGAATTTTCAAATAGCACCATGGAAATTAACATAGCATTTTTTTTCCAAAAATGTAGCACCAAGACACCTGTATATTCTATTGTAAAATCCTCCAAGATAGCACCATGGTAGAAAATAGAGCAACAGGGCATTATGGTGCTTTGGGGCCCTGGGGATGACACCTATTAACTACTGTAAATTCAGAGATTATTGTGAGTTTTTTATTATTGCTAATAATGCGACAGAGTTGTAAGCGCAAAAATTAAAACTCGCATTTTGTAATACTTTATCTGAATTAAGCAGGACTTTTTCTCAAAATTGTAAAAATTAAAATCGCATTTAAGTTTAAAATGACAAAATCGCAATAATAAATGCACGCAATAATTTCTGAATTTACAGTAATCCCTTTTAAAATAATAAGTATATATATTGTTGGATTTACAACTGAACAATTACATATTGAAATTCAAGATTATCAAGGGAAAAGGGTTATCTAAGGTATTTACCATTGCATTACATTTTGGATTGACAACTTCAATTAATGTTTTCTTCACAATTATTTCAAAACATAACATACATGCTGACTGTTATACATTATATAAGTAACAAATTAGACAAAATATAATATAGCTTAATCCTGGATATGGTAAATTTAATCTTTTAAGTGTGCATCTTAACTTTTTCACTGATTGAACTATTGTAGAACTACAATAACAAATGTACATGTATTTACATATATTCAAAACCTCATCCTCAATAACCTTTTGTTTTTAGTACAAGTTGACCTATAGCATACATCTGTTACATTCTGTAGTATACGATTACACTATTTAAACCAAGGTTTCATTAAATGAGGGTATGAATTCCGTCAACCATCAGACGTCAAACAGTCATTTTCGGCTACAGCTAGCGTCAAATTGGTTAAAAATTTAAAGTGATTCGTAAAAAATATCCTTATTGTGATAAGTCAGAGGTTTCAAATAATATCGTTATTTTTTGAAAAATGTAACATGATTCTTCAAAATCTGTCGATTTTTTTATCATCTAGAGGGTCATGTACCAAAAAACAATGTTAACGTCATCTGACAAGAATTTTTATTGTCATTTGTCATGAAGGTACTGCCATTACAACCCTCTTATAAGTAATTGGATATTCTGCATTTATCATGTTTGTCCATAAAATAAGATGGAATTTTAGAAGGATGCAAAAGACATCAAAACAGAAGTTCCCCTTAGTATGGTTTTAATAAACGGATCAAAGATTAGACAAAAAAACATGAGGGTGACCATAGACATATACCATTCCCAGCCAATCATTAAGCCAATTATTAAGCAAATTATTAAGCAAATTATTAATTGTTATAATATTTGTGATGTTCTTTATAATTGCAACATTATAATTAAGAGTCACAAGAAATAATATAAAAAATTTGGACAGTTTTATTTGTACACAAGATTTCCTCAAATTGATTGAAATGATCACAAATTTTGTTTCTATTAATCAACAATTGTAATAATATTTTGATAGATAGTATGTGTGTGAACAATAACTAATCATAGTCAATATTAATAGTAGCACTTTCCACATGTATGTGGCAGTACCAAATACAGTGTATGGTGCAGAACACCCTACATATTTAAAGGTTCAATAAGTTATAAATGTTTCTACATATCTTGATTTTATTTTACGTCATACTTTTAGATTTTGTACCTGAGTGACTTAATATGAAAAAAGAAATCACTTTATATAATATTGAAATTACATATTTAAAATATCCATAGTTTCTTAATATAAATATTGTACTGATTGACTATTGAATTGTTTTAAATCTAACATGATTTATTGTATATAAGGTCATTTATTTGTAACAGCCATATGTTTCAAATATCTATAAAATAGGAAACCTTCTTTACTTTTACACAAATTATAAAATTCTTAGTTTGTGTTCAAAACATGAAGTCATTACTAATCTGTATTATCTTGTGTTTGTGCCTCGTTAATGAAGTTCATGGAAAAAGTAAGTGTTATTCATATTTTTTTTAAGATTTAAAAAAAATCTCTTTTACACTTTTGCAAATGATTATTTTTAATTTAAATTTACAATCAAAAACAAGTACCAGTATTTCATAACATTTGTTCAGTAACTTTTGTTGCTTTATTTAATTGATTTGGTTTAAAATAAAATTTGTGAAATTCTTATTCCAATATAATGAAATCGAGAATTTATTCCATTTTTGCTTTTAAAGAATTCTATGACCAAAATATGAGATATAAGTCAATGACAAGATACTGCCAGGAACCAACTACTGACAATATTTAACATGAGAGGCTCTAAAGAGACTGTGTCACCCACGTGCATCTTCAACAATGGCCACTGAATAGTATAAAAATCATTATAAAAGGGCAATAACTCTTTTAAAATTTATCTGACAATTTTAGTCATGTTGGGCTTTTTTTAGATCAAATTTGTATGGATAGGATATCAGAAAAAGCTTATAGTGAAGAAAAAAGTCCAAATCATCTTAAATATCAGAGTTTTTTGAAAATTTCAAATAAACAATTCCAGAAACGAGAAGCTGATCAACATTTCTAATTACTATTATAAATTAATAGAGAACTTTGTTGCATATTTTCATTATAATTACACCTTATGTAAGAATCCTGGGTGTTGATATTTGCCAAACTGTCCAGCTGGACGCTTGTAATGTCACGACCATCAATGCGTTTTGTACGTTAACATTCGGTGTAATTAAACAGATATAGTATGTTCTTTAGGGGTATTTGCGAAAAATACCAGTCTTGAGAATGAATTTCACTTGCCTTAAGGCTCGCGAAATTTAACATTCTCTCAACTTTTTGCAAATACCCCTCCTTAACAGGATATATCTGTTCAAAACAATGATTATTTTAAGAAGAAGCAAATTCTATTTAAACATTACAACTGGTGCATGTTTTATGTACCAGTGTTCTCCCCAGATATGTTATTTAGCATCCTGGTAAACAGGGGAAATTAAAATACCATCTTGTTTCTAAAAATTATGGCATCACATCCATAACGTAATCTATAAGAAAACCACTTCAGATTGCATGCCCATTACCATGATGCTAAAAGGCCATGGGGAGAACATTGTGAACAATGTCAAAATCTTCATGAATATTTAGGAAAGGCATCAATCACTCCCAATCAGGCAGGTCTTTAAAAATAGAATGCCTCTGGAAACAAAAGCATATTCAGTTTGGATGGCTCAGAATACATGTGAATCATATACACAGTATTAATAATTGAGCTTTTCATTTCAGGGCGTAATAGAATAAAACAAATATCTAGTACAGTTCAGCCAATTGTAGATACCAACGAAGATGAAGTTGTCATAAGTACCCTTAAAATTAATCCATCCATGGGCAATATGCGTTGGAAACGCAATACACACTTACTGGGAAATAGGAAAAAGATGGTTTTAGGAGACATTTCTCTGAACTAAAAAGAAGTTTGAAGAATTGACTTGGTGCAGATAATGAAAGAATTAATATACTGATATACTGAGCAATCTAATGAAGAGATCCAATTAAATGATTCTTTGCCATTAAAGTATAATCAAAGATTGTAGTACTTGTTGTATTTTTTGAGAAAAGTGAATCACCATGTCCTGATGCAAATTTAATACCTTCATAAAATTGATAGATTACTTACAGTTAATGCATTTGGAACAAAAACTTGGCACACAAAATACACATTCCAATAAACATCCAACAACAAGTTTTTCTAATGAAAGTGTTTTTTGTTCAATTATCAAAAAATTAATAAATTACAAAGCAAATTGAAAACTTTAACATTGTAACAAAACTTCAATTAAATAAAATTGATGCCAAACTTTATGTAATCAAACAAGCCCCTTTATATATGAAAACTGAAAACAATAATGAAGTTGAAGATGCAAATACATTCAAAGTAAATTGATAGGAGATAAAAATATATTTAAATTCTTTTAAATTTCACTTATAACAAAAACATGTATGCTCATTAAATATAACTTGACACAAATTGATAGTTTAAGAAAGTGTAAATTCAAAATTTCAACATCTCCAGAAGGGGCGCATTGCATTTATGCCAATTTAAAAAAAAATCCAGTCTTTCATTTGTGCCAAAAAAATAAAAACTTCATTTGCGCAATTTTACAGGTAATACTGGTAAGATGTAACAAAAAAGTCCAATATTCATTGCTCTAAAAGTTTAGTATCTATGGTATTCCACCTGGATAATTGAGTGAGATCATACTCGTTGCTGACACAAAACTGTGAGTCACTAAAAGTAAACCCATTATAGGTAAAAAAACAGTCTTCAAAAAAGGGCATTGGTTCTCACCGAACAGCATGCTTTGAAAGGATGTGTAATACCATTCAAACGGGAAAACCAACGGTTTAATTTATAAAAAAACAAGAAACGAGAAACATTTATGAACCTTTTCAACAAATGTCAACCTCTGAATATCAGGTTCCTGACCAAGGGTCCGGAAACGGTCATATATGCCAGTCATGACCGATTCGGAAACTCAAAAGTCCCAAATCATTTATTGGTATTTAGGTCAAATTTTATTTTCCAACAGAAATAATTTCGGTCATTTCTTTGAGATTGAGTTTCAAAATCGCCATTTTGAACATATTTTTGTATTGTTATCGATTTTATGTATTTAAAACTGCCACTCCAGTCAAGTGTTATAATCCTGAGGACCCTCCTTATAACTATATTAATGCCTCGGGGAGCTATTGGCTAACTTGATTGCTAATCTCTTTACCTGTGTTTTTAATTCACACCTGACTATTAATCACAAGCTTCGAACTAATATTATAAAGAAATTAAAATTCCATACCAACTGTCTCTCATTATTTAATTACTTTTCAGCTAAGACCATTGTTAATTATGATTTAAAATTAGATTAAAACTTGATTTAATTTACGTAGAAAAAGATTTTTTTTTCACTACTAACACATGTGCTTTGTTTAGTTACTTAGACTGTATTCCTCTTTCATATCAGAATGTCTAAATATAAGAAATAGTGAACTTATATAATACATCATTTTGTAATTTTTCATAATTTAGCATGATATGTTGTCATGGAACCTTTCATTCAACCATGTCAATTATTGTAGTTGTATTTAATGCCATAGGTCTTAACAATTTATTGTTAATGAGTTTGTGCCAATAAAAATATTTGTATTTGTATTTGTATTTTGTTTACTATGGTAATACGCATGCCTGAAATTCTCGTCCGCAGATTTGACATTAAATCGTAAATTTAAAATGATTTCATGCTAAATAAAGCAAGTGCAACTATTTTCATTAATATTCTTACACTAATAAAGGTAAAATATTAAAAAGCCGATGTTTTCCTGTGAATTTGATAAACAAAACTAATCCCAGAAATGAGTCCAGAATTGTTCGTTTTAGTATTGTCGCCTCACATCCGGTTTTGAATTTCGACTTCAGAATCGAAAGAAACGTAAGCGATGACTGAAAAAGTTACCGTTTTGAGTCATTAAAATCCTTTTATTTTTAAACTGTTGCCTTCCCTTAATTGCTCTTGATCGATTTTAGGAAAACGGTAGGATAAATCATGAAGTAAATGTGATGCAACAGTGAAACAAGTTTGTTGATGCTACGAGTATGAGCATACTCATGCAGTGCATTTTGACAATCTTTTTTTTGAAAAGGGGCATCAACTTTTAAGTTATATGAAAATGACCGAAATTAGGTGAAAAAATTTCCAGATCCTTGTTCCTGACTTATGACAGTGATTTCTTTTATGATTCTTTTTTATGTTTTATGATCATGTTGATTTGTGACAGAACAGTGTTTTATCAAGGTTTAAAACTTTTTTTGGTTAATGTATGTCAAATGATTTCATAGGAATCAATATGCTTAATTATGCAAACAAAAACTGCCTTTATTATTAAAAGTCTACATTTACCTGTAATATTGGTGCAAATGATAGGTTTTATTTTTGATGCAAATGAAATATGGTTTGTGGTGCAAATGAAAGATTTTTTTTGCGCAAATGAAATGCCAATTAGCGCAAAAGCAAAGCACCGCTCCAGAAGATTATTGTAACTAAAACTTGTTACACTTTCATCTAATCAATGAACTTACATTATTAAGAAAAAGATTTCTATGGGATATTTGAGAAAGAAAAAAAAATGTTGATTAACATCCCAGGATGATTGTGACAAAGTTGGGTGTTAATTGGTCCAGTATTTTCAGAGAAGATTTAAAAGTTAATGACCGACAGATAATGGACCTCAGGTGATGAGAAAGATGACTTGGTCCTTTAGATCAGATGAGCTAAAAACATATCATGTATAAGTCAGGAATAGGGACACCAAAGAAAAACAAAATTCTAAAAAAAGCTTGCTATTAATAATACAATATACTTTGAGATTTCTTTTCACATAATTAAATGCAATTGAGGTCAATGTGTCAAGAGTGGAGATAATATCTGTATTGTATGCTGTAAATTATTTTCATATTATAATAACTAATGAAAATTATACCAATCTATAGAAAAAAATAATCTCATCATTATTTGCGAATCAACTCATTACTATAAAGCTGCATGATTGAATGACTGAAATTTGTTCTATATAATTGGATTCATGCCTTATAAATAAACTTTATTTGGTTACAAATAATTTCTACTGGCCAACTTTTATGTCCATTGGGAGAATTTGTCTCTCTCCTTCCCCCTGAAATATCTGTAAAGCTTTCTTAAGAAAGAACACCCCCATTCTTCTCTTCTCTTTCATAGACCATGTACTGCTGATTCCATAGTAGTCCCCCCTTTTCTTGTTAGTTAACCTGTTCAGTGCTGAAAATAGATTAATGAAATATCTTATTTAAGCTAATTATGGCATTCAAGTAATAAGTATATTCTATAAGACAAATGATGTCATTAGTAAAAGCATAGTGTTCAAATTAAGTATGTAACAAGGATGACATGTTGAAATGTCTGCCAGTTTATGTAAATACTACTGTGTAAATAAATTAAGCCTCTATAAAAAGGTCTTACTTCATATATCATAAAACTTATCAATGATATTAAATGAACCATGAAAATAAACCCTGTCATATGTAATATAGACTGTTAATGATTCTATAGTCCTGTCTAAAGTTGACCTTCAAACTCATAAGTTTGTAAGAATCTGACTGAAGGTCAAGGAATAGTAAATGGGCTATGTCACAGATTTTGGTGAAATTTTGAATATAACTTAGGCTCGTTAAATCATATCTGAAAATCGAAAAAAAAATACTTTTATCTGCTTAATTTTCTGAAATATTACTGATTGAATTCTTTCAAAATAGATATATATATAAGCATTTGTTAAGGAGCCACATGAAATCCTTGTGTCAACTATAAAACCTTTGATAATCAAACTGTTTGACATATTTATAGCATTATCTAGGAATTATCAAATGATTTCGTTTAAATATTTAAATAATTTTTAATCTATGATTATCATTTAAAACAATTATGCTGCATTGGTTATGTAAAATTTTGTGTAATACATTGTTATTTAAATATGACAGCTCCATAGGAAAACAGCAAAAGTACCCCTAATAATGTTATCAAGGATTATTATTTGTATTATTGTAACAATATACTTACAAACAGAATCCACCATGCACGCCTCTCTGGTATAGGCCTCTACCGGTATCACATTTTGAAAACAATGCAAAGAAACAACACCTAAGTTATCATTCCATATATCTAGGATATGCTTCACCTTATTACACACCTACAACCAAAGCAAAAATATCACACTTAATCAAATATAGAATATAAATGAAAGCCTCAAATCTATGTCCTTTCCGCAAATCTATGCCCTTTTTAATATTGCGTCATAGACGTTCCAAATCTATGTCCTTTATTGTCTCAAATCTATGTCCTGTATTGTCTCAAATCTATGTCCTTTATTTACTCAAATCTATGGCCATTTTTGGCTCAAATCTATGTCCTTTCATCGACGTAAAACATAACAAAACGTCACTGCATAAAAGGCATGATGGTGGAGCAGGACACTATTCCAAATGAGGGATACACTATATTTAATAAGTGCAAAAAGGTATTTCAAAGGATCCAAATCCAGAAGCTTTTAAGGTGGATATGCCTCACATTGTACAGTTTGCGAAGGCTAAAAAAGAACATCAAAATTGGGAAGCAAAAAAAACTTGTTGACGAATTGAAAGTGCTGTTTTCGGACAGAATGGTAAAAAAGTTTTTGTCGCTTTATTTTTATGATCAAGAATCTAAATGTATAAACAATAAATCTCAAGACTTAGCAATCATATGAAACGTTTAGACAAAGAGCAACTAATTTACATGATCAGCAAAAACCACATGAAGGACCATAGAACATATGAAGCAATTATGACTGTTTAACCCTCTTGCTGCCAACCGTTTTTCAAAGTTGCATTTCATATGCCGTAAAACGACAGCTCGACTTCTGTGACGTAACATGCCAAACAACGACGTCATTTGATATATGACGTCACGACATAATGACCGTTAAATTTGGGACCCATTGGAGAAAAACATAACACTGTTTAATCCTCGGTCTTTTAATTGAAAGAGATACAGCATTGATGAGAAGCTTGAATAAATTTAACCATGGACATATGTGTCCCTCCGGCACTGCCAGTGTGGACATATGTGTCCCTCCGGCATCAAGAGGGTTAAGAATTAAGAAGTACAGTATTTCCTGTTGCAAGAGAAAGCATCAATTTTAAGTTACTATTTAAATAAAACATGAACTGCCAGTGCTGTAACAATGCTTTAGAAAACATGGGAAATGATTTAATTAAACAAAAAAACATATAAGGCCGAACTTATTAGACAGGCATAAATTTGCGCATGGCGAAACAAACTGGAAAAAGATTTAAAAGAGGTACGAAATATACCAAAGGGAGAGTCAAACTCATAGATAGAAAATAAAATGACAACGCCATGGCGAAAAATAAATAGACAAACAGACAAATAATAGTACAGAAGACACAACATACAGTGATCTGGAAGGATTTTTTCTCAATGGGCCAAGGGCCCCCCAAAATTAAATTCAATGGGTCATTTAAAAAAATGATGGGCCATGTTGTCAAATGAGTGGGCCATTTGAATTGACTACAGTAAAAAAATCAAAGCACCAAAGGGTGCTATAGGCAGTTAATCAAAAACCCAAAGGCAAACTTGGCCACGTTCAGATGAATAGTGTAAAGAATTAGTCAAAATATTTATCTCAGGCATTGTTCACAGCTATTTCTAAAGTACCAAATAATGTTTGTACAGTAATGTTCATGTTATGCAATCCTTCCACTTTCAAAAGTTATTTCCAATTTATATTTATAAAGATTCAATGTCTGAGATTATACACATACACTGTCCTATGTTAGGGTAGAGTTTTGTGCCAGTTAAGATGTTTAAGCCGCCACATTCTGAATGTACCTGTCCACAATGAGGACCCACTAATGTGGTGATTGTAGCTGTATATCATATTAATTTTTCATAATTGTTTGGTACATTTTTTTAAATTTGATTAATGTCTTGTGTATACTTCTGATTTTAGTTTGATGTTTAAGTTATTGTAAATGCTGTTTTGTTGCAACGTTGGAAAGTTCCAGGCGGAAGGAACTAACTAGCCGAAAAGTTCTCCAGAACTTATTAACTACATTGTAGTTACTTTGTTCTTCCTCTGGTTTAAAAGTTCCACTGGAACAAGTGACTAGTTGAAATAGTTTTTTTTTTATTATGTTAAAGGGCCAGCAAATGCAATCCTTTGGGTGAAGGATTTTCTCCCTGCATGAAAGATATATTGGTAACCTTCGACTGTTGTCTGCTCTAAGATCTGATTATTGTCTCTATGACACATTTCCCATTTTCACCATGTTCACCACAGGCACTTGTTTTTATCCATAGGAAGGTCGACTATGATATCCATATAAATAGAAGAAATGGCTAACAATTTTTTTTTTTAGGTCACGACAGTCTCCGCTTCGGACGCTTTTTCTACCCTTCAACTTAATGCTAATAATCCCTACCTCATAATCCCCACAGTGTTCCTGATGAGAATCTTTTTTTCTTTTGTTTCACATTGTTGATTCCTGATGAGAATCTTTTTTTCTTTTGTTTCACATTGTTGATTGCTGATGAGAATCTTTTTTTCTTTTGTTTTACATTGTTGATTGCTGATGATGATCTTTTTTTATTTGTTTTTCATTGGCATTGGCTTGAGATATAAGAGAGATACAAAGTATGCTAAACATTTATTACATAATAGATAAATAATAAATTAACAATCAATAACAATGGGTATGCAGTCTACTTTGCAAGTGGTGCAGTATGCCTGGTCTTTGCCCTTGGAACTGGGCAAGCACCATTTGAAGTCGGCTTTCCAGGCATTGTTGGACTTTGTCAAATAATTCTGATGTTTTGAACCTGGTGTCTTTGAAGACGGAGATATTTGTCGTTTTGGCATTTTGAACACATACTGGTGTACAAAATAATCATTTTGTTTATATAATTTTTCAGTCAGCTTGTGTAGCAAACAGCTCACATTGAGCTGAAACCATTCCTTTTTCCAGTATTTTCATTTACAATAAATGTTTTTCTCGGCATCAAAACACTTCCGATAAATGTTTAGACAACAACATTCCATTTTCTATCAATGCCGGTATTTATCGGTATTTAATAATCCTTGGCGTGTGCCATAAACAGAAGCCACATAGAGTAATTGATAATCCAACACATTTTGATTGTTCAATCAAACTATTATCACTTGTAAATTAGCCTTAAGCAAGGATTAAAATCTCCACATGTTGCGTAATCAGGTTACACCGGATACGTTCGATAAACCTCGGGTTTTTACTACTTAAAAATCTCGTGTTTTTACGATCTCAATGAAAAATATTGTAAACAAAATAGTAAAAATGGCGACTGAAAATTTTCATTCATGAAATTTTTTCTGCACGGGAGTTTTTCCTCTTCGACGGGAGGACGGGAGGGGACCCCTGAAAACAGAAGTTTTGTACTCCCGTCGGGATGTTCACATGTATTTATGTATCATCAGAATTCTCCCAATTTTAATTTAAAAGGTACGTAAATTTCGTCTTCTAAGTAGTTTGAAATTGCCGCCAACTTATATCAGCTGATTAATAGACGACTGACGTATGTAATACGTATCGATGACCAACAATATTCCTACGACTTTTGCCATATATTAAATGTAAACGTCTCATCTTTATAGATTTTCGGCGATCAAATGTTAAATACAATTGAGCTTTGACATCTTAGCCAACAGCACAGGTGATAATAAACTATAGAAGGATTTCTATCGCGCACTACTTCCTATGTGCAACTTCAAAACTTTTGGGAAAATCGACGACCAGTTAACGTTTTTATGGTAATATTTTTTATATTCCAGAATAAAAAGTATGAAAAAAGTGTCCAATTAGTTATAAATAACATGATAGCCAGCCACATTATAAAAGTGGCACATATTTCAGCCTTTATTGGGTAGAACATAAATCTAGGGTGCTCACATAAAGCAGCTTAACTGCTTAAAAAGTGTTTAAATCAGCTAAGAGGTGGTGGTACATACCTTTATGATTCTAATTTTAAAATATATTGGATATTGTTCCTGTAATTTTATTAATTTCAATTTCAATGACCATACAATATTTTCTTCCAAATCGGACAATATTTAAGATAATCTTTGTTTACAATGTTAAAACTGGTACTGTTGTCTTGTTCATGTTTATGATTTTTTTACATTAAATTTGGGTCTTCTTCGATACCATACTTATTCCAGACGTTCTGTATTAGAGGAGGTTTCTGACATTTCCTCGGCTCTGCACTTCTTGTATTATTATTACTCCATCACGATGACAAGAATAACAGAAGAGAGTATCATTCATTGATAGAACAAAACAACAATTCGCTAAAGGCATGTTTACAAAATGTCAAAACGAGCCAAAGACCAAAAAATGACAAGGACAGTTACGCGCCTTTTATGGAGACAAAAACTATATTCCTAAAAAGGCTTTGGGGTTTTTCAATCGAAATAATAGTAAGCTAAGCTAACATAAAAGACTAGAGACAAAACTTGTCTGTACTAGCCGAATTTCAAATTTTAAAGTTGTTTATAAAAAAATATATCATGAATGATCAAGTATGAATGATGGTTAATTACGTTTTTTGGGTAATCAGTTATACCGCATGTTTCTATTATAACCATAGGAAAACACCTGAGACGCCCCAAAAATATATAGGTGCTCCTATCATTGGAGGAACATCACAGAGTTGTGTACACACACATGGCGGCACGGAACACAATGACGATCAGAAATCCAAAACGTTTCCAAATGAAGTAAAAAATATAGTGTGCCACGTGGGCGCTTACATTTGTTACTCTATGTGCCATTTCTGGTTGATATGCACTATAGGCATAGGGCGCACATCCTTCCCGATCACTGAACATAGAAAGCTAAAGACAACACAAACCCTAACAAAAACTTGGGGTGATTTATTATGACTTGGATACACTCATACCACATCTTCTAATATATATCTATTCACTGTATTACAAACCTGCAAAATGCAGTACTATAATAAATAAATTGTTTAACACTCTTCAGATTTATAGTTTGATATATTTCAAATAATTTCCAATTATAGTTAACTTTGACAATGATTGAAGAACTATGGAAAGGATAATGAAAATGAGATTTACATCAAAACAAATAATTTTCTTATGAGAAAAAAAAAACATAAGATAACTTCATACAGTGCTTTTTTTTTAAAATGAAGCTGTAACTTTTTTTTATACATATCGTCATTGTTTAGATATTGATTCAAAAAGGTGAGAGGTAGTAATTTTTTAAATTGTATAATAACAGTCCGCTCTTTAGTTGTCTTACATGGTACAGTTAAGTTGATTTCAGAACATAATTAAAGCGATAAATTCATCTGATTGTTATATTTGGATGAATCTTCAGCACTTCGAAACATCTTTCTTACATAATAATACACAGGGGAATTCATTCATGTGAATCTCGGGGGAATTTCAACACAAACGAGCTTATAAGTGAAACTCATGTGTACTGATTTCAAATGAGATTCATTTGAAATGTTAAATCACTGTACCTGTGGCTTTGGTTTCTCCATGTGTCTTATGGCCTCATATAGGTGGCAATAAGGTCTTGATCTTTTACCCTTTCCGATGTAAAATATGGAGGCCACAAATATCTTGAATGACTCTTTTTCACCTAATACAAAAAAAGAAATGATCTATAAAGATGGATAAAAACAAGATAGTTATATTATTCAAGCATATCTGAATGTATTAATTCTATAAAATCATTTATCTAAAACTGTGACATTTCTTTAACATGTTTAATTAGAACATAGTTAAGAACTAGAACTTATGAAAGGATACCTTCTGCCATGTAATACTAAACAAAACCCGGATTTTTCATTTAATTTTAAACAGTTCATTTCATATTGAACATGTGTACAAAGTTTCAGATTGATGTGACCAGAATGTCCTTGAACCTAAACACAAACACTGGGACAAATAGACAAACGGTTGGGTGCACAGACTGCAATACATATTGAGCTCAAACTTTTGTGAGTGAGGCATAGAAAATTCTAATTGCTTTTCTTAAAACATCATATCAAGATAAGACTTGCTAAAAGCCAAATCGTATGACAGCAGATAATCAAGGAACTATTTCCATTGGATTTTTTCTATATAATTTGAGGAGGTCACACAAATCAGTTATTTTATCTTTATTCTAAGTTGTTTCTTTAGAAATCATACCACTTCTCGTTATTTTATTGCGAAACCCTATGATAGTTTTCCATAGATTCACCTGCAAGTTACCTGTCGATTTAAACTTTTGTAAGTTCTATTGTCCCATCTAACAAATACAGCAGGTATTGTTCTCTGTATAGTTCATTCACCAGGACCTTTAAATTTCTTCTAGGAGAAATATATCACTCATTGATTAATTTACCTGACCAAAAAATTATCTGTTTTTTTATTGAAATACTTCTATAAACTCACATAAACTGTATGCAATATTGAATTTATTCAATATATCATTAATATATTTTTAATCTGTTCAATATAAAATCTGATTTAATAATAAAAAGTTTATTTTAGACACATTTTTTAGTATTTTCCAATGAATTTGCATGTTTTTGTTGTTGTTAATTTATAGACTATGTTTATGAAGACCTTAATTTTAAAATAATAATATTCAAATTCTTATTTATCAAACACACAAAAATATTTATTGAATATTTGATCAGAAATCAACTTTTAATTTTTAAATCATTTAATATTAATATTGAACACATTAAAAACGAGTTTTTGGTATTGAATAAATACAACACCACAGGCAGTTTTGTGAGTCCTTTCTTAGTATTGGTATAAGTATTTTTTCATCATTGACAGTTCAATTTTTTGTTCAGGTATATTAATCAATGAGTGATATATTTCTCCTAGAAGAAATTTAAAGGTCCTGGTGAATGAACTATACAGAGAACAATACCTGTTGTATTTGTTAGATGGGACAATAGAACTTACAAAAGTTTAAATCGACAGGTAACTTGCAGGTGAATCTATGGAAAACTTTCATAGGGTTCGCTATAATATACAGACACACAAGAGAAGTGAAAAAAAAATAATGCTGCATGTATATCATTGCTTTGAATATATATACTTGCCTAATGAATGCATCCTGTTGGGTAAATTCTTAGTTACTCTCGGGTCAAGCAGCAAATAATTGAAAGAGGACTTTAAATGACCTTCTCGCCAACAGCGGTCAGTATTACAGAAAGAAGAAATGAGTTTATCTTCTAATGCATTCAGTCCAGACGGATCCCAATCAATAAAAGCTTGGCATAATTCTGGTGAATAACCTGGAAGGAAGTTTACAATAATGTATCAGCATGTAACTTGTTGGCTTTCATTTATCTGATCAGACATGTATAATTTGCTTATTAAGCACATTTTGAAGATATTTTGTTCAATATGCATGTCCTTCAAAACACGGAAATACATGATAAAGTGAATGTTTTCAGTGAAGTGATATTTTTGGTTAGTTTATGTTGTATTGTAAGTAATAATGTGAGGTCTATTTTAGCTTGATATGCAGTGTGAGTTTGGTTCATTGCTGAAGACTGAACTGGGACCTAAAGTTGTTTTAACAACTTTGTCATCATGGTCATATAAGGTCTCTGAAAGGAGATCATAAGAACATGGTGGGAATGGTCTCATTGACAAACAAACCATTTTGTCCTAATATTATATGATAAATATAATTCAGTTGTAGTCTTGTAGAAATTAATAAATGTGCCAAAAAATGTAGTGTTCCAACAGTGAAGAATTCTAGATCACTTGTTTCTAACCAAATGGTATAAAATACTCCGTAAATGATTGTCTATCACGCTTAAAAGGAGCAGAAAAACATTTTTTGTCATGTCATTAACATGCAAGTAAAGCATTTTGTAACATTTTTTTCTGACCAATATCAAAGTACAATCAGATCCTATAACTATGTAAATACTACATTTGATATCCTATAACTATGTAAATTCTACATTTGATATCCTATAACCATGTAAATTCTACATTTGATATCCTATAACTATGTAAATTCTACATTTGATATCCTATAACTATGTAAATTCTACATTTGATATCCTATAACTATGTAAATTCTAAATTTGATATCCTCAAATACAAACCTGGTTGTTTTGCACACAGCTTCAAATATCCTGGGTCCTCATTAATTTTGCTTAATCTAACAAGATAAAGTTGTCTAGTGTTATCTGTGATTGGTCCTGGATTATCTCCCTTTTCAAGCAACTGTTCTCTTATTTCCTGGTTACTTAATTTGGTAACCAGCCTGGGTACCTGTGATGATTTGGGATCCTCAGAACAAGTAGATGTATCAGAAAAGGCTTTCCAATCATATAAAACTGTCTGTTGTGAATCTACAGTGTTCAAACTACTAAAACTACACAAACTGTCCAAGGATTGTCTGCCACTACTTCCCTGTAGACTTGGTAGGTGGCGCTCAATAAATTGTATACCCTTCTCTTTGTCCGTATATATATAATCAATTGTAGAAGCATCACTTATCATACTTGATGTACTATCTAAAGAATTTCGCTGCATGTGAAAGCTATTATTCAGTACATCATTATCCGTGGTTGATACTGACGACTGCTTGGAGCTTATTGAAGATAATGACTCTTTCAGCCTAAACATTAAAAAAGCTTTATCAACGTCTTGGTTCACAACAAAAGTTTTATCAGTTTGACAAGGTGTTGCTATTTTCTCAGCAAAACTGACCCGTTTCTTTTTACCCTCACTGTTTTCTGTCAGTATTGAGTCAAACTCAGCAAAGTCATAATTTACAAACACATCACTGTTATTATTATCTTCTTTAACGTTAGTACATTTGTGTCTCTCTATAAAACTGGCGTCTGATGACAGAAGTGAATCATTAATTGACAGAAGTGATGGCTCCCAAGTCTTTTTTGTCTGTCTCGCAAATCTTTTGTCGAAATCTGTATCTTGCCTACTAGTTCTGACCTTTCGTGTACAATGGTTGTTGCTGATTGGAAAATTAGAACTTTGATAGTTGGGTGTTCGGTTTTCTACTAAAGGATTGTTATTGACTGTAGATATATGATAGTTCGATGTTCTGTTTTCGGCTAAAGTGTTTTTGTCTTCTGTACGTATATGATAGTTTGATGTTATGTTTTCTGCTGAAGTATTATTGTCCACTGTAGATATAGATTCTTTTGTATCTTTACTGTTAGTTTGTTCAAATATACTAGAGGTGAAGAATTTGTGAGGTTGATTTTGTTCTTCACCAGAACAAGTAATAAATGTATCCGATGAAGATGAATTACTGTCAGACATGTCAGACAGAGGTATATACGGTAATGTCTGTGTTAGTTTGTCTGCCCATACAACATGTCTTGAGGGCTCCTCTGGTGTGGAACTTGAAGATGATTTACAATGAATAATTGGATGATCTGAAAAATAAAAATAATTTAAATCAAATTAATATTCCACTTGCATGTAACATGTGTAATAAGACCTATAAAATTAAATTTCAAGCTGATCGTTCTATGAAAATCTATAATATTGTTGAAGTTCTTCATGTTCTTAAGTGTTTTACTTGTTGTGCCTAAACTTATCGATTTATGAGTTTGATCTTTCGTCCCTCTTTTATCAAGATCTGACACTAGGATGACACTCTCATATATGTACACTCATAAGAAAGTCGGTTATTTATGATTTAAAATCAGTTTAAAACCAGAGATTTAAGAACATTCATGATTTAATAGAACATGACTTTTAAATTAATTGGAATTTAATCAAAAGCAGAATGAGAAACAGCATTGTTTTATCTTCAACAAACATCTATCTAAACATGTATAGTGATGAATAGATATGTTACTTTTATTAACCTGAAAAAGATCACCAGATCAACTTGGTGAGGTTTAAGACCACTTTCTATAATTCTTTCATTACATGACAGCTTTCTTGAGAACACTTGAGGGCCTGGTATAAACTATAGTAAGTAAGAAGAAGTAAATGACATAATAAATATATTTAATATTAAAATAATAAGGGGTGAATAGGGGAGGGGTGTAGAATTTGTTTACCTGGTGATGTGACATTTAAACAAACATTACTTCCAACACTATCGCGATGTTTCACTTTGTCTAAATGCTTTTGAAATTCATGCTGGAAGAAGTTGTCCTTCAAAGTAGATTTGTTAAAATCCTGCAGAAATAAGTCATTTTGATCTACATCTTGCAGCTGTTTCCTATTGTTATTGATGTTACCTTCTGGAAAAGAACAAAACAAAAAATACTGATATAATAGGACAAAATGGTATCATCTTACTATATATATGTTATACTGCAGATTCATTATTATTTGACACCAAATTTAGTGGATTTTGTGGGTATAGGCCAGGTAAACCTGCATTTATAATATTCAACACAGTACAAATTTTCTATTGGTTTGAATGGAAACTAATCTAAAAACCATGAAATCAAATATCAAAGAAAATACATACATGTATATTCATCAATCCACAAAAAAATGGTTTCCAGGAAAATAAACAAATCTACAGTAAACTGTATATTGTTGTAAACATACTTGAAAATTATGAGATTGTGCACAGTTGTCATGAATTAAACTCATTATATCTTAATGTTTGTTTTTGTATTGAGGACACATGTGCTTTTAAAACTATCAACCACTTAAAACTAGCCACCATTAATATTGTTGGTTGATGCTACCAATAATATCTTTTCTGATGCCTTGGCCTTTTATATTTTATTTAAGGTGTAGGATTGGCTCAGTGTTGAAGTCCCTATGATGTCTTATAGTTGTATGTATCCTTGTCTTTTGGACCCTTGTGGATAGTTGTTGTCTCAATGGCTATCAGACTACATCTCCATCTTCTCAAATATGTGAATATTCTTATTCAAAAGAAATGCTTCTATTTTAGATTCACTTGCTTTCCAAAAAATATGTGTTTAAGAATATCCTAATCATGATAATGGTTTTGAAGCAAAACAGTAGCTTAAAAATATGCAGATTAGCAGTAAAATATGAGATATTTATTGTTAAGATTATGATTATAAACCCAGGTTAAACTTACTGAATTCATAAGTATATCTTGGTATATTTGACAGGGTGTCTTCCTCTGGATTCAGTAACAAACAGTACACCTCAAGGAGTTTTACACAGTCATCATGATTATACTTGTGTGCAATCTCAAAAACGCTGCTCCCTTCCTAAAATATAAATAAAATTCAATTTTTGAGGTAAAACACTCCAGAGTTAGGTGTGCAGTTTTTATTTTGTTAATAAATAAAAAAAATTGGGATACATGTAGCTGAAGATTAATATAGCCATCAGAATATGTTTATATGAACATTAAGATTGTGTTATGTACATGTATGTATTATGGGCTGTTTTCTGTTTTACAGTCCATATATTCATATCCATACCAGGAAATAATCCAGAATTTATTGTTATGTTTTTTCAAATATATTTCCCCATTATGAACTTTTGAAAATCAAATCTATGGAGGTTCTGTGTACATGGTGTATGCACATGCATGACACTTTACAGTTGGCTAAATGTATCAAAATGCCAGGAATGCCAGGAATATAAGATGATTAAACATTTTGTGGTTCAATATTTACTTTATTTCAAACTGTGGAGTGCTTGCTACCTGATTATTAAGCAACAGGCACATCTATACAAAAGCCAATATCTAAATAATATAAATGATATTTTGGCTTGGACATAGCAAAAGTGGTCAAATTCAATCATTTCAAAATAATACAAATTTTATGATAAATGAATATATGGTAAATTCAGAAATTATATGTGCATTTATTATTGCGATTTGTCATTTAAGACTTAAATACAATATAAATTTTTCGATATTGAGAAAAATCCGTTACTCCTTTCAAAGCTACACAAATGAATAGAAAAATGGATGCTGCTTTTTTGTGTTCATTCATTAGAACAGTGTATTCCGTTTCAGGCTGCTGTATCTTTTTCATTATAAGAGATACAGAGAAAGTTATTGCATGAAAAATGCTCCGGAGAGCATGAACTGTAATTGTAATGTTAGGCAATTATTTCAGTAAAATCTTTATCAGGTTACCTGCATTTTCAGGTAATTAACAGGTAAAAGGTGTAATTTATTACATTTGTGTTGAATTTTGAATAAAAACTACTTCTAGTCAGACTGAGTCTTCATTTATTTTGTTGTTTTATCTGCTATTTAATAAAGAAGAAATCATTTGCTCGATTCTGTAGCGTATTGCACCATACACACCGTATTATGTAATTGTGGCACAAATAAGTGGCTCCGTCCTCAAATTTTCAGTCAACCTCCATTTCCCCCCTTTTTCTACGTCTCATAATGATCGATCATATCATACTTCCCACACGAATTAGATGTAATAAACACATTGAGAAAAACTTTTAACTAATCCTCGTTGTCAGTTTCGCTATAGATATTTTGAAATATTTCCATATTTACAGCTTCATTTCCAATTTCCTCAATTAGCATTTGTCAAAATATTTGTTTTTATTTTCCTTCTACTGGATAATTTTACTATAAAAATTGCTGGGATTTTAAGCGCAAATGAGAGCTTGTATATCCTCGATTCATACGACGAAAA
This sequence comes from Mytilus edulis, assembly GCF_963676685.1. Taxonomy (NCBI): domain Eukaryota; kingdom Metazoa; phylum Mollusca; class Bivalvia; order Mytilida; family Mytilidae; genus Mytilus; species Mytilus edulis. The sequence goes on along the minus strand of NC_092347.1, from coordinate 22,429,919 downwards.
ATTAGAAAGGATCCGAATGAAGACCGAATGGTTTAACAGTCTTGATGAAAAATCAATTGTCATCACGGCATGTGCCTCGAATAGCAGTGGCGAACGGCGTACGTCATCCCGGCATATGCAGTGTATAGCGCCGAAAGGGTTAAAATTCATATAATAAATTTCAAAAGTTTTAATTATTGCGATTATAACCCTGTCTCATTTTTCGTAATAATAAAAGCATCACAATAATTTCTGAATTTACAGTAATAAGACGCACTTAGATCAATTAGGTCAAAATGTAGGTGATTGTTAATTTTAGTAAAATGTAGTTTTATCTTACCCTATCTCTAATGTATGGATTTCCCCCATTCTGAAGTAGAAGACGTAGAACATCCCTATCTCCCCAGCTAGCTGCTACATGTAGGGGTGTTGTTCCATCTGCAGATCTAAAAAAAGATATATTCTACATATATATACCTATGCCTCAACAACATCTTTCATAGATTATTTATTTATATGTAGACAAACCAAATACATTGTGTAGTTAGATACATTATGGCATGTTTGTACAGACATAATGTCAAGTCTGTATTATGCAAATGGTTAATGAAAATACATATAAATTAACAGTATTGTAAGTATACCTCTATAATAATTCAAAATTTCTGTGGTTTAATTGGACTTATGTAATGTGAATTCAGAATCTAATACATATTACTGGATATAATATAAAAAAAAGTAGATGTGCTATGATTGCCAATGAGACAACTCTCCACAAGAGACCAAAATGACACAAAAATTAACAACTACAGGTCACAGTACGGCCTTCAACAATGAGCAAATCCCATATCGCATAAAAGGCCCAAAATGACAATGTAAAACAATTTAAAAGAGAAAACTAACAGCCTAATTTATAATTTATTAAGCCCACTTTAGCGATGGGTTTTACTGTTGATAAATAGAAGACCACAGAGTATTTATATTTTGATTCCTCAAGCACCCTTGGAGAGTCTTACTATTTCCCATTTGAACAAAATGCAGGTTCTACGCTTAGTATATAACCAATTGAATTTAATGTATTGGAAAGCAGAAAGTAGATGTCCGAAAGCTCCAAAAGGCATTCACACATTACAACTCATCATTGTTTATTTGCTGAATAAAGTCAGTCTCTCCAGTTGAGAAAATATTTGTTTTCCTTTAACATGTTGCAAAGTTTTAAAGTACATGTATTTAACAGAAAATATGTATCCCACAGATCCAAAAAGAACTCACACCTTAGGGCAAGTTTGGATGGAACTAGAGTTCTGACTAGAGTTCCATATGAACGGTAAATAATTTTGAAGAGTAAGGTCTCTAGATTACCAAAGTACAAATGTACAAGGCCCCTACTCTGAATATGTTTACATTCAAATTTGATTGGATTGACGTCATAACATTCAGGATATCGAGTCGATCTCTAGGAATCCTGCAGCCACAACCCAGGGCTCCTCGAGTGTTAATGGCAGGAAAGCTATATCCAATCATAATAGGTGTTACATGTACAAATGTATATATGACCATGTCAATCCCATCTACTCTAGATATCCATCGGAACAGTTTAAGTTGTCAAGCTGATGACCAAATACTAAATGACTAAATTCTGTTCAGCAGTACTAGACTGAAAAGTGAAGAAAATTCTAAGTTGAACTCCAATTTTTTTATGCTTGGTCGCTCGCATGACTGGGTGGGAGTTCTAACAAGATTCCAATAGAGTTTGTAATAGAGATCAAATCCCCACACACAATTAAACAAAAATAAATAGAAACTCAATTCAAATGAGATTGATTTTTTTTTTAATTTTCAGACTATAACCAAACAGAGCCAGTATGCCAGTTGTTTATATAAAGGTTCAAAAAGTGATCAATTGTTTCTGTTTAGTGGTTCCTAAGAAAAGAGTGAGGGAAATAAATGTTTGACTAACTGACTGACAAGATGGTTTCAATTAAGCTTCACTCTTAGAGTGAGGGTTTATATATAAGTTAACTCCTGTATGACTTCAATGTTTGATACTTATGTTTAGCCATTATCATACTATATTTTGTTGACTAGTGCCATGTGGTAAACACACTGTCAAGATAAATTTTCACACAAAAATCATTTTCAATTTATTATGATAAATATAATTATGAGAGTCATATTTTGTTGAGCCTTCAACTTTAGTCGAAAAAGCGAGACTAAGCGATCCTACATTCTGTCGTCGTCGGTATCCACAAATATTCACTCTGTGGTTAAAGTTTTTGAAATTTAAATAACTTTCTCAAACGATCCTGGATTTCTACCAAACTTGGACAGAAGCTTGTTTATGATCAAAAGATAGTAACCAGAAGTAAATTTTGTAAGAATAAAATTCCATTTTTCCGTATTTTACTTATAAATGGACTTAGTTTTTCTGTCGGGAAATATTACATTCACTCTGTGGTTAAAGTTTTTAAAATTTTAATAACTTTCTTAAACTATCCTGGGTTGGTACCAAACTTGGACAGAAGATTGTTTATGATCATAAGGTAGTATGCAGAAGTAAATTTTGTAAAAAAAAAATCCATTTTTCTGTATTTTACTTTTAAATGGACTTAGATTTTCTGCCAGGAAACAATACATTCACTCTGTGGTTAAACTTTTTTAAATTTTAATAACTTTCTTATACTATTTTGGATTCGTACCAAACATGGACAGAAACTTGTTTATGATCAAAAGCTAGTACATGTATCTAGAAGGAAATTTTGTTTTCTTCTAGTTAACATTACATTCAGTGTGCAGTTAAATTTTTTAAACATTTATTACATAAACTATCCTGGATTTTTACCAAACTTGGACAGAAGCTTCTTACAATCAAAAGATAGTAAAACAGGAATATTTTATTGATTTGTTTCCTTATTTTTGTTGAGCTTGCGATAAACAGAAAGAGTAGGCGAGACACTGGGTTCCGTGGAACCCTTACAATTTTTTTTTTAAAAGAACTTGATTTTTTTAAAAGAACTTGACATTTCAAAACAATTTCTGAATTTGCACAATACCTTAAATTTGGATCCCCACCATAAGCCAACAGCAGCTTGACTGCTTCCTCTCCCAGTCCTGTCCCTATATGCATGGGAGCCACCCCCTCCACTGCAAGAACTTCATTAGGGTCTGCTCCCCTTCTCAACAGTATATCTGCAAGTCTGTAAAGCAGAAAATAGGAATGAAACAAGTACATTTTTGCTGTATTAATTAGCAGTGCACTGAATCTTGGAGACATTGACTTATTGGTTGCTCTGGGATCATCCACCTGTAGCTTGAGAGATTGATTGTGTTTTTTCTGGAGGCCTTTAAGAGTCTGTGTCATAAATATGTCTTGTTGCTGATCTTGCATTTTTGATTATTTTTTATTGGTATCAATTTCTCTCTTAGTATCTACTACAGTTTTTGTCAAAAATAAAAGAAATAGTGAAATTCATCATTCAAGGGCAATAACTTCTAAAAGAAGTGGACTGCGAGTTTGTATAATTTCAACCACAGTTAATTTGGCCATTGGCATTCTGCCATTTGTTTTGGTCTTGGTTTTTTCAGCGGATGACCTTGACAGGTAATTTTGGTGTTATGCTGATGCAGAAATTCTGACATGTCTGAACACGTTAAGCACTCATCACTTCTTGTAAATTGTATATAGATGTTATCGAGTACAAAATAACATTCTTTATCGCTTGTCATATATATATATAACAACAAACCATATTACAATGTATACCATACTAACATGACTGATAACAAATGACTATATACATGTATATCACTACAATATAAGATTTATTATGGCGAGGTTAATTTCTCTGTCATTTATCCATCATCCACACAGAAAATTTTCTTAGAAATAAAAGATCTATGCATTTTATTTTTAACCTAACTTTCAGGTTAGAGATATGATTTCTTTTTCTTAGACAAGTGCCTGTTACCATCCACATAGAACTTGCAGTCATCTACAATGTATTTTCAGTACTTTGGAACTTTGATTTTTGTTATAAAGGAGTGAAAAATATATTTATTTATGTTAGAAGAAAGTATCAAATTGAAAAATATATTCATTTTTGTTGATAAAAGTGTGTATCAACATGATCAAATGTAAAGAAAATGGTTGTTCTTATCCAATTATAATTAATCCCGGATCATTTGTTCATCTTTGATTATTTTTTCTTTGATATATCTGAAGTATTAAAAATGATACTTTCCTCATGAAATTGTTGAAGAATGAAAAAAAGAACAGGTTGACAATATTGAAATCAATTGTTGTTTAATGTAATTTCCTTTCCTTAGTTTAGAATTCAATTTGGACCAATGGAAGAGATCTGCATCTTCTAAAATCTAAACATTCTATTAAAGTTGATAGTTAATTATCTAAAATTCAACTGAATTCTTTCATTTTTAAAACAACAACTACAATTTTTTGAAATCTTAATTGTGTACCACTGAACTACAGGCTAGGACGAATTTTTTGGAGGAAGATTCTCAAAACAGAATTTTAAAGAAAAAAAATCGTTTCTCCCCCCAATCTCATGTATCCCCACGGACTAAATCCGCCTCTGCTTAATTTGTTTAGTGTAACTCAAAATTTAGTGTTTTGTTTCAAAGAATGATTTAACATTGATATTTTAAATAATATTATTTACTTGTATATATTATAGGGGAAAGACGGCTTCAAGCCGTCAATCCCCTCACATCATTCATTTTGTTTTTATAGTGTGGAAAATCCCAGGTTGGTGTTTCATGTGCTGAAATTGTTAGATTTTGATTAATTTCAGATTGGCACCTGGTTTGTACAAAATACATTATTTCTTTCTAAAATAAAATGCAGTTTTCAAAAATTAGGATTAAATTTAAAAAGTTAAGACTGTATTCGTCTTTATGTATCACGGATGTATAAAAAGAATTGTCAATAAAATATTGAATAATTAGATTTTAAACAACCATTTTATATAAGAACCCTGTAAATTTTAACTCACTGGTTTGTACAAAATGTAATTAAAACGACCAAAAAAACGCATGACAGTCACAAGTCTTAAAGATCAGGTGTCTGACAGCCAAAAAACATATCTGGACTTTATTTTAACCCTTCAGAATTTTTTTCCACACCTATTCTAATGATGCATATTGACTAGTTTTACTAAATTTGTTCTAACGTCTTTAAAAAGCAACATTGAATATGTTTTAAATTTGTCAAGTTGTAGTGGTGTTGTTGTTCTAAATATAGAAACCGAAAAACACGGCACAATGTATGCGTATGCAGTCAAAACCGACAAAATGTGGTTGATACAAAAAAATATGACACAACGATATGATAATTTTTGGGTGTGTCCCCAGATTCTGATTAAATGTGGAAAGAACAAGGTTCATGATTTTGACTTGTGTATTCAAACACCAGTTGGTAATTTTATTCGTGGAATTGCATAAATTATGTTAAATATCAAATTAAAATAAAGTTGTAAAAATTAAAATAATACAAATCTAAATAAAAAAAAGTCAAACATTCAAGTCAAATTTTACAACATCCTCTCAAAAAATGGATTATGGTTATCAAAAGGTATTTAAATGTGGATATTAAAAATAAGGACTATCTTGCTTTGAATATATTTGTGTTTACTCTGTATTGTCGCCATTTAAGGCTTCGAAAAGTGCTTTTCCACTTTCTTGTTGTCTTTTGAAAAAATACAAATTTTCCGCCATTTGTCACATGATCTGTTATGCCTAAAATGTGTCCTGTTTATCTGACCCAAACATTTTTGATGTTATTTCTTAAACAGTTTTACAACATTGAAATACATGGATCAGCCAAAATAATAGTTCTCATAATTTTGGAATTATAAAGACGGGTTTTCTATCGTTGAATTATATCATTCTTTCGTTATCGATCACAGTTTTATCGGGATGTGTTGAACTTAATTTTTCGTGTTTTAGCAGATGACAAAAATGGGTGGTCAAGAACTCAATGAAAAAATGATTGTTTTTGTTATTCTTTTAAGCATTTTAAGCCTAGGTAATTATGTTAATCGCAGACATACTCATAGATACATTCATATATATTTTGCTACATCAGAAATTATTGTCAATGTCAGTGACAATGGAGCTTTTGCTTTGGTCCTTTCAGTGAAAATTTATACTTTATAAATAGATTTATCTGCTCTATGGTGTGGGTCTCATTGGGGTCTAAGTGTGACGAGGAATTGCCGATTTTTTGTAAGCGTGACACGTGAAAGTCAAAGTATTGTGTCGTGAAAACGGGAAATGAGGTCTAGCGGGATCCGGGAAATCTAAAAAAAATGAGAATTGCTTACGTACATAGTGTAAGCGGGATATGGGAATCTGACAAAACAGTAAGCGGGATCCGGGATTGGAACCCCCCCAATGAGACCCCCTATGGTTGGGTTGTTGTCGTCGCTTTGACACATTCCCCATTTCCTTTCTCAATTATATTATCTCTTATTTAAATATAAATTCATCATTCCTTTGACTACATGGATCAAGATATGTTTCTTTCTTTTTATAAGTCAATCGTTTGTCCAATGTTGGAATATGCTACATGTATGTGTTTGGTCTCTGCACATAAACCCTTACCATGATGTGACCGTCATATGACGTGCGTACCCAAACCACTGTTATTTGGCTCCAATGGCGTTCCATACTTTAAGAAGTCAATCTTATAATACTTATTTCGAAAGTTATGCATGTTCCTTCAACCTATAAGGCTATCTATTGTCATGTTTCTTATGCACAAATGGCATTTTTAGCTCAAGTACAGACTTGGAAAATTGAAATCAGATGAAACTCGGTTTTCTTGAAGGGTGCGCTTCCCTTCAGTGTCTCACATAGGAAGTTCAAAATTTTTTTTGCACCTGATGACCAACTATGCATGGTATAGATGATAATCAACTGGATGAGCCTATTTACTTTAGCACATGATGATCTAATAATATCATAACTTAAAACCTTTTAAGTAACACTGTTTCTGAAACAGTGTAAAACGACACATATGCTTAATACTTTTTTTAATTAAAGTAGTGGATCAGTGGAATAACCTAGCTGTCAGATTTAACAGTGACGGCAAATACTAAATTGAATAATTTTAAGTCAGCATTAAATGGCGAAAACTGGAAGATGTATAAATTCCGCTGCACAGACAATGCTTTAATCATTATTTTACAATTTGTCAACAGAAGTGGTGTAAATTTCTTTGTGTGTGTTATGTTGTCACATGTTTTACATTGTATATTTCAGGGTACACATTATTTACAATTGACCCTACAAAAGATTAAATGGTTATTATTTACTGTCTGTAATGCTGTTGTACATTTATTTTTAAGGTTATACATTACCAACATTTTGCAATCAAAGAAGTTTTGGTGGTAATTCCTTTGTGTGTGTGTGTAATGCATCTTACTGTGATTATCCAGAGGGTGTATATAAACGTGGAAAAACTGTCTATGCCCAATACCAGTCTGCAGCTCAGGGAGGACGACTCACACAAATTATTTATTACTTTGAAGAGATGGCAGCTATCCAGTCAAATGGTAAGTATTTTCCTTTCTAAATCAATTGTGAAAAGTATCATAGTAACATTTATTTGGAAACACTTGAAAGATTTATTATGTTAGTTTACAACAATGGATATTTAATTGTTTTGTATTGTCACTATACCAACTTGCTGAAATGTTTGACCAAAAAAGTTTAAATTCTTAACTGCCCGAATGTAACAAATGGATCAACTTGCAAACACTTTATCTCATTGATAGTGATTGTGTTAATAAATTGGGTAAAGTTCTATCAGCCTTTATTTGTTTGACATTTTGATTAAATTCTTTTTCTGTCTTTATATAGTCATCAAAATAAATAAAAATGTGACCTACCAGAAAATATTTGGGTTTGGTGGTGCAATGACGGATGCTGCTGGTATCAACATAGCAAGTCTATCTAATCAGACAGGAGACAATCTCCTAAAAGCATACTTCTCAAAAGATGGTAAAGTATTAACTAAATATATATGATATTTCTCTAAAAACAAATGTAATAAGACAGGAGATAATGTCATCCAAGCATTCAGAATAAAGTGTTGTAAATAAAGGTATAAACATAGAGATGTGGTATGATTGCCAATGAGACAACTCTTGACAAAAAAGAGACCAAATGATACAGAAATTAACAACTATAGATCACATGGATCACTGTATGGCCAACTATCACCAAGCACTGAATAAGCTATAAAAGTAGTTTTAGAAGTTCAAATGCAGGAGCTTATATCAGATTAATGGTGAAAAGAATTCTTGTTAAATAGCATAATAATTTGATTAAATGAGGAAACAAAGTATTGTAATGCCAACCTATGCTCCAAGGATATTTTGGGGTTAGCAGACCTTCTTGAATAGAAAACCACTGATCTGTCACTATCCTCTATGCTTATAAAATAATCATGTGATTTTAAATTACAGGAATTGAGTATAATATAGCCAGAATACCTATGGCCAGTTGTGATTTCTCTACACATCCATACTCTTACAATGATAATAACGATAGTCCACCAGATTATAATCAAACAAAATTTTCATTGGCAAAGGAAGATCTCAAATACAAGGTATTTTTCTGTTCAAAGTTTGATCATCTGTTCTTACAGATAATGAGCATTAATGTTGATAGCATATTTAATTTAAATCTGCTGTACATATTTCAAATTTAAAGATAGAGCTTCTCTAAATAAAATTCTGAAGAACTGACTGTCCCATTGCATATAAATTTTTACAGTATTTTATTTTGACATTCCAATCAGATCTTAGTGAAATTTTAAAAGGGATGTAGATCAGATAATTTGTTCTAGAGAGCTAAATGAATTGCTGTAGCCTTGCTTCTGTCAATTAATACATGTATATGCCAACATATTTTCTTCCACCAGCTTTTATAAACATTTTCAAAGTGTTATGGCTAACAGATTATGAGGAACTCAAAATTTACATAACAGGATTATTGTATTTAGGTTCCATATCTTAAGAGAGCTCAAGAATTAAGTAACAGGACCTTACTGATATTTGGTAGTCCATGGAGTGCACCAGCATGGATGAAGACCAACAATAATATGACAGGTCAAGGGACATTGAAAGGTCAACCTGGTGGTTCTTATTACAAATCTTGGGCACAATACTTTGTTAAGTAAGCTTATTGTTGATTTTGTGATAACTGTGCCTGATTGATTTATATAGGTTTTTGTAAAAATATAATTTTTAATCCCAAAAATGAATGAAAGTTGTGGGGTATACATGTAAGACTCAGAGGTGCAATGAGGACGCTGAAGTGCGATGGTCACGCTGAAGTGCAATGGTCCACGCCAAAGTATGATGGTCCTTTCGCTGGAGTGCGATGGTTTGGTATGACGTTCGAATATTGTGACGGTTTCCTATATAACGTTCAAATACAACATTGATTTGCAAGCAGGAGGATAGGGTTTTGTAGATGAATGTTTCATGCTCACAAAAGAAACTAGAGGCTCTAAAGAGCCTGTGTCGCTCACCTTGGTATATGTGAATATTAAACAAAGGAAGCAGATGGATTCATGACAAAATTGTGTTTAGGTGATGGTGATGTGTTTGTACATCTTACTTTACTGAACATTCTTGCTCCTTACAATTATCTCTATCTATAATGATCTTGGCCCAGTAGTTTCAGTGGAAAATGTTAGTAAAAATTTACAAATTTTATGAAAATTGTTAAAAATTGACTATAAAGGACAATAACTCCTTAGGGGGTCAACTGACCATTTTTGTCATGTTTGACTTATCTTTAGGTCTTACTTTGCTGTACATTATTGCTGTTTACAGTTTATCTCTATCTATAATAATATTCAAGATAATAACAAAAAACGTCAAAATTTTCTTAAAATTACCAATTATGGGGCAGCAACCCAACAACCGGTTGTCGGATCCATCTGAAAATTTCAGGGCAGATAGATCTTGACATGATAAACAATTTCACTCCGTCAGATTTGCTCTAAATGCTTTGATTTTTGAGTTATAAGCCAAAAACTGCATTTTACCCCTATGTCCTATATTTAGCCATGGCAGCCATCTTGGTTGGATGGCCGGGTCACCGGACACATTTTTTAAACTACATACCCCAAAGATGATTGTGGCCAAGTTTGGATTAATTTAGCCCAGTAGTTTCAGAGGAGAAGATTTTTGTAAAAGATCACTAAGATTTACGAAAAATGGTTAAAAATTGACTATAAAGGGCAATAACTCCTTAAGGGGTCAACTGACCATTTCGGTCATGTTGACTTATTTGTAAATCTTACTTTGCTGAACATTATTGCTGTTTACAGTTTATCTCTATCTATAATAATATTCAAGATAATAACCAAAAACAGCAAAATTTCCATAAAATTACCAATTCAGGGGCAGCAACCCATCAACGGGTTGTCCGATTCATCTGAAAATTTCTGGGCAGATAGATCTTGACCTGATAAACAATTTTACCCCATGTCAGATTTGCTCTAAATGCTTTGGTTTTTGAGTTATAAGCCAAAAACTGCATTTTACCCCTATGTTCTATTTTTAGCCATGGCGGCCATCTTGGTTGGTTGGCGGGGTCACCGGACACATTTTTTAAACTAGATACCCCAATGATGATTGTGGCCAAGTTTGATTAAATTTGGCTTAGTAGTTTCAGAGGAGAAGATTTTTGTAAAAGTTAACGACGACGGACGCAGGACGACGACGGACGCAGGACGACGGACGCCGGACGCAAAGTGATGGGAAAAGCTCACTTGGCCCTTCGGGCCAGGTGAGCTAATAAAAGGAAACAGAAAGAAAAGAACGATTCAAGTCCTTAACAGTTTTGAGCATTACATGTGGAAGTTACAAAAATATGTTTAACCATGTCAGCCAGCAAAATATGGGGAGCAACGGACTGAATGATGAATTTGGTCTGCAAATGGGCTATCCTATGTTCGGAACAATGCCGCAAGATAAATACAACTGAAATATAGTATACTGATATAATTTTAAATATTAATGTTAATTTATCTTTAAGTAAGATTCTCGTGATATTACGTGGACAATTTAATTAAAAAAAATATATAATTGAGAGTATAAGCAATGTTTTTGTTAATGTTGTTTAATCCCGCGATAAATCCTGATTTGTAAGAACACCGTCGCTCTAGTCTTATTTAATTGCGGTTACAGTGTTAATTGTCTGCAAAATGGTAGGCTGAGATTAACGTGACTGCTCCCTACGTGTACATAAAATAATAAATAGAAATAATTGTTTTGATCAATTTCTAAATTTTGTCATAATATTGATAAATTGAAATGAATCCTGTAAAGTGTTATTGTATAAACATACAACCTTAATAAAAACAAAATATTTCGCCCTTGATCACCCTATATCTGACTCTATACTACTGCGTGCTAATTGGAAAATTGGCAAATTTAAAATTACATTAAAGAAGATCAAAATTTAAAGTCTTTGGTTTGACCAGGAACATATATATTGACTTTATTAGATATACTGTTCCCAGGTTTGACTTGAACAGAACTGACAAGGTCTTCCAAACGTAAGGCTAGCAGCTACTTTTGTAAAATCTAAATAATGCAATTTCATTTTAAAAGCTCATGTACACTTATGCTATTTTACTCAATGTCACAGGTAGAGCATCACACTACAGTGTAACCACCATCGCATTTCAGCGTAAATATCAACAAGTTAACGTCACAATCTCACCATCGCATTTCAGCGTGTTAACCATCGCACTTCAGCGTGGACCATCGCACTTTGACCATCGCAGTTCAGAGTACCATCGCGGTTCCGAGTCCTACATATATATATATGTAAATAAGACTACAATCCAATATCACAAAAGTTCAAATCGATATTTAGAGGTCAATATGGTCTTGAACAAAAGACTAGTGCCTGTTTAACTCTGATCTGAACCCACAAGACTACACAAGAATTGTATTGAATTTAACAGACACTGAATATCAAAGATCTGGAGAAAAAAAGACTGTTTCTAACTTAATTCTCTTAACAAAACTGATAAATAGTACACATGAAATTTAGCTGACTTACTACAATGTATCTACTAATGGCTGAACAGAATTTGTATAGTAAAAATAAGTTTATTCCCATGAATAGTGCTACTGACTCAAAATAATTTCATAAACCCTTTTAGTTTTAGGGTTACAAATTAACACCAGTAATACACCAAAAATGAAAAACAGTAGAAATTTATTTACAATGTAAAAATAAGGAAATGTAGTATGTTGCCAATTAGACATCTATCCACAAGAGTTTACTTAACTGTTGAATATGCTTCATTTAAATAACAATACAGCTACCGGTAGAATGATATATTTGTACAAAAGTTTCATTACAGAATTTTTATGTTTTCTCTACTGTTTATAGGTTTTTAGATGCATATAGAGAGCAAGGTCTGAAGTTATGGGGACTAACTGCACAGAATGAACCAACAGATGGTAACATTGCTAACTTTACATTTCAAGCAATGGGGTGGACTCCACAACAACAGAGAGATTTCATCAAATTAGACTTAGGTCCTGCCTTACACCAGGGTGGTTACAAAGATGTTAAACTTATGGTTCTAGATGATCAGAGGCTGTTACTACCTTACTGGGCTGATATTGTAAGACGTTCTATTTAAACTTATATTAAATGTCCATAATAGGTCTAATTAGGGCTTCCAAAAGGGTCATATATTCCGAACAATTGTATAATGTCTGGTAAAAGTCCGGCTTGGCAAAGCATGAAACGGTCATCTACTTTTTTGTGTTCAAGGCTTTCTTAAGAGACGGTAATTTTAACATAATTCACGATCGTTTTGACCCAACCTTTTGCCTTTGTTTCAGGTATTAAGTGATCCTGGTGCAAGACAGTACATATCTGGTGTAGCCGTCCATTGGTATTTAGATGCTTTAACTCCTGTTGGATCATTAGATCTCACACATAAAAATAATCCAGACTTCTTTATTTCAGGTATTAAGTGATCCTGGTGCGAGACAGTACATATCTGGTGTAGCCGTCCATTGGTATTTAGATGCTTTAGCTCCTGTTGGATCATTAGATCTCACACATAAAAATAATCCTGACTTCTTTATATTTGGTACTGAAGCCTGTGCAGTACATATTCCTTTGATACCTTTCCCTCCTGTTTTGTTGGGAGATTGGGCAAGAGCACAGAAATATGCCCATGATATAATTCAGGTTAGTGAGATTGATTTTATCAAGACATTATGATATTTAGAACATTGATACTATATCTTAAATTTTAAGACCTATTTCATGTGTATTTGGACCACAATTTGGTAATTTTGTCTTATTATGATCATCTTAAAAAACTTGGTTAGAGGATTCATACTAGTATACTAGAAATTAAAAACTTTAAACTTACCATTGGTATACCAATTTGATACAAAAAAAGACATTTCTATCATTTAAAAAAAAGACATGTATTTGACCATTTGTCAGTTTGTTAATGTGATAGTGAACAGGGATGTTAAGAATGTTAAACAGGTTCAATATGGTTACATGGTTTTAGTTATCTTTTTCAAAGACTGTAGTATGTTTTGTTGAAATTATAGCATCACATTTATGAGTTATTTCTATCTTTGTAGTTTGTACCTGTAGTCTTTTTTTAATTTGAAGTGACAGTCATGAAAAAATAGTTACTTCCTGAATGACACAGAACACCAAACTTTTTATTGAAGATGTCTGAATGTCATTTGAAAAAAATATAATACATGCAGATTTTAAAGCTATGTAGAAAATTTAATATTTTTTATAAAAAAGGTTTGGTCATGATAAACTATTGAATTATCTCTCTTGGTATACAGAGCTTACTGTTATAGTTACAGTCTTTTCTTAATATGATAAACAATGAAATTTACTTGCCTTTATTGAAATTTACTTGCCTTTATTGAAATTAACTTGCCTTCATTGTAATTTAATTGCCTTCATTGAAGTGATTTACCTTTCAAATAGACTAAATAAAAAAATTTGGGTTAAGCTTGCCCTTTTAAAAATCTGTCTGCCATGACCTGCAGGAAACCTCTTACTTTGACCCCAGAACTGTAAACTGCATACCTGTCAACTGACCTGATTCTGCGGGTGTGACCCGAGATTTTCACAATTCTGAGGGATCACCCGGGACACCCGCCGGGTCATTGAAATAACCCGGGAATTCCGAAAATGACCCGATTTCACCCGAATTTCTTAGCCTTGAGATTGATTTTCATAAGTAATATTCCTTTGAAATACCGGCAAATTCGTAACTCTTCCATGAACAGGCAGTTCATCTAGCTATGTAAACTGTCAAATTAAGTGACCCATTAAGTGCATGGCTTCACTTGACAGCTTTGGTGTCAAACACACTGTTAATTAACGCCAATTACCTTAGCTTTAGGTCGTAAATAAATTGCACTACTGGTTTACAAACATATTTGAACTAGAGTTACTTCCCCTTTTTTGTCACCATTCAAAATTATTCCTTATATTTACGTTTTATGAGTGAAAAGATTAAATCATAAAAATATAAAATTCAAATACATATTGACAAATACATATATAACTTTTCATTATTTTTATACCTTTATACAATTTTAAAAAAAAAAGTTGAAAATTATTTTAAAAAAAAAGAAGTTGAAAATTATTTTTTACATTTATACTTCCTTTAACTGTATTACTGTATTTTATCATAGTCTAGTTTCCTTGTCAATTGAGAGATTACCGTCCGTGCAAGGGCTGTATAGCCAGTCAAGGTCGTTAAAAACTTCCATTTGTTGTATTGAGAGATGAATGTTCATAGATGTAATATCTCTACATGGTATTTGTAAAGGCTACATAGCCAGTAGTCTCATTTTAAAATTACATTTGAAAAATAAATTTTTGATGATGACAAAAAGTAAAGAACATAAGACTGTGTTACATAAATTTATAAAAATCATTAAAAGTGCAATGAAATAATAATAAATAAGATTTAAAATGACTTAACCAAGTGAACATGCATTGATGTTTTGGTATCTTTGATATACATTTTCAGCTCGAAAAAGTTCGTACGCGTTATGACCTGAGATTTTATTCTTCAATGCAGGTCATGACCTGCATTTTCATCGTCACAGGTTGACAGGTATGAAACTGTATTAAGTATTGTAAAGAATTCTTACTACATATTTATTTTGATATGTCTACAAGCTGTTTCTGACACAGTTAATGTAATAGGCTGCCACCATTTTAAAGTGTGCAAGAATTATAATGAATTCATGTTTACTTTCTTTGTAACAGGATTTGAATCACTGGGTTACAGGATGGACAGATTGGAATTTAGCTTTAGATATGAAAGGTGGACCAAACTGGGTAAAGAATTATGTTGACAGTCCAATCATTGTTAATGCTGCCAATGATGAGTTTTATAAACAACCCATGTTCTATGCTATGGGACATTTTAGGTTAGTATCATGAAAAAGTTTCAACAAATAACAATAAAAAAACCCATGTTGTTGTAAATGGATGTTTCATATTATAAAAAAAGCTTGTACATTGGAAAGTATAAGTTTTATAGTAGCCTTTATTAAAGAAAGTAATCCTGGCAACATGTTCTTATTGATTAAGTACAGTCAAACATGCTTTAAAAGTATTCTTTATAAGGGACTATCTGTCTTGTCAGGTCATTCTCTTTTTTACCACTGTAGAAATAACTATGCATTGTGAACCTCATTTCAAAGGTCACTTCTCTTAGACTGTCACTATTCTTTATTCACAAGGAAGGCACTTATATACAAGTTTAGTTGAAAACTTCAGGTGATGCATTTGGATGAATGAATAAGTATATTCTGTTTTATGTTTATAAAAACTGAAAAGCAATATATTGTCAGTTGTAGACTAAATTTTTGTCAGATTCTAACAAATTTGTAATTTTTGACACAATTTTTAAGGTATCCATTTTAAAGATGGTTACTATTCATTACATATAATATTAACATTGATTGGATTGTAAGTTTCAAGAAGAAATGATTTGTTTTCAGTAAATTTATACCTGAAGGATCAGTCAGAATAGAAGCATCTTGTGGATCTTTAGAATGTGTGGCTGTTCAACGTCCTGATAATGGTATTGTTGTAGTAGTATTAAACAGGTATTGACAAATTTTAACAATATTTTGATTCAGTATATTGATCTTAGAGAGGCTTTTAACTCTCATATTCTCTGATCTGTGGTGTATATGTTAGAGTATTTTCATTTCAACTTGTAAAATATATGTTGCACTAGTGTATTTCTTCTTCACACTAATGTGTTTATATCTGGAAAATGAAACCTTACTATAAATCTATTAATGACTTTTTACACTATTGATTTTTTTTGTAAAAGGAAAGAGAGTCAGAAAAGGTTCTCTTTGTCATTTGTAACACATCTCTTTATTTCATGTTAAACTTTTAAATCGCATAGTTAACAGCAACTCACTATGTACTGAGTTGTAGGGTTGAGCTACTCAATAAGATCACTATTGTGAGCTACATGATTTATGATAAGGATGAGAAAATTGAAATTGTATCAGATTCTTAATGCATCTTTATTATTGATTTTTGAAAGAACTATATGCTTACAGCATTTAATTTAGAAAATATCTAATTAGATGAAGGAATAAAAGTTCTAATTAAAAACTACAGTATAAACCAGAATTTAAATCTTTTGTGAATTTTCAAGCTGATGAAAATAAATAAAATCACATTCAATGATGACTATTTTGTTTATTGCAGGGATTATAAAGAGGTGATGATGACTATAGCTGCTGAAGATAATGGTTATATTAATCAGAAAATTCCTCCTTTTTCTATTCAGACATATTTGTATTGGTCTGAATAATCACTTCAATTATTAAAGACTCTTGTTTTCAGTTGAAACATACTGTAAAACCTGCAACAATCGGTCACCTCTATTAAGAAAAAAGCCTGTCTGTCAGGTCACCTTGGTCTTGTTTCACTGTAGTAACACCTATGCATTTTGAACATAAATTCAAAAGTAACCTCTCTTGCAAGATCAGTTTTACCCATATTAATTTCCACTGGCGGATCTAGAAATTTTTATAAGTTGGGGCCCACTGACTGCCTGAGAGGGGGCCCATTCCAGTCATGCTACAGTGATTCCCTATATAAGCAACCATTTTTTTTTACCAAAAAGAGCCCCCCCCCCCTAAATCCGCCTCTGAGGTTGACCTTTATATGCAGGTGTTATTATTTTTATATTAATTTGATTGAACTGATAAATTAGCAAGTCTCTTCATTTTCAATGTGTCATAGGCTAAATATTATTGTTCTGAAAAAGTAATATACTAGAATAAAAAAAAAATATGCAAAAGTCTAAAACATTTATCTGTCTTCCATAGGAGGATGAAACTCCTACATCTGACTTATTTTTGGAATAGAATATAATTTAATTAAGGATAGGTGCAAGGAAGGCACACATGATAGCCTAACACTTAAATTACAAATGAATTGTAAATATTCTTCTGCAAAACATTAGACAATCCCTTGGACCAAAATACCTCAGTAATAGACATTTTCTTATAAATAGTATATACATTATTGCAAGAACTTTATTAGATAATATAAGTGAATATTGTTTTCTAGAGCAAAATTATCACAATGTAGGTTAAATAATAACAAGACAAATAGTTTGCTAATCAAAATGCACAGTTATGACATTACAGTGATTTCTTTCAATTCAATGCAAATCAAAATGTTTTATTAGTTAGAATATCTAAAGTACATTTGTAGTACACAATTATCATTAAACCCTTGCCAGTTTACTACTTATGGTAATAACGTCAAATGTTATTCCACAATAGTAAGTAAAGGCAAATAATCAAATAAAATCTATTAAGTGAGATTTACTTAGGGCTATTCCAGAAAAAAATGTATGGGGGGGGGGGGGGGGGGGGGGTTGGAAGGCACATTATATTAATAATACATGGGTGATGGGTATCAGAGCAACTTTTCACACTATAATGCACTATAATTCTCATTTACAATTGTCTGGGTGGAGGGTGCTGACAAAAACTGCCTTCCAACACCCCCCCCCCCCCCCACCCCCCTACATTTTTTTCTGGAATAGCCCTTAAATTCACTAACTCACAGCAACAAAGTTATTCTATTTATGTAGGTAGAATAAAAGAACTATTGCCCCTTATTTTGGAATAAATGGTAAGACATTTTTCCACCAATTACAAAGTTTGATAATTTCTTTTTATGCCCCACCTACGATAGTAGAGGGGCATTATGTTTTCTGGTCTGCGTCCGTTTGTCCGTCTGTCTGTCCGTTCGTTCGTCCTTCTGTCCCGCTTCAGGTTAAAGTTTTTGGTCAAGGTAGTTTTTGATGAAGTTGAAGTCCAATCAACTTGAAACTTAGTATACATGTGCCCTATGATATGATCTTTCTAATTTTAATGCCAAATTAGAGAAATTATTCCAATTTCACGGTCCACTAAACATAGAAAATGATAGTGCGAGTGGGGCATCCGTGTACTGTGGACACATTCTTGTTTTAAGTATTTTTTTAACATAAGTGTTAATAGAAACATGAAATAAAATATTGATAAATATATCTGCAAAAAGATGCCCTGACACACAATTGATTATTGTTTTTTTGTGTGTAAGTTGTTAGATGATTTTTAATTAAGAATAAGAACAGTTATATTATTACATCAGATATTATAAAAATCTTCCCATTTCTTGAATATACTTTTAGACATATGTAAATATCTTTAAGTTTTCATCAATATTAAAATCTGAGCAAGATTCAAATCCTCAGTTTTCGAAAGAGCTCATATATATGATGTTAATTTTCCTCAGTATATGAAAGAGGAACAAACCAAACATAATAGAAATGAAAATTAGCTTCTATCTGGTCTCCACAGGCACACACAAACAGTTATGTCTACAATTTTCTTTGTGCAAGAATATGTTAATTGCTTATGTATATTATATAAAGTTGTTGTTATGTTTTTTTTTACATTTATACAGTTTTATAAAAAATGGAAATTTCATAGAATAAACATACCATATAAGAAGACCTTTTGTTAACAACTTCATTTTGTTGGGGAAAAAATGTATTGATATCCATGAATTTTGCCCTATTGCACTTATGAGAAAAGTATGAATTTGTTAGTCAGACTCTTTCATACTTTTGTAGACCAATATTAACAACTTAAAACAAATTTGGAAAGAAAAGTATTATGCTTCAAAGTTTGGATCTCTTTCTGTTGACCTGGTGATTCAAGCCATGCTTTAGTTTTGTTCTAATTCTGAAGACCACTGAACCTAATGTTATTAAAACAGAATTGTAACATTTTGTGCAATATTTTATGCACAATTGGATCTTAAAATGTTCTATTCTTTGTGAAAAGAGTGCAATATTTTTATATGTAAAATTTATTTTATATGCTAATTTATACATGATTGTGATAATTTGTTGCTGTTAATTATAATAATGTTAAATAAAAAAGAATTATAAGTTCCTCCTAGTATCCTTGTATCTTTCAGTTAGTCTCTGCTTCAATAATAACATGATTTATAACATACATTTTGAAATAAAAATATATAGAGCTGCTGACCACCTATTGCAGTACTTCAAAATTCTGTTCAAATTTGAATTTATTTTATTGAAATTGTTTAACTGGTCAGAAATTTTAACAAACTGCAGTAGAAAATCACAGCCAAGTCATTAAAGTGCAAGGAGAAAAAAATAAATAGAAATAAAGAAGATGTGATATGAGTGCCAATCAGACATAAGCCTTCAACTCGAATCCTTGGCTTATATTACAATGAACAGCAAGCTATATAGGGTCAAAAAATGACTAGTGTAAAACAATTCAAACAGGAAAACCAAATTTAAATCTTATAAGACTTTAACTCCTCTTCATTGCTATTATTTTTTAATAACACCAAAAATGCTAAAATTACAGTTTGAATTATTTCTTCTTAAATGGTATTTTCTATGCATGTTTCAAAGCTTTACTTACAAGTTGATGACTTGATTGTGGGTTTTACAGCAGTAAGTTAAAATTTCTAATCAATTTTGGTTTATTAAAACAAATTGCAATTTGGTAAGAATTTCGAATGAATTGAAATAGGTGGAGAGCAACACTTGCAGTTAAATCACAGTAAGAAACCCAAGGCTCTCACTGAAATTGGCAAAGTTGATATTAAATGCTTTTAGCTGTTCTGTTTAACAAAAAAATAAGGGGATGTGGTATGATTGCCAATGAGACAACTATCCACCAAAGTTCATATAGTGGATGTAAACAAACATAGGCAACCCTACGATATGTGTGTTCTTGCGTTGGTGGTGTTCTAGTGTTGGTTATACAATGACATAATAATTGCCATAGACATAACGGAAGATGTGATATGAGTGCCAATGAGACAACTGTCAATCCAAGTTATAATACAATTTGTAAAAAATACAAGTTATGAGTTTACTTGCACATTTAGTATGAACATGGAACTGAAATATAGTATGATACTTCTTCCATAATAAAAAGAACATGAAACTAAAGAATATTTTTCGGTGATTTTATCATGGGGTCATGGAAAAACTGAGATCGATTTTTTCGAGACGTTTTGAGAAAGATCCTTCCACACAATTAATCGACACAATGTAAATTTCTAAATGTAAAGAACCTACATTTTGCTTTAGTATCATTGATTTTGATGCAATGACATGGATGCGATCAACACAGTCACCAAACTTTGAATTATTCAGGGACATCATAAGAGTGTGAAGTAAAGGGTAAATTAGGCGAATATCATTCGTTGTGAAGTCTGTCTCAATGAATGAATTATTTGCAGTTTCGAACCCTGTAAATAAATTGATAAATGAGTTCATAATGTAATTAGTTTACATACATGGATATGTAGGGGGATCAAGGAAACATCAACTATACAAGGCTAAAAAAAAATATTTAATTATAGAAAAGAAATAGCAATAACGTTTTGCTCCAGTACCATACGCTACATTTATACTGTTTTGAATAGAAAAAAAGTCCAAGATATAACATGGAACAGTTGAAAAAGAATAGATAGGTGACACCTCGAAGGCACAATGAATGAACAAACAGGCAGTACAAATTCAAAATACTATGAAAGAATCAATTCAGTTTTATGGGTTTTGCCATAGGAAAAATAGATATAATTGGCAATTAAGAAGAAATAAGTGACTTCATTTCGTTCGTTGAAATGCCCGCACAGCACTTTTCTAATTTGTATTCGTGTAATTTATATGAGTAACCGAGAGTCAATTAATACAAAGTCCTTAACTAAAAGTGCATACAATCGTTGATAAAAGCTTTTATGTCCAGCTTAAGGATATGTTTTACTCCAACCTCACGTATTTTTCAGACTATAAAACGGCGAACATTTAATTATGCGACCCAAAACCAGTCGAAATAATTGTTTGATTTATAGAGAATTGTAAATAATTGGATTCTGTATTACTAGTCGTCACTTTAGTTTGTTCGAAACGATCATCCAGACTAGATAATACAGATAAGTAATAAATATAACAGGGGAAAATTAAACCCGCACAGTTCTGAGGTAATATTTGTTATAGAAACAGAGGAAATAAATGTATTTGGCATAAAAGAAGTTTTGAAACAAAACACGAACCCGCTGGTATATATATGAAGCCTTTATATATATCAATAAATTGTTGACGAAACTTGCGTAAAAAGAAATTGTTTAAGGTGGGGTTCGTGTTGCTTATTCTTTAGTTTTCTATGTTGTGTCATGTGTTCTATTGTTTGTCTGTTCATCTTTTTCATTTTTAGCCAAGCGTTGTCAGTTTAATTTGGATTTATGAATTTGACTGTCCCTCTGGTATCTTTCGTCCCCCTTTTACGTAACAAACAATAGATTTAAATAGTATACAAATTATACAAATTCAATTTTAAGATAAGTATAACAATCTTGCATATAAATTAGGGTAAGGTACCGACTATATAAAAATAAGGTGTGGTATGATTGTGCAACAGTCAAACAAACCCATACATCATAATAAGCTAAAAAGCCGAGAAATAACAAATGTCCTGTACCAAGTCAGGAATATGGCCATTGCTATATTATAGTTCGTTTCTGTATGTGTTACATTTTAACGTTGCGTCGTTTGTTTTCTCTTATTTTTGAGTGTAAATTCACATTGCGATAAGACGTGTCACGGTACTTGTCTATCCCAAATTCATGTATTTGGTTTTGATGTTATATTTGTTATTCTCGTGGGATTTTGTCTGTTGCTTGGTCCGTTTCTGTGTGTGTTACATTGTAGTGTTGTGTCGTTGTTTTCCTCTTATATTTAATGCGTTTCCCTCAGTTTTAGTTTGTTACCCCGATTTTGTTTTTTGTCCATGGATTTATGAGTTTAATCATCGGTATACTACTGTTGCCTTTATTTATACAATTCAAACAAGATTAGTAACCCGTATTACTGTAACCGTCTAATGAAAATCAATAAAAGAAAACAAACATGATATCCGACAACAAACGACAAAATTGAATTACAGGCTGGACATATTAGTATATAGCATACGTTTGCAGTTCTTGTGATTCCTATAGTATTTTTCATTGGTTTGTATATCCAAAATGAATAAATGAGGTTTACACATCGCTAAATACTATGGCCTCTAATTTGCGGACGCCATCATGACTTATTTGGCTGATATGGCTATGGCTTTGTTTGTCGTCTTTTCTTTTTCTTTTGAAAATGATGTTTTATGTCGTTTTCCGATGATTTCGACAGTCACATTTAAGTATTTTTTTAACTATAACTTCGATAACTATTCATTTTTTAAAGTGAAGTTTATTAATTGGGTTGTCAGGAAAATAATCATATTATTTGTATATGGAACGAAAACTGAATCTGTAGAAACGAAAAAATAAGGTATGCATGGTTTTCAAGCCATATACGTTTACATATATAAGATGATCATAGTTAAGATATAAAGCATAACCCACTCGTTGCCTAAATTAAGAATTTATTATAGTTCTTACTCTGAATTAATGTTCAAAAGTACACTGTACACAGTAAAAGATAAATATGAGTTCAATATAAATGTATTCTATAATAAATGAAACCTTTAAAAGGGATAGATATATATGGTATCTTTGACGTAAATTTGCATGGCCTTAAATGTACCAGAAAAATAACCAGATCGATAAACTGCATGGATTTAACTTCCTGTGTAATAAATTGATAACAACGACATTAGTTAATACCATACATTAAAGCCACACAATGTTGAGAATATGAACATATTGAGAAAATATTGACATCATTAAATCCGAACGTTTAATTAGTTGGATGAATTGGGTTGATTGATTTAGACTTAGACAAAAAGTGTGTATCTTTTGGCGATGACAAAAGCATTTAGACTGATTTTTTGCAACTTTTTTGAATTTCAATTAAACTTCGTTCATGATTTTGACTTCCATTCTTTTAAATGGGGCACTAGCTACGAGATATATAAACTTTTTTCATTGATTAATGAAAGTGAAATAGTCAAATAATAATTCGCTTTTAGCGGCCAATATGGTTCAATTTTGTCAAAATAAGACAAGAAACATTGAAGATGAATTCACTTGCAAGTGAATAATTCGACCTTATTGATCCATTTTCATAGAGAAATTCAATGTGACCCCTTCACTATAGATTGATAACGCATGCATTGTGCGTGTTGAGTTATTTAAAGGAAAAGACTGTCAACATTGAAAATGAAACAAAAAGGTAAATCATTTGATTGACTGACTCGATCCATAAAAACATTCTTATACAGGTAAACACGATGATTATCATATATTTTAATTCTAAAATATGAAATTAAACAGACCTAGAAAAATCCAATTGCACGAGTCCACATTCTATTTACATCTATAGTTATGTTTAAATATATCGCTTATTTGACCATCGGAGGTTTTTGGAGGTCACCTCGATAATTAATTAGACGGCATCTAGACTTAAGTACACACGAAACGAAGTTATTCTCGAGCCCATACCCTTTACATTGTTTATTTAAGACTTTTTATACTTTGGATGCATGTTTTACATTGTTATAAATCAAATATGAGGATTTCAGTCAAATCGGTAAACATAAATCTGACGGGTAGAGCCCCTTTACTTCATTCTTGTCACTGGTGAATCTAATGTAGACACAACATGTATATAATGTAGTACCTTATAAGCCTGATTATTTGATGAATTTGTCTATATAAGGAAACAGCACGAATTGCAACTTACAGTAAAGGATATTAAAATATTATGATGTGTAAAAGGGTCTATTTTATTATCCTTGTTTTTAAGATAGACGGGTCTTAATCTTAAAATAAAACCGGTTGACATATTTACACTTTACCAAAATATAGTTGATATCATGCTGTATTCAAATATTCAAAAGTATGTCATTTAACAATAAAAGATTTCAGAAGCCCCTATATCTACCTTTCTCGACATTTTAATATGTAAAAAACAAAATAATTTCTCTTTTGTAATCCTAATTGGAGTTTTTATGTGATTTTTGCAAATATCTGTTCTCTAATGAGGAACTTCATATAATGTGATTTCTAAACAAATGACAAGGTTTTAGGTTTTGTCTGCGTGGACAATTATACACTTATCAAGGAGATAGGAAAGGCATTAGGCAACATTTGAGTCTCATCAGATAGTTGTTATAAAATGAATGAACATTTATCAAATCAGTGTTTTTCTCTTTCTGATTTGATTTAACGACTACAGTGCCATTTGTCGTTCTAAACGAATATCTACGTCTTTTTATGTTCACTTTTAGCCCATTGGGTTGCATAATCACCACTTGAGTCCATTAGTACTTTATTAAGTAGAGGACGTTTCACTACAAAAGAGACAATATTCTTTCTTACAAGGTTCAGTAATTTAGTTTGATTGATGCTGTTGTTCAACTGGAGGCTAGAGTAAAATGCGATGATGGTCTTTCATATAGTTATCTTTCATTTCTTGAGTAGGATGATAACATTCCTACCAGCTGCTTACAGAGATTTATGCAAAAACAATCTTATCCAGCAATAGTATAATTAGCAATAACTTGAATTGTTTATTCAAAAGTTTTCAAACGGTTATAAAAGTTATAGTGTCCAAGTTTTTCAACTGACGATCAATATTTGCATTCAGTCATAAATAAATTACAACAGTAGTTTATCTACCGATGTTTCAGACTTGTAAATCTACTTGGAATAACAAAAGCATCAGAAAACTCTGCGGAAATCATATGATCTCAAGAAGGACATAACTTGTTGCATCGACGGGGTACGCGTCGCCAATAATGCATGCATAACCTGCCATGTGATACCATTTTTTTTTATGATTTTGATTTTAGCTTTTTTTCTTTCATTTAAAAAAAAAGTACACCTTATTAATAGTTTGCGTCCAAGGAATTTTTCTGGTTTTACTTTGTCGGGAACGTTTGATACGTTTAAAGCCAAATATTTGATAACCAAATGTATCAACCTTTACTTCTGAATCAGTGCAAATGACATATTCGCTCGAGATAAACTTTTATGAACACACATGTGTTTTGGAGCAACAGGTGCTTCTATGGATTATCTCCATTCAAGTCAAAGACTTCCTTAAATTTCGAGAACACTTTGCGATTGACGATTAACCCATTTATATCTCATATCTTGTACTTTGTAACCGAACCTAAAGTTCATTGTACGCAGTTGTAGCTAAATATGAATTCCACATTAAAGTATTCAATAATGAAACCTTTAAAAGAAACAGATATGTGGTATCTGTTACATAAGTGTCTGCAAGATTTGCATCGACTTAAATGAACCAGCAAAAAAACAAAGATCGATATATACTTAATTCAACTTCCTGCTTCAAAAATTGATAACAATGAAATTATTTAATACCAAAAAAATAAAGGTATAAAATATCATCTCAAAATAAATCAACAAAGTTTTGAGATTATGAAAATATTGAGACTTCATTAAGTCAGAACGTTTCCTTAGTCTAATGAATTAAATTGAATTTTTTTAGTTTTAAGCCAAAACTATGTGGTTTTCGGCGATAACACTACACTGATTTTTCACAACTTTCTTATAGCTTATTTGATGTATAAATTAGTACCTAATTATTCCAGCAGTTAAACACTAGATTCAGATGTCATATCTATATTGTTCGTATTTTTTGCTTTTTTGCTTCAAACTTCACTTTAATTTCGATTTTGGTCAACTTCGTGAATAATTTGGCCTTCCATTTGTTTTAATTCATATTTGTTTTAATTCAATTGTGGCCACTGGTGAGTCTTATGTAGTAGGACATAAGCATGAATATTTAATGAATTAGTTGATTTAGGAATACAGCATGCATCCCATACCTAACGAACTTTAAAGTAAAGTTTTTTGAAGAACATTATGATGTGTAAAAGGGTATATTTTAGTATGCTTGTTTTTAGAATAGACGGTCTTTGAAATAAAACCGTTAGAAATGTTTTACACTTTGCTTCAATAAAGTTGATATCATGCTATTTTCTAAGATATATTTAAAAGTATTTCATTTAACTATAAAAGATGGCGGAAGACCCAATATATACCTTACATGGTATCTTTTTAAAATATGTAACATTTAAAAAAATACTGTTTAGTAATTCTTAAGGGAGAACAAGTGATGTAAGAATATATATATATCTATTCCCTTCTGAGGTATTTCATACAATTTCATTTCTTAGCAAATGACAAGGTTTTAGGTTTTGTTTACGCGGACAACAATACATTTGTCAAGGAGATAGGATAGGCATTAGGCGACATTTGGGTCTTTACAGATAGATTCTAAATAAGTGACCATATATCAATTCAGTTTTTCCTTTTGTGATTTGATTTTACGACTACAGTGCTATATGTAATTCAGAAAGAATATCTACGTCTTCTCTTCTTCACGATTAGCCCATGGGGTGGCATAATCCTCGACTAAGTCCATTAGTATTTTACTAAGTAGAGGACGTTTCATCACAAAAAAGAATATGTTTTTTTTACGAGGTTAAGTAAATTATTTTGATTGATGCTGTTGTTCAATTAAGACTAGAGTGAAACACGATGATTTTCGGTGTTATAGCAGATGTTTCGTCCCCGATGGTATCACCAGACCAGTTGTCAGCACTTCGGTGTTGATATGAATATCAATTACATGGTAATTGTTATAAATGTGCAGTTTGCAAAAGTATAAAATATTGGAAATACTTAGGATTTTCTTATCTCAGGCATATATTACCAAAAAAAAAAGTAGTTTATTGACAAATGTTTCAAACTTTTAAATCTTTTTGAAATAACAAAACATGAGAACACTGCGGAATTCATATAATACATGGATAACCTGTTATGCGATATCAGACCTGATCAAACATACTTCTAGTTGGAGGGAGACATAATCGCTCAATGTTTTGATACCAGGAGAAATTCTTATATCCTGACGACGTCCAGGGTCTGAATAGCTTGTGAAATATTGAAAATGTTTTAAGTATTTATTTATGGCTGTTACAGGGAATAATAAACTTTTTTCTGTACATCGGTACATATGCATATCGATCAACAGTCTGCCACTTTTTTAATAATTTCGCATGAATTTATTTTTTATCTATTTTAAAGATAGAGACCTTAATGATTGTATGCGTTCAAGGAACTTTCTGGATTACTTCGTCGGGAACGTTTGATACGTTGGAAACCAAATATTTGATAACCAAGTTTAATAACCTTAACACATGAATCAGTGCAAATGACAAATTCGATCGAGATCAAATTTTGTGTTCACAAATATGTTTTGGATCATCAAAACATAAACAAGTGTTAAAATAAACAGGTGTTTCTAGGAATACCTGAACCCAAGTCAAATATTCACTAATATTTCGAGAACAGGTTGCGATTGATTATTCCCCCATTTATATTTTATAAATAGTACTGTGTAACCTATTCGAACAACATTAGCTGCTAGTGTTATAACAACAATTGTAATACTCTGACTATGGCATATATAAGATTAAAATGAAATTAGCAATCTGAATACCCCATTAGTTGACTGACATATTGTACTTGTTTTGATGGGAATCTATTTCCTAAATTTTGGTGCAATATTTAGTTTACAGATTTGTATAAATACAGATAAATTAACGAAAACAGGCGTTGTAAAATTGGATACTTTGTAAGATATTGATTTCCGGTTTATGTATTTTTAGGACCAATTACAATATGCTGAATTAACGCATATCTGGACTAAAGCAGAACCAAGACAGAATCTTAGCCGTATTGGTCACAACCTTTTGGAACTTTTGGTCTTCAGTGTTCTTCAACTTTGTACTTGTTTTGGCTTTCGAACTTTTTTCATCTGAGTTACTTTATTTCGCTAGTTTTTAGGATAAACAGTTCTATAAATAGAACCGGTGGACATTTTTGACACTTTGCTACAATATAGTTGATATAATGGTATTTTCAAAGTTATATTTAAAAGTATGTAATTTAACTATAAAAGATGACAGCAGACCTTTTAAAATCTACCTTACATGGCATTTTAATATGTAAAATACAAATAAAATAATCTTTTTAGTAATTCTAAAGAGAGTACAAGTGATTTGCAAATATCTTTTCCCTTCTGATGCACATCATACAATGTGATTTCTAAACAAATGACAAGATTTTAAGTTTTGTTTACGTGGACAACAATACATTTGTCAAGGAGATAGGAAAGGTATTAAGCGATATTTGGTTCTCTACAGATAGATGTTAAATAAGTGAACATATATCAATTGAGTTTTTTCTCTTTGTGATTTGATTTTACGACTACGGTGCTATATGTCATTCAGAAAGAATGTCTACGTCTTCTCCTCTTCACGATTAGCCCATGGGGTGGCATAATCTTCGACTAAGTACATTAGTATTTTACTAAGTAGAGGACGTTTCATCACAAAAAAGAATATTTTTTTTACGAGGTTAAGTAAATTATTTTGATTGATGCTGTTGTTCAATTAAGACTAGAATGAAACGCGATGATTTTTGATGTTATAACGGATGTTTCGTCCCCGATGGTATCATCATACCAGTAGTGAGCACTTCGGTGTTCACATGAATATCAATTACATGGTAAATTATGATGTAGTGGATGTTCCGTCCCCCGAGGATATCACCAGCCCAGTTGTAGCACTTCGGTGTTGACCTGACTATCAATTACATGGTCATTTTTATAAATTTACTGTTTGCAAAAGAATGAAATATTCGAAATACTAAGGATTTTTTTTATCCCATTCATATATTACCTTTGCCGTATTTGGCACAACTGTTTTGGAATTTGGGGTCCTCAATGCTCTCCTAATTTGTATAATCGTTTGGTTTTCTACTTATGAGTCTTGAGAAGACGAGACGCGAGTCAAGCGTATCAAATTATAAGTCTGATACCTTTGATAACTTTTCACATAACTATTTCTTTTAATTCAAACATTTTCCAATGGTTAAAGTTTCTAAGTTTTCCATCTTACGAGCAACGTTTGCACTCAGTCATCCATAAATTACAAAAAGTAGTTTATTGACAAATGTTTCAACTTGTTTATCTTTTTTGAATAACAAAACATGAAAACACTCTGCGGAAATTATATAATGCATGGGTGACCTGGCATGCGATATCAGACTTGTTCAAACATACTTCTATTGAGATGACGACATAATCGCTAAATGTTTGTGTGAGAAATTTTTATATCCTGTGGACGTTCAGGGTCTCAATCGTTTGTGAAATATTGAGAATGCTTTAAATATTTATTTATGACTGTTTTAAACCTGGAATAATGAAGGTTTTTTTTTCTGTACATCGGTACATAGGTATATCAATAAACAATCTGCGACTTTTGGGATAATTTCGCATTAATTTATTTTACATATTTAAAAAAAAACATGCACCTTGTTGATTGTAGCATCAACACATAAACAGGTGCATCTAGGGAACACCTGAACTCAAGTCAAATACTTACTAAAATTTCGATAACAGTTTTCGATTGATGATTCCCCCATTTATATCTCATATCTAGTACTGTGTAACCTATTCGAACAACATCAGCTGTCAGTGTAATTACAACAATTCTAATACTCTGACTATGGCAGATATAAGATTGAAATGAAATTTGCAACCTAATTACCCCAATAGTTGACTGACAAATTGTAAATTTTGGTGCGATATTTATATTTCTGATTATTAATTGACGAAAACAGCCGTTGTGAAATTTGATACTATGTAAGATGTGGATTTCCGGTTTATGTTTTTTCAGATCTTTTTACAATGGCCGAATTAACGCATATCTGTACTTACAGAAAAAAAAACAGCAGCTAATTTCACTCTAGATTTCAAAGTGACTGGTTTTTATTTTTCAAATAGATATAAGGCAACGGTCAAAATGAATGCCACTGATAGTATTAAACTGACAATGGATTGTCTGACTGTAGACAAATAATTGAGTAATATGTGGTACTCTTTCATGAAACGAAAACTTAATCTGTAAAACCGAAAATTATGGTTTTTAAGTCTGCATATATATGTTAACATACATAAGAAATGAATCATACTAACTGTTAAGATATAAAAAAAAAGTAACCCACTGATTTTTTAAATGTAGAATCAATAGTAGTTCTTACTCTGTATTAATCTTCTAAAGTTCACTGTAAAAGCTAAATATGAATTCCACATAAAAGTATATGATATTGAAACCTTTAAAAGAAACAGATATGTGGTATCTTTAACATACGTGTATGCAAGATTTGTATCGACTTGAATGTACCAGAAAAAAAACCAAAGATCGATATACTTGATTGAATTTCCTGCTTCCAAAATTGATTACAATGAAATTATTTAATACCAAAAAATAAAGTTATATAATAATATCTCAAAATAATTCTAGTTTTGACAATGTGAAAATAATGAGAAATATTGACCTCATTAAGTCAGAACATGTCCTTAGTCTAATGAATTAAATTGAAATTATTTAAAACTAGGCAAACAATACGTTGTTTTCGGCGATGAAACTTCACTGATTTTTCACAACTTTCTTGAATGTCAATTCTGGTCAGCTTCTTTAATAATTTGGCCTTTCATTTGTTTTAATTCATTTGTGGCCACTGGTGAGTCTTATGTGTAGTAGGATATAAGTCATATATTTTATGAATGAGTAGATTGAGGAAAACAGCATGCATACCATACCTCGTTGTAACTTAGTACTTTAGTATATTATTATGTGTTAAGGGTATTTTTATTATAATGCTTGTTTTAAGGATGGACAGTTCTAAAAATAGAACCGGTGGACATTTTTGACACTTTGCTACAATATATTTGATATCATGCTATTTTCAAAGATATATTTAAAAGTATGCCATTTAACTATAAAAGATGGCAGAAGACCCTTTATCTACCTTACATGACACTTTAATATGTAAAATACAAAAAAATAATCTCTTTAGTAATTCTAAAGAGAGTACAAGTGATTTGCAAATATCTTTTCCCTTCTGAGGCACTTCATACACTGTGATTTCTAAACAAATGACAATGTTTTAGGTTTTGTTTACATGGACAACAATACATTTGTCAAGGAGAGATGAAAGGCATTTAGCGAGATTTGGGTCTTTACAGATAGATGTTAAATAAGTGACCATATCAATTTGTTTTTTCTCTTTGTGATTTGATTTTATGACTACAGTGCTATATGTCATTTAAAAAGAATATCTACGTCTTCTCTTCTTCATGTTTAGCCCATGGGGTGGCATTATCCTCGACTA
Organism: Mytilus edulis; assembly: GCF_963676685.1. Taxonomy (NCBI): domain Eukaryota; kingdom Metazoa; phylum Mollusca; class Bivalvia; order Mytilida; family Mytilidae; genus Mytilus; species Mytilus edulis. The sequence goes on along the minus strand of NC_092347.1, from coordinate 22,398,071 downwards.
AGTACATTAGTATTTTACTAAGTAGATGACGTTTCATCACAAAAAAAGAATATATTTTCTTACAAGGTTAAGTAATTTATTTTGATTGTTACTTGTTTAACTGGACAATAGGGTGAAACACGGTGATTTTCGATGTTATATTGGATTATTTGGATCTCCAACCCAGTAGTCAGCACTTCGGTGTTGACATGACTATCAATTACATGGTCATTTGTATAAATTTACTGTTTGCAAAAGTATGAAATTTTCGAAATACTAAGGATTTTCTTATCCTAGGCATATATTATCTTAGCCGTATTTGGCAAAACTTTTTTGGAATTTCGGGTCCGAAATGCTATCCAACTTTGTATATTTGATTGGCTTTCTAACTTTTTTGATCTGAGCGTCACTTACTAGTCTTATGTAGACGAAACGCGCGTCTGGCGTATCAATAATAAGCCTCGTATCTTGTATAACTTTTCACATAGTTATCTCTTTTCTTTATTGACTAGGATAATACCATTCAATTAGCTGCGTCTGGCGTATTAAATTATAATCATGGTCCCTTTCATAAAAGAGGGACGAAAGATACCAGAGGGACAGTCAAACTCATAAATCGAAAAAAAAACTGAAAACGCCATGGCTAAAAATGAAAAAGACAAACAGACAAACAATAGTACACATGACACAACATAGAAAACTAAAGAATAAGTAACACGAACCCCACAAAAACTAGGGGGGATCTCAGGTGCTCCACATGTGGCACCCGTCGTGTTGCTCATATTTTAACAAATCCGATAAATAGTCTAATTCGGTAGGTCACATTCATGAAAGGGAAGGGGATTGAAGTTACGACGTAAGGGACATATTCGATATCATTTGAGAAATGGTTATTCCATAATGGTCAACCAACTCGTGATGGCGCCCGTAAAATTTACGAAGGGATGATTTCAATTTCACCATTTGGAACTCTTGGTTTAATAGCTTCCTTTGATAACTATTTACACCACTGGGTCGATGCCACAGCTGGTGGACGCTTCGTCTTCGAGGGTATCAACAACCCAGTAGTCAGCACTTCGGTGTTGACATGAATATCAATTATATGATCTTTTTTTTTTAATGACAGTTGTTATCCATTCGTATGACAGTTGTTATCCATTCGTTTGATGTGGTAGAGCTTTTGATTTTGCCATTTGCGTATGTTTTTTTCCGTTTAGAATTTATTTTCAGAGTTCGGTATTTTTGTTATTTTACTTATGTCTATAATGCATGTATAACCTGCCAAGCGATATCAGACTTGTTCAAACATATCTTCATTGGTAAAATTATTGCTAAATGTTTACATACCAGGAGAAATTCTATATTTTGTCGACGCTCAGGTTTGTTATTTTACTAAGTAGATGACGTTTCATTTCATTTCCGGGTCACTCGTTTGTGATAGATTGAGAATGTTTATTTACTTGTATTAAATTATGACTGTTTTATACCGGTCCTAAGGAAGTTTTTCTGTTTATCTGCAAACCTAAAAATATGAATCTGTGCAAATGACATATTTGTTCCAGATGAACTTTTGTGAGAATAAATATGTTTATGAGCAAGTGTTTCTAACTCAAGTCAAATACTTTTGAGATTTCGAGAACAATTTGCGATTGATGATTCCCCATCTAATTTTCATATCCAGTACATTGTAACCGATCAGAACATCATCAGCTATCGTTGCAAGTTCGGCAATGACTGTAATCTGACTATGGCATATAAGGTTTTAATGAAATTTGCAATCTAAATACCTTATTAGTTGACTGACAAAATGTACGTGTTTTCATCAAAATATGCTTCCCAAATTTATGTGCGATATATTTTTGAGATCAACGCCAATACAATACCTTTTTTACAGTTTGTTTTGTTTTGGTAATTTTACCACTGATTTTACATTTCACAAGAAAACGGTCAAAATGTATCCCAGACGGTATAAAACGGTCGGCACTTAAAGTTTAACAGGGCATTGAATCCTGTTTGACTAAAAACAGCAAGCTTAATCGGGTAATGTGTGTTAACAACAGATAACATAATCGTAATCTTGACCTGGTCGAATTCTGAATCAGTTTAACAGACTATCTTGTCACTAATGTCACGTAAATATTCCCTTAAGTGGTTTATATTGCCTAGTTTTTGGTTGTAGTATTGTTTGCTGTAAAAACCTTTCCTGTTCGGAAGATAATGCTTTGTATAACCATCACGTATTTCCTAGACGATATGAAGTGAACGACCAATTAGCTACCACAAACCAGATCAAATAATTGATAGAGTAATATAAAACAACGGAATAATTTGTTCCGGAAAGATATAACAAATTTTAAGTTTCATATAAACACCATTTCGGAATAATAATGACTCAAGTCTGGAATTCCGACAATGATTTTCTAAAGTATATTTTTAATGTACATATACTATGACAAGGATAATGATTCAATTATAGCATCAGGGAAGTTATAAATATAAAAAGACAATAATAGAAGGATGTTTAATGAGATTTCATCAAAATAACCTCCAATTACGGTACGAATAATCATATATTAAGAAAAAAATGCTCGACATCTGATCTGGCGCGTCGCTGAATCTATGGTTTGAGGCCCGTCAGCAGTAAAAATGTCATTTGACATTAATTTAGAGAATAAGCAATCTGAAGGACACATTCTTTATTTTGTATCCCTTTAAAGTAATGTCACATGAAACAACATAATGCCCATTTATGACATCAACTGTGATAGCAATTCGACCTAACTTCATCTGAATTGATCACCAAGACTATTCATTATGACATAAATTGTTTGATAGTGGGTCTAACAGAAATTTTATATATTTGTATTTTAATTGTTTAATTGCAATAAGTATACTTATATGGCTATTAATCTATTGATGTATTTTTCAGGTCTTTTTAAAAAAAATACATGGCTCTACCAAAGATAACTTGTGGCAAGGTCAGCAATTCAGGATCCAGTATTCCTGATTTAATTCTTGTTAAATATTCACCCTCTCTGTGAAGTAGTAAATGTTGAGTGATCTGTGTATGCATTTTGTGCCAAACTATCTTCTCACATTGCGTTATAGACATCATGTATTTTGAAAGTATCTTCAACATATTCTTCCTGTTTGTTTGTTCTCTGATCATGTCTGATCATGTCTGGTTTACACATTGACCCCGGTCATGATTTTAGACCCCTTTTCTTATACATTTGGCATAGATTCATCCTCTATTAATTTCAATATCGTTGAAAATTTTTTGTACATGCTACATGCGAGTCATGAGAAAACATCATTTAAAGTGTTCCACTATTTACATTTCAGCTTTGTTAACTCATTTTTGTTGTAATCTTAGTATTTTTGATTGTCAATGTCAGGGTGTGTAATTATAAGCACCCTTCAATATTCTTTATTCTTTCTGGTTAAGTCAATTTTTCAAAAGTACATTATTTGAAAGTTATTAGAAATTGGAAACACTCCCATCTATTTAATGACATATTTACCATTTCACTGACATATCTTACAATGGCATCCATTCAATTAAACTACCAAACATAGCACAAAGACCGATATTTTAGAAGGAAATGACAGATCATTCCGCTCAGCAACTGCTAATGCATTTGTAGTCAACACTTAATTTCATATAAACACGACATATTGGGAAATAAAGTTCAAGCAATAGATTAAAAACAGTGAAAACTACCAGATGATCTGCCTTTTGTTCTGGTATTTCATTCAATTAAACCACTCTCGTCTCATCAAATGTGTTCTAACTCAAAGGACAAAAAGACCATTATATATAAGTTTTATAACTGTATATTGTAATAAACTTTCATCGAAATTAAAATAAAAAATTTAAATATATTTACAGCTTTTGAGCGAAACAAGGCACAATTGATCGAGTATTAGTAAAAATCAAATTCGCTATATCTAAACTGTTATTTACACATGAATAAAAATGAAACTGATGATTATCTGATAGACCGATGATAACACACATTAATGATGTTCATACCTCTGTAGCTGAAGGCTGTTTTGGATCGATTTTTTTGTAATAATTTAATGAAGGATAACGTCACAGAAAAAAACAATACCATATTAAATATCTCAACAAGAAAAAATTCACGAACAAACATCCTTAATATATACACTTTAAGAATAAAGTCGCAGTCACAAAAAGACATTTAAAATAATGAAGGTATCTTTTTGAGATAGAATTAATGTACAACATTTTGTTCATTTCGTTTGCAAAAGACACATTATTGACGCTTGAATAAATAAAGGGTAAAACAGTCAAATTTAGTACGAAGTTGAAAATCATTGTGAAACAAAAGTTCTGAAAGTTCTTTTGCCAAATCATCTAAAGTAATCTATTCCTGGGGTAGGAAATCGTCGGTGGTTTGAAAATTCAAAACCTTCCTTGAGGAAACCTGTGCCACAGTTATATCGACTATTAAAGTGGTTGTAAATTATTTTATTCACGTTTTCTTTCTTTCTTATAGTTCTTTAGAAATCTGACTGTAATATTTGAGTGAGTGTCGACGTAAACTTTGTTTATTATATACATACATTGTTTTTAATATACTAGGTATAGGAAGATGTGTTGGAGTGCCAATGAGACAACTCTCCATCCAAATAACAATTTATAAAAGTAAACCATTATAGGTCAATGTACGGCATTCAACACGGAGCCTTGGCTCACACCGAACAATAATAAGTACATTTATTAATGAATTTTATTTTTACATGCTGATTCTTTTTAGGACACATTTTATTCAAAAGATACGCAGTAAGCAGACGATGTGGACGTAAACATTAGATAATGTACCCTAAATCAACTTGTTTATGTAGTTTAATAGAAACGTCCAATAAAATGTTTCCGTGAAAGTCATAAAAAAGTTGTTGACAATATAGGATTATTTACGCAAAACGTTTTTGATAGTGTATTCATCAAAGGTGAAATTAAGGCAAATACATTCTGTAGGAAACTGAATGCCTCAGGTTGCAGAGACGAACGAATAATTGAAATCTTTGAGCGGACATTATATTACAAATTGTAACTTATAACAGAGGAAACGATAGTTCATCGAAATTCAATATACTATATTAATAAATAAGGTTAGCAATAAGGAAGAATGAAATGAACAGAGTAGCAATGTAATGTGGTGTTGTTTTATTGATGCACACTTCACATCTCTGTTATTCATATCAAATACTGTTAACATTTAAGGAAATAAACTCATCAAAAAGACCAGGCCTTGAAGGCATAAACCTTTGCTCAGTGCTTGGAGCACAAAAATCATGCTCGAAACATGAAATCCAGCATTTTGATTGGTTGATTTTCGAGTACGAGTACGAAAACTGATTCGAAAGTTTTATGACCGCAAGGCCAGGCCTCACGATCATAAAACTTGCGAGCATGTTTTTTGTACTCAGACTCGAAAATCAACCAATCAAATTGCTGGATTTCACATGATAAAGTCAGTATCAAAAACGAAACTACCTATTATTCTATATTTATGTGATATGAAAATGTTATCCTATACCCGACTTTGACTGATCGAGTGTGGATTCGTATGTTTGGTGATTTCTACATATCTTGTGACTTGTACTATGTCGACGCATCCAGTCTCGCACCTGATGGTGCTCCTTGATATTTTCTCTGTATTTTTTTTTTCATCTTGATTCTGAAGCTGACAATTAATCAAGCAATAGCCTAAAATGTCAATAAATAAACTCATCTTCATACCAGGATAGAAACTTTGTATTTGCGTCAGACGCTTTGATTGTCACTTTAATAACCTTCATACTTTTTTGACGCCCCATTTATAGTGTAATACCTTTGATGCCGAACAACCTCTTAAAAAGTCAATATATGTTTCAAACCTGCATATGCTTTTAATTTACAGTGATATTTTATTCAAATTCAAGTTCTTTCTGCTACATTTAATGCAAATTTCTCCCATACTCTGGATGTGTAATGCAATTCAAACAGGTTATCAAATTCAAAGAATGTTTATAACTCGATCAAAACCAAGACTTATCGTTTAAATAATCATGACTTGGTTTTTATTCCTTCTTTTCTTTAATTTTTTAAAACAAAATTAATTTCATATGTTCTCTTTTCGTTAACTACAAATGAAAATGTTAAATCAGAATCTTTAAAGACATTGGTAGTTAATGGACATTTTAATGAAAGTATGGTTCGTGTTTGCTTATTTTAAGAAATGGCTTTTAAAAATAGTTGAATTAGACAAGGGGTGGATTCTGTAAGGATATAGACAAAAAGAGAAAAGAAATACGACATAGTAATTTAAATAACTTTTTGACATTTCACGTTTTTTACAGTCCTAAATTGACTGTAGTTACTGAAATACGAATACAAACCTTAGTGTACTAACTTAAATGGCATATCTGATTGAAATTGATTGAGACTTAATATAACATCTTATACGATTTAATTCTAATCATCTCAGTACAGGGTATTCTTCATCTAATTAAAAAGGAGTGATACAAATCATAACAGCTTTGTGTGTCAAACCCTATCTTAGGTCTCTGATTTATATTAGCTAGGTTAAACAATTGTTTTTGAATGTGAATACCTTGTTCAGTACGTGCGTAAATACATTTTGATATAAGATTGAAATTGTCAATATTTCTCCCCAAAACAAAAAATAAAACATTTGGGTACAATCATATTTATATTTTATCTAAAGTATTGCATTCAAGATTTGGTATTGTAAAATTGTTTATTTACTTATTTATCAAAACTAAATATAAAAACATAAGCATAAAATTTCCGTTAACAGAAAACTCTATAAAAAACAAAACAAAAAGAAACATTGATAATAACATAATATGTGTTAAGTATAAACTTCATCAGATGATAAATATGCTTAAACATCAACACTATAATTGAAAATAGTATGGGAGATTAAACATAAACGATAATTGCAAATTGAAATTCGCTTTCATGAAATTAACTTGTTGAATCTAAAATGTATTTCAGATAAAACATCCATTAAAACCCATTAAAACCCATTACAACATTTAAAATTATACCTCTCACCGAGGACATGAATTTTAAAAGGACAACGAACTTTATTCTTTTGTGTTAATTTCCAAGAGAAGAGAATAACGTACGTTGGACGTTAAAAGTTTCTTTAAAGAGATCATAATGTTTAAGAAATTTCAAATAATGATCTAAATATTTTGATTTAGAGCATGACATATTATATATACATCTATTTATACCTATTCCTGTCAGAAACGTAGATGTCTCCTTAAAACACTGACAAGTCTCATATACCATACCACATAGAACGGTAGATATTTCTAAAGAACACTGACAGGTCTCATATACCATACCACATAGAAACAGTAGTAGTCCCCTAATAAAACCTAACAAGTCTCATATACCATACCACAAAGAACAGTAGATGTGTCCTATAGACAATAACTAGTCTCATATACCATACCACATTGAACAGAGGATGTCTCCTATTGAAAATTACTAGTCTCATGCATCATACCACATTATCTATACTAATATATATACTAAGAGTAGAAAAGGAAATGTTCTACTTGAATGGAACATTTATCCTGCCATACTGGATACTTGATATTTATGCAAAACTGTATAATAACTATTCTAATTTTATTAACAAACTAATATACTAAGACACCATATTGTATACACATTATACTAGTATCATATTCACAATCAATTCTAAATCTATTATACTGAATAAATAATAATAAATGTATCATTTGGCTTTCTAGGGGGCTACTCATTAAAACTTACAAAAATACTAATTAAAATAACCAAATCGAAAAACACTACCTAAATTAATTAGAAAATAAATTGCCTAAATTATGCAATTTTAAGAACCTGCAGTAGAGCCCTGACAGGTGAAAAATTTATTTTAGAACCTGACTGGTAGAGCCCAGACAGGTATAAATATTAAAAATGAGAATACCTGCGGTAGATCCCAACAGGTACTTTTAGAACCTGAGTGGTAGAGCCCAGACAAGTATGAATTTTGAAAACTGAGAATTCCTGCGGTAGATCCCAGCAGGTACTTTTAGAACCTGAGTGGTAGAGCCCAGACAAGTGTGAATTTTGAAAACTGAGAATTCCTGCGGTAGATCCCAACAGGTACTTTTAGAACCTGAGTGGTAGAGCCCAGACAAGTATGAATTTTGAAAAATGAGAATTCCTGCGGTAGATCCCAACAGGTACCAAAACTAACTTAATTATCACCCTTAAATAAAACAAAGCCTTAATAATTTATAAGATGTATGAATGAATTGGGGGAAAATAATTTCCCTGAAATTAAGTAGGCCAAATTGAACGAGTAGCATGAGTGAAAGCCCCCAAGAAATGATACAGGTACATATATATATAGTTAAAATAAAAGATAAAAATAATTCAATATACCATTAAAGAATAAGTACTGAATATAATTTCATGTATGAAAATGAAAACACGCAAAATAAAATAACTACAATACTAAAATAATGAACAAAATGTAGTTCTAGGACTCCTTTGATGTAGAACAAAACATGTATAAGAATTAGGAACGACACATTCTGCTTGTGCTTTGCAAACAGTTGTTGGATCAGTGCGAATGTAATGTTTATATCAATCAAATGACCATCTACCTAAAGTCTGGATAATGTGATCCTCAACCGTTGCTGCTGCTGCTGATGTAGCAGCACCAATTCAAAAGGAATGACCACAAAATTAACTATCATTATACCCTAATCTAAACAGCAAATCTCTAAGCAGAGATATTAATGTATCTCTAGACAAAGGAGCGTTATTATACTCATCACTAACAAATAAATAGGAATCTGGTCTAGCTCCCTAATTTTTTCGTACTGTAAATATCTTCGCATCAAATCAACTGGGTTGAAAATATACCTTCTCGAAATAGGTCACATTTTGAGGAATTCAGATGTTATGTGAAATTTAGAAAATTTTATGTCTAAATAAAATTTTTGAATTAAGAGTGTGTCCTGCCTTGCAATTTACTACTATACGTAAATTCACCACATAGGAGAAATCCAAAAAGCTAGATTAAATGAGCACTGCAACCATAAGTCAACGAATTTGTTAAAGGGTCAGGATGCCCTATTCTTAAGTTATTATGCCTAATCCCTGTTAAATACAATTTAATTACCATCTATTGTTGGGGACAATAATCGACCTCTAGGTATCTATTTTGTATTTTGACGTCAAATCTAACATCTCCTTTATTGGTGGGGTTCGTGTTGATTATTCTTTAGTTTTGTATATGTACTATTGTTTGTCTGTTTGTCTTTTTCATTTTTAGCCATGGTGTTGTCAGTTTATTTTCGATTTACGAGTTTGACTGTCCCTTTGGTATCTTTCGTCCTTCTTTTATTCATATTAACTACTGCTAATATTCAAGGAAACCATGAAGCTTATTTTATTTTAATGAAAGAGGGGCGAAAGATACCAGAGGAACAGTCATAACTCATAACTCATTAATGAAGTTCGTTTGAATCAATCGTCACCATTCCATAAGAGGTAGGCACATGTACGATAATCCATCGGCTGAAGCAACGGCATTGATAATTGGTAAAAAATGCAGTAAAAATAACAAAGAGACAGTAAGGAAACACATACTACATCTTAAAATGTTAAAACAAATCACACTACATAAAATTCAATACTTGAAATAATTGACTTCAATTATAGAAATTATTATACGAGCATGAAGTCGAATTAAAGTTAAAATTTGAAGTGTTTATTAGTCATCAACACATAAAAGTTACAACACAAATTACAAAAACAAATTTGAACAGTACAACAAACACACAACAACCACAAAGATGGTGCGTTTAAACCAGTTTACAAGAACACAAATCCTAATTTATATTCCGTATAGGTTGTGAAAGTGAATGTCTCGTCTATAGTTATATGTCTCCTACTGAATTAAGGTAGCACTACAGTCTAACAATGATTTTTTGATCATATTTTTTTGATCACATAATTTTGAAGTAAGTATTATTCTGCACAGTTTGTAAAAATCCCAAAGTCATTATCATATCACAGCAGCGAGTAAATTGATAATGAATTTATGTAAATAAAAGCGCATGGTAATTAATCTAAATATATAGGCATTTGGGAGGGGCTAATATGTCAATCATCTGTTGATACCAGTATCCAGCTGTTAATCCCTGACCACAAGATAAATATTGTAGTCTTATCTCATTGTTTTGCAACACAAATTATTTATATAACATGAAAGTGAACAAAGAAAAAAAAAAACTAAAGGTAAAAAAAATCTACCAAAAAGAAAAAAAAGTACTATGGAAAAGAGTGGGGAAGTATTGAAAGCCTCTGACTGCCTGTATAAATTTCTTCTCTTTGGTCTTCTTCTCTTTTAAATACAGTTTTATGAATTTTAACTAATTTTCAGGTTATGTGTATTTTTTCAGTCCCATTAAATTAAATGTATTTTCAAGAAAAGGGTGGTCTTGATCTTTTTATGAACATGTTTTTTGATGCACACTTTTAATGTTCTAGCTAATTTCAGACATAGTTTATTTCTTTTTTAAAATTCAAATGAAAATTATTTTTTATATATAGAGAATAATGATGTTAAACATTGATTAAATACAGCTGGTCAATCATGTTATTCTTTTATCTTAGACTGTCTGGAAAGAGGCGGAGCTTTGTCTATATTTAATTACTTCATCACAGATGTTGGTCATATCTGTGACGTCAAACTCCCGCCAAATGCCAAGTTAGTGTTGGACAGTTCACATATAATGCAAAATTTACAGCATTAAAGCATCAAAGACACAAAGTGTGTGGTTCTATTGATATAGTAATGGTATCAGAACACTCCTGGGGTGTTCCCAGTGGCACGTTTGTATTTATATTGACTTTATAGGGGTTCTAAAGGGGAAATTCAGTTTTTAGGTCATTTCTCAGAACAATTTTTCATGAGAATTGTAAGCAAAAAATGAAAATAGAAACTTTATGGGTACCCCCTTTGGCTTGACTTTGATATATATGATTAAAGGGTGTATTTTCTACAATACCGTGTCCCAGTTTTTGGATAATTTGTTTCTAAATGAATTTATAGGTCTCCAAAGATGAAAGGTGAAATGAGGTTTGGCACCCAGCAGTTGAATCAATATATCTTCTTACTGGAGGCATATATCAAAAATCTGAGACACGGTTTTGGAGATTGTATATGGTTGATTAAAGGGATGAAAACAAATTTTTACTACCATTTGACATGAATGTGCCATTTTCATCCAAGTTAAAAAAAACACTTTTTGGCAATTAAAGAGCTATATTTTGAGATAAATCAAACCAAAAATATATTTATATATAAATTAAGAAAGAGTCATGTTTCAGCTTTAAAATGAGTTAAAGATTTTAAAAATCCATTGAGTAGTTTTGGAGAAATTAATCTTTAAAGACTGTTGATTGGAGTCAGAAAATTCTGACTGTAGTGCTACCTTAAATAATGACTTTTTTTCATAAGGTATTTTTTTTTAAATATGAATTGCCGCTGATTTAGAAAATAAAAGCGTGTAGATGATCGTAGAGAATTCATCAGTGCCATAAAGCGCGAGGTTTGGCTAGCCACAAAACCACATTCAATAATATATTTTCTGAAATGGTCCGGTACCAAGTCATATGAAAGTTGTTATCTAATAATTCGTTTATATGTATGTTGCATTGTCGTTTGTTTTTGTTGCACTTTAGTGTTTCGTTGTTTTCCTCTTGAAGTTGACGTGTTTCCATCGGTTTTAGTTTGTAAACCGGATTTTTTTCTCTCAATCGATTTTTGACCTTTGAACAGCAGTATAGTACTGTTGTCTTAATAGACTTGTGATGTTATACTATCATTTCTCAGTACTGACAGCAATGTTTGGTATAAAGTATGCATCTTATATTAGTAGATCGATCGGTTTAATTAACATAGATAACCATATAGGAATTCAAATGTGAAGAAAAACCATGATTTTGTTAGTTTTTTTTTGTCTGATGTATCCATGACTGTCACTAGTCAATGAGGATAACCAGTATTTTACTTGCACCTGTTTTGTGTTGTTTTATCTCCTTCGTATGGCTTATACAATTCACAATTACAACGTTACGGCTGTGCAAGTCTGCATTATACGAAGTTCTCCAAAATCAGAGTTACTAGGTAAAACTACCGAAAGCTATTTAATATATGTTTTACGACCAACGTTATGATTATGTTGGCCAACACGATGGTCCACGATGTGTCTCTGTCACAACTCACTACCGACCTGTTTTCGTGGTATTAGATCTTTAAATTCCAGGATAGTCATCTTAACTGTAAATATACAAATTATCTTATTCCCGATTTGACATTTTGACGGTAGATGGATAAGCATAGCTGCTGATACACGCATAGTTTAAGACTCTAACCCGTAGATATTTTTGGTGGTTTTTTTTTTAGTTCATGCAATATCTTACTATTAGTTTTCTACCTTGGTGTTCAAACTCATTTATAGCTTTATCAGAGAAAACGTCTATATAAAAATGTTGTTATCATAAATATTAGAATGGAACATGACAGTTAATGGAACATCTTAAAAATGCTATACTTTTTGTTACGTGAGCAGTTTTAGAAATGGTTTTGTGAAAACAGTTGAATTAGAGTAGGGATGGACTTTTAAAAGGATGATGTCTAAAACAATTGAAAGAATTAAATGTCAAGATGTAGATTGACATGATTTTTCGTTTTTCATTTTCCTAATTTGATTTTCGATCTAGTTTTCAAAATGCAAACGCAAATCTTAATATAATGACTTTAATAAAATATAGGATTGAAACTGTAAAAGACCTGAACTAATTCTTTGACACATAATAACTTTCTGGTGAGCAATATTTGCAATTACATCAAATGCGTTTACATATGATTGTATCGCTACATGGTGTTATAAACATAATAAAAAGTAGAGACACAAGTCATAACAGCTTTGCTTTTCAATATTGATCAAAACACCTTAGTGATATAAGCCAACTCTATTACAAAGTGTATACAAATTCAACAGATAAGTTGTGAAACATTTTCTAGCTCATCACTCCTAATTGAAATAAATATTACAGACTGTCACCAAAGAAAATAACTGGATTAGTGGCAATTACTTTGGCAAAAGCATATAGGAAATATGGCAGTATTAAACATGCTTTGAGTATTTTACCAAACCATTTACATCGGACAGTAGTGTAATAGTGCAGCATTTAAAAATTTCAAACTTAGTCGAAAGAGTGCGACTAACGTATTTAGCTGTAGGCACAAAAACAACGGGTAAAAAATTAATAAAACACATTTTTAAGCAACCATGCTAATATTGAAATCAAGGAGATATCAGTGATCACTCAGAGACGTCAGCTGAATGAAACGAAAAACACTATATAATAAGTAGATGTCAACATACAATAGACCTGTGTCTTTATGATAACAAGACAGTCAAAATTGTCCCACGACTAGCAAATTGGCAAGTGAGTTTCAAGGAACTGCAAGCAGAACCGATTTCGATAAATATAAAAAAAAGCATAGGAAGAATAAAGGCAACAGTAGTATATTGAATTCCTTCTTGTTATCTTATTATTTTCGATAGTTCGGAAAAACTCCATAGTTCTAGAAACCTAATGCAAACTATCATTTATAGCGATATAACACTGTTTTGATATGAAACATATAGATAAGTAAATGAGTAAAATCTCTTTTGATTCACATGTATATAGACGATAGACTTGATGATAAAGATTATTGCGGCGACGATAGATCTACCCTTTTAATCAAATAAATATATTTTAATCGTTAGAAAAGATTAATCCTTATCTTGAATATAAAGCAAACATTATGTTGAATAATTGATTCAGACTAAATGATAGATAGTTTTTATATTAATTTTAGGAAAATTAACAACGCATCTGGTCCAGACGACATAGGTGATTAAATGCTTAACATTTGCCCCTAAACAATTCAAATAATTCTCCGATAGAGTAAACAACTAACCAGCTAGTAATTGGCAAGTTTAGTTCTGACCGTTATTAATAATGAGTGCCATTCCATTAAGCGAAATGAATGGAAGATTAATGAACAAATTATGTATTTAAAACTGTTTTAATCATTTACATATGATATTGTTATATTTATAAATTAACTGTTTACAAATTTTTGAATTTTTTGAAATACTAAGGCTTTTCTTCCTCAGGCATAGATAACCTTAGCTGTATTTGGCAACACTTTTAGGAATTTTGGATCTCAATGCTCTTCAACTTCGTACTTTATTTTGCTTTTTTTAAACATTTTGATTCGAGCGTCACTGATGAGTCTTTTGTAGACGAAACGCACGTCTGGCGTATATATAAAATTTAGTCCTGGTATCTATGATGAGTTTATTTACAACCACTGGGTCGATGCCACTGCTGGTGGAGATTTATTTCCCCGAGGGTATCACAAGCCCAGTAGTCGGCACCTTTTGTTCTGACATGAATTATCATTGATATTGTTATATTTATAAATTAACTGTTTACAATTTTGAATTTTTTGAAATACTAAGGCTTTTCTACCTCAGGCATAGATAACCTTAGCTGTATTTGGCAACACTTTTAGAAATTTTGGATTTCAATGATCTTCAACTTCGTACTTTATTTGGCTTTTTTTTTAAATTTTGATTCGAGCGTCACTGATGAGTCTTTTGTAGACGAAACGCGCGTTTGGCGTATATGTAAAATTTAGTCCTGGTATCTATGATGAGTTTATTTACAGAGGAATGTATTCTTTTGCTTTAAGTACCAGTCTCAATTACTTCCTTTATGTTGAATGATTGTCTTTTTATTGGATATTTTTCCTGTTAATTTACTTAATCGAGTGAAGAGAAATCCGCGGCCCTTGTTTGGAGACTTTTACAAAAGCAGATGAAAAAGTTTTGTAAACCGTTTACTACATGCAACGAAGTAGTACTGTTGATAAAACATACCAGTTTATACTTGTTTGGTCCCTTTTTCCCTAACGTTTCTATGCTTCTACACATCATTGACTCAAAAATGTTGAGGTCTGACCGATTATGAAGAACGTAATGACACACAGACTTCATCAATACAGTGTTATTTCCATTCTTTGATGTTTTTTAACAATTGTTAATCTGCTACGTTTGTTAAATAAAACATATAAATATGAAATATTGTAGTTTGAATCAAGAATAAAGCTTTCCATATGTTTTTTTCTTAATATTAAATCTGAATTGATTTGTTTTGCATAAGATCGTATCTACAGTTACTGTTTATAAAGTTGCAGGTTGAAAACTACTAATAAACAGCCATCAAATTAATAATGAACGACGATATGATTCCATATCCGGCTTGATCTTGCTATAAGTAATTGCAGCATTCTTATTAAAATCTTGTTATAGATATTTTTTGTTATTTACTATATTGTACTATACAGTTATTATAGAGTTATTATATAATTACCGTTTCGAAGCACTGATATCATCCTGGTTATTTGTGGGTACTTATTGTTCAGTCTAGTTTTTGATGGAACGTTTTATACACTGTTCTTTGTTGTTTTTTTCATTTCCGTTTTATTTAGTTTATTTTTTAACATAGCATTGTCAGTTTGTTTTCGACACAAGTTTTTGGATGCCTATCAATTTTTTTTTCTTCGAATTTTTGGATTTAATGCTTTTAATTTAGGGAGTGCTAACGTTTCAAAATGTTTTGATTTGAGCCCAATTGATGATTCGTTGATAGACGAAATATGCGTCTTGCGTACTCAATGATTAAGGGCATACGATACAGTTACAGGGGAGGTAATGACGTTGCTTAACTGATTTGAAAACGAGTTCTTGGACCCCTATTTTTTATACGACATTTTGTTTCATTTTGCAGGGAGATTATGTGGACCAAATTTTAAAAAAAACTGTAAATAATGCATTTTTTAAAAATTTTGATAAATGTACAGCAAAAAATGACGTTTTTATCTCAATTCATGACCATTTGATAAATATGAGTTATTTCTGAATAAAAAATGCGTAAATTTTTATGATACTTATAAAAATCAGAAATTACAAATTATTTAACAAAAAACAATTTGTGTTTATCTTTTAAAACAAAAAAGTTATGTCTTTCTTTCGAAAAGGAAAACACAGCCACAAATCCAAAGTTTGAGCAAATATACAAAATTTCGACCTCATTTAACTCAAAAATAAAACATGAAGGTATATTTTTGATGCACATATTTGATTTAATCAGGCAAAACATAGCCTATATGGAAATGTTCATCAAACTTAAAATACGGGATCAAAACTGTATCGTATGCCCTTAACCTTGTATATTTCATGAGTTTAACACCAATGCGTTAATGGTTTGCTGGTAAGCGTTCCGTAGTCAGCATCTTTTAACTGGTATCACACATCGTAGATACTGACTATTATTTGTGTGAATTTATTCTTTTGCAAAACTGAGGTTAACTTGTCAGATTAAAAATTGTTTTTTGATAATTTTGGTTTTCAATACTCCTTAATTTGTTCTTTTGACCGTTTAATGAACTTTGATCTTGCAGTTATGCATTAATGTTTTTATGAATTCCATTGCTTGAACTTCATAAAAAAGGTAGTTACTCCTGAAACATCAATTGTAATTGAAAAGAGTTTTGGAGGTTAAACCTAAACGATAATTCCAAATTGAAATTGTATTAAACATAAAAACATCAGTTGGATTTCATCATAACAGCATTTAAAATTGTATCTGTCACTAAGGACATTACTTTCAGGAGAACAACGAACTTGATTCTTTTGTTTTAATTTCCAAGAAAGGAAGATTACGACATTTGCTCGTGACAAAACCTATTAGAAATATCATTTTTGAATTATCTGAACTGTAATTTTGTCCTTGTTCATGTGAACGTCTTATAAATCAACTATCTGTCAAGATTATTTAATTCAAAAACACTAAATGTTCCGAAAACTAAAACACTTAGAACAGTAATGATGATTAAGAAATAAAAAAGGAGTAAAATGAAGAAGATGATATAATTATTTTTTTCTAGGTAATTATGTTGACACAATTTAAGTTGCATGTTTTAAAAAACAATTTACACTACAAAAATATAATTTCATATAATGAGTTTCGATATATTTTAGACAGTTATTTTCTAAATATTTGTAGTATTGTTTAATGTCTAGATTGACATATGATTGGTTTTTTTTTTGGGAGGGGGGGGGGGGGGTGAACACGGCATGCATGCGAATATCATGATGTGGCCAGAAACAATAATTGACACTTTTTTCCTTACCTATTGTAATTTTTTCATGGCTAAATGATGTCTTTCTAATAGATTTATCTTATTGAATTGCTAGTAGGTACAACATGCGAAGTGAAATTTAAGATTTCAACAAAGGCAGCATTTTAATTCCTAAATACAGTTTGTTACAAATTTATAATTTGATAGTTAATGTTTTGCTTGTATGCAAGGTTTTGTGTGTTTCAGTATCTATTGTTTCCTTAAAGTTTTAGTGCTTTTTATGTACTGATATTTTGTACATGCTAATTATGTACCTCTATACTGTCTATATACTGTTTATATCTGTTAAGAGATTAACAAGAGAGATGAGTGGCTGAAATGAACAAAGACAAGTTTAAAATTGCTGGCGAAGTAAGGAATATCGTCAGTTGATATAATTTGTTATATTTCAATGTTTTGTTCTGTGAAATATGGAACTTTGTATTGATAGTAGATTATAAGTATCTACTTTAAATAAATTCACATATTATGTGATCCTGTGGCTTCATAGAGATGAGGATATTATATTGACACTTGTCTTTTTTAAATGTCGTTCTGGAGATTGATACTATTTCATTTCCACGACCCTCGCGTGTGAATATGCTTTTCCCGCATAAAATCCCCTTTGTTTCAAAAAGAGATAAATACAGGATCAAGTTTTTGATGATGTCAAAACAAAATTATGTCCATGGATTGTCTTTCTTATAATCGTGCAATATTTTTGTTTTTCAGTGAAATTTGTGTCTGCCTTTTGCATACGTAGAACCTATCAAGATATGTAAGCGATATAGAGAATAAAAAATAACCGATCTAACTATTTTGTCTGCAAAGGCTTTTTCTATTATGAACAGGCAAAGGTATTTTTTTTATAAGTTTTGAATAAGCAGAAACAAAAAGTGTTTTCTTATAAATCAGGCCGTACATTTTCCCTATTGAATTGTTTCATATTTTTCATTGCCGACCATACAGTATAGATTTGTGTCATTGCTAAAGGCCATACAGTTGCCTAAAATTGCTTACATCCAAATCTTGAAAAGAATACCTACTAATTGAAAGTTATTATTGTTCAAATAAGATTATTTTATAGTTATTTTCCATCGATACTGTGAGGTCAGTAGTTGTTGTTTGCATTTTTCATGCGATTTCGACATGACAGACCAAAATGTGAGAATAATAATTTCGAGTCAGCAAATGCTGCTTGCAAATATAATTGTCAGACTTCAGAATGCGAGTACTTCTTATTGCTATACTCAAATAATCGCATTGTTTGTTATCATATATAGAAACCTACCGATAGTTCTGAATTGGCAGTATTTTTCCAAAGTATGATTGAAGTAATGAAAACTCTATCAAGGTAACTGCAAGTTTGATACATTTTTTTCAATCAAATATAATTTATGGACTGTTCTTTACTGAGTTTGACAATACATTTATTGATTCATTTCTATACTTATACCGCTATTGATGGGACTCAATTCGCAGCTACTTTATCTCATGATAGTTAAATTTATATATTATATAACAATGCTACTTTTTTAGCATTTAATTAAATTACACAATTTCTGTTTGATAAGGTTTATCTCAAGTGAAATTTAGATAAATCACTAGTATAGGTTTTATTACAACACATGACGGTTGATGATGGTTGATGTCTTCATAGCAGAATACGTTTTTCCTGTGGACACCCCGGTTTCGCTCTTTTTGGCGTTCATGCGATATCCCTGGTTTTGGCATTTTTGCCTATTCTGTCCTTTTGTTGTTTTCGCGCATCGTTGTCAATATCGTGCAATTTGATGCAGCTGTCATGCAGTTGAGAGGTTTGGCTACCTGTAAGACCGGGTTCAATCCACCATTTTATACATGGGAAAATGCCTGAGCCGGGTCGGAAGTGTGACAGTTGTTGTCTATTCGTTTGATGTATTTGAGATATTCATTTTGCCGTTTGATTAGGGACTTTCTGTTTTGAGTTTGCCTCGGAGTACGGTATGTTTGTGATTTGACTTTTTTCCATAGATTTTGTTTGTTACCTTGTTTAACTCTTCCTAATCGACTTCAAGTTTTAAAGATCGATAATCATTCGCCTTAATTTAGGAATGGTGCCGCTGCTAATAATTAATTAACTTATTGTGGATACCAGAGATCAACTGAGATGCAAAACGTCATAAGCTACGGAAGGTAGTATGTCACTAAACAATGGAATGTTTTCTTGATAACGTGTAATCACTAATACGTAAAACAGAAATTAAAGAGACAAAAGTGCAATATGTAAAGAGATTATTTCTCGAATGTGGCCTCCAGGGTACCGTTTCACAAAGCCTTAGTAAGTCTACGTGTCATCGTAAGTCCATCGTAAATAAATCGTAGGATTTACAGCCGTTTCACAAAGCCGTCGTAAGTTAAGATGATCGTAAATAAAGCGTAAATCCTGGCGTAACTTACTACAGCTATACCCAGTCGTAACTCCATCGTAGTTTTTTCTACGAAAATGAATTAATCCATCTAACATGGCTGCAGCGTTCTTTATTCTTGGTCAAGATGCCTCAAATGTGAGAAGACGAAGAAGAATCTTCAATATTATAGACCTACACTTGAAGTCTTTCTTCGTTTGATTATTTTGTATATTCAAGCAACTAACTTAATGCAAATCTAAGGTATTAATCATTTTTTTTGTAATTATTTTATTTTTGAAGATGAAACATGTGATATTACATAATATCGTATTAGACACAAGTATAAGAAGTTAAATAACACTTGTAAGGTCAATTAAATCATAATGGTATAATAAGATATAAATATTACAATTGATTTTGTTAATTTAATGCTGCTTCTAACAATTGCCACTTCTGATCCAATTTTATTTTTTGTGTAGGGGTTAAGAAACATACAGAGTATTTTTCTATTTTGATCCAATACTTTAAATATTCTATCCCACCATATTTTGTGGGCAATACGCTCTTACATCTACATTTGTATATATAGTATTTAAGTAACAACAAAATATTATTAACTGCTTTACTGTTGACAAAATCCTCAGACACACCTAAAATGACCTCTTTTGCACTAAAAGGCAAGAAGATGTCATAATTTCTAATCCAATCTATAATGGAAAACCAGAAGTTTTTTGTTACATTACATTCCCAAAAAATGTGAAAAATATTTTCTCTAACTTCTGAACAAAATGTACAAAGTTCAGTTTCTTTTAATTTACATTTATATATAAAGGAATTACATGATAAAATTCTATGAACAATCTTAAATTGAAAATTTTGTAAAAACGAATTTCTTGTTATAATGAATTGCATGGAATAAATAGCATTTCAATCTTCAATCTGTATATTTAAGTCTATTTCCCATTTGTTACGGAAAGATAGTGATAATACTTTATTATCCTCCAGAAATAAATTATAGAAAAATTTACAAGATTTTGGTTCTTTTTTAACTTTATCTACTAATTTATTTTCAATATTATCAAGTTTAGAACTACATTCTATCCTACTTTTCCATCTATTTGGAATAGCACTTAAAAGACCATAAAACTCTACAAAATTAGTCTTGATATTATACTTTTTCTCAAATTCTTCATATGAGAATAATGTATTATTATCTGACACCAGATCATTGATAAAAAATATACAATTTTCAATATATTTACCCTTCAAAATCATCTTGCCATCCATTTTGATGTTTGGATTTAGCCATATGGACTGGGCCAGAATATCGGTATTGTTTTCAACTTTCAACTTATTTTTCAATTTTGAAAAATTTACCAGGATATCATGCCAAAAGGGATTGACTTTTTTTGCTAAATAAAGCAATCCTTCCTTACTTAAATGTAAAATTTTGTCCCCCCCAAATTTTTGTATATAACTAAGCAGCAAAACTTTCCAAGGAGAATAATTTTGGGGGTCTAGTAATTTATACAGCCAAGACATTTTTACACTATAACAAAAATAGTAAATATTAGGCATCTTAAGACTGCCATCACAGTGTTCGGACATAACCACTGTTCTTTTCACTTTATCTGGTTTTCCTTTCCATAAAAAATTGAAAAATATATTTTGAATCTCCTTCAAAACCCCATCTGGGGGGTTAGGAAGGACAGTCAGAACTTGGACCAAAATGGGAAGTGCTAAAGATTTAATAACAACCACCCTCCCAATATATGTTAGTTCTCTATAAGCCCAAGTATTAAGAAGTGACTTGATACTGTTTATCTTGGCTGTAAAATTACATAGAGTCTTATCCCTTTTAGCAAGATCAAACCATATACCTAATAGTTTGAACCTCCCAGAAAGGTTCCAAACAAGATTTTTTTCTGGCAAAAGTTTTTCCATACTACCCTTTTTTGACCCAATCCATATGGCCTCAGTTTTGTCAACATTACACCTAAGTCCAGCACATTCTGAAAATTTATCAAACAAATTGAGACATTCATTTAGAGACTTTTGGTCACCATCCAGGACTAGGGAAGAATCATCAGCATATTGACTCAATAAAAATTCAGAGTCATTAATTGATACCCCAGCAACATCAGGGTCATTTTTAATAGCAGCACTAAGTAGTTCCAAAACTAATATAAATTGATAAGGAGACAGAGGAACCCCTTGACGAACCCCTCTTTTCAATGAAAAGAATTCTGAAATATATCCGTTGTTTAACACTGCACTAGAGGCATCACAGTAGCATGCCTTAATCCAACTTATAAATGTATGGTCAAAGCCATAAAACTGCAAAGCCTCTAGTATAAAAGACCATTCGACCGTGTCGAAAGCTTTTTCAAAATCGACTAAAAGTAAAAGTCCAGGAATGTCGTCTTCCTCCATCTTTTCCATCAGATCATAAATAAATCTAGTACATTTGCCTATATACCTACCTTTAAGAAATCCTTTTTGTGTTTGACTAATTATATTTACCAGCACCTTTTTTTAGTCTATTTGCTAAACTTGCTGTAGCAATCTTATAGTCTACACACAAAAGTGTGATAGGTCGCCAGTTCTTTAAATAAAATTTTGACTTACCCTCCTTTGGTATACAAGTAATGAGTCCCTGCCTTTGTGTGATTGAGAACTTTCCATATTCTAAAGCCTCATTTAAACATCTTACCAGTGGTATTTTAATATCATTCCAAAAGAATTTATAAAACTCAACAGTAAAGGTATTATTCATTGTTTACTCATCTTATTTCCTACCGGCGTACGTCTTAACAATTTAATAAATAGGCTTTCTATCACGTCCGCGTTCTGAAATCTATTTACAATTATATCACTACAGGCACAGTGGTAATCGATTAGACGTTTAAAGAAGGATGTTTTATTCCCATTTTTAAAGTTATGTGTACAATATAAATCTGAAATCAGTGTTTCACAGTCAATCCAGATAATAATAATTTTTTTGTAATTTCGGCCAAAAAAAGCTGCAGATCAATGAGACTTTGTGTAGATGCGACATGTTTTAAAAAATTAATACAGTAGAAAAAAAATTTGGAAGGGGGAGGGGAAGTTAAAGATTGAAAAGTGAGGCATTTTTTTCTGTTTTCTTTAAATTTTTTTTATTTAGGGACATCGCCACATGCACTTGTTTCTATCCATGGGAAGGTCGACTATCAATATGTAATATATATATATATATATGGATAGTCGACCTTACCATTGATAGATCGAAACAAGTGCCTGTGCACATCTCCTCGGTCCTTCTTCTTTTAAACATATTATTTAGGGAAAGAAAGACAATTATTCTATACACAATAGCCGTTTTAGCTATTCGCCATCCAAATCTTGAAAAGAATACCTACTAATTGAAAGTTATTATTGTTCAAATAAGATTATTTTATAGTTATTTTCCATCGATACTGTGAGGTCAGTAGTTGTTGTTTGCATTTTTCATGCGATTTCGACGTGACAGACCAAAATGTGAGAATAATAATTTCGAGTCAGCAAATGCTGCTTGCAAATATAATTGTCCGACTTCAGAATGCGAGTACTTCTTATTGCTATACTCAAATAATCGCATTGTTTGTTATCATATATAGAAACCTACCAATAGTTCTGAATTGGCAGTATTTTTCCAAAGTATGATTGAAGTAATGAAAACTCTATCAAGGTAACTGCAAGTTTGATACATTTTTTTCAATCAAATATAATTTATGGACTGTTCTTAACTGAGTTTGACAATACACTATGATTCATTTCTATACTTATACCGCTATTGAAGGGACTCAATTCGCAGCTTTCTTTATCTCATGACAGTTAAATTTATATCTATAACAATGTTACTTTTTTAGTTATAGAAGAAGGCTTAATTATATAAGTTGCAGCAAATGTATTTAATTAAATTACACAATTTCTGTTTGATAAGGTTTATCTCAAGTTAAATTTAGATAAATCACTAGTATAGGTTTTATTACAACACATGACGCTTGATGATGGTTGATGTCTTCATAGCAGAATACGTTTTTCCTGTGGACACCCCGGTTTCGCTCTTTTTGGCGTTCATGCGATATCCCTGGTTTTGGCATTTTTGCGTATTCTGTCCTTTTGTTGTTTTCGCGCATCGTTGTCAATATCGTGCAATTTGATGCAGCTGTAATGCAGTTGAGAGGTTTGGCTACCTGTAAGACCGGGTTCAATCCACCATTTTATACATAGGAAAATGCCTGAGCCGGGTCGGAAGTGTGACAGTTGTTGTCTTTTCGTTTGTGGATTTGAGATATTCATTTTGCCGTTTGATAAGGGACGTTCTGTTTGAAGTTTGCCTCGGAGTACGGTATTTTTGTGATTTTACTTTTTTCCATAGATTTTGTTTGTTACCTTGTTTAACTCTTCCTAATCGACTACAAGTTTTAAAGATCGATAATCATTCGCCTTAATTTAAGAATGGTGCAGCTGCTAATTATTAATTAACTCATTGTGGACACCAGAGATCAACGGAGATGCAAAACGTCATCAGCTACGGAAGGTAGTATGTCACAACTAAACAATGGAATGTGTTCTTGATTACGTGTAATCACTGATAAGTTTACAGAAATTAAAGAGGCATGTAAAGAGATTACTCCTGGCATGTGGCCTCCAGAATTGGAATTTCCACACGGTACATACTTACATGAGCAAAGTTTCTTCGACAAATCTTTATAAAAATTATTATCCACATTTAATTGACACCGATGATAAGGACTATAAGGTATTTTTTTTCTTTTTTGAATTTAATGAGATTGGATTGAAGATTCATAACTCAGAAGACACAAGAAGATCCTTCCATGTAGCATAAGTATTCATACTTTAAAAAAAATCAACCAAATGATAAATATAATTGTGAGAAAACTCCTGTGAAAATTCTTTAATTCTAATTGTATTTGAAATTGCTATGCAAATTCTCATGGGATGAAGAAATTGAAATGTGCATTTATTATTTTCAATGTGTTTGTTTTAATTACAGTTGTTGAATCTAAATTTCTCTCCTCGGAATTGTCATCATGATTTATAATCAAATATAACGGTATCTTGTTATTTTGAATTATATGAAAATATTTTCTGTTTTTATTTCAAGGATGTAACGGAATATTAAAAATAGTTGATAACACAGAAGGATTCCTATGCTATGTTAGCATAAAAGAGGGGCGAAAGGTTCCAGAGGAACAGTCAAACTCATAAATCAAAAATAAACTGACAACGCCATTGCTTAAAATAAAAAAAGACAAACAGACAAATGATAGTACAGAAGAAACAATATAGATAAACTAAAGACTAAGAAACACGAACCCCACCAAAAACTGGGTGTGATCTCAGGTCCTCTGGAATGGTAAGCAGATCCTGCTCCATATGTGGCACTCGTCGTTTTGGTCATGTTATTATAAACCCGGTAAACAGTCTTATTCGGTAGGTCACATTCATAAAAAGGGAAGGGGAGTGTAGTTACGACGTAAGAAATATATCCAATTTCATCTGTGAAACGGTTATTCCATAACGGTCAGAGATTATCCTAAATTTTTCATTTTGCTTGCAATGTTCCGTGACCTTTATTTTTTTTTACGTAAGAATAATAGCAGCAAATATCCTGAAGGTACTTATTCTTTTAAAATAGAAAATATGCGTTCTTCCGTTCTAGTAGAAATATTTTGAATAACTTCCATTTAGCAAGGTGCTATACAGTGCAGATAAGATGATCTTGTGCAATTCCTAAGGACAATTTGCACACAAAGTGTCAAGGAGACAAGAAAATCAATGAAATACTTTAGTCCTGCTTTAAACTTTGATAAGGTCTTCCCCTAAAGCAAAGGACGTATAATTTCATATTTACAGAAAACTTAGATCGTCTTTTATATTTTCTTGGTTTTTATAAATGATTTTAAATACTATTTTTTTAGTAGTAAGCTGTGTTTTAATAACACATTCTTTGTTATACTGATATATTTTCTTTGTATTCATTTCAATCGTTTATTTTCGTAACAAAATGTCCCCACTATTTAAATGTTATTTATGAATGACACGTTTGGAAATAGTTACAATATTAGAGAGAGAGAATAGTCCACCAATTGAGGTATCAATCCAGTGCTATAATTTTGAAATCATCAAAAACTAAGTTTGCAACTCCCTCAGGTTGATCTCAGATAGATTTGCCTCTTAATAGACATGTCGTTATAAAATCCCATACGTTAAACTGTATTACTCTTCATAACCTTAGATTAAAAGTGGTTTGTTTTAATTTTGGTTTACTTATTTTCTTGTTTTTTCATCACAAGCATAATTCAATTGTGCGATGAATTCACGTTTTAATATATACATATAATTATGATAATATGCATATAATTTTGATATTTAAATATTCAAACTCATTTAAACGTTAATAAGAATAAGACCTATACAAATATTTATTTGTAACGAGTGCGACTTAACAATATATTACAAATGGTCTAGTTTTATTTATGTGTTAAATCATGTTATCTCTAAAATTTTGACTAAATCTTTTTTTTAGTTAAAAAATGGGATGTCTGTATATACTTTCTTGTTATTCAGTTCCGTCAGTTGTTTGAAACTGAAAATCTGATACGTTAGTGATGCACACAATACGAATAGACTACCTACAATGATAAATATATGAACTAAAATCGAACCTGCACAACTAAGATATTTAAATTAATGATGTACTGTCAGTACGATAGATTGTTTCTGTAAGAGCAAACATCAAAATACCTTAAAAAACAGCAAACCAATGCTATTAATTACTACATAATGATAATACTATAGATAAAATCATATTAAAAAGATTTTCAGAAATAAACAAATATAAATACATTTTTAGTTCAAATACGTGATATACGACAAAAGAATACATGCTGACTTGAAATGCATTTATATATATAAAACATGCATAATAATATTAATAATAAAAATAATAATAATAATAGTAATATAGGTGTTAATGTCTCTGTTGTAGTCGTCACAATTTTCTTTTTGTGGCTTAATTTGTCTGACCATAGTTATTGTTTAGTTATTACCTCAATACAACCAGTTTTATACTTCATGGGCTTTCGATTTGTTGGGTTTGAGCCTTCCAAATTTATAAAGTTCTATTCTCATC
The DNA here is from genome assembly GCF_963676685.1 of Mytilus edulis. Taxonomy (NCBI): domain Eukaryota; kingdom Metazoa; phylum Mollusca; class Bivalvia; order Mytilida; family Mytilidae; genus Mytilus; species Mytilus edulis. The sequence continues at coordinate 22,371,180 of NC_092347.1, read as the reverse complement.
ATGTGTGATCGAACTGCCTAAGTTATAACTGGTGATTTAAACAGTTAAAAAAACTCTTCTCTTCAAAATACATTCACCAATGGATCGAAATAAATTAAGCAATAATGAATGGATTGGAAACACTTCTTTGTGATAATAATGAATCATTATATGCCAGAAAATGAAAAAAAATGTGACAAAGACGACGTAGATAGTCTTTTTAAATGTTGTATGGCTGTGAGGTAATTGATACAAATCAGATTTAAAGAAAAACACAACAGGTCTATGTACATTCATTTTACATCTATCTTCAATAATAAAAATTTGCTAGGCACCTTTCATATCACCATCTCTATGAAAACATATACGCTGTCCCTACAGTGTATTTGTCGTTTGTAAATCATGTTAAATAAACTGTTTAATAAAGTAGTTTGCTATTCACAATTATTTTGGAAACCCATCATATAACCCCATGATACATACCAAAAGGAAAACCCGATGATGCATTGCTATTTTCTATGCTACTTTATAATGTCTACTAGAGATCAAGTTGAATTGCATATTGCTTCACTGAACTGGATATTCTTGTAAAACAACTTGTAATTACTAGGTATTTCAAGTATTCCACTAAAAACACCTTTCAATGATAAACATCTATTATAACAGCAATTCAGAGTACCTATGAACTTTCTACGCAAGGGTAGACTGAATCTTACATCGTGTCCAGGACATACCTCGAATCTTATGAACATAACATGCCACAGATATATAAGAATATAAACAATCTAAGTATCTTGCCTCGTGCAAAAGTAAAACAATATACCACTGTCATACAAGTGAGAGGATAAGACTGCTTTAAAACAAGGTTTAACCTACAATTTTCTACATAATAAAATGCCTGTACAAAGCCTTGAATATGACAGGTGTTTATCATACTTTTGACGGGTTGATCTGATAAGGGACTCTCCGTTTTCAATTTTCCCTGGAATGCGGTATTTTGTTCTTTTAATTTTTTCATTTCAATCTTTCACCCTTTACATAAGCATTTCTTATCTTTATTTTTTTTCTCAAAAGAACAGATACAACTGTGTCTCATACATGTTGGATGGTGTAAACTTCCCCCGAAAATGTGTATGGTGTAATGGTGTATGGGATATGAATCAATGGTTGAAGGTGTATGTTGCTACGTTGTATGGTGTAAAAGGGAAAGGTGTATAGTGCTATGGTGTATAGTGTAAGGGAAATGGTGTAATGGTGTATTAGGAATGGTGTGATTGTGTAACAAGCATATAAAATGTGGTTATCGAAGTTCAAAACTATGCCAAATATTGATAAGAACTGATTTTAATTTTATACATTAATTTACAATATTGTCATAAAAATTCGTTTTTTAAAATAAAAAAAAATCATTTTGTACTGGCACGCTTTCTTTAAAATTAAATTGCATTATGGGTCATTTTGGAGGGCGTAGATATAATACGTGAGGTGTATGGTGCAAATACAGCAAAGATGTAAGGTGTATGGTGTAATGGCACAGGGTGTAATGGTGTAATGGTGTATGGGGATGGTGTTATTGGGAAGCTTACACCATCCAAGGACTGTGAAACCTAAAGACTTATACAGATTCAATATCTTGTTTAAAAAGAGATAAATCTTAATTTGAAAAAAATCAGAAAATGTCTTTAAAAAAACATTCCATGAAACTGATATCATCAAGATGCTTGATTTTATGATTTGTTACAATTGGAAGGCGAGGTTTTTAACCAATAGCCAACATTCTTAAAACGAACAACAATTTTTGTAGATTTATCTTATTAATATGATATAAATTTCATACAAGAGCTTCTCGGAATGATTATATACGAACCTAGTATTTTATCGCCCTAACAACTTTCTGCTTATTAGATAATGTCCTCTCTTAATATTTCAAACTGAGGTGATGCTAGTATTCCATCGAATAACCATATAAACAGGTTATTCTACATCATATCTTGACTGACATCTAGATATTGAAAATTGAAAATGAGGATCGTAAAGTGATGATACAGCTTTCCAATTGTAAATTCTCTATTTCTATTTTTTGACATTGAACTTTTCTTGCATATGGATTATGCATCAACAAATGTAACTATATTCAAGAGTTTGATGTTCTTATTACGATTTTTTATGTAGGTTGCTGCTTATATAAGGAAGCTGTTGAACTGATGGTTTATATTAATAAAGTTTAAGTCATCTCTTCGAAAGTTTAACGGACAACATTACGATTTGGTTTACCGTTATTGAACTTTGATTTCACTTCTTATCTAGGATAGTTTTTGGGTGATTCTAGTTGATGTTATCGTGGTCATACACCCGTCCTCTTTGTCAACGATTAAATCAACGCATGTGAATAAACATCAAAGTTGTGCATGCTTTGAGCAATTAGCAGAGTGTCACTAATGGACCATAATCTGCCTTCCCCTCCAGAGCACCTGATCATTAAGTTTTGGTAGGGTTGGTGATGCTTAGTTTTTAGATTGCATTGTTTTGTAGACTTCTTTTTTTATATATAGAATGTCACCTTCCTTATATGTCTATTCTTTAATATCATATGTTGAATTTTAGATATTGATGTCGTATGTATCTCTTCATTAAAATAATTCTTACAGACAACACAGTAGTTTTGATTAGGAATCGTTGTAAGACTTCCTATCTAAAATGTGTGTCCAGTTTCCGTCAGTGACCTTTTTCTCGGTCAGTTGGTTAGAGTACACAATATGTTATTATGAAGATAACGACATAAGGATTACAAATATGACAGTTTGATTAAGATTGGATAACAAGTGCATTATTTCTTATATAAATTCAGTTGGTTGACTCTTCATGTTTGATTATATTACCTGATGACAAAAATACTTGGAATTAGTGATCAGTCATGTTAATCATTTTGTAGTGACTTAAATTAGTTTAATTTTAGAACGATAAAAATAAATATTTTGAAAATTATGTCACAAATGAGATGAGGATAACAATCATTTAAATATAGAATTGAAGATAAATTGTATAGTTTAATTGTAATATTTTCATAACTTTGACTAGATAAAAAATCACCAGCAACCTAATTGAAGAACTGGAGCATTATTATTAAATTATATCGTTATGGTATTTTTATAACTTTCATAGTTATTTCCTTGTTGAAATTCAAAAGAAAGGTGATAGCATACTAGTTTATGACTTAAAAACATCTACTTTCAAGGTAAAAGAATATATTTTTTTCTGTTTTTCATTCCAAAGTCACAGTAAAGCCATAACAAACGTGATTACACTTAAGTCTGTACTGCATGTATATTAGTAGTGACAATGACATTTTTCATTTGAGGGAAACACATTTTCTTACACATTTAATTGACAGCAGGCATTTAGAATACAAAACATGTTTGTTTCAATTAGAGTCATCTTACATTTCAAAAGTTAACTCTGAGCTAGGATATTCTGTTGGAATATTTATTTGACAATGCATATGTGGAATCTGACAACTGGAGATAGCTTAAAAAATATTTAAATGTCTGTTATGCCATATTGAAAATGTGCAAATAATTGGCCCCAAAATATAGCAGTTTTAGAAAATTGTGAATATGTAATCGTTAAGATATTTATTGAAAAGTAGAATGCTTCTGCTACATAAATATGGGCTGTTTTTGACAATACAATGCATATATATCGAGTATTAGCATCATTAAGTCGTACTAAGTTACTGAAATTTTCACAATTTGATCATTTTAGTTAAATTTTAGACGGTTTCCGTCTGAAATGAAAGTGGCCGCATTCGTGTTCATCCATAATATTGAAATGTAAGTTGTATTTTATGATAATACATAACATATATAAAGGTTGAGGATGAACACGGATGCGGCCACATTCATTTTTGACAAAAACCATCTGAAAAGTGACGATTTTTGGCATATTTAAGGATTTTTCATATTTAAGCTTGAATCGGAGCGTTTTTAATGACGTAATCAGTTCAAATCTTTCCCATAAACTAATTGAATCAATTGAAATAGACACTTGAGTAATTAAAAAGCGTCTAAATTTTTTCGTTAGATGAACTTGAAAATTGAGGCCGAAATCTGGCCTTACCGGACCTACTCCAAATAAAAGAAACACCCAAAATCTGGTTCTCAAATAGCTCTATTTCAACAGCCTGAAAGCTATGTTAAACAAATATCTTCATAAAGTTACCTATTAGACTTCAAAGTTAGCACTTTCTGGAGACGGTGTCAAAATGCGACGCTTTGTACTTTTCAGACCCAAAGGATCCAGAAAAACATTGGCTGCAACCTACGATCTATAATATTCTGTAAACATAGCATAAGTTAAGATTGAAACCCTAGACACAAACAAATTCTTGATAAGGAATGGGGATCAAACTAAATTATGTTTATAGCTGTAAAATAAATTATGGGGAAAATAAAACAAACACTGACGTTACAACACAATTAATGCTTATATAAGAGGTTATTAGTTCGAAATATAATGTGAGGTGTCAAAAAAAAATCGTTTGTATAAAAACAAATATGACAACCATTTTAAATGAAATTTTAATCATTTTGGCCTATTTTTAAAAACGCAATAAAATCTCAATGCCAATGTGTACCCTTTGTGAACCAACTCCATTTCAGATATGTTCACCATTATCATGAGATAAGAAAACTTCTAATGATGCTAGTATCTGGCAAAAAACATAAGCATGCGTAGTTTTAGCTCAAATTTCACGTTCCGCTTTTACTTTCAGAACGTTCCTCTTTACAATTTTACTAAGTTAAATGGAAGAAAAAACACAATGGATTATTCATTTAGCCAATACCTCACAACATATTTTAAACTGTTTTAATGTACATGTTAACTCATTTTTTAAGCTATATTAATCTTCAGGTAAAACAAAATAATTTTACTGAAAAATGATATTCCTGTTGGAAAAATCCAACTGGGCAAACATGCCAAACCACACACTTAGTTATGTATTGCTACCTAAAACAGAACTTTACATGCAGTAAGAAATGAATTTAAACGGAACCAAACCAATCCCGAACGCCTTCTGATCATACATTGTACAACTGATTTGATTTTATACGTTTCCAAATTATATTTGGTATCTTCTAATTTTGTATTCTCAGATGGCTATGCATCTCATCATAAAGTCATTGTCTACGATTGTCATTCTTTCTCGGTCCCTCGAGGGTAATATCAACTTATTAGTCAATCCTTTGTTAGTAACATGATTTGTAACAAAAGTTTTTTCGATTATGAATAATTTAGAAATACTGTTTAAAATTCCCTCAGGCAAAGTTTACCTTAGATAGTTTTGACTTTGATTTGTTTTTGGTCCTATTTTGGTCAAACAGATCTTCAGTTATTTTTTTATATACATCCTTGGCTTTCCAATGTTCAGCTTTCAGCGTTCCCGATCACAGTTAAGCCAGAAAAGCGCGTCGGATGCATGAGATGTATAAAGGGTTGTTTTCATTTTCTTTTTGGTTTGAACTGTAAACGCTACGTACTGAATGTATCCAGCAATTTAGTTATTGTTGTCCATCCAACGTAGTGCTATGCATCTAAATGAATTACAAATAAATATGTCTATATGTCGTCTGGTATTTACCCCAACTATTGTTTTACATTTAGGATCCTTACAATTGTTTTCTTTTATGAAAATTACATATTTATAAATCGATTTATCAATTGCATTATTAAAGGAGGCAATATTAAATGCCAAATGAAATTACATGTATATCAATAGCAGTATTACATATTTCAAAAGTACATATCATTGTTTGAAAATCTGTTAAAGGCACGTTCATTCGAAGATAAAGTTTATCTCCGTTGATAGGTACACTTTCTCTTTTCAGTATATCAAAACCATGTAATGTTATATAGAAACAATTTTCTTATTTTATCTTTCGATGGAGACAAATTTACCTGTTATTCTTTAAGTAAGTAATTTTGCAATTAAAATACATTAGTTGGACTTCCAAAACAATTATTACTTACTATAATACCTGAAAATATTAAAGAAACAAAAGTTTTATAAATCCTCAAATGAAAAATAGTCACCTTAAACCACATTTACTTTAAATTAAATGGTTATGTTTATGATTGACCTTTTGGGGCATAAACAATGATAGAAGGGTAATTTTTTCCCTATTATATTCAAACGTTTATAAAACATTGCACATCTCTACATGAGGCATCGGCTTACATTTTTTTTAAATTATACATTCCGCAATCCAAAACGCGCCACTTTACTGTCGCATATGAAACTCGATTAGACATTTACATACTCAAGTTATTCTTTGTGGGTAGAAACTAAGAATAGTACTGTCTTAAAGGCAGAAGAGAGTTAATCATTAAGGAGAAATACTTGGTGTGCTCTTTTTTTTTTGTCAATCATTGAAAAACAGTGGGTTCAAAGTAGATTGCGCACATGAAATCCAACTCTATCCGAAAAAAGGATACAGATCAAATAAAAAGAAGATCTAGTTGTTTAACCTTAACCGTTAATACATTTAAAATTAATGAAATCAGGTTATCTAAGTAGAATTAATGCCAACTTTCGTTTATTATTTCTGAAATAACAAAATATTTTAAAAATTATACTGCGCAATACGGATTTCATTTGTAGAAGAGGGACGAAAGATACCAAAGGGACAGTCAAACTCATAAATCTAAAACAAACTGACAACGCCATGGCTAAAAATGAAAAAGACAAACAGAAAAACAATAGTACACATGACACAACATAGAAAACTAAAGAATAAACAACACGAACCCCACCAAAAACTAGGGGTGATCTCAGGTGCTTCGGAAGGGTAAGCAGATCCTGCTCAACATGTGGCACCCGTCGTGTTGCTTATGTGATTACAAATCCGGTAAATAGTCTAATTCGGTTAGTCACATTCATGAAAGGGAAGGGGATTGTAGTTACGACGTAAGGAACATATCCGATATCATTTGTGAAACGGTAATTCCATAACGGTCAACCAACTCGTGATGGCGTCCGTAAAATTTACGAAGGGATGATTTCAACTTCACCATTTGGAACTCTTGGTTTAATAGCTTCCTCAGTAACCATCTATCAAGAAAATCATGATAGGAAACGCAAGCACGGGAATATCGTATCAATTGGGAGATATATACCCCGTATGCAGGTGCTGCTGGAATGTTGCTACTTAGAAATGGAAAGTTCACAATTGGAAAGCTGAAATCATCTCTTTTGTCGTAAAGTTTTGTTTTCAACCGACCCTCATTGTCAATTTCTAGATGTAAGTCAAGATATGAAGCCGACTTAACTGTATCTGTAGTATCCTTTATCTCCAATTCGATGGGATAGATGCGTTCCACATAGTCACCAAATTTTGAATTGTTTAGTGAAAGAACGTCATCTATATAGCGGAAAGTAGAGTTAAAGGATATTGCTTACTTCTTATCTTTCTTCCTAAGAAGTTTCTGCATGAAGTCAGCCTCATAATAATAAAGAAACAAGTCGGCAAGTAGAGGGGCACAGTTTGTTCCCATTGGGATGCCGACAGTCTGTTGAAAAACACGTCCTCCGAACGTTACAAATATGTTGTCAATCAAGAAATCAAGCATCTTGATAATATCGGTTTCAGAGAATTTTTTGTTTGAATCAGAGTGATTCTTTACAAAGTATGATTTATCCCTCCCTAAGACAAGATACTTGTATCTACGTTGGCCATTTTTTTTTATGAAGCAAAGTAATACCAATTCTTTCAACTTGTCTTTTAGTTTGGAATGTGGAATACTTGTATAAAGAGAAGAAAAGTCAAATGTTTTAATACTGTTACAAGATGAAAGAGAGTGAGACTGTATGTACTCTAAAAGATTTTTGGAATTTTTAAGTATCCACATCTGATTCACGCCACCTCTAGAATAGGCAGTTTCACAATAACTTTGAAGCCCGTCTTTGATTGCTGATAAAATAGATGTTAATAATTTAGAAAGAGGTTTCGTGGAGCACTTGGAAGACCCAGCAATATACCGTTGTTTGTAAGGACACTTATGTAGTTTAGGTATCCAATACAGTGATGGAAGATCCAGTTCTTCATCTTTGGTTGAAATACCAAAGGAACAAAGAACAGACCTATGAATATCCAGGATTTCCTCTTTGGTAAGTGTAGAAGATGCACTGCTCACCCTTCAAATTCATATTTATGTAGTTTTGTTATAATTGCTTGACGTTTTTGTTCTTAAATTTCTGTGGTATGTTTAAAGAACTGATGATTGTGTTTTTCCCTCCCTGGTCAATGGTTTTATCTTTCTATTTTTGCTATAAAAACAAATTTTAAAATGTTGTTTACTATTTTCCTGTCTATTGGTGTGTTGCACAGATTATCCTACCTAAACACTTTGTTATTGAGTTTCTTCGTAATGGAGTCTGACAAAATATATGCTATTACCATTTAATTAGATAGAATTGAGCTGTCCACTATTGCCTGAGAGGAATGTACATAGATGATTAAACCTTCCGTTTTTAGATTTATTGACGACCAGTGAAAGCCCAGGTTGTTAAGTACGAACTGCAAACAGAGAAAACCGTTAGTATATTGAATAGCAGTATTTTATATTAAGAAAAAAACCTTATTTGAAATTTCGGGAACCATAAACAGATGACTTTTAAAGTATTTACCTGTTTTCCATCTGAAAGAGCCAGAACATGAAAGGGGAAGAAGAGAGGACAATAGAAAGGCGGATTTAAGCTGTACCATGAGAAAGTGATGATATATACTACATTCGAATGTGCTGCTGAAATGTTACTACAGAAGCGTTTACTAGATATAAGATTTGAATGTTCGTATGATGAAAAATATAATTACTTGCTCATCTTTTGTAGGCAAAGATAAACCATCAGCAGATAAAAAAGGTATATGGGTTGAATTAAAAAAACAGAGAAGAAAAAAGTATTGAATATTTTAATTTTAATAAGGAATCTTACACTCGAACTGAAGTTAGTATATCTTTTCTGAACAACTATATAATGGGAACTGACATAATGGAAGCATAAAAAATACAGCATGTTTTTCTGTATTGCAGTTAAAATGTTGTGTAATCAAAACTAAAGATGCGACATTCCAAAGCAGAACATAAATATATATAAAAAACTGAACTCTAAGGCTAACAAAAAAGTAGAATTCCATAAAAACTGAATAAGTCAAGCGCTATCAAGCAAGTAAAAAACAACTGCAATATTCCGCCTTGGTACAGGCATTTACAGAAGAAGCATGGTCTATCTTTGAAACGCCTGATTTGTTTAATTGGTGATATGAAACGCTTTTGTTTTTTGTTTCCCTATCTTTGTTTTCGAGAATATATGATAAAACTATTACAGGTTTAGTTTTTATTACTCATAACTTTTGATCTCAGATTTGTTTTCCACAAGATAAAACCGAATAAACAGAAAATCATTGGCGATATTACAGACAAACAAACAGAGTAAATATATGTAATTTAAACGGTAAACACGTCATGTCTAAGGATATTTGTCTGTGAATAATCCGGATCAACTTCTGTCTTGACATCTTGTTGAAGTGTCCGGTTTTATTAGTTTTATTAACTTATATATATAAGGATAAAAGCCTCGATGTCATATTCGAAAGGAAAACGGTTGTACTTCAAATTATTGATTAAGGAATAACTTATAATTTCACACTAATCAAGCCTTTTGATCATGATTTCATTCAGTCTTAGATTAAAAAAAAGTTGTACTATAATATTGAAAAACACACTTAAAACCCAATTTATCTATCTTTTCAAAAATATATCTGCAGCATTGTTTGAAGTCGAAATTCTTAAAAATACAAGTTCTTATAAAAATAAAGGGCACATACCAATAGCGGAGTTGATCCCGGAAACATTGCTACCGTTTATGTTTGGTGTTCCAATCGTTTAAAAAACAAAATTCATAATGAATGCAACTGTATGTAGAAAGTATTACCTTTAAAGGGATATTTAATAAAGTAAGATATTTATAACTTCTATAGAATATGCTCGAGACAAAATATTTCGATTTAAAAATGTTTCAACGGTTCATTACCAGATATACTTAAAAAAAACCCATTCAATATGGTTTTTAAATAACCAAACAATTAAAACATCGAAATGAGATAGTCATTATATATCATATCATTTACACTATGGCATATAAGTAAATTTGCAAAAAATGCCGAACTCCAAATAAAATTCAAATCAGAAAGTCATTTATCAAAGCTCAAACACATCAAGCAAATGAAAATCAACTGTTATATTCCTCACTTGACTGAGTAATACGGGCACAATTAGAACATTATGGGTCATATGTTGGACAAGTCAAATATCATTTGATAGCAATCGACAAAACTTGGATCACAATTTCAAAGGCGGAGTCACTAATACAGTTGATGAAAACTTTTGATTATCAAAGAGTCCTAATTATATATTTTGTTTTTGACAATTTAATATTATGTTATAAATTTATTTGGTAATAAATGTATGATAAAGTTTCGCAATGAAGAAAATAGCAAAAATGAATTATTTTCGATGTAAAAGACATATTGCATCTTTAGATAAAATGTCTGAATTTTGAGATTGACATTCCTATTAATTTTTTGGTTAAACTCTAACAATTCCAAAAATCTTTCAAGTTGATATTTTGAACCATCTATAAGCAGTTTTAAGTTGGTTAGATTTTATGATTTTCAGAGTTTAAAGACCTCTCTGTTTAAACGTAAAGATGCAATACTGTCGATTTATTAACCATTAAATGGATTTTTATACTTACTCTAGCGCAAAATAAGGTCATGGGCAATTGACCAAACTTCTTTGCTAAACACATCTAATGAATCCAATGATCTCGATAGTCTATCGTAGAACTATGAGGACCAAATATTTAAGAGCAAACGGAATATAAATAAAAAGACAGCTTTATCGCAGAAACTACTTGTTTTTGTTTTGTCGAACATAGTGAAAGAACGTTAACATGGTTAATTTAACCTCGAACTATCGGTATGACGTCATCAATCAAATGATTGAACGATATGTCAAAGAATAAATGAAAGATTCACACATCATACCGTCAATGTGTCTCTTTTTCATCGAGCTATTTTTTTTTGCCTTAGATATAGGATAATATCTTGTAAAAAGGTAACTGTTCTGTGCGATTTAAAAATATTATTTCGATATAATCAGTTTTAATGTCGTCATTTTTAAGCGCTTTACAGTGTCCTCTGTTGAATGAAGGTAAATCCAGAAAAAAATGCTTTATAATTGTTTTTGTTGTCATTTTTTACAACACTGGGTCGATGCTGGATAATTACCAATCCTTGAGGGTATCATCAGCTTATAAGTCAGTACTTTAGTACGGACATGATAAATAAAGTTCCCCGACAAATTTGCCCGATTACAGATTTTGAAATTGTAAAAAAGCTAGGGTTTTAACGTATCTGGCATAGTTGAAAGTTGAAAATCTTATAGATTCAGAAAATAATAAAACGACTTAACAGTAACTGTGTATAATTCCATGCTTTTTTTAAATTTCTATTATTCCTTGTTTTGAATTGAATGAACCAAAAGAGACACCAAGTGGGCAATTATAAAGTCAAAAACTCATAATTTGAGAAGGAGAGACACAAATATTTTGTTAAACTATTGTTTTTACACCATTATGGAAATTTAGTGAAAATATTTCACAATCCTCAATTTAACTCTCTGAGGAATGAATATAATACTTTTTACTACGTACAAATATATTGTCTGTTACAAATTACACACAGAGGACCAATAAATGTTATCTGAGTTCTGAGCATACAAAGGAAAACGAAGAAAAAGTAATAAAATTGTAATGCAATTAGAATAATTTAAGCCTTTAAGCCTTAATCCTCATTTACATCTATAGAGAAGGTCAACGAGACGTCAAATACATGTACTTAGTGTTATTCGGATACAAATTATACGGAAAATTATTCAAAACCCAGATATAATATCTCTTGTTTCTGTTTTTTTAAATGTTTGTCTGAAGTTTTGAATGACGCATTAGGGAATTGAAAGATCAATTATTCCAAATAATATACATCAAATACTTTTAACATTTTTACAAATATCATAAAATGAACATTATTTCTAATCCTTTACATTAATATTATTGCAATTTTGTTGGAATAGTTTTTGTGGTCAAGTTTCTATATTGGGAGGCATTAAAAACTGTTGGTTGTATTTGAAGTGCAATAACTGGAAAAGAGATAGCAATAGAGTGACCTTGAAGTATATATATATATTCTGAATCTTCACTGTTCAATATATTGGTTTATCATTATGTATGAAGTAAAATCACAAACTGCAAAACTCCAAGTAAAATTCAAAAAGGAAATAATAAAATGGCAAAATCAAAAGCTAAAAAACACCAAACGAATCGATAACAACTGTCATATTCCTTACCTGGTTTGAAGCTAGTTTAACCTCTCACTTGTATGATAGTCGCATCAAATTCAATTATTTTGATGCGTGAACAAGACAAACAGACACAATAGGTCAAAATGTAAAAAATAGGGGTACAGCAGTCAACATTGTGTTACCATCTTTATCATTATAAAAACAAACATATGTTACAAAGAAGCACAAATAAACATCAAATTTAACAACCTCATTTTGCTTTTGTCACAAATGTCAAATAAACGGCCTAGTTAAAGAAAAAACTAGGATCAATAATCCTAGGAACAATTGTCGACGTGTTATAGCCAAGAATTGACACATGTAACTGCGAATGAAAGTTTGGAATTGGACTAGGTTTTAAAGCGAACCAAACCTCAAAATAGATTGACAGTTAGTTCCCCCAATTTGCCCCGCTTGGATATTATTCACACCTGTTTGACAACGCTTGTTGAGTAAACCTCATCGCATGTAGGTATAAGTGGAAAGCAATTACAAGTTGATGAACTGTTTGAATTTATAGAAAATCAGATGTAAATGAGACGACCTTCTATCTTAGACAAATGACGTAGACGTATACAACTCTAAGCAAGCTGGTGTTATTTTAGTGAAATCGCGGACAAGATACATTCAAGTCATTAATTAATAAATATTAAAAGTGATCTTTTAAAGTTTTATATATCATTTTAAAGCTTTTAAATTCTACTTTCAGAAAATAGCAATTTTGTATATGTAACAGAATTTTTTCATTAAGTGAAAATCAATTAAACCTTCATTTTTTAATATTATTTCCTTGTCCCGCGTTACACTTTAAGTTTTGGGAAATTCGGAATATTGTAAAAACAATATAAAAAATTCCACCAAACGATATAAAAGTCTGTCTAGAACAAGCACGACATAACTGGTCGATGATGTAATATCGGTTTTTCTTTGAAAAGACGGAATGTCGAGAAAAAAGGATCTAGATGATCCAAAGTATGTGTCCCATGCACAAAAAATTGCCGTAATTTTTCTAGATTTTCCAATAAAATAGGGACACCAGAGCAATCACGATGTCGTAAGTAAATAATTATTATACTAGCATTTTGTACAAAGCTCACTCCTCGAGTCGAATATCAATGTCCGACAATTTGTCCCCTTCAAACCCAATTGACGTAGGATGACGTTTTTCTGTCTTTTTCATGATATTTATTTAGTACAGTGCTATTCGCTACATAAATCAAAATATAAGTGGAAGTACAAAAAGTTATCTCTATTTTGATAGTAAATTCTCATAAATTTAATCTAAAATACAAGATATCACATAACACTATAATGTCCGATACAATGTCCCCACATACGATTTTAACGTTATGTAACAAAATATACAAAATTTACGTCAATTTTCATTATTGCGGTTTTCACAGACGTTTCAAAATACGGGTAATTTTTGTTGCTTGTTGAGATAACTTCAAATGTTTTAGGTAAAAGCTTAATACCGATTCATGGGAAGGGGCAATTGTTCCTCGCGGAACTGCATGAAGTGTTTTCCGGAATTTATAATGATTGATAGGCCGATCCGCTACAATACATAACCATAGAAAAGAAAACAGCTATTGTTCCTGCTGCTTCCTTTGTAAATTGTATATATTTGTTCAGAACTTAATGACACTGTCATGCTATATATACCGTAGTCCATTCGCCTCGACATTCTGCAGTGTATAAATGAGTGCATCAGCCATGTTAGCAGTGCGTAGTGTATTAAAAAAAAATCGATTGCTTTTGTAAGTAAAATGTATATTAAACAAATAGTTTTAATTCAATTTTTATTTTTTTATTTGTTAATAAAAAGTTAAGTATATTATCTAAGAGAACATGAATCTAAGGTTCATAAATTTCGCTCATAAAATCCGTTAATTTTAGAAAGCCATCTGAAAAACGTGCATTCTAACGTTTTTATTTTGGATAACGTCTTCCAGTACTTTTAAAAGTAACGTTAGGTGACACAAGTATCTTGCGACGTTTCTGTATAAGGCCCCTGACATGACACACAAAAAAAAATCAATTAAAAAAGCGAACGGTTTAATTTATGTTCAAATCAATGAACGCAAAATAAATCTGATACACATCAACAACAATAAAACTGATATACAGCAACAACAATAAAACTGATATACAGCAACAACAATAAAAATGATATACAGCAACAACAATGAAACTGATATACAGCAACACATGACAATCACTGAACTACAGCTTCCTGACTTGGAATGTATACAGAATGTGAAGAGATCACAAAAACAAACCTAATAAAATGGGACAGTGTAACAGCAAAACATAAAAACTGTCAATAAAAGTCAGCCGAGAATTGACACACAAATACACACACACATATCTCGCCAAAAGTCCACCCACCTACAAACCGAAATATTAATTTCCAAACCCCCTGTTCCTTTCCTCTCCACCTTACCGAATATCAAAAGCCCGTTTCCTGATCATAGATGTAGCGTTTTCTGTTATTTTCTTTTCATTCGCATTCCTTTGACTGGAGCATTATTTGATCTCAAACATTAACGATATTTAACATTTTTGATTTTTACCACAGTTTAATAAAATCACTTACATGGAATAAGTTGTCAGCACCTAGTAAACTCTCGATGTTATTCATTTTATTGTTTACGATTCAAGGTCCAAAGATATATACCAAGGCCAATATAACTTGTTTGCATTGGGGAGACATACACGTGCAATATTGAATAAAACTAACCTACTAAAGAATAACCCTTTGAGAACGACGACTGTTGATTTGTTTACAAAAACGTATTACAATGTACCGTTATACTTTTGCAAACCAAAGTTTAATTGATATCAAATATGCAATAAAGTCAAAGCGGGATGCTTTACATAGATAAAATTGCATGATAAAGAAATTTTCTGGCTTAAAAAAAGTAGGAAAACAAAACTATAATGAATCATATCTTCATCAGTTATAAATGAATAACATTAATTTTGACATTTATAAGAATGAATACATACAAAAAAAGCTTAATATATATTGTCTGTAAGTATTCTCATCTCGTTCGCAGTAGGTTTTGTAATTGTATAGGTGGCTGCATTGGAGATTTAATAATTCTTTATACAATTATCTAATTTCCAACATTAAACTGTTAACCATAATACTCTCTTGGGAACTTCCTTGAAAACAGAAAAATGAGATGTAATTGAGATTTTTAGTCATTAATTGCATTGATAGCGGAATAAACTAATAAGAATGTCTCATGCTTCGCTGAAGGGAACCATAGAAATAAACCTAGTTCAATTATCTCTATTTCAATCGGTTTCAGCATACCTGCGAAGCAATACATATGCTAATTGTCTTCGATGTTGTCAACATATATATATCATTGATGAACAACAATGGTCAAAGAGGTTCGAAATTCAAAATAAGAAAAAAGGAAAAGTTATTTTTAATACTTTTGGATCACTTTCCAACAAATAAGTCTACTGTGGTAAGGGTTCAAATCAACCACTGCTAAACCAGTTTGGCAACTGGTCATGCATTCACAAGTATCTATTCATAGGCTGCCCACTTGACGTTTCTTTTTATAAGTTTCGTTAAGCTTCTGTCTCGTTGACTATACACAACTCTAATAATTTTAACATATTAATCCAAATTGATGTTTTGTAAATTTGAGAAGACATTTATAAGAATGAGACTCTGTCATTTTACCAACAACTCTATGAAAAATTGAAATGTCTGCCTTCCCTGATCTGGCGTTTTCAACTTTAAAAAATGGAATATTCTCTTCTATTTGTTTTTGCTAAGAAGCAAAGAAAAGTGCAGTCATGACTTCTTTTGGGAAAAAAGGGGTTTCTTTTTTAATTTCTTTTGCTCATCCCCGTGTTTTCGAGGTCTTAAACATATAATTACATAGCATATCAACACAAATTAACAACGAATTTTCAACGTTACCTACCAAGAGCACTAGTAGAACATGAGTTTTTGTAACCTTTTGGAGCTCCAGTGGTTATTTTGTATCTTTGTTTATTGTTCTTGCACTGTTTTGTTTGTTCGTACTTTTTCTTTTTAGAGAAGCACTGTCTTATTTCTTCGATTTATCGTTTTTCGTTGGTTTAATCTGGTTCTCATTCTCATTGTGTATATATCAATGTTAAGGTACTATTTAACATGCAGCCGAAACATTTGCTACTTGTCATTGTGCTAGTTTGTCCACTTCCTGGCCATTAAGAATTAGTAAGTTTTTAGTACTTAAAAACTTGGTGCTGGTTTTCTCGAACTTTATAATGTTCATACTCAAGTATAAAGGAAGGGATTTTTTTTCAATTTATCTTCTAAAGCCAAAAATATGAATTATATGATTTATGAGTTAGTTATGACGTATAAATTCTTCACGTTTCTGTTTTTTCTTCCATATACATATATACATATATACATTAACATTTTAGAGATGTTTATTCTGTATGTCAATCCGTGTTATATAAAAAAAAATCTCGTTTTTCGTAATTTCGTTTATTTCTGGCGTTCCAAGCGACATAGCGGCGTGACATGTTACTGTTTGTGACTTTAGAATCTTGTTTTGTTTATTCTAAAGTATAATCTAATTTCACTCCATATGAAATTTATCTGCAATTCCTATTGCTTTTTCTATTTTCACATGAGCATGCAAAATAAACATCGATAATTACCACTGGGTTGATGGCACTGCTGGTGGAGATTTAATTCCCCGAAGGTATCACCAGCCAAGTAGTCAGCACTTCTGGCTCACATACATTTTCATTCATATGGCAATATTCATAAATTAGCTGTTTACCAAAAACAAAATTGAAATGTTTAAATACTAAGGCTTTTCTACCACAGGAATAGATTACATTAGCTGTATTGGGCCAAACTTTTAGGAATTTTGGTCATCAATGCTCTTCAACTTCGTACTTTATTTTGCCTTTTTAACTTTTTTTGGATTCGAGCGTCACTGATGAGTTTTTAGTAGACGAAACACCCGTCTGGTGTAAATACAAAATTAAATCCCGGTATCTATGATGAGTTTGATATTAACGACAATCAAAATCGTTTAGCAGAAATGCACATTATTGATCATATGTACAAATAAGACGCCACTGCTGAGACTTAAGTAGTCTTTCTTTTTAAATTATAATAAAAACCGGTTGAAAATTGTAACACAATCCTTTAGATAATTTCTGACGAAGAGTTTCTGGCACCATGTTAAAAATATGTAATGGATAACGGGAAAAACAATTTCTTTTTCAATAGATTTACTACTATTTTGCCTTTTGTTTTTGCGGAAAACGATAAACTATATCAAACTTGACACTAGTATAAGTAAATCTGTAGTCGTATATCTTCGATCCTCTTGCTAGATAAATATTTATCTTAATTCTTGAAAGTTTCAAGGTCTTTTTATCGGAAAAAATAGTGAAATATGAGTCATTGATCTTGTTTTTGTGACAGTTTTACCTCAATATATATCAGATGAAAATCAAAAACACATTAATAGGATGAAAAACTACCGTACATGGCGATTTTTATAGCCCCCTTAATGTAATTTGCTTTGGATATTTATTTCACACATCTAATGCATATCGTTTGAGAGTCCATTGGGATAAGAAACTAGTAGTATGCTGGGTAACTGAGACTTTGTTTATGTCTCTTGTAGACACACAAATAACAATTATATCACGTTTAAAAGGAAGCTCAAGTTTAATACAAATATCATAACTCCGTGATGAGGAAAACAAAGATGTTTATCACTGTAGTTTGTATTTGATGAAGTTAGTACTTCATTATAAAGATTAATAGTAGTCTTCACCGACGTTTATTGTTCGAACATTCCTTTTTATCTACTTTTATTGCTTTATTAGTGTTTTTGAGTTTGGAAGTGATCTTGGAATTTTGATGAATATTATAATAAGTTTCAGCATTCTCATTGAAAGTATAAGATATCAAGGGTAAATATTTGAGACTACAACACCAAATGTAAGTTTAATCAATATTATTAATTAATAGAAAATAAAAATAAAAATAGTAATAATGAAAGAATCCTTGTTACGCTAGCCTTCTGTTATCCACTAAAATTTAACCTGAATATTTGTGTTTGATTTTAAGTTCGAATCTCCCGAATTTTTAATCACTATTACGAAGAAAAACAAACATCATTTCTAAGATGAGTCGAAGGAGTTTGACGAAAATAATTTCATACGGCTTTACTGGGTTTATCACTTCAGTAAAAGGTTTTCTCCGTCTTCAGATTTTAATATGATAAACCAAATAAAGATCTATGCAAAATATTTTTTGACAAATGTTTTGGCAATAAAACTAAGTAATACCAATTTATTGAATGTTACTATGAAAACGCTTTGCAAACTCCTTCAATTAATCTTCGGAATGAGAAGTAAAAGAGATCCATAACCAAAACCATACCAAGAGTAGAGCTAAATACAAATATCTGATATCTGCTCGTTCCGGATGTCTTTAAATAAGTTTCAACACATTTTCCAGAATAGCTATTTGTTTTAACGAGAAAAAATAATCCCACATACGAGTTATTAATTTAAAAAGATAATATCCGTCTTTTTCTTAGCTTAATTATTTCTTTTTTAACCTGTCTCGTTGTAAATATCTTTCTGTTTCATTATTTGACATTGTGTCTTGGTGAAAGAATTCTTACTAATTATTGCTTTTTGCTGAACAGAGACTGTAATTTTCTACAGAATTCATCGACAATTGTACTGACAATGAGTTTTCTACTTCAACATATAGAAATGGCGATTGTACTGTTTAAAGTCTATGCACAACCAAATGGTCTTACTGTAATATTTATATGCCAATATCAGAGGGTAAATATTGTATGTTAAAATTTAGTCACTGCATGATGATGTGGTATTTGATATGTTTTTTCTTTTTTAAACTAGTTCTGTTATTTTTTTTTATTTGACCGTTTCTGTTCTGGTATTGTACGTTATTTATGTTACTTTGCTATCGGTCCTCAATGCTCTTCAAATTTATACTTGTTTGGCTTTCTAACTATTTTGATCTGAGCGTCACTGATTAGTCTTATGTAGACGAAACGCGTTTCTGGCTATCGATTTATAAGCCTGCTACCTTTGATAAATATCATGACAGTAAGCGACATATAAAAGGAAAATGTTGAGTTATGCTATGCTTTGTTTTGTTCATTTCTTGCATTTGTGTTGTTGATTTTCTATCCCTTTTTATTGTTATATATGAAGTACGACTTTTTTTTTACTTACTTAGATTGAGGAACACAATTACGATTTGTAAATTTACAATAACAATGATGAGGATAATTAACATATTGATATTGCCCGTAGTGTCCTTTTATTGCATCTGTAAAGCGTAGCCATATACTAGAGATATTTCAACTACACGTTTAAAGTTATCACATTTTTGTGACGATTGAATTTCTATAAAATTCCCATTGTGTGAAAATTTTAATTTGCCTTCCAAACAAATCCGGGTTAAGGTTTACTAAATAGGGGAACTTTAATCTTTATGAACATCAACAGTTGAGTCAATTATGATGAGACAATCTCTAAACTTCAAAATGACATGTCATTCTTTTTTAAGTTTATGACAAGAACCAACAAAATTTTTACTTTTACTATCTCCCTGGAATGAAAAGTGCATATTGACCATTGTATAGTATAACTGATCTGTATGTAGAACATTTATAGACTTTTGGCAGAAGAATATTGGCATAATGTGTTTTCTGTAAATATAATGATTTATAGACGTTTTCCCTCGTTGGTTTGAGTTTCATGCACATTCTATTTTTCAGTTTAGTAATTGTCTCAGGATTCCAAAGACACGCAGTAAATTTCTTTAGAATTGATCTGTAGACGTTTGTAATTATTACGTTAATCCTTTAGAATAAATTCCATTTTAGGGTTTGTGTACTTAGTTAAAAGTACAAGCATGATAATGACCTTTTCCCAAAAGAAGATTGGATGTATTCAAATACAAGAAGCCAACAAATTCAACAAATACCATTTATTTTTTGCAAGACCTGGGGCATAATATGTCCAAGGCAAGACTATATAATAAGTCAACACGAATGGGTAGAAACATTCGTATTTGGTGTTATTTCATAATCGCCTTTAAAATACTCAAACCATTTTTACAAATGTTATGTTTATAACTTAGCGTGATTCCTATTTATTTTACTTAATTGAAAAAAGAAAGTTGGCGTGAATTTCCAGCACGCGATTGACACTTATTAAAGACCATGACGGACAAAGCTTCAAATAATATTGTCTTTGTATGTAAATCGTATTACTACGAATGTCTTGTAAAAGAATTGGGTATAAAGGAGCACTCAGGTAATCCCACATACAAAGACATATCATTTGACAAGGATGAGATTTTAGCAAATCATAAGTCCTTCATGGCTTCCATAAACATTACATTGAACACCAAATCGGAGGACTTACCTTGTTTGTATTGGATACCAAAGCTTCATAAAATTCCGTACAAACAACGGTATATTGCTGGCTCATCTTCATGTTCCACTAAAGAAATGTCCATTAGATTGACTAAAATTTTATCCGCAGTGAAAGAGGGTCTTCAGAAATACTGTGAAACTGTTTACTCGCGTAGTGGTATTAACCATATGTGGATTCTTAAAAATTCTAAAGAACTTCTAGACAATTTTAAATCTCGGTCTATTTCTGAAATTAGTTCTATCAAAACTTTTGATTTTTCAACCCTGTATACCACCATTCCCCATGTGAAATTGAAAAATCGCCTAAAAGAAATAATCCACAATGCCTTTCAACATAAAAATGGTAGCATACGCTATAAATTTATTACTTTGGGATTTCATAAGGCATATTTCGTTAATAGTGACAAACAAAAAGGTAAAACCTGCTACACAAAAGAACAAGTGGTCAGTATGCTGGAGTTTCTTATCGACAACATATTTGTTGAGTTTGGAGGTAGACTTTTTCAACAATCTGTCGGCATTCCTATGGGAACGAACTGCGCGCCTCTCCTTGCTGACCTCTTCTTGTTTTCATATGAATCGGAGTTCCTTCAGACACTTGTCAAAAACTTTTACTGTTAACCAACTTTTTTTGTGATATACATTTTACGTGACTCTGTACTTATGTATCACGTCATACTTTGAACCACACTATTATTTTATTTATTATTATTACTTTAACTGCTAAGTCAGTGTTTGTTATATCTATTTTGCGTGACTTTATTTATGCATCCCGTCATACTTTAAACGACAAAATTATTTCATGTCTACCTGTGCGAATTTCAAACGCGCAATTTTACACCAGTACCCATACCCTCCTTCCTTGATGGGTGCATTTTACATAGACAAATATAATCGTATAATATAATCAAAATGAGGATGTTAATTTGATGTATGCCTTTTTGTGCTTCTTCGTTACATTTGTTGTTTTTATAGTGATTAAGATGATAACACAATGCTGACTGCTGTACCCCTATTTTTGACATTTTTACCTATTATGTCTGTTTGTTTTGTTCACGCATCGGTGACTATATAATGGAATTTGATGCGACTGTCATACAAGTGAGAGGTTTAGCTAGCTATAAAACCAGGTTCAATCCACCATTTTCTACATTTGAAAATGCCTGTACCAAGTCAGGAATATGACAGTTCTTGTCCATTCGTTTTTGATGCGTTTTGTTATTTGATTTTGCCATGTGATTATGGACTTTCCGAATTGATTTTCCTCTGAGTTCAGTATTTTTGTGATTTTACTTTTCACTACCTTTTGCATATTGTCTAAATCTCGGTGTATCTGTTATCTTGCCATCTCACGAGTCAATTTCAAAGACCGCCTTTCTCCTGTGAATTTGTTCGTCCGTGAGTGAACTTATATTCCTGTTTCGTAGTGATTAAATTATTATTTTAGTAACAACATTTTAACTAATTTACGTTTAATTGAGGAAGATTTGTTCCTAATCATACGCTCTTATTGTTATTGTTAGATCTTATGCATATAAGCAAGTAACACGTTAAATAACTAAAAACAATTTGATTTTTTTCAGATTTGTTTTATGAAAACAACGTTTAACACCAATTTACTTAAAAAGAAAGACCAACATTCCTATTAGTTAAATAATTGTCTTCTTGCTTTACAGTTAATATCGAGATTGATTTTTAAAAAGTATAAAACGTATTTGGTCCAAATACTGATATTGTTCGGAACGTATACACATATGGTGATGTTAAATATTCCGCTATCTGACCACAGGCACTTCTTAAAAACTGATACCTTGCCTTTACTGTGGATTCATTATATTTCGTTGGATATCAATTTTCGTGGTATTCGTGGGAACAGGTAAACCACGAAATTAAATGTTCAACGAATATCACATTTTCTATAGGCTAGTAAGCAGATTTCTGCAAAACCACGAAATCAAATATCCACGAACATGTAAATTTTCCTTAATCCACGAAAATTGGTACCCACGAAAATAAATGAATCCACAGTATATAGATATAGGAAGATGTGAAGTGAGTGCCAATTAGACAACTCTCCATCCAAATAACAATGTATAAAAGTAAACCTTTAAAGGTCAATGAACGGCCTTCAACACAGAGCTTTGGCTCACACCGAACAGAAAGCTATAAAGGGCCCCAAAATTACTAGTGTAAAACCATTCAAACGGGAAAACCAACGGTCTAATCTATATAAAAAACGAGAAACGAGAAACACGAATAAATTACATAAACAAACGACAACTACTGTACATCAGATTACTGACTTAGCACGGGTGCAAATATTTGTAGCGGGATTAAACGTTTTAATGGTACCAAACGTTCTCCTTTTTCTGAAACAAAAGCATAACATCAAAACATAGAAAACCACACGTAAAATATCAATTGGAAGTCTTAACAGGCACTTACCTCTAATATTGCCTGTGTATGTTACATGTCTGATGAAGAAAATATTTTTTCAGATGAGGTGAAATCTATATTCAGATATTCAATTAGACTATCCGTTTTATTATTTCTTCTGTTATGTTCTCACCTGTTTAATTTTTTGTATTTTTATTTTCGTTTTGGTTTTATAGAATAAACAACATTGTATACGTTATGGATGATATGTGATTAAGAAAACCTTCTACTATAATTAGTACATAAATAATTGGACCTTTTTGACATAACATATATCATGATCAGTTGAACCCGGAATTAAGAATTTTCTTTCCCCTGCAGATATTTATCAGATGAAAATATCTTCTTTAGAATGGATTTGTAGGTCATTGATTTTGAAGATTAATTAGTTTGTCATTGGATAAGTGTTCTTGAAGCGGAAGTAAAACCTTGAAGTATAGAATATAAACCCGGTTAAAGAACATAGGAAGTTGCTTATCAAGAAACATGAAAAATGCAGACATTAAAGATACTATTGAAGCAAAGACATACAGCAAATAGGTGGAAGCATGTATCAAACTACATATATATTAAAAAGAATGCAAAACGTCAAATGCAAAATTAGTAGCATGAGCGTAGTAAGGCAGAATTACTTTTTATGTATAATAAAAGAGCGAGTAAGAATCACACATTTAAACATAAGCTTTTGCTAACTCCATCTCATATCAGTCGCACGAGATTTAAAGATATAATTACAATAAAAGTTTCTTATACTTTATGTTAATTGTACTAACATGATGTTGTAATTAGTTAATACTTCAGCTTTATCATGTACATCTTTTGTATATTCATTTTATTAAATTTACTGTTTGCAAAAGTATAAATTACTCTAAATTATAGGGATTTTCTGGTAACTTAACAGAAAACCCTTGCCGTTTTTGGCACAACCTTTTTGATCTTTTGGTCCTCGATGCTGTTCGACTTTGTGCTCGTTTCGGCTTTCAAACTTTTGTATCTGTGCGTCACACATAGGTCTTGTGTGGACAAAATACACTTCTGGCGTATTAAAATTTTGAACTTGTTGCCTTTTGTTGGCTGTTGTTCGTGTGATTCTTTGTCAATTGTGTTCTCCAATTTATTTATATGGTAGTCCTGTGTTGTCATTTTGATGTTATATTTCATATGGCCATAAAAGTGCGAGGTTTGGCATGCCACAAAACCAGGTTCAACCCACAATTTTTTCCTTTAAAAATGCCCTGTACCAAGTCAGGAATATGGTCATTGTTATATTATAGTTCGTTTCTGTGTGTATTACATTATAACGTTGTGTCGTTTGTTTTCTCTTATTTTTGAGTGTAAATTCACATTGCGATAAGACGTGTCACGGTACTTGTCTATCCCAAATTCATGTATTTGGTTTTGATGTTATATATATATGTTATATTTGTTATTCTCGTGGGATTTTGTCTATGTGTGTTACATTTTAGTGTTATGTCGTTGTTCTCCTCTTATATTTAATGCGTTTCCCTCGGTTTTAGTTTGTTATCCCGATTTTGTTTTTTGTCCATGGATTTATGAGTTTTGAACAGCGGTATACTACTGTTGCCTTTATTTGTAACGCATTCAAACAAAGTTGACCCTTGACCGTTTATCAATCGTGTATATAAAATCTCCTTTTTGGTGCATCCTAACATCTTTTGCTTGCTTAGCAAATGGTCTTGAGAAAATCAAAGAATTTTATTTTAGAAAAAAAGAAGATGCTGTGCGAGACGAAATTACATATATGTTGTGATAGAAAAATTGGTGCAACTACATAAATACTTAAAACACGTTTCGCGATATGTTCGTAGTTCCCAAATATAACTAGTCTATCACCTGTGTAATGTATGTTTTGTTGGCTCTTTTTGATAAGCATCATAATTAATTTCTATGGTGTGTTGTTAAAGCTGATGATTTTTTATTCTTTTTTTTTAATGGTGTTGTCGTTTAAGTTTAGGCTTTCCATTACCCCTTAAGTATATTCGTCCATTTGACTGTATTTTCATCTGTTAATCATAACGTCAAAAGCTATTGAAATATACAATCGTGCAGTATTGAAGTAATTATTGTTTTGTTAAGAGTTTTATACGGAAATTAAGAAAAATAGAAGTTAAACCGTATTTAAAATTTTACTACAAGGTCCAGTCTAAACAAAAAGTACAAATAACCAAGATACCGAACTACGAGATAATTCAAAACGGGGTGTCCCTAATGGAATGGCAAAATAAACAGCTAGAACACATCAAACAGATGGAAAACATCTTTGATATTCCTGACTATAAACAATAAAACTAGGAATCAAAATAAATTAATTTGTCATTGGGTAAGTACTCTTGATGCGGAAGTTAAAAGTTAATGCATTCAAAACGGTAAAAGTACAAAGAGGTTTAAATGGATAGAAGGAATGTTTAAGCCGAATTTCCTTCTATTCAGTTTGGTACATTTTCTACTTCCTTTCTCTATGTCTACTTAATAAATATATAACTTTCGCTAAACAGCTTTTCAAAAAACAAAAGTTGGACATGAAATTGTATTGACTCCTGCTTCTGCAATAGTACTGTTAATTTTTTTTTAAATTTGAAGTTTTTGACTAATCTATGTAACATCTGAAACTTGTCGCTAGACAGTCTAGGAAATGTGTACGTAATGATGATAAGAACTAGAGATATAGCTACCATTACACATCTTTTTAAAACCAAATGTTTCAATTTGAACACTCCACTGCAACAGCTATTTTATAGCGACATTCAGATGTATGATTAATGTTGTATGAAATACAATTTAAATGGAAATGGGGAATGTGTCAAAGAGGAAACCATCCGATCAAAGAGCGGGAAACAGCCAAAGGTATAAAACACACAAACTGAGGAGGTGCATATGAAAGAAATACAGCAAATTTGCAGGAAGGGGAACGTAATGGGCACATACAAATAAGATAAAAACGAAATTCTATTCGGGATAAGTATTTTCTCAATTTGAAAACTTAAGCTTAAATGGTTGTTTTCAGTTTTGTTTTCTAGCATTAGAGTTGTCTATGATAAGGGGTATATGCTGGTATGAAGAAGACCTCTTTGATTACATCCCAACCTTATCATTTTGTAGGTAAAATTAGTAAATATGGATTCATACCGTCAATTAAATCAAGTTATTAAGTTTTTTTCCCTATCTTAATTTTTGAATTAATTCGTTTGCGTGCAAGTAGATACATTTAACAATGAAGATCGGCACACAAAATTCAGGTTGTGTATTGGAACATATTTCAACTAAATTGAACGAAAATGAATTGGTTAAACACCTGCATTTAAAAAAAAATCTACAGATCAGCATATATTTTAGATCTACAGAATAATGAAGAAATCATATTGTGAAACTAGCATTTTATTATTTTGTACTTTCTTTGGACAGTAAATACTAAAGAAGCTCATATCATTGAGAATACCACTTTAAATAGTTCCTTTTCTAGAAACAGATACCCTTTTGATATCGTTGAAATAGACTTAAGAAATTTCAGAAACAAAACAATATAACGCATAATAAACAGTGTTTCTGATGCGGTTTGATTGACATCAACATTAATTGGTAATGGAACCCTTGACATTCTATGACTTCAATAATCTTACAACTGTCAACTTTAGATGAGTGGAAATTTGAATCTTTGCAATAAATCTGTCAATAAAATGTTTCAATTTTTAATACAAATAGAGAAAAATACTATTTGATATTCAAATTGAATGTTCTTTTCCTGGGGGAAAAATTCATAAATGACATTAAACCAGATAAAGAAAAACGAATTTACAGAAAAAAGTTAATTCAACTCGAACAACAATAAATACGACTTATCAAAATATAGGCCATTCAAAGGATTCGCCATAATAATTATTTCAACATACTCAACAGATAGTACCGATTTTTTAACAGTTGTATACTTGAGTTGCCTTTTATCATTACGCAATTCTTACAAAGCCTTACTCATGCACACCCGGGCTTATAAGGTCTTGTTAAATATATAAGTAACATGGTTTCCATATATACACAAATGTTGTATCGTATTATCAAGTATTTCTTCGTAAAATACTGGTTTAAAGTTATCAATTCGACATTGAACTTCAGGTGGAAAATAAAATGACAACGCCATGGAAAAAAATAGACAAACAACAGTATACTTAAAACAAGGCACAACATAAACTGAGAAACATAAATCTATCAAATAACGGAAGTGATCACATGTGCTCCGAAAGGTTAGACAAATCCTGTTCCACACGTGATACCCGTCGTGTTTCTCTTGTTAAAACAAATCGTTTTATTCGGTAGGTTACATGTTAACTATACACCAATTGGATGCCGTTTTATCATATGTTTCTTTGGCATATAGTGTAAATAAACGCATGTGATGCAATCTTTTGTTTCTTACAAACGAAGTATACATACAATCATCTGATATCCTCTTTTAACTGTTTCTTATTTGTACACCGATGTAATAAGTCTCATCCCATGTTTGTTTTTGATTTACTTACTGATTTGTTTGCGACACAGTATTTCTGCATTCAGGTCATACCGTTTTATTCATTGGTTAATTGCAACATATTTCTACATTCATGTTATACCATCTTATCAACTTTTTTCATTGTTACAAAGTACATTTGCCATACCCATATGATACCGTCTTACCAACTGTTTTCTTTTGCAACGTAGTTCTTAAGAAGATCCTTACCCTGTCGACACACCCTGCCTATATACATATTATTTTGGAACTCATGAGATATACCGTCTTTTCATCTAATACAATATATTTTGTTAATTTAGACAATGTGATTACCGTCTTATTAACTGATGGATTCTTTGTAACATAATTTGTCACGTGTTACTTCGTACTTATGATCCACATAATTGATCATGTCAGGGTTACCGTGAAGAAACTGTATTGTAATTAAGATATATAATTTGTCCTTCTTGAAATGAGTATTGCATTCTACAAAAGAAATCTGAAGTCACGTTTTCCTCAATGAAGATTGATTTTCTGTTTTATCGTATAAATTATTGCTTTCCACGGGCTTTTCTAATGTAATTCTACTTTAAAATATTCCTTAAATTGCTATTACTGGTTATTCAAATTTAATTACAATTTAATCACGCATGATATTATTTTCTCAATGAAAGAGGTAAAATCATGTTCAAAATAAAGTTCCATTAGGATCTCCGCGGGCAAACTTTATCTTCTTTGAATGATCGTTTGCTGGGTTGTTTTAAAACGGTAATTGATTGCAAATTGATGTCACGAAGAAATCTGCAGTTAATCCATTTCATTGCCTAAAAGTTTTGTATTGAACATTTTCACATTCAATTTTAAATGACATAGTGGGTTATAATATTACAGGACATGAAGTTTGATACTAAATTTATAGAATTATATATATATACAAAAATAATCACTTTTTATATATATATATAGTTGAATACCAAGGGCCATTGTTTTAATCAAATTTAACATGAATAATCTTAGCATCTACGGATTAAGATAAAATGGTATTGATGTTTTCGATTCAAGTTTCTTTCTTACATTTTACTGTACTTTTGCAATTACTGCATGCTTTCAAGAAGCACACACACATAGTGTACAAGATGGCAATATGATTTGGTTAACATATAATTAGAGTTCTAGCACATTGGAATCTAATAATGTCAATGTACGAGGATGATCGAGTACTCCTTTTACCCTTCATCCAAAAACAAATTACTATTGATATTAAGATTACATTGCCTTAAGGAAAGCTTCGTGTCAAATTAGATTGATTACTAAGAAGTTCAAGTCCAAGGATTGGAAGTTCGGTAACGCTGAAACAATTTGATGTTCCAGTCTGATAGTATTAGCTTACATATTATTTAAGGCAACCCAGTAAACAATTTCTATACACAAAAAGTCACACTGATCTATTTAGTTTTGCATTAAAAATTGACTTAGAATTTATTTATATATTTTTGTAATATTTTTGACATGTCAACTGAATCGTAAACTAACATTATGGATACAAGGAGCAATACAAAATATGTTCAGTCTTTATGAATGATGACTGTTAAAGTTATTTTGGGAAATATTGAGAAAAGACTTTTTGATTTAAACAATAAGGTTTGATTGCTTAACAAAAAGAGGCAATACCTGTGCTGGTGGACTATCAGTTCCCGAACGTATCATTAGCTCAGAAGTCAGCACTTCGGTACTGACATGATTTATATTAAACCTTTCTAAATTACGTGTTTATAAATTTTGAAATTATCTAGAAAGTCGGGTTCTAAATTCCTTTTTTGGCATGTAGCGTTCCTGATGAAAGTGAATACAGGAAAGAACTTCGGACCAAGAAGTTTATAACGTCGTGTTTTCCTTTTTAACATGTTCACTAATGACGAGTACGAATAAACAATGAATCGAAGTGGCAGTTCTGCAAAGGAAAGCTAACCGTTTAAAAGAGTTTGCAGTTATGACTGTCACTTAAGAGATAATATACTGGAAAGGTCTGAAATTTTTCCGTGGAATAGAAACTCAAACAAATTTTGCTATGTTAACTTATCTATATAACCTAACAGCTAAGTATATGCTCCTCTTGGAAAAATACTATTAAAACACGGAACAGTGATACTTTGACTGTTAAAGATTGTTATCTGATGTAAGCAATACATTATGTTTAAAAAATTTCGAATGGTTTTTCTGCTAGTCCAATTTATTTTGGCCCTGACATTTGTCTGTCTTTTATTCAAGTATGCTATATTGCTCTTCCAGTATCATCTTGATTGTTTTTTGTTTTTTTTAAGAAAAGTAATCTTTATGCTTTTTTATTTTGACGTCTATATTATTGTTTTAGGCTTTTAGACGTTTACTTTTTGGCTTTCGTTATGATTGATAATCAAGAAAAACTATTTTCATCTGATTGACTTCTAAATTGCATTTACTTTTCCATAAAGCCATCGTTTTTCTTGATAAAGATGATTTGAATTCAAACCGATATTATGAAAACCAGTATGGAGAGCTTTTAATCAAAACGTTGTGCAAATATATGTCAAGAACATCGAATCTGTAAAAAGCGAACACAAACTTCTGATTTAGCCTATCTTATTGAATTATGTATGCTTAGGTAAACAGTTTTCTAGTCCTGTTGTACCAAAGCAAGGATAACCATGAGCAGTATTTTCTATTATAAATCAACCCTAAGACACCATAAACTATATTTACAACTATAAGTAATCTGTCAAGTGATGTATATATATATTGTACGTAACATTAACAGCTATAGAACTAAAGACATAAAAAAGTAGGTCGGGGGGACAAATGACCGGATGTTATTTAGGTTCGACCGCTGTAATTAGTTGAACGGAACTATACATCTATCATTTTTATAAATGACTTCTTGTCAATGACAGTCTTTAATTTGCAATTTTCGGTAATTGATAAGTGACCATCTTCGAATGGTAAAAATAAATGGAAGATAGACGAACACGAGTAATTTACAGAGCAAAGTGGAAGGAAGGGGAAATTTGATCAGATTATATTGCTTTGTTTACAACATATCTGTTAAAAACGTAGCAATTTTGGAGCCTCAGGAAAATTTATGGATAAACCAACATGATTGCGATAGAAATTTGGAAGCACATTAATTTCGATGCGATTTCATGCACAGGCTAAATGAACCAACTTTACCGTTGTGATTCTAGACTATTAATGTAATGTTAATGCTTTAATTTGAGGGATTATCGATCTTATAAAGTAAAATACACATTTCAGCATATCATCTCACGTTTAACATGATGTTTTATATGCAATACGACATTTTTAAAAATGGGATGAATAAAACACTGTTCAGACTGAAATGAATGCACGGATTTCATAATTAAGATGTTATGATAAAAGCATTGAATTCATCACTTGTCTTTATGCTATTGCTCCTTCGTACCTTCGTACCTTCGTGGCATTTGTTGTGTTCTTAATTTTTATTTCGTTAATAAATTATCAAAATAGGGTTGTATTCACGCTATAAAATAAAGTCTTTCTATATTAAACTTTAATATTCGGTACATCTTCTCAAATCAAAAGCGCAGAGTTTGGTCAAAGTGGCTTTGTTTGCATTTTTCGGAAGGTACTTTTTATGGGACGAATAAAAATCTAAACCAAACACATTTTAGACGAACTTTCGAAAATCTAAAAAAATAAAATTCTTAGAAGACATTTGAACTCAAGTCAAAAGAATGTTATACATCATATTTTAAAAAGATATATATTAAATGATAATGATAAGTTGTTCATTGAAATGTCTGATTGATATTAATTTTTTTAAATGTCAAACTGTATGATAAAAAAACCACCCAAATATTGGAAATCCATCCATGACACAAAATCAGTGGTGCAATCACGACAAAGAAACACACAAAAAGCAAAGCATCTCATGGTCACATGCTTCGTTTATTTTGTGAGTAATTTTTATTTTTGTATGTTTATTTTTTCTTGGCTAGCTGTTATGTTTCGAACATCTAGCTACACAAAACAAATTGATATCAGACATGTTCTTTCAAATATTTTTTATGGACCCTAAAGTTGTCATACTCATAAGAAGTTTTTTTCTTTTAACGTTCTTAAAGTTTTGTTCAAAATCTTACTTATCAAAGGTTATTCTTGAAACACGTGTTTATTACAAGAATCATGTTTTATTAATCACTAATGTGTAGAGTCGTCAATTTGATAAATAAAATCATTTTGTTTACTATTATGAAAACACTGTACGATGATGTAAAGTTATATACCTATATCTAATATAACTATATTTTTCATCATCCTTACTTATGATGAATACTATTAGATTAATTTGATACAGAATATCAATAGTCTTCAAGATGTGACAAATATTGTGATTTATTGCTGAAACTAGTCTCTAAATGGAGGAAATGAGATTTTAAATTGGTATAACAACATTCCCATAGAGAATGTCTGGACAAAAACAAGGCGATAGAAATCACATTAAGACATGAAAATCCACGACTTTCTAAAGTCTCATGCGATTAAGTAGTAGTGTTAGAAGTCTTTTAATGGAATAAAAAATTCGGATAAAAAGAAACAGCGAAAAGCAAAAACAGAATCATTAATCCTATTTAGGTTTGTGAAGTCAAAAACTAAAATGATTCCATAAGAAAAGTCTTCTGATAGAATCCAATTGCTTATAGCATTACCCATAATCACAACAACAACGAACTTAATGCAAGCATCACATAGAAATGTTGATAAAAATAAAAGAGTTATATACTGTCTTACGCTTCTAAAAATCTCGTCATGGAAAATTCAATTACCCTTATGGAATGCTTGAAAGTAAACTTTATAGAATTAATTATCTTACAGATTTCTTCTAAAATTGAATTTGGTTTTCAGAAAGTGATTAGATTAGAAACTGAGCTATATTTTTAAGGATAAAAGAACAAAAGGAAAAACTAATATTCAACTTTAAAAAATACGTACACTAAACGGCACAACCTCTTGTTTAATTTTGCTAAGGGATTTGAAACTTATCGCTTTAATCCACAAACCGTAATTAAGAAATGTATGCACTACACAAAGTATATATCAGTTGAAATAAGTACCGAAACATTAATCTGGATCAGTTTGTCAAACTGATCAATTACGGAGGAAGTCAATACAATTGGTTTTACCGATTTACCCGTTTTCTCCCTAAAATCAGTATTTGTAAAATTGAGGGAAACATATAAACCGTTTGACAGCATAATACTAACGGTTGTAGATGAATCTCCACATCCGTGTTCGTATGAAAATACAATACTTGAACATTTAATTCTCAGAATTAACAACATTGTTAAACTAAAGGAATTTGGAAAAAACATATTGTTTGACAGAATAGAATTTCTGGGCTTATGGTTACCATACCTGCCCGTCATATACATGCACCAGATTCTTCTTGTTATGAAGATAGAAATCAATATGAAGCGAAAATTTAAACCCCATACTCTTATATTACTTCATTTATAATATTAGAAGAAACAAAAACACTGACATTATTACTCGACATACTGTCTGTTTCCATAACTAATTTGGGTTTTAATGTGTCTTGTTATTTTTTGGAGGTTCCTGTTTTAAATTTTGACATCTGCAAGAGATCCAAACGAGTCTACTATAAAACATTTGGCATAATCATTTGTCATGTTCCCATCATTGACCCCTACGAATTGAGATTACTTTGGGATAGCATGACTGTTTATGTGTTTAAGTTTTATACATCCTTGGCTTTCAAATGTTTAGGTTTGAGTGTTTCAATGAAAAATTGATAGCAAAAGCACATGAAATTAAAAGTGATATATTTTTTTTAATTATGCTTTTATGGATAAAACTTCTCATCTTTTCGACTTGTTAGCTCTCACGAGGTAAATAATTTCTAATTCTAGAGTTTCCATCGAAGTTCACAGCAACATTTATTTGTTTTTTCATGATACCTAAGTGCTAAGTGAAATTTCTCTGTTCGTATGCCCGAGACTTAAGGAAAGATGGCAAATGCTCTTAATGTTTATGAGCATCAAACTAGCAAAGGCAGAAAGACAGGAGTTAAAAAGTCTGCGGGTAACTTTCCCTGAAATAATTATAAGCTTTATTTCAGTACAATAAAACATATTTATACACAACTTTCACAATCAAACAGAAAGTCGATTTGGTACTGAACAAGTTATACGTATACGAAGAATAACTCCTTTATCTTACATCCTATACATTTCTAGGAATATGAGGGGTTAAAAGCGTCCGCGTGGAGACCGTGTATATTTCATATTAGGTTAATAGGGTTATTTCTATACACGGTTAGTAGTGGTGTTACGTCCCTTTATAAAAATAAAAAGGTACCGAGAAAAAGGCTTAAAGGATTCAATAGACAAAGAAATTGATGAAGATTGAAATAAATTCATAAAACACATTTAAAGCATATACATTATATTATAAACTTGAAGTAGATGTTTTTTTTCACGTGCGTTGATGTAATACAGTTGAAAGTTGCGATCAAGCCTTCAAAAGCGTTACCGATATCGAAAATGAGAAGTATGAGGTATGAAGTGGTTTGATATAGCTTATACAACAGTTACTGATATCAATATCATAACGGATGGCTGATACCACCCAATTATTATATTACACATACAGTTAACCTGGATTTAATACTAAGCACACATGTATATGATACACACAAATATCATGACAAACATGAAAGCAAATGTATAAAGTTGTCCTGCTAATCACTTGCGTAGATTTGTACTTTTTTACTATTTAGATACAGCAATTAATTAATTAATTAATTTCTCGACAGGAAGATTATTAATAAATCATAAAAGGCAACCATTTAAGGGCATGAACTTTTATTCTTCATTAATCATCTTTCTTCTAAACCCCATACTTCAGTGAACAAAACAATCAATTTACTAAGAGTGTGTTAAACAGAGTATAAAAATATTTTATTCTTATAAAACCAAGGACATTTGACAAATAACTTTGTTTTTTGTCTTAAGTTATCCCAAATATGTTCTTTAACAATAAAGCTTTTGCTGACATAACATATATGTTTATTATCTATTCACGATTTAATTCTCTTTCCTTAGCATGCAAATGTAGATAAATATGTCTTTATGAAAAGAAAATTCTAAAATTGGACGGACATAATTTTTCAAAGTTCGAGCCGTCGTCAATTAATATGTATGATATACATAAAGAAATGGCCACTAGCAAGCATGAACTTATTATCAATATATTGTGCAAATAAATAAGTATCTGACAAAATTAATACAAAATCTTAGGAACATGAACGCTTTGAAAGGGGGTAAGTCAAATTTAAGAACCAATATCAAATATTTGTGCGCACGTTTATAATATAATATATAATTTTGATACATTATTCTTGACGTTTCCATAGCTCACTGAATGATTAAATTCATAATTCTGGAATAAATTCATAAGGCGACTACTATTATGACGGTTTAGCAATGCTTAAATATAAGACAACCATTCATCATCACTTCAATTAAACCCACCAGAGAGATACTATACTGTAGTCTTATAACAAAAATTATGTTTATTATTATACCTGTTAGAGTTACTGACCGACCATCTGAAGTGTAACACGTATGTACGCACATATTTTAAACAGTCAATCAAGAACATTTATTTTCCTGCTATAAAACCAGGTTCAACCCACCATTGTTTTTTAAAATGTCCTGTACCAAGTCAAGAATATGTATGGCAGTTGTTATCTAATAGTAAGTTTCTATGTATATTGCATTTGTTTTTGTTGTTCCGTTGTTTTCCTCTTATAGTTGATGTGTTTATCTTGGTTTTAATTTGTAGCCTGAATTAGTTTTTTCGCAATCGATTTATGTCTTTTGAAAAGCGGATTACTACTGTTGCTTTTATTTGTATGAAACATATTTAAGTGTGACTCCTCTTGCAATACAAACCACGCAATGAAGATTGCACAGTGCATCGGGACAGGAGGATTTATGGCTATTTATGATCTTAAAACATTGCATTACAAACGGAGGCATGTCAATTCATAAGAATACCATCTTTATAGAACTGTCTTAATCTTCCGTCATTTTAATAATGTTGGCGCTTACTTGATTATCTTTATTTTTTTCTTTTTTTTTTTCTCTCAATGTTTGGATTTGTACTAACAAAGATCGACAGCGTGGAATCAAAGAAAAAAGCCCTACTTTGTCCATTTCATATTATGCATATACATGACATATAGCAGACCAATAAGAACCCTTCTTATACCAATTTCAGCCTTGTCGTCTGCTCAACGTAATGGGTTTTCTTTTGTTATAAAATACTGCAACCATAAGCGCGGTCGGTTTCACAGCTATACATTTGGACCATTTAGAATTATAAATCAGACAACGCCACGAAGAAAGGGAAAGAAAACGAAAGATAAACAGCGTTTAACAGAACACTTCAAAGAAAACTAAAATAACGCCAAAATTTTATTTTTATTGACAACCAGATATCTCGCATATTCTTAAAAGGATATTAACTGAATCTATTTTAGTCTTAAAATTTTGTTAATGTGCAAAGAACAGGAAATTGCTAGTTACTATAGCATAAAAGGAAGTTTTCTTTTACAAATACGATTAAGGAAGAAAAAAAAACCCCATAAGATATCGAAAGACAAACATTACCAAATAACTATATGAGGAAATAGGATGAGTGACTGTCTTTCAAAGATATGACGTAATCATTTGGTTTTCTTTGTCGTGTTTTGTATCCTGTTGTCTATATTTTGCCCTTTGGCCGTTTTCCTTTTTTTAACATGACATTGTCAGTTTGTTTTTGATAAATGAGTTTAATACGTTTCGTTTCCTTTGCCTTAAACAACAGTTCTTGCATGAAAACCCAACGGATAGAACCATATGCATCGACAAGTTTCACATTCATCCAAAAATAGTATCTGTAAGCAAGTGTAAAAGCTTAGAGAGCATGGTGAAAACGGTAATAATATCAACTTGATCAATGGACATGGCGTGTAATATGAAAAAAAGTTAGAATATAAATAGTTAAATAAAAAGATAAATGCTAGTAATTTGGCATTCAAAATCCGTAAAAACTCATTCTATTTGTAAAGCTGATTTTTAATATTCTCATTGCGAAATGTCATAGACAGCAACATGAAAAATGAATTATTAAATTTTTCGAATAAACATTAATGACATGAAATATTAATGAAAAATTGCAAATTGATTAGATAAAATATTGTAGTCTGTATAATGGCAATATTTAAGCGAACTCTTGCATTTGTCAGAACCATTATAAGAAACACACGAATCAATGAAAGTAACGACCTCAATTTACAAATGTTCTACTTAGCCGGCGGAACCTTATAAGATGTAGGCAAATAATGGCTGTCGTGTATCTTAGACATTTTACAATTTTCAGATTTATGTAAACATTCCTTGTAGGATGACTGCTAAAATCAATACATATCACTAAAATTTTTAACGTAAAATCATGTTGATGAAGATTTTATCTTATAATGGAGTTGTCTTTGTTTGATGATAAGTGGATTAAAGTTAAGGGAATCCTTATAAAGGTTAAAACAATATTAATGCGACGTAATTTGGAATTGCAAGTTTGGCAAAAAAGGGGATAAAATGTTAATAACAAACAACAAAGAAATCAGACAACAACATTATGATTCTAGACACCAATTTGACATCAAATATATAAAATTTTCGGTAAAGCTATACTATAGAAAAATGAACGAAAGTAATAAGTACATAACTGTTTTATTCAACGTCATTGATTCAAACATAAATTGATATTTTAAATAATTTTGAAGCTAAGGCTAGTGGTGATTTATAATTGATGGATCCATAGGCTACGACCGTGCAGTTCAAGAAGTACATATATATATATATGTCCACCAAGGTCTCTGACTGGATATCGTAATAGATCATATATATCTTTTATTCAATAACGACCCAAATGTAACAGTAACAAAAGCGTGAATCCTGTCGATCCTCAACATTAGGGGAAATTCATAGTATAATTTCGCGCTATTTCCTCATAGAAAATATCATTATGGAGCTTATCCATGTAAATGCGGTACATTTTGATACGAGAGATTGTATCAACTTTCTTAATAAACTCTTGTCACTTGAGCCTGATTTATACATTTATTCCCACAAATAGACCCCGCGGTGTTCAAGAATTTTTAAATATTTGTAGTTTATTGGACAACAAGGGGACACTTTATCGTGTGTGCAGGAGATACCAATATATTATCGATGTTTAAATCTAGCAAATCGATTACGAAGTGGCAAAACAAGAGGACAAACACTAACTGGGGGAGTTGCATGAACTCCAAAAGTATCGACATCGGGATAGTCATATGGGTAAACATTTTATAAATTGCATACAAATGGTTTTTGTCTTCTTTTAGTCATATTATTTGACCTTGTAGTTGGTGCTTGATGCATGTGCCTTAAAAGAGGGACGGAAGATACCAGAGGGGCAGTCAAACTCATAAACCAAAAATAAATAAACTGACAACGCCTGGCTAAAAATGAAAGAAGACAAACAGACAAACAATAGAACACATGACACAACATAGAAAACGAAAGAATTAGCAACACGAACCCCACCAAAAACTAGGGGTGATCTCAGGTGCTCCGGACGGGTAAGCAGATCCTGCTCAACATGTGGCACCCATCGTGTTGGTAAATAAACTTATTCAGTAGGACACATTCCTGAAAGGGGAGGGGATTGTAGTTACGACGTAAGGAACATATCCGATAACATTTGTGAAACG
Organism: Mytilus edulis; assembly: GCF_963676685.1. Classification (NCBI taxonomy): domain Eukaryota; kingdom Metazoa; phylum Mollusca; class Bivalvia; order Mytilida; family Mytilidae; genus Mytilus; species Mytilus edulis. The sequence goes on along the minus strand of NC_092347.1, from coordinate 22,332,494 downwards.
GTTATTCCATAATGGTCAATCAACTCGTGATGGCGTCCGTAAAATTTGGAACTCTTGGTTTAATAGCTTCCTTGTGAGCAGCAACCTTAAATAGTTTGAAGTTGGGTTTTTACTACTCATTATTTAGCTTTCTATGTTGTGATGTTGTGTTTTGTAGTCTGTTGTTTGTCTTATGTTTCTTTTCAATGACGTTATCAGTTTGTTTTAGACTGATGAGTTTGGATGTCCCTTCGGTAATTTCCGCCTCTATTATATAAAATATGTGTCGAATTCACATTTTATTCCATAATACACAGGTTTTGTTAATAATATCGGATCAAGTATCCTTTTGGGTTTTAATTGTTGGTTCATTGAACTTTAATACTGGTTCTTTTAATTTCCAATGAAAGGTTTCGTGTGCTAATGTAAATGAAACATTGAAGGAATAATCAAATTAGCAAATGGTTCTTTAAATTTAATTCGGTATCTTTAATTGGGTTGTCATCGATAGATGCACTTGATAAGCTGAATCAAATACACAATACAATTATGTAATGAAGCATCTTATTATTTTTCAATAACAATTTTACAAAGGAAAAAGTATATGCGAACTTGTTTTTTGTATCAATTTCAGTATTGCAATAGATATTTCACAATAAAACGCTTATTGAAATAATGATAAAGATTAATTTCTATAAAACAAAATAACAGATATAAATTTTCTTTACCAAATGATAAAGGATATAATATATGTCACAATAAATGTAATGTATATATTGTGGGATAACGGGTAAGCCAAAACATGAATTTTATTAGAAAAGTTAAGTTTGTCATCCTTTCGAAAGTTATAAAGAAGTCACTGTTATGGAATATATGTGTCACAATGTACCACAAAAGTATGTTACTTCTAGTCACAAATCAGTTCAATTCAGTTCAGAAAACCCCGAATGCAAAATGTTATTGACTGATTTCTTGTTATAATGAACTTTACCAATACCTATGAAGGAACAAGTCCGGAATATGACAGTTGTTGTCCATTCGTTTTTTAAGTGTTTTGTCATTTGATTTTGCCATGTGATTAGGAACTTTCCGATTGAATTTTCCTTGGAGTTCAGTATTTTTGTGATTATATTTTTTACTGATTTTCTTCAGAAGTAGCTATCATTTTGAAAGACTTCTGTGAAAATTTTGTAAAAAACAATCATTAGTTTTCGAGAAAGTGTTTTTCCGACCGTTGCATTTCTATTTGGTGGTTTTTTTTTGTCCATGGTATTATTTGTTTTTATTCAAATTATGAATGGTTTTATTTGATTATTGGTCCTTTTTTATGGTTCTGCATTAGCGGAATTATGATTGCGCCTATAAAAGTTAGCTATGCCTTTAAGCCATTCAAAAACTATTGTCACAAATAATGAATTGATTAGTTAATGTTTAAAAATGAAAAAAGATAGTTCCTCTTAAAAAAATTTTACATAGAAAGATAGAAAAAAGTAGTTTCATTTAGATATATTCTTTCGAATCATGATATTGGCCGACTCGATTCATTTTTAGGTTTTCGTCGTCTGAAGGTTTTGAAACATCGAATACGTGATAATGTTTTTGAACAACTCTGGAAAAAAACTCACCTATTATAAAACCAAGTATGATTGCGTTCGAATACCGTTTTCCAGAAAACAATTTCATAAAGTACAGTTGAACCAAATGACCAAGTATTGTTAAACCAAAAGCCAAGAAATGTCACCATTTAAGGCTCCCAATATTGTTTTAAAAATCTAAACTGAAATAATTCAACAGTTTGTGTACCTGTTGAAACATTACCTCCGGTTTAAAAAATTAAACTTTACATTCACAAGATTTGACGAGAACATTCATTTCAGTTGTATCATTCCATTTGTTAACTTTCTATCAAGGTTGATCAACACAATGTCTATAACAATACAAAATATATTCTGTTTACTGTTTGTTCAATGAAATCAGATTGTCTAAAGAAAAGAATAGAGATGCAAATGTTTCGGTAAGATAGCGGAAAGTATTATGTGATTAGGGTTAATAACCTTCATTTTAATGCTGGAGAAAAAGATTTATTCTAAGAACACAGTATATTTGTTGCTTATTTCTTATTTGCCATTCATAGAAATAAATCAGAACTATGGCTTAAGCATGAAATGATTCCGTCGTAGCACAGTCAATGCTCAGTTAAGCGAATAAAATAAGCTTAAAAATTAGAATCAAGGAAATCAATTATTTAGAAAATGAATTAAAAAAATTCACAATGCTGACATTTAACACTTTAGTATGATCATCATTCTAAGCGTATTGATTTGACAAAATATTGGATTTTATAGGGCTGTTGCTACATCATTTGGGTTTATGAGATGTGTGATCATACGATGTGGGTGTCACTAAACTGTCATGCAACGAGCTACATTCAAAGACAATCAGCATTATTGCATTAGTATTGTTGCAAGCTATCTGTTAAACAGCTTCAAGTGAACGGTTATCTAATTGTATCTACTGTTAAACGTAGACAGTGTGATTCTGACAATGACGTTTATATTTCAGTTTTTATGACTTTTTTTCGACGGACATAATTTTACAAACAAAATCTTGGATTTTCCCAAAAAGAATTTATGAAAGTGGTGAGTCTATATTTATATTTTTTAAATGATTATAACAATTTGTGTTATTTATTTACAATTATGGCGGTCTAAAAAATAGAATGTTTAATTTGTAGTACAGATATTTACAGATTCCCTGAAATTATATGTTTAAATTATCATCATGCAACTTAGTGGAAACTTCATAGATAATTTTAAAATAGAGGAGTATGACAATTCTTTTGTCAACTGTTATGTTTTAAAATAAATTGACAAATTTGGGTCAAACCATTCCTTTATCAACTGCTTTCTTTTTAATGAATTATGTTTGTTTGTTATGAACTTAACATGTACATATTTGAGTGATTTGAATTAGGGAAATATGTAAAATGAATCCTAAAATTAGTGTGTTAGAGAATAGGGAAGTAATCGAAACATCACTTACAGATCATTAATGATAGGATGCACATGCTCGGGCGATACAGCTGCTTTAAATGTGTGAATAAATTAACAATTGCGTAAAACAGATTATTTTTCATTTTATATAAGTACAAGTCATGTGTTATAAAAAACAAAAAAAAAAGCTTTAAAAAGAAATCGCAGAGAAATGTGCAGAGCTTCCGTTGTTTAATTTGGTTTTATTAAGGAAATATAAAAGAGGGACGAAATATATCAAAGGGACAGTCAAGCTCATAAATCGAAAATAAACTGACAATGCCATGGCTAAATATGAAAAAGACAAACAGACAAACAATAGTACACATGACAGAACATAGAACACTAAAGAATAAACAACACGAACCCCACCAAAAACTAGGGGTGAACTCAGGTGCTCCGGAAGGGTAAGCAGATCCTGCTCCACATGTGGCACCCGTCGTGTTGCTTATGTGATAACAAATGATAAAACGATGCTTCACCGATAAGGTAAAAGGTTAATGAAGAAACATTTGAATTAAAAAAAAATCAATAACAACAACATGATAGACAAACATTTGTTGAATACACTGAAGTTCTAGCTATGCACCCTAGGGTTGGGACGATATTTTTTATTACTTTTAAAATGTATTTGTGTAACTATTCTATATGTTAGAACCAGGGATTGAAGCAATAGTACACTCTTTGCTATGCTTTTTTTTATAACAATTTGTTTTTGTAATAATAACAAGTGCTCTTTAAGATTATCTTTTAAAGCAACACAATTTACTCGTCCACTTTGCATTTTTGTTCTGTATATATAAGATCTAGTTAATATTATTATAAGGCTTTTCATTTAGTGTTTTTTTCCTTTTTTACTCTATTATCCCAAATAGACTATTTCTAAGTTTAGTGGTAGTTCAAGATGAACTTTTAAATGTATCCATTTAGAAAGTTCTTCACATATGTCAAATACTTTTGAACATGTCCAGGACATGAGATCTGATGAGTCCGTACACAAATAACGTTTTATCTAAAACTTTAATTCTGTAGAGCAAATCATATGTACCCTTAATATCGTGATTGATCTTGTACTGGAGCAAATGTAATTTTTAATCTTAAATAATGACAAATTGAGATCGGATCGAATTTGATCGGAACAAAGTTCTTTTCCGTAAACTTTTTATTTGTGCTTCGTGTCGATCTGTTGAGTAGCCATTTTTAACTGATTGGTAAAATTGTGTACTTATTATAAAAAAGAAGATGTGGTATGATTGCCAATGAGACAACTGTCCACAACAGACTAACATAACACAGACATTAACAACTATAGGTCAACATACGGCCTTTAACAATGAGCAAAGCCCATTCGGCATTGTCAGCTATAAAATGCCCCGATATGACAATGTAAAACAATTCAAACGAGAAAAATAACGGCCTTATTTACATAAAAAAAATGAACAATAACAAATATGTAACACACAAACAAACGACAACCACTGAATTACAAGCTCCTGACTTGGGACAGGCACATACATAAATAATGTGGCGGAGTTAAATTGTTGTACTATTATACACCTATTCCATGGAAGGGTTATGATTAAGGGCTTTTAAACACGTTTTATCCCGCAACGTTCTAGGTGTATCTGTCGAAAGTGTTTATCGGTGGTTGCTCTCTATTATATTTGTTTCTCGTTTATAAATTATAGCTTAAATCAAGCCGACCACTGCAATACAGAAGCTTGACCCTTGAAGAGGCGCAAACAGAAGATAACGTTTCCCTTAATTATCAACATGATGTTTTAAAACAATTTTTTTTGTCTTTCTGTTTTGATTTTTCCTCGGAGTTCAGTATTCTTGTTATTTTACTTTTTTACGAGTAATTGTGATATTGCGGTTTATGTAAACGATATAACCGAATCAACCATAGTTATTTAAACAATCTTCTTTTTAAGGACATTGTTTATTAATCTGTTAATCTTCTTTCTTTACATTTATAAGCTTACAAAATGAACTAATTTTAAAAAGCAGCAGTCATTATGACTGTGTGTTTTATTATTCTATTTTGTGAATGAACAATTCAATTGAGTTGTTGCTTTAGTTTATCTTCGTAATAAGCAGAAAAAATGCATTTTATTCGATTGTAACTTGCTTTGTTTTCCTTAGCTGAACAAAAGGGGTTTTAAATGCATCGGGAAAAGTTTCAGATTAATAAGAAAAATAATTGTTTTACACGAAGAACGCCATTATCAGTTTCTCCCTGATATCGTATTCATCATCACTTTTTGTTGATGCCTCACTTAATATTGTTACAAGAATAAATAATTCCATTATGTTTTCTTTCACAGTAAGGTTATGGCTATATAAATTGCATTATAATTGCTTGGTTAAACTCTCTCCGTCGATACTACCACATTAAGCAAGCTAATTTGCTTAGTTCTATACATCGGACATAGTAATTGTTTAGTAAAAGGTCATGCGGGAGTATTTTAATTGCAAGATGGGGCTATACTACCTGTAATGAAAGACATCAATTAATTGACACTTTGGAACGGCTTGATAAGACAAGTAAAAAGTGGCACAAACAAATTTAATAAGGAGCTTTCTATTCGTAAACACAATCTAGCGGAAGTCCTTCGTGGTACTGAACTCAATTTTAGCTCCTAAGGAAATATAAACAATATATTCAGATTAATAAATTAAAAACCTGTAACATAAGAGATAATTTCTATGTTCCATAATTGATTTGAAGAATTTAGATAAAAGAGGAACCGTGTTGAATCTACATGGTACCGCTTAGGAGTTTTGAATGAATTATCAGTAGTAACCTAGTAGCCAAACCAGGTCATATCTATCATTTTGTCATTAAATGTTTATATGGCAGTTTTGTTCAACAATACTCATCAAATTTTATCTAATCTTTCAACTTTGTTGATTCGAGTGTCAAATATAAGTTGTTTGTAAAAGAAACGCATGTAAGCCGTTCACAATGTTAAGCCTGGTATCTTCAATGGGTTCTTGTTTACTCTCTTTCATTTAAGGCTACAAAAGAAATCTTTAAGAATTAAATAGTTATACTTGAAGCAATAGAAACTATTATAAAAGTCCCAACAATGAACTATAAATCAAAAAGAAAATCGTTATGTTTGCATCCCTTGAACAAACGGAAACTATATGTTAAAGTACCGACTTATGAAAACTTCATGCAGTCGGTAAATTTCTATAGGGCTAGATCATTTAGCTTGAACATTTCAATAGCTCATTCATTATCACACTTCTTCTAGGTATGTGTAACAGTTACCATAAAACAATGATTTATAAGCCTAATTTGCTCAAATTGTGAGGAAGAAGCGATATAATTGGACCAAAAGGGACTAAATAATGAATATAAAGAAATGCATGAGAAATAATCATCATCGTTGAGTCATTTTTTATTTCGTACGCCACTGTTTTTTATGCAGACACAATGAATACGCAATCATTAATGTCTTCTTTATACAATGAAGTAGTAACCTTACTTATGAAATACCCGAACATTTGTATACAAAACCAGGTTTAAACCACCATTTTTGATTAAATGAAACACCTGTAAGTCAGGAAGATAGCAGTTGTATTCCAGTCGTTTGTTATGTTTTATTCTTTGGTTTTGTTAAGGGTCTGTCCGTTTTGATTTTTTCTATAGAGTTAGTTTTTTTTTATCATTTTACTTTGTATCACGAAACAAACAAGAAAATTAATTACTTTACAGTATTGTTCTGATAAAATTATAAAAGAAAGCATTTGAAAATTATCACAAATTATGAAATCATCCCGCTTTCCGTCTACGGGTGAAATATTGAAAGCTCGCTGAGACATAACAAATGTGTTCTATCAGACATGGAGCTTGAATATAATCTTCTAATAGGAAAAATCATTTATAAATTGTAAGTCACTAAAGGTAAAAAAATTATCGGTTCGGAAACAACAGTGGCAGATGTAATGAAAAATAAATCACTAGCCGATTTAATCGTATAGAAATAAGTATGATTTATGACAATATCACTAAAGATTATCAACCAATTGGTAATGAAAACCGTTGTTACACATGCAAAATTCATTACTCAATTTGTCTCCTTCATACATCCCAGATATTTATTCAGGTGCCAGTAGAATATTTTAAATTGAATATGATCATTATCAAATTGTCATATTTAGAAATATTTTATCGTGGAATTCGTTTTGCTTGGTCTTTTTTCTATAGTGTATCTTGTGTACAATTATTTGTATTTTTTTTCTTTTTTAGCCATGTAATTGTCAGTTTATTTTCGGTCTATGAGTTTGACTGTCCCTCTGATATATTTCGCCCCTCTTTTATGCCGTCTTCGATGCAATGTTTTTATCTTTATTCCCCATCATTCCGAAAACAACACTGTTAATAAACAATTTAGGCCTTGAACGATGACGAATGATTATTGAACAATTAAAAAAAAACTCTTCTTTGCAATTCGTTGAAAAGAAAACCCATAGAATCACTGTGGCAAACACGTTGGATGAGATTTAGTGAATGGTTAGTTGCCCACAAGTCAAGAACGTACGAAATGACTATATCAGCTGACGATATATAACAATTCAATTAAGATTAGATTAAAAAAATGCTTTGACGGATCTGGCAAACGATCATTGAAAATCAAATTAGCAGACAATATAAAACTTTGCTTCAATCACTTTCGCCACCTTGGAAAATATAAGATATAGTTTTCAAAGAGAAATGAAAAAAAAAACCTCATGGAAAATCAATAATGTGTATTGTAGAATGTAAACTTTTGGGGATTAAATAATTAAAATAACAAATCTAAACACTAGACCGTTTATTGAGCATTCATGAGAAAACAATATGAAGTCGTAAATTTTATTATTTGTTTATCTTAATAAATATATACAAAATTTAAGACTTTTATAGAAACTCAAGCGTAGGATAAATACAGGTAAACATTATAATTTCATGGAGCCTGTAGTTTTCGCATGGTTATCATTGGTTTACGTCCGTCATGTTTTTTTTTCGTAAATTGTTTTGTTATAAAAGAGGGGCGAAAGATACCAGAGGAACAGTCAAACTCATAAATAGAAAATAAACAGACAAAGCCATGGCTAAAAATGAAAAAGACAAACAAACAAATAATAGTACTCAAGAACAACATAGAAAACTAAAGACTATTCAATACGAACCCTATAAAAACCTGGGGTGGATCTCAGGTGCTCCGCAAGGGTAAATAAACTCATCATAGATACCAGGACTAAATTTTATATATACGCCAGACGCGCGTTTCGTCTACAAAAGACTCATCAGTGACGCTCGAATCCCAAAAAGTTGAAAAAAGCCAAATAAAGTACGAAGAAAGCACATCTTGCTCCACATGTGTTGTTCATTTTATTACAAACCCGGTAAAAAGTCTAATTATAAATTAGACCGTTATTTTTCTCTATTTAATTGTTTTATATATGCTTCAGTCGAAGTCTTTTATAGCCGACTATATGGTATGAATATTTCATTGTTGAAGGTGTCACGGTTGCCTATAATTGCTCAAACTCACTTCATTTTAACCTTGGTAGATAATTGTCTAATTGCCGATCATATCACATCTTCTTATCGTTATGTAAAAGACAAAACTATATCTGATGACCTGTTTATAAGCCAAAATATTGTAAAACATTTCAGTATACATCGGACTGTGATAATTAGATTAAAAAAAGAAATGATCCTGGTGTGAAATAAATTTAGTTGAAATTTTCCCTTCCAATATCTATTCGTTGGTAGATAAAAATGCACTAAAACGTAAAAAAACAACCTAAATTACAAAACCAACAATTCGTCTTTATATGATTTCATTAGAAAAAACAGATTGCATTTCGTATTTTTGCTTTCTTTAAGAACCTTATGTGAAAACATCACTGCTATTTGGCTTTAAAAAATGTATTATTCTTATAAAGATAATGGAGATTTGAAGGCCGTACTTTTGTATTGTTAGGTACCGACCAATCTGTTGATCACGGACAAAAAAAACTACATAGATTCAAACAAAATGGAAAAAGGCCTGTTTTAATATGTTATACACGAACAACAATCACTGTGATTGATTATTGTATAGAAATATCGTCATCCTTAAATTTCTAACTTCCGACAACATAACTCCTGCTAAAGTGCTTTGCGATGGATTAACTTTTGGGAATGAGAACGTTGCTTCATGAAGGAGAGATTTACGATCTCTGTTTCTCTATTTCTCTCTCTCTTTATGACTATTCAAGATACAATTTTTCCCACAGTTTCAGCCATTTATCTTCTGTCATATAAAAAGTTATATATGGTAGTTATTGTTAATTTGTTCTTGTCCTGAACATCAATTATACATTTGTCACTGGACCATAAGCAAGCTACAATCAATCTATACATTAATGTCTCTCTTTCTTCAGAAGCTGAATGTTCGATGCCTTCAGGCCACTAGGGCATGTTGTATACAAGCAAATACGTTAATCCACAATTTTGACATACTGATCTTATTTCTCAACAAAGCGCTAGTACTGGTTATACGTCGATACGACAGTAATTGTTTTTGCTAACCAAGTAATGTCTTTCATTTTCATGAATAAAGCCTTCGTCCGCAGTAAATAAATCTCTGTTAGCTTTGTAAATTAAGGATGAATTCCCTATAGATACACTTTACGTCTGATTTCACAGAGGTTTAATGACGATAGTGACCGTTAAGTATTGTTTACTGCAATTAAACACAGTACAATTTACACATCAATGAACCTAATTGATCAACGTTTCTATTTAGGAAAAAAAACTCAAAAATTTTCATCAACACGCTGTGTATTATATTTAAATAAATTATCGGCCAAAAGTTGATTGATGTGTGATCTGAATGTTATTTTCTTTGTCATTATAAGTAGTACTATAGTACAGTATTTTCCTTAATATGTTATTTGCTAACTTAATAAAGTTTTAGACTCTCCATTGCTTTAATTCCAAAAAAAAAGGAAACAAAGGGCAAAACATATCCCGTTCTTTGATTTTCTACTGAGACGGAATAGAAAAGTTTAAAAAAAAAAAAAAACAATATGGATACAGGACGTTAATATTTTGCCATACATATAATTTGCTGCTAATATGTACCGATTCTAACTTAGCGGGCTTCAGAAATACCTGAAATAAAGATGACCTTTAGAGTGAAAGAAGACGTCTCCGATAAACGCTATAAAAAAGTAAATCACAAAAATACTGAACTCCGATGAAAATTTAAAACGGTAAGTCCCTAATCACATGGCGAAATCAAAAGCTCAAACTCATCAAACGAATGGATAGCAACTGTCATATGCCTGACCTGGTGCAGGCATTTTCTTGTGTAGAAAATGGTGGATTGAACCTGGTTTTATAGCTAGCCAAACCTCTCACTTTTATGACAGTCGCATCACATTTCATTATATTGACAACGATACGTAAAAAAGCAAACACACATAATAGGTAAAATTTCCAAAATTCTAAAACAATGTTTAGCATCAGATACAAATATCATTTATTGGGCAACAATTTAATACTTATATAGATATGACATTAAGAGTAAACGTAGACGTCAACGCTGAACGTCATTTTATCATTTCCTAAAATACATTTCACATCAAATACAGAAATTTGTTATAGTTCAACAATTTAAATCTTTTGTAGACGAAACGCGTGTCTGGCGTAAATACAAAATTTAATCTTGGTATATATGATGGGTTTATTAAAGTTTTTTTTTTATCATAATCATTTTTAGTTTTTTGAAATTCTTTTTTATAGTCATTGTCTAGTAATTAACTCCCTGAGACAAAGATGACTTTAGATAAATTGGGCTATTTATTTTAGGTATTTTTGTCATATAGCTCTTCAACGGTTTCAGTACTTATACATCCCTCGGATTTCAAATGTTTGGCCTTGATCGTTCTTGAAGAAGATTAATCCAAAAAAGCGCCTCGGACGCATGAAATTATTAAAAGTGTTGTTTTCAATTTATTTAATACTCTTCATCTCTGACATTGCTTAAAATATTACATGTAACATTGCTGAGGTCTCCAAAAGTAGTGCAAAAAGGTAAAATAGAAAAAATACCGAACACCGAGGAAATTTCCAAACGGGAAGTCCCTAATTAATTTGCTAAATCAAAAACTCAAACATATCAAACGAATAGATATCAATTCTCATATTCCTGTCGTGTTTTAGTAATTTATGTTTGCAAATCGCCCTTGTTGTATAAAGTGTCATATAAAAAAGAAGATGTGGTATGATTGTCAATGAGACAACTGTCCACAAGACACCAAAATGACACAGACATTAACAACTATAGGTCACCGTACGGCCTTCAACAATGAGCAAATCCCATACAACATAGTCAGCTATAAAAGGCCCTGATATGACAATGTAGACAATTTAAACGAGAAAACTAACGGCCTTATTTATAAATAAAAAAACGAAAAACAAATGCGTAACACATAAACAATCGACAACCACTAAATTACAGGCTCCTGATGACTTGAGACAGGCACATACACAAATAATGTAGCGGGGTTAAACATGTTAGCGAGATCACAACCCTCCCCTAACCTGTGACAGTGGTATAACAGTACAACATAAGAACGTACTATTAAAATCAGTTGAAAAAGGCTTAACTCATCCACCATTTACATAAATTGATCAAAGCATTATGTACTAGTACATATTTGTACATGCAATTGATTTTACAAAACAATTTGCAGAAGATATTATTCTTATTAAGCAAATTACATTCAACCATTCCCATATTTTAAAGTAAATTTCTTTTGTATTTGATCTCTATATATTTCAACTTCTTTTTATGTTAAAATAAATTAAAAAGTTATAGACGTTATACTTATCATTAGTATCGAGATTTAACATCATTATTAGATTAAACATTTTTTAGGAATGATATTACAATCCAAATAAACAGAATAAGTGATATATATTTTAAACCAATACTAAACTTATTTAGAGTCGAATAGTGTTGGTTAACCTTCAGAAAACATTTGTACTAACACTCACTGTTAACAATTGCGTTGTTGTAATCAATTTATATTGAAAAAATATTGGAGTGAAGATACAATCAAATAAATAGCTATATGAAAAAAGGAGGATTTATCGTGAGGGTTAGCAGTTTTAGAAGATTACAGAACATCTCCTAACACGATTGAATGGTATCTTGATTGATGGTCAGCATCCTTACTGTATTCAATTTAGACACACGTTTCATCAATATACTTCCTAAGGATTACATGGTCAGGTCAAGATTCACATATTTCAATGTAAACAATGTATAAACTTCTTATCTTACTGGTCATAATTGAAAGGCTTTATCCTTTCCCAATACCGATACGTCAACATATTTCCCTTGTCGCATCATGTTTGAGTCATTGCCTTCTGTTTTGACAAAAGGTGTACTTTTGAATTTCTAATTCAAACGAATACTAGTTCGAAAATAACAATGACAACTTAGGAAAACGTAAAATAACAAAAATACCCATCTCAGATGAAAATTCCAAACGAATAGTCCTTAGCAAATTGAAGATTAAATGATGCTGAAAATTTATTATATTAAAGGACAAATAATTTGAATATGTACTGAAACATGTTTTGATTGAGAGGATTAAGGAATAACATATGTGAACCCGTTTTTTTGTAATGGGTTTAGCTTTCTATTTGGTCAATAAATTGGTCTTTCGTGTAAGTCAATTCTAATCTTATTTGCATGTCTTTTTTTTATCTATAAAATTGTCTTGATCTGATATTTTAATACGAAGATCTAAAGTGCAGAAAACGTATTATAAATCTATAGTAACACCACTCTAAAAAAGTCTTTAGAAAGTATTTAAAACAATGAAGCCAATAGTCATTACAACTGACAGTTTGATTAAATGCAAAACGGAAAAGAAGTGTCAAAGAATGAAATATACTTCAATCTTATTGACAAGGGGTTTTACACTTACTTAAATTGCCACTCTTTGAAACATTCACAACAGTCTACAGTAAAATATCGATATGCCAATTCAACTCGGCTTGATTTTTATAGAAAATGTCTTTTACAAGGAAGTAATCGTTTAAAATTGAACACATTGGTTTAATTATAAATACCATTAAAATCGAGTTGTATTACGAAAATGGCGGTAACCTGCAGGACTAATTTCTGACATTTTAACGGTAAGAAGCATTAGTTTGTATTCATATTTGATACTTTTCAGATACGTCTATCAAGTATAATAATATCTCTGTCGTTCTTATGATATATAGTGTTAATATTGGCAAGAGATGGGGGACTGAAAAAATAAAAAAAAAACTATATTGAGTGTGGATGTTACAATTATGTAAAGGTAGTTAAGTTCTAACAGTAATTTTAGACAGATAAACGAACAGACTGACTCTGTTTTCTTTTTAATTTGGTGACTATTGTTATAAAGATCTGTTAGACCGTTAAAATATTTCCCCATTTTGATGTATGATTTCGATGCTTTCAATTTATAGATAATACTTCTATTCACATTTACATATTTAAAGATAATAATTTTGATATTTATAAGAATTAATTCAAATTCGTGTAAATAAATTCTGGATATTCGAACACGTAGGTCAAGCTTCATGACAAATGAAACAAATAGAACTAAAAACCTAATGGAGACAACAAACCCAATAATATGTTGAAGTCGAAGTAGATACCAAAGGTAAAATAACATAATATTCTCCAAAAAAACATAGCAGATATTGTTTACCTTAAATGATGAAGTAAATACTGACCAAAAAGGGCGTTAGTTAAATTAGTTCTGACAGTTGTTTTCCAATCGGTTAATGTATATGAGCTTTTGATTTCGCCATTTGATGAACTTCCGTGTTGTCTCTTTCCTTGGAGTTCAATATTTTCACTTTTTGTTCGATCGTTCAAAATTTAGATATATTACAAATTGAATCTTTTGAACTAAATTATATACTATTCAGTTTCAATTTACTGTTATGTTGTCTGTTGTCGGCACTTTTTGTATTTTCATCCTGACATATTTTTGATTGGTATCTTCTTTCCTTCATTATATATGTTTTAATGTTGATAATCAACAAAAATGCACATTTTCATAGATAAATACTGATATGTTTCTACAAAATCTTGGAGAAAAAAAACAAATATACAAATATATCTGAATTTGATGAGACTGTCATTAAAGTGAGAGGGTTAGCGCTTTAAAACCAGGTTTAATCCACCATTTTCTACATTTGAAAATGCCTGTACCAAGTCAGGAATATGACAGTTCTTGTCAATTCATTTTTGATGCGTTTTGTTATTTGATTTTGCAATGTGATTATGGACTTTCCGAATTGATTTTCCCCTAGTTCAGTATTTTTGTGATTTTACTTTTTTCCTATACATTAAAACTTATCATAATTAAAGGTTCTTTTTGTTAGATAAAATAATATATAGGATGGATAAAGAAATTTACAAGGACTATGATGATTCCGTCAGCTGTTATATCAATAAACACATACTACAGACGATTTCTACAACTATTTGTAGCTACATAATACAAAAAAACAAACTTTAAAAGCTTCTTCACAAATAAAGAGAAAAATATATTGACCTCTTTTCTAAAGAAATGGTTGCTTTAAGAAGCGTTCAAAACTTTTTTACCATATAAGTTGTAACGATCAAAATAAATCTTGTTATCCCTTTCATTGTTATAAAAAGTCTACACATTTTCATTCACTGTTTCATATGGCTTCAGAAAAGCACAATACACGACAAACAACAGTTTTTAAACTACTGTTGCTTTTATTCTACAAAAATACTTCACGACAAATACTGCCTTAAAATACTACATAACAGAAACAAGCAAAATTCTACAAAAAAAAAAATAAAACATTACAATAAGCAAGTTATAAAAACTACATTTGAAATATCAATTTTGAAAACATTTTACTACAAACAAAAGCATCAAAGAGCACACCACAAACAAACGTTGACAAAATAGTACACTACATGGAAAAGTAGTTAAAACAGTACACGACAGACAGCATACAAAACATTACACGTCTTTAAAACACTACCCGACAATACAAAAGTCGACAAATCACTAGAAAAACATTAACCTTAAAAAGACTACATTAAAAATTACGGATTTGGACAGAAACATACATAATGTGGTGAGGTTTAACCTGTTTACTGGTGCCTACAAAATGTAACACTAGCATTACCTGCAACACAACATATACAAACAATTGTATAATAGCAAATACTATTATTTATAAATCAAACTCAACAAAATGACTTGAAATAGAATATTTTAATCAGATCGACCAAAAAAGACCAAACTAACTAAGAAGTAGATTGTATACAGATCTGAGGGTACCCGCAGAAACTAAAAGCTATTTCAAAGCCAGATACAAATAATGGAAAAAACAAAATCATGCACGCAAGCCTGATTATTAGAATTGATTTTAAACCAATTAGGCGACAATTATATTGTAATAGTAAATTCTTAGAAAGGACATTCTTAAACGTGTAAAGAGAAAAGCTCGAAGTTATACAGCTATCCTTGAACAGAATAATACATGCATGCATCTATAACCCTGGAAAAGAAAGGAAATTACTTCCAATAAAGCCTTTGTTGTTCATTAAAATTCATCGCGAGGTAGATTAGCAAGGAAACGTTCGACCCTACTAGACCAATTACTTCTCCAGGGAATCTGTTTTCGTTCTTCAGCCGACACATTTCCCTATAATTGCTTCATTAAGTGTTATAAGTTTAATTCTTTCCAAGTATTCTTTTAATTTTGAATTCATTTATCGTTGGCTTCACTCTACAAAAAGGATCGATAACGAGTCTATGTTATAACAAATTGTCTTAGATGGAACTGTCAGATATACGACACTGCTCGTTCTTTGTGCTATGAGTTTTGTTTCCCTGTCAATATTGCTTACTAATATTGTTTACGTACGGAATGATGACATACTATCCGCCGACCTTATCTTACCATAACCATTCTATTGTCCGCGTAATATTCTCAAGTTTGTTACTATATGATCTGTATATTCCATAAAAAAATTAAAGAATTCCAATATTATTTAAAAAAAAAACGAATTCTATATAAATATCAAATCAAACGTTATCTACTACCGGAACGAGTAGAAAAACTACTTTCAAATTCTTAACTTGGTAAAGAAATGTCCAGTCAAACCTTAATTTAATCAGGAAATTTCTTTACTAATAAAATAATAAGTGAATCAGAAAAAAATTGATTCATTCATATGTACTCAGTTACTAAAAATCGGAAAGTCAGTGGAAAAATAGACGAAAATGGAATCAGAACTCATTTTCTGTAAGTCAAAAAGTCCAGGTTCATTTAGAAAAATTTGGATTAACAATTACTCAGTTTTGGGGAGTCAGGTAGTCTAGTTATAAATAAACAAAAAAGGAATCACTTGGCGACGATCTTAGGAATCAAGCAATCACATGAATTCAGTATCTGGAGTCGGGTAGTCCTTGTACAATTAAACAAAGAAGACATCACATAAATAGTTAATGTCACAACAAGTATTATTACCTCGCTACCCTACTCCTGCTTCAGTCCTAAGTCAGCGATTCCGCCAGTGGATGTCTTTTGTATCTTAATTAAAGTATATGCCTCTCAAAGCGCTTCGTCTTCTTCACTCTCTGTCCCTATGTTACAAAAAAGAAAGGCAATAAATAAATTCAATCTCAGAAAATTGGTAATTTCAAGTATAAATGTACGAACAGGGAATTACTTTAACTCAGTCCCCAGATGTAGAGAAGTCCTAATACCAATAGACAAAGAAGGAAACACATGACCTCTATCTCCGCAGTGGATAGGGGACAACTATTCTGCAGAGGTAATTAAGAAGAAGAATATAAAAATTATCACTGCATATGTCCATAAGGAACACCACTAAGTCAATAAGTATCAACATCTAGGTCATTCAACTGTCAAAAAAAAGGGGAAAAAAGATATCATTGGGAAAATTAAACACCATAGCTTGAGAAAAAAAGAAGAAAAGATAAATCTAAATCTTCAGCACGAAAAACAAAAAAAATATCATCACTCCCTAATGTGTCATGTTCCAAATGAAGGTCCTTGCCGCTTTGTGCGAATGTGATATTGACCAACAGGTAAGGCTTAGTTAATCAATTTCGACTTGATCACCTTCCAATATTTGCCAGTTTATGAGTAGACCGATACTCAAATGTATGCCTATGATTAAACTTACATGCCAATCTTTGTCTGTTTATGACTTGACAGACACTCAAATGTATGCGTGTGATTACACTTACGGTTGTATGTTTGACTCTGTATGACTTGGCAGACAGCTTGTCGTTTAGACTTACATGCAAATGTTTGCCTGTTATTGGTTGTACACATTTTTCATAATTGAGTACTTATATTGAGTTCAGTTACCAATCTGAAATATGCTGCTTATGGTTTACGTGTGTCCTCTTTGTTAAATTATATAATTATTGGGTATCGTTTGATTCTATTCAACCATATCTTCGGCAGTATAATTCTGTGTTTTATAATATTCATCGAAGCAATTTTACGTAGAACTATAGGCTTCGTTATTCTTATATCGCATGGAGGAATATCGTTCCATGTTAAATGCATGTTAAATGTAATGTAATAAAATATATTTATGTCTTACATTGTCCGTTTCCAGATATATAACAATCAAAGCATGTGAATGAATCTTAATGACTAACTGTTTTAATTATCGTTCTGCATCTCATATAAAATTACTCTTTTGAAATATGGAAGATACAGGTTAAATCGTAGTGTCACATCTGTACTTACTATAATAATGAAAATGGAAGATATCATAAAACGCATTTATTTGATTGTTTTCGTCGCATTTTTACTTTCTCCGCGAACAATTCTATGATGATTGCCTCTAGTTTAGGAAAAAAAGTATTTTGCAAATTGTATATTATAGACGGGTGAATTACGACAATATCAAGGAAATTAATGATGGATTTTTTTATCTGTAGTTCCCTATGGAATAAATCTGATTCAGTGCAATATTTCCAATTCATTCACAGAAATGCTAATTCTGTTCAATAGCGAACATAACTTCACTGGGGTAAAGCTGATGACCGTAACTGCATTCACGGTCATCCCAAGATGTCGGATGAAAATTTAGGTCAGTTTCTGTATTGTCTGTTAAAGTGTTTCTATATCATTTTCTTTACAAATAATACATTTCAACGATGTAAATTTATAAAAGATTCAATCGGAAATCACAAATTACTACCGAGAAATGTGCATGAAATGGGAAATTCGATTTGAAAAAATCGTTAAGATGACCGTAAATCATAATCAAAATATTTTCAAGATGACCGTAACATATAACAAGGATGACCGTGATTGGTAAAAAGATGACCGTAACTTGTAAAGGATGACCGTAATTTGTAAAGGCTGACTGTAATTTATAAAGGACGACCGTCGATTCTAAGAAATATTCGTACTTGTATTCCAAGCTTTTTGTTGAGTTTGTCGATCTCAATAGGGGCTCGGTTAGCGGATATTAATATGATTCATAAAATTCTTTTTTTTAACTATTGGCCGTATTTTGGGTTCATGACAATCATAATATACTAGTAAATTGCATATTTCTCGTAAACAATGAAATATTCATTGATAACGACGTTAAAATTTTCGTAGCTGTTTGTTAGAGAAGGCGATAAATGTTTAGTGTAATGTTTACTATAGTAACAAATTTTTTTAAAAGTTATTAGAAACAAATAAAACGACAATTTTCTTCTCAATTACGAGGTTTAACTTAAAAACACCATTTGCATAAGTTTACAATGTATCTATTACATAGTAATGCAGAACAATAAGATATCAAGTCGACGACATGGGTACTATAAGTTGGATGTAGAAAATGCATAACCTCCGATTTTTTTTTACCACGGAGGGACAACATATCAACCTATTAGTTCAGAAATTTTCGGTCTGCTCTTCCATTATGTGAATCAAGAAAAAAATCCCACAAGAAGGTAACGGTTGTATCGAAAAGAGAAAATCGAGTGCACCTTTTTATGTTAGGGCGTGTTTGAGGTGTATATTTTGTCTTTTTAAAAACGTACAGTCAAAGCAAGAGTATTTGATATAGCATCTCGCTTCAGATTCTATAATTTTAATATATCAAAGCTACAGGTTGACTTTATAACATAAAAAATGACAGTAAGAAAAGATAAAATATTTGGGTCAAGTGAAATACCTATCTAATGAATCACAAAAACAGAGTTGGTGTGTTCGAATAGCTATTTTTTTCTAAAAGTACTTGACGACAGTCTTTTAATTTGGATGATGAAAATGCATATCTTCGAAAAAACTAGGGTTTATGATCGTCAACCACTGAAAATTTTTAGTCAGCCCCCCTTCCACGACATATTTAATCAGTTTTTTTTTAAAATGTTTAAGAATTTTCAAAAATTCCACCTGACATCCGATAATACAATAGTTTTAAAAGGCAGCTGAGGGTGAAACAAACAATTTTTTTTTCTCAGGGTGTTTCACCCTCAGCTGCCACTATTTGTTATGCTAAAATTGAAAAAAAACCAATTGTTTTCGACTTGTCGTGAAAAAAAAAGTTTGTCCGAAAAAAATATCCATAGCCCCCCAGAAAATCAAATGGTTGCTGCCTAAGTTGAATCAATACAAACAAGATCATTAACTGATACTCATTAGCTAGTAGATACATTTGTCTTTTAAAATACAACTGACATATAAGGATCGTAATGGTGTTATGTGGATAAATTTATCGGTTTTCAAGAGCAAAATTGTCAGCGCGTCATCCCTACAATGGCTTCTATTTCTACGATTGTGAAAATGAACTGCCTGACGTAATGGGGAGATAATTTTGACGAAGTAGAATCCTGACTGTATGAATAACATTTCTGTATAATTTAATTTTGGATGTAACGCGTCTTCTGATTGGCTGACGTTATTTTGTTATGAGCCCATAGACATAATTTAGTCATGTGACCGTGACGTGATCAACGTTTTTTCATGGTTTTCTTCGGTTTAAAATGGAATTTAGAATTAAATTATAAGAAATGACTAATATTTTTTCTGTCTATTCGAAATAACATAAAAAATGTGGTGCACACTGTTAAACAACCCGCTACGCACGTTATTCCGTGTGCACCAAATTTTTTATGTTATTTCTTCATAGACAGAAAAAATATTACAGTCATTCCTTAAATATATACAAATTGACAACATCACAATATTTTCTGTTATTTTATTTACACGACAAAATGGAAGACGATATAATATCAATGGGTGTACATGCATTGGCATTTTTAAAAATGTGTATTTATTATACGTCATTTAAAGGAATCCCAGAAATAAAAAAAAATATCTTTCGTCTTGTAGTTGGAGGCTGTGCACCGCATTTTTTTCAATTATACTTGTAAGGTGTCATTTTATCGCGCTTTTGTTGCATGTTTTCCCCACTTCTTCATGTGCATGTCATTTTAAAAATTCAACCCTCTACTTTTAAAAAAGATACATATGATGAACTATGCATTTGAAGCACATCTAGTTTCTTCTACTTATAGCATAAAACTCTCATATTAATACGTTTATACTAACACGATTAACTTAGTTGGATACAAAAAGGTAGTTATATAAATACGGATATTTCTTAGAAATGACGGTCATCCTTTAAAAGTTACGGTCATCATTTCCAAATTACGGTCATCTTAAAACCAATTACGGTTACCCTTGTTATGAATCGCTGATTCTGTTACGGTCATCTCGATTGTGATTTACGGTCATCTGAGCGATTTTTTCAAATCGAAATTCCTATTTTATGCACATTTCTCGGTAGTAATTAGTGATTTCCGTGTGAATCTTTTATAAATTTACATCGTTGGAATGTATTATTTGTAAAGAAAATGATATAGAAACACTTTAACAGACAATACAGATACTGACCTAATTTTTTTCATCCGACATCTTGGGATGACCGTGAATGCAGTTACGGTCATCAGATTTACCCCAGTGATAACTTTTTTACCGGTCAATCCAATTTTTTAAGAAGAAGGTATTTTTTTATGCATTTTATTTGAGGAACTCAAGCAATATATTGAATGACAAATAATATGCATATATATCAGAAATAGGCATGGAATGTTTGTGTGATGTTTTTATACGAAATAATGTGACTTGCTAAACAATAATCGACGGATTTCATTACCTTTTGAATCGTTTAGATATACAAATTTTTGAATGTTTACTTCAAGGTCACGTTTACAGCTTATAAACACACATTATCTACGCATCACCGTTGGAATATATCACTTATTAATTTTCTTATAATGACAGAAAACTACACATTAGATTTAAACAAGGAAAGTTAAAGATGGCATACCAATGGCGTTGTAAAAATAATAACATCTCAATAAAACCTTAGTCTTTTTCCTATGTAAACACCATAATTACTACCCTGCAATGTCAGTGTATACAGTTTACGAAAACTAGATGGTTGAATATTAATGAATAAGACATAAACCGAATGGCAAAATGTACGAAAAAAAATTCTAAAACCCTAAAATATAATAGTAGATTCTTATTATGGTTGATTTAAATGTATTTAATTTTCATTCTAGAGATGACTACAAATTATTATAAATTAATAATTTATCAGAATTGACATTTCGAATCTGTTACCGTATTTCATAAATTATGTGAATACTGAAATTTTCATAGATTGTGCATACAATCAAGACTGTTGCATCTTACAAACTTTCGACTTTTTTTTATAAGTATGTCCCATTAAAAAAAATCCTGCATTGTTACATAAAAAATATTGGTCAACTTAGAAACAAGTATCTTTTCGTAGGGAGGGATAAATCCTTGTTTGAAGAATATCACTCTGATTCAAACAATAAACTCCTTGAAACTGACATTATGAAGATTCATGATCTCTTGAGTAACAACATATTTTCTAAGCATCTATCACATCGAATTATGGGATAAAGTTACCCAAGGTACAGTTAAGTCTGAATCATATCTTGACTTAACTAGAAATTGACAATGATGGTTGAAATCAAAACTTACCGACATAGGAGATCACAATAATTATTGTGAACTTTCTTATTTCTATGTAGCAACGTTCCAACGGGGCCTATATACGGAGTAAATGGAAGAAATCTGATTCAATGCAATATTTCCAATTAATTCATGGAAATACTTATTTTGTTCAATAGAGAACATAACTTTGTTACCGGTCATTCCGATTATGTTTTTTTTAAGGAAGAAGTTTTTTTTTGCATTTTGAGGAACTCGAACAGTATCTTCTGACATGAAACATTATACGTTTGTTTACCAGAAATGTGCATCATGGAACTTTTGTGTTATTGTTTTTATACAACATATTAATGTGAAATGTTAAACAATAATCGACTTTTTTTTCAATATCTTTTGAATCGTTTAGTGATACATATTGTTGAATGTTTACTTCAAGGTCACGTTTACAGCTGATAAACAGACAATATCAACGCATGCCCGTGGTCAAATATGACTTAGATAGGAAATTATTGTCTAAGTGTTATTAGTTTTCTGATAATGACAGAAAACTACTCATTAGATTCAAACAAGGAAAGTTTAAAATGGCATATCTATGGCGTAAAAGTAATAATAAAATCTCTATGGAAATGCAATTTCAGTGTATACTGCTTACGAATACAAGATTGTTGAATATTAATGATAAGAGATACCGAGAAAAACTTGTAAAATCCTAGAATATACTAAAAGATTTTTAATTTGGTTTATTTAATGGTATGTAATTTTCATTTAAGAGATGACTGAATATTAATATTTCAGATTTGTAATTTATCGGAATTGGCATTTTTATTAATTGCCCTATTTCATAAATTATATGAAAACTGAAATTTGTAAAAAGATCTTATACAGTGCATACAATCTAAGACTCTTTCATCTTACTATTACATCAAAACATTTGTTTACAAAACTGAATTTTTCGAAAAACTAAGGATTTTCTTACCCCAGGAGCAGATTACCTTAGCCGTATTTGGCACAACTTTTTGGAATTTTGGATACTCAATGCTCTTCAACTTTGTATTTATTTGGCTTTTTAACTATTTTGATCTGAGCGTCACTGATGAGTCTTATGTAGACGAAACGCGCGTCTGGCGTATAAAATTATAATCCTGGTACTTTTGATAACTATTGACTATTTTACACTTTCTCCAAGTATTTTCCATTAAAAAAAAAACACATCCTGCATTGTTTCATAAAAAAGAATGGTCAACGTAGAAACAATTGTCTTTTCGTAAGGAGGGATAAATCCTACGTTGAAGAATATCACTCTGATTCTTATAATAAATAATAAACTCCTTGAAACTTACATTATCAAGATGCTTTATCTCTTGAGTAATACTAGTACCATATTTACTACGCATCTATTCTATCGAACAAGAGATATGAAATCTAAAATTTGACAATAATGATGGGTGGATAACAAAACTTTACGACAAAAGAGATTCTCAATTTCTATGTAGCAACGTTTCAGCAAAAAGTAGAAACCATTCCTTCGTCAGATCTATAGACGCTATCACGACTTGGTTGACCGTTATAGAATATCCGTTTAACAGATGATAACGAACATGTTCCTTCTGTCAAAATTACAATCCCGTCCCCTTCTCTTGAATTTGACATACGAATGAAAATTATTACAAGGTTTATAGTAACATAAGCAACATGACCTGTGCTAGATCTTATCCTTCCGGAACGCCTGATTTCATCCACAGTTTTTGGTGTGGTTCGAATTGCTTACTCTAGTTTTTAATATTGTTTTTTTTTGTACTATTATTTGTCTGTAATCTTTTTCGTTTTTAATCATGGTGTTGTCAGTTTGTTTGGACTTGTCCCCCTAGTTTCTTTTGCCTCTTTTTAAAGAGTTTTTAAACCTCAGTGATATGTGAGTTTTTCGCAAAGCCCAAAATACGAATGTAAATAAAAACTAACTTTAAGAGTGCTGCTTCATTGGTTCTGATTTTTATTCTTCATGAATATGTGAAGTTTATGTAATGAATGAATATATATTGTCCCTCTTTTCAAGTATGTAGATAACAACATTCAGTATGCAATGATAAGGCACTTTCAATTGGATATGTCAAATTCGCTTAAAAAGTACATAAATATATAGTTGATTTCAAACAACAAAATAATAAAAATGATCAGTGAAGAAAGTCCCGATCTTGTGTACTGCCGAGTATAAATCTTTGAAGATGACAGGGCAGGAAACAATTAGAGAAATGTTAACATACTTGTAACAATGAATAAGTTATAAATGTTTATCCGAATATATTTGAAGAAGCAATGCATGTAAAATAGCTTTGAGTAAAACAATGAACGCAATTATCTGATTCTTTAGGTCCTAATTGTCTCTACAATGCTTTCATATGTTTGTGTAAACACACGCTGTTATATGGATGTTTACGTCATGGTGTAAACAATAACTCTCTGTTCCGAAGGTCATGTTTACATCATTTGTTCTCTTTGCTGTTGCTATTGGGTATATCTTGTCACTAAAATGATTAAAAGTAAATATATTATTTAATTAGGTGAGTGATGAAAACAATTTCTCTTCGTCGAAAGTCCATTAGCAAATCATTGTCAGTTTTACCGTAACGTGATAGTCGACAGAAAACAAAGTTTCGGCACAGTATTTAATCAATACATATTTCTGTCATAAATACTTTGAATCATAGAAACATAACCAAAAATATTACTTGGAGCATCACTTTCGATTGTTTTAGTCTCAATGCTGAAATATTTCTTTTCTGTGTAATAAGATATATAAACAAAAACAAAAAAGTAATGGCTTTAAGGACAGATTAAAAAATTCAACGAGTACAGTACATGTATAGATATGTCGTAACTTTTGGTCCTCAATGCTCTTCGACATCCTTCTTAATATGACCTTTTTTACATTTTTGATTCGACCGTCACTGAAACGCCTTTAGTAGTAGCAACATGAGTCAGGCGTACAGAATTGTTATATTGGTATAAATGATAGGTTTAAAGTTCTGGAAAGCCGTATATATTATGTCGTGTGATGTATTAGATATAGCTTAATGGGACCACCAGGTATTCGTTAAATTCCGGCCAATGGGGACACTATGAAATATCGTAAACGACAGCTGTCTCGATATATCGTAAACGAGATGTATGATATTTCATAAAGGAAATATTAGATTTTCGTAACAAGATTTGTGTTAACAATGATATGATTAAATATGTTGTAAAGGGCGGTTTCAACGAGTCGTAAGGAACAGATCAGATATGTCGTACAAGACAGACTATATAAATGGAAGAGAATACCCGGGATCAATCGTGAAGTCGCTAAAGCTGTTTCCAATTGTTTTCAAACCCTCTCTCAAAATGATTACGAAGTATCGTTATTGTATATGTACTTTGAAGTTTAATCAATAAACATAAATTGGTAAAGTTTTCCTAATTCTTATTTGATTAATTCCATTTTGCGAGACATATAAATATCATATTTTTTGGTATGAGATATGTTAAAATCAACATCTATATTCCTGAAGTAAGAAAAAGAATCATCATGTTTCTTGATTATTTTATAATTTATAAAAAAATATATCAAAATGTTGAGCAGACCCTTTTGTTTGAGTAAAAATACGTGACTATGTATGTTGTTCATGTACTCCTTAGAAAAAGACACAGCTACTTTCTTTAGGCATTTTACAACACAAGCTATATCGTATTTAAAGAGTATATTCAAAAATAAAATAATATAAAAAAATATATCTTTAAAATGCAAATTCCTATCATGAAAACAAAATAATTGGCATGTAAATAAAAGCAACAGTAGTATACCGATGTTCAAAACTCATAAATCGATAGAAAAAAAAAACAAATCCGGGTCATAAACCAAAACCGAGGGAAACGCATTAAATACAAGAGAACGACGACACAACATCAAAATGTAACACACACAGAAACGAACTAAGCATTAGACAAAATCTGATGAGAATAACAAATATAACATCAAAACTAAATACATGAATTTGGGATAGAAAAGTACCGTGGCACGTTTTATAATAATGTGAATTCATACTCAAATATAAGAGGAAACAAACGACACAAAAGAAACACAACGTTAAAATGTAACACACACAGAAACGAACTATAATATAACAATGACCGTATTCCTGACTTGGTACAGGACATTTTTTTAAAGAAAAACATGATGGGTTGAACCTGGTTTTGTGGCATGCCAAACCTCCCTCTTTTATGGCCATGTTAAATATAACATTAAAATGACAACACAACATTACAGGACTACAATACAAAAAAATAGGAGAACACAATTGACAAAGAAACACACGAATAATAGCTAACAAAAGGCAACATGTTTAAAATCTAATACGCCAGAAGTGTGTTTTGTCCACACAAGGATTGTCTTATCACAGGCATAGATTACCTTAGCCGTATTTGGCACAGCTTTTTGGAATTTTGGATACTCAATGCTCTTCAACTTTTTACTTGTTTGGCTTTATAAATATTTTGATTTGAGCGTCACTGATGAGTCTTATGTAGACGAAACGCGCGTCTGGCGAACTAAATTATAATCCTGGTACCTTTGATAACTATTTACTAGTGACGCCCAAATACAAAATTTTGAAAGCCAAAACAAGAACAAAGTTAAACAGCATCGAGGACCAAAAGTTCAAAAAAGTTGTGCCAAAAAACGGCCAGGGTTTTCTGTTAGGTACCAACACATCCCTATTATTCAGAATAATTTATACTTTTGCAAACAGTAAATTTTATAAAATGACTATATAAAAGATATACATGATAAAACTGAAGTATTAATTAATTACAGAAAACAACCGGATACATTACACAACCCGACAAAATCCAACACAATCCAACACAAAAAATAGACATTATTATTAAGGGCACACTGTAATGTAATTGTATATATTATGTACAATGTCTTCCTTTCGCATTGCTGCATCTATCACATATAGTATGACGTAATAAGGTACGAATTAATAAGTACGGTTTGTAATCAATTAGCTGTATAAGGAATGAATTCGATTTCATCTTTAGGCATGTGTTATAAAATGACAAATTGTCAACATACCAATGATAATGTTAAATGATGGTTAAGAAGAAGAAAAAACATTCTGCAAGGACTTTATCTTGAATAAGACGAATGGAGAAAAACTGCAATATTTAACCGAATAATACAGTTGAAAACAATTAGGGACACGCATAGAATTCTCATTGACCTAACTCGTTTGAATACAATTACTTTAAAACATTTCATGCGCAGATAAATAATATCGGTTGCATGTATCGTTGGTTTATATTTAGATCATCAAGGGTAACTTTTATTGATATGTCAAGTATTCTTTGGATATTTACCGATATTTGTCTAAAATGAATAAAATGAATAAAATGAATAAAATGAATAAAATGAATAAATTGAATAAATTGAATAAAATGAATAAAATGAATAAAATGAATAAAATGAATAAGATTGAAACCGAAATTATGATCAGTTTTATTTTTTATTTTCCGTTTTGAACTTTCCTCGAAGTCCGGTATCTTTAATATTTTACTTTTTATTATTGTCAAAATTGTGACGAGTAATGACATTTTGAATTTTGATAGCATTATTTTTATGCAGTATTTTTTGAAATTGCATTACGAATTTTTATCGATTGTTCAACAATCTTTATAATGAGCGCTAGCAATTATTTCTGAAATTGCAATTTCACATCCTAATGTATACGGTGACGATGTATGTGATACTCGTTACTTATGATCATGATTCACTACAAAACAAAATATTTTTTCGAATAAACAAATTCTCAACTTCAAGTATGTAATTCTAATATTAACTTCGTAACGGTGCTCAGACCCACAAGATACATTATATGACCGCCTTCTTTAAGATGCACAAGTTAATTACCCCTTATTCTCAATGAGTAGAGTGCTTGCTAACTAAAAGTTGATCATAGATGGATTTGGCTATAATAAGGACAATTTTGGTCATATAGCTTTTCACATTTTAATGTCTCATGCATTCTTGTTTTTAACTTTTGTGGGTTATAGGGTTTCTGTTGAAGGAAAATTCTGAAAAACGTCACTCACGCACTGAATGAATAACATATAATTTTAGTGTCAGTATTGTCGTGACTAGCAACATGTATTCTTGTAATTATCGTATACCTCTATTCTATTTTCAGGAGGGTTGAGCTCTCTCAAACTCTGTATTCCGGTGTGTCTTTGTCTTTATATCATACGTGTTTCCGTTTTTCCTTTGATGTTTAGGACATAAAACAGGCCGGTGTTTGTTTCTGTTTTCTGATTTTTTTTTACAATTGATCAGAGCTTTTATAACTTATTAAAAGGTATAGCGTTTGGAAGGGCACACTGTAATTTTTATTTTTTTTACATCTGGATGTTTGTCATATAGTCTCTGGTGAATAGTTGTCTACTTGTATATCGTACTGCATCTTAATTTAAATTACATAAATGTCTTAATCGATCATATTGGTCTACGCAGAATAGCATTAAAATGTTATTGCTAGATTACTATTAAATAACAAATAGTAATGAAAAATCTGCTTACATACGTCTGGACATTACGTGATGTTTTCTTTCAAAAGATCCGTTTCCAACTCTTGGGTCATATTGTTTTGCAGTAAAGACTATTAAAGTGTTATTGCTAGATTAATTACATAATAGTACTGGGGAATCTGCAGACAAGCGTAAGGCAATACAGAATGTTTTTCCTACACAAGTCTGTTTCCAACCCTTAATACAAAAAACGTATGAATCAGTCTTCTGTTTGTAATACTAAACAGAACAGTGGGATGTTATTGTCGCATGACGTGACTTAGGTATAAACAAGTGCATTCATCAAGGGCATGGATAAAAGCCAATGTACAAAACTATAAACGGATAACATATTTGACATAATTTTAATCAACAAAGGTTGTTCTTATTCAGGTTTTAAATTTCTAATGAAACAAGTTGCTGCATTTTAAAGCCTTTCGGTCAAAATCCTTACATTTGAAAAATCCTGTTATTCTGTACATAAACAATGGCGAGATTAAATTTAAAAACTCATAAACAAATGTTATTGAAATTAATACCATCATGAATACAAGGCTTAAAATGTTGAACGTCAGTCACGTGCCTTGTCTACAAATACTCATCAGTGATGCTTGATAAAAAATGTTTAAAATGGCCGAACAATGTTAGTCTTCAATTTTTTTCAATTGGATACTTATGTTTTTGGTTCTTACTTGCTATGCAAAAAGGAGATGGATGAAATATAAAGCATCTCAGTCTTTGCATTAGTAATTAATCCTAGAGATTTGACTTTGAGCATTGAATCGTAAAATGTTTTTAGCAAGCAATATAACACATAATAAACAATCACAGCAGTATAGTATTTCATCGAATATTTTCAAAATTATGACATGTGGTGTTAACTTGAATAGCAGAATGTCATTTCAGTAGATTACATACATTGAAAGTAATTATCTTACAGAAAAAAATAATAATGAGT
Source organism: Mytilus edulis (assembly GCF_963676685.1). NCBI lineage: Eukaryota > Metazoa > Mollusca > Bivalvia > Mytilida > Mytilidae > Mytilus > Mytilus edulis. The sequence goes on along the minus strand of NC_092347.1, from coordinate 22,302,838 downwards.
TTATTTGTACAGCTTAATTTTATTGACATTTAATTTGTAACGGTTCTGTTCATCTGATAGAAGGAACAAAAAAGGAAACTGTTTTTAATTATTTAAACATTTCAAATTATAAATAAGATTCCATTGTTAATTCCATATTACATTTTCATTTACAAGGGAAGAGTTCAAAATTTTACTATCAAAAAGAGATATGAGATAAACACGAATGCCACAACAACTGAAGATATAAGAAATTAATTTATTTAATGCAATACGAAAAGTATACCGTGAAACATTAATTGAAGATAAACTCAGTCATAGATGAAAATGGAAAAATTGTACAGCACAATGTATCCGCAGTTGAACGTTTGTAAATTTTCAATTCTTTCATAAGTTCGCCTTGCTGAAATTCATAAACAATATGTTGTGTTTATGCTTACAGTCACATGTTCTTGTCAGCGGCGCTCGAATTAGAACAGTGCTGACTATAGAGCTGGGATACCCTCGGGGAATTAAAACTCCACCAGCAGTGGCATCATGTACATGTACTAGAATGACAATACTGTTTCAATTGATTCAAACATTTCGATAAAAATGAATTTATGGAAAACGACCTCTTCAATAATGTCTACGTCGGACTTTATTTATAAGATGTTCATTTTCAGGTTGTATCAATTTATATATGTTTAAATAGTGGATGAACTGTAAAGTCTTCCTATGCACCGACACAGATATATATTATTTTAAGGTGTAAGTAGTATATTGTAATCTTTCAATCAGTTTAATTGAAGTCTGGAGCTTGCGTGTCAGTTAACTGCTAGTAGTCTGTTGTTATATATGTATTATTGTCATTTTGTTTATTTTCTTTGGTTTCATCTTCTGACATCAGACTCGGACTTCTCTTGAACTGACTTTTAAATTTTGATTGTTATGCGTTTACTTTTTTACATTGGCTAGAGGTATAGGGGGGGGGGTTGAGATCTCATAAATAAAGGCAACAGTAGTATACCGCTGTTCAAAACTCATAAATCCATGGACAAAAAACAAAATCGGGATAACAAACTAAAACCGAGGGAAACGCATTAAATATAAGAGGAGAACAACGACATAACACTAAAATGTAACACATATAGACAAAATCCCACGAGAATAACAAATATAACATATATATATAACATCAAAACCAAATACATGAATTTGGGATAGACAAGTACCGTGACACGTCTTATCGCAATGTGAATTTACACTCAAAAATAAGAGAAAACAAACGACACAACGTAATAATGTAATACACACAGAAACGAACTATAATATAACAATGACCATATTCCTGACTTGGTACAGGGCATTTTTAAAGGAAAAAATGGTGGGTTGAACCTGGTTTTGTGGCATGCCAAACCTCGCACTTTTATGGCCATGTGAAATATAACATCAAAATGACAACACAGGACTACAATATAAATAAATTGGAGAACACAATTGACAAAGAATCACACGAACAACAGCCAACAAAAGGCAACAAGTTCAAAATTTTAATACGCCAGAAGTGTATATTGTCCACACAAGACCTATGTGTGACGCACAGATACACAAGTTTGAAAGCCGAAACGAGTACAAAGTTGAACAGCATCGAGGACCAAAAGATCAAAAAGGTTGTGCCAAAAACGGCAAGGGTTTTCCGTTAAGTTACCAGAAAATCCCTATAATTTAGAGTAATTTATACTTTTGCAAACAGTAAATTTAATAAAATGAATATTCAAAAGATGTACATGATAAAGCTGAAGTATTAACTAATTACAGGAAACAACTGAAATACATTTACATAACCAGACATTTGAAACACAAAAGTAGACACATCCGAATACGTTTAAACCTCTACGCCAAGTGACGTCCTATTTGAAACTGAAAAATGACGAAAAAATGACGTCATTAGAATTAGTAAAACAGAGCATCAAAAAATGAAAAATGACGAAAAAATGACGTCATTAGAATTAGGATTAATTTAAGATTATATATTTGAACTAAATACTGATATTTAAACATGTTTAACCCCGCTGCATTTTTGTGCCTGTTCCAAGTCAGGAGCCTCTGGCATTTGTTAGTCTTGTATTATTTTAATTTTAGTTTCTTGTGTACAATTTGGAAATTATTATGGCGTTCATTATCACTGAACTAGTATATATTTGTTTAGAGGCCAGCTGAAGGACGCCTCCGAGTGCGGGAAGTTCTCGCTACATTGAAGACATGTTGGTGACCTTCTGTTGTTGTTTTTTCTATGGTCGGGTTGTTGTCTCTTTGACACATCCCCCATGTTCGTTCTCAATTTTATTATCAATATGACATATCCACGATATTTTTTCAAAATTTTCGACCCATCACATGTTTATATTACAAGACAATATCATAAGACTGACATCTTATAATTACAAAGAATGGTTTTTATCTATCAAAATTTTTTTTTTGATAGGAAGCATTAGGTAAGGTTACGATTATAAATTTAAATTAACGCATCTTAATTGACTTCGTAAATTTTCATTATATATTGTTATTTTTTCTACGCGAGTTTTCTCCTAAGATTTGATAAACTGCTTTCCTTGATTAGTCGAGATGGGAGCTTATTTACATCACAACTAACAAGGTCTGTTTACAGATGACTGATCAATGCTTAAGAGAACTAAACAATTTTGTTTTATTCTTTACTTTGAAAAGCAAATAAATTTTGTGCGTAACTCATCAAGAGAAGTATATCATGGTGAAACGTTGGTTGATTACAACAACTCAAATCAAACTGGTCGAATCTTCAATAGAAAAATGAATAAAAGAATATCTTAACCTTCCAAGCAGATTAGTATTGATATATCTGTAATGTGGTCTGAAATTACGAATCAAAATGTTTCCGAAACTGAATGTTTCCGATCAATTGATATTCTAACCTGCACAAAATCCTTTAGTGAACTAGTGTTGATGGGTTTCTATCTCATTGACAATGACATACACAATATAAATTGTCTCTGTAGATAAATGTAAGAAGATGGGGTATGAGTACCAATTAGACAACTCGCCGTCCAAGTCACAATTTTTTTTTAAAGTAAACCATTGTAGGTGTGTTTTAATGTTTCGGCTATATGAATACAAATATCATAAAAACGGCAAATTTGAGCTTTGGATTTTGCCATTTGATTAGAGACTTTCCGTTTTGAATTTTCATTCGAGTTCAGTATTTTTGTGATTTTAATTTTTGCTGTCATCGAAATATTACATCATTTTACTAGAATTTCAAATAATCTTTTTCAATCGGAATAACATACAACATTAATAACTATCGCATAGACAAATAATCTTAGAATTATAATTAAACAATGATTCAAACAAAAAATATTTATGGAAGGATTAAAATCTCGCGGTATCTGCCTATATCAAGCTTTTTGTACTTCAGCAAAATGTAAGTTTATAATGGTAGTCGAATAATAATTATAAAAACATCAAACAGAAATCATAAAGGTATATCTTTCAAACCACTTCAATCCTAATCAAGATAATACTAAAAGTAATTCGTCAGTTATTGCGGGTATTTGCAATGGACTTTCACGTTTTTAGTGGATGTCAACAAGCTTATATATATATTGAAAATATAATCTCCTAGAGCTTCTTTGCATTCACTAAGACTTCCGTATGATCAAAAATATAACTTAAAAAAACAAATATGTTTGACTTTGAGATAATCTGTATTTTTATCAGCTATGATTCCTAACAAAAGAAACAGATTTTTTAAAATAATAATGCATCTAAATAAAAAAAATCAGAGCTATACTGCCGATTGTCTGTATTAATTAAGAGAAGTAAGACTTTATGTATCTAAAAATTATTTCAAAAAGGAAAATAAAATTATTTCAAACACATACAATATGGTAAAAAAATGATAACTTCTTCAATAAGCAAATCTTGAAATAAAAAATGCTAAATATCCCCCGAAGAGAGGAGCCCAATTTTAGGATTTGTTTACCTTTTCCCATAAAGGTACTTAATCTTGTAAATGAAAAAAAAAGCAACAGTAGCATACCGCTGCTCGAAAGTCATAAATCGATTGGGACAAAACAAATCCAGGTAACAAACTAAAACTGAAGTAAACACATCAACTAGGTCGAAAACAGTCGACATGTTTCCTTTTAACATAGAAAATACTTTTTGAGTAGTATTAACTCTGTTTTATATCTATAACTCAACTATCTGGCAACCTAAGGAAATAAATCATGCCATTGTTTTCAAACTACAAACAACCTTTTAAAATTATTAACTATTATTGTATTCCAACATTCCTGTTAATAACAAAAAATAACATCCACAAATATATGAAACTGAAATCTGAAATGTAGAATTAAATCTTACTTATTTGTCACTACAAATAAAAAATAATGTGATAGTAAGTGAACAGTTGAAACAAAATACGTTGACCTCTATAAACAGTTTTACATGGTCCAAAAAAAAAACATAAATACACACAACAAAATGGTAATGGTAAAAGTACAATTTATGTAAACTGTAAGCTAGAACAAAGTTTATCAACACATAATGTTTTTTGGGTCAATACAAAACTAATTCGTGTATATTAAATTGATTACTGTTATCTTTGATACAATGGCAGATGGGTACTCTTTTTAAATGGAAAACTGTGAAATAAAATGGAATTAAATGAGTAGATTGAATTAATAGAACTTCACAAAAAATCTTAAGCAACATTTTTAAACGCATATTTAACATTCAATTATACAAAAATATGGACGAAACGCGCGTCTGGCGTAAATATGAAGTTCAATCCTGGAATCAATTATGAGTTTATTTACAACCACTGGGTCGATGTCACTGCCGGTGGAGATTTATTTCCCCGAGGGTATCACCAGCCCAGTAGTCAACACTTCTTTGTTGACTTGAGTTATCATTGATATTTCAAATTATAAACTAACTGTTTACAAAATTGTTCTATCTCAGGAATAAATAACCTTAGCTGTATTTTGCTTAACTTTTAGTAATTCGTACTTTATATGGCCTTTTTAACATTTTTTAATTCGAGCGTCACTGATGAGTCTTTTGTTGAAACGCGCGTCTGACGTAAATATGAAATTTCAATCCTGGTATTTATGATGAGTTTATCATACAAAAATATGGATTCATATTAGTTTGATGCCCTAATGAGCTGATTAGTAATAAAATGTAAACATTGAGATAAAATAGCCACAAGAGAGGAAATTAGCAAAATAGCAAAAAAACTAGCGTTATTCATGAAAAGAAAAATTTAAAAAGTCACTAGTAACATTGGATTTCCCAAGAATATGTTAATTTAAAAAAATAAATGTTGAAATGCAATGCTGCTAGCACAAATCGCTATATCAATTTCATAACATTCCTTTAATGTGAAGATGTTTATAGATAATCTTACAACAGCTGAATTATCTCTACTAACAATATTTTATGATTAGCAATTAAAGGACCCCAATTATCAAAACACCTGCAAAACTGTCATGTGATTATGTAGAAAAAAATATTAAAGATTTAGTAATAATTATTATCTTTACATACTGACATGAAGACGACATTACCATGCAACTAATCGAAGATAATAGTTATTCAAATAACTAAATAGAAAATAGCAATCTAACATATTTTTGTCTTTCAAATCAATTAGGTACTGCCAACTTTAAATCATATAAAAGTATCTGTAAAAGTTTAATAAAAGATCATTTGTGGTTAATTAAAGTGAGAGGATTAGCGCTATAGAACCAGGTTTAATCCACCATTTTCTACATTTGAAAATGCCTGTAACAAGTCAGGAATATGACAGTTCTTGTCCATTCGTTTTTGATGCGTTTTGTTTTTTGATTTTGTCATGTGATTATGGACTTTCCGAATTGATTTTCCTCTAAGTTCAGTATTTTTGTGATTTTACTTTTTCCTGACAATTTACCAATTTAAGGTATACATAGTTTTCATTCATAGAAATAAATATGTGTACAGACACGAGCAAGGTACATGTAATCGAGTTATAAATACCATAACTATGAGAGAAAGGATCGTCATTTTATCAAAAAGAAAACTATCAATACGGAAAGACAAATCTTCTTATTTGCTGTGAATGTTTCCCCTGTAAAACTGAAACAGTCAAATTTATAAAAGGACAATAGAGTAATTTTCGCAGTAGAACTGGATGACACTTGATTATCTGGAGCTATTAAAAAGGATAAGAAGAATCGGTGCTTAGTTTGGCCAAAACATGTGCCTCACAACATTACTTGAACAAGTCTGCAATTAAAAAGGACGCAATTGCCCCTCAAATGAATACTTACAACCTACTGATAAACTTTATTGCTGATTGAGAAATTTTATAATCTCATCACAGTTCTACTACAAAAGACTACATATATCTGAATAAATAAAAAAACTTCTCTTTGATAAATTAAGGCATTAGTAGTTTCCGATGTTCAAATCCCGTAAATCGATTTTGAAAATAAAACTAAAAGGTAAAAAACGAAAACTGTGGTAATCGTATGAAATCCAAAGGGAGCGATATCGTGTTCGTCGACTATGATTATCTCCTGCTAAACATGCATTAACCGCAATGAAAATCCTCACTGAGCTAAAATCTCGCAACCGGGAATAGGAAACAATCAGTAGCATTACAGATTAGACGACATGTATCTAAAGATCAGGTAATGTGAAAACATGTCTTTCGTGAACTGAGGCAAAGACATATCGTATCCACCGATCAATTCTGGATAGACTGTTTGAAAAAATTAGCGTAGAGAAACCAAAAGCCATGATTATCAACCGAACTGAATGGATCAACAACGGCATTAAACCATCTTAATATCCAAACAGTTAAATATACCTCAGAAAACGATGATCTCTTGATTGTCATATGCTTTATTGCAAACTTTATTGCTGAACGCTTTAATTGCAATCTGAAAATATCTTGAAAATTAGTTGTAGTTCACTGACCAGAAATAAGGAAACATTGTCATGTACTTTTTTGTGTAGTTAATGCATATAATACACAGTAGGGATCTGTATATGCATTGGTGAGACCAGAAGCTGTGATAGGGTAATGATGATATTAATCTTTATTTGACTGTATGTGGAGCGAACGGTCTTTCATGTAAAGGAATTGATAATTTCATTTTTTTGATAACAACCAAAAGTTTTTACGTTATATAACGACTGCGTATTTTGTTTAATAACTTCTTTGTCGTCTGGTACAAGCACAGAAAGTCTTCTGAGCACTTTTAAAATTGTATTTCTTATCCTAGAAACGTTATAACTCTTTTTTTTTGTTATATAATACACTTATTCCAAATATATTATATTGTTGTTTTATGTAATCTGCCTTCTCGTATTTACCGGAATCTATTAGAAAATCAATTGCACATATGTTTACAATATAGTGTGTTATTTATGTAGTTAGCTTTATATATATTTGTGTTCATATCACGTTGACGGTCCTGTAGGTGCCTCAATTATACATTCTCTATATGCCATCTATTGTTTATCTACAAGCAGTCTTTATAGTGTTCTTTTGATTGTCTATTTATCTTACAACGATTTGTATCTGCCTCATTTGGATATATTTTTCCATCTTTATTTATCTCAAGAACATGAAAGCAAGTTTACATGTACTCTTATTCTACAATGTCTTACACGCAAGACTTGTGTATAATATCATTAACTGTTTTTTGTCTTTCCTGTTAAGTCTAGCATGCACCCTTATTGTAAAATCTCCAGGAAATTCATTCTACTAATTAATAATAATTGTTTTGAGAATGCATGACAAAGAATTGATACATGAAATTGTTTTTAAGCATAATCATGAATGTCGTGTTGACAAACGTTTTCATACATTGTCACACTTAAAACTCTTTGATGTTTTCATAATACATTTTTGAATCAATCTCTCTTCACTTTGTTGTTTTGCATAAAAAAAAATTAATTTCCTTAATTCCTTGTGTTTTTGTACCTGTAAAACTCAAATAAGGTTTTTACCTAGAGCTTCAAAATGTTGAAAATGTTTCAGGAGACGCTAGTTTAGATAAACAGTTTAAATTGAGAATCAATAAAATATACACATAGAAAGCACCACTAGGAGATCTTTTCATTTTTATATTTTCTTCTCAATTATTATACTTTATAATGTGTAATAACAGTACACAAACAATCAAAACAAATAAGAAAATGCATTTTGTAGAAATACTGTAAGAAATATGCTTCTTACTAAATGATTAAACAAAATGTAATCCGGTGTATTACAAAATTACTAACTTGTTGCTTTCTATAGACTATGGTCTGAATAAGTCAGTTGGAATTAATACGGAAGTGTCATCTAAATTGAACATGTATAGTCTTATGTTTGATATTTAGTTTTGAATATTTAAGGAACATCTAAAAAACTATTTTTTTATAAAAGTTATTGCTGTATTTCGATTTCAATAAAATTCTTGCATTTCACATGTCAACACATGGAGGTCGAGATTCGACTTGAAACCACACATTCGCAAATGAAATAAAAATTGGCATAAGACCAGCAAAAAAGTCTTAAAAAATACCGAACTCTATAAATTTTAAAGTACGTTTAATATCAATATTGGCTGCAATCAGTAACATTGGAAAGGCTACCAACAGCCATGCCTTACTTAATGATTTAGATTCCCGATCGAAATTGAATGGCTTAAACACTCGAAAAGATAACATGATCGGCTGCAATCAGTAACATTGAAAGGCTACCTACAGTCATGCCTTACTCAATGATTTAAATCCCATAAGCACTGTTTATCGGAATTGAATGGTGTAAAACTCGAAACGATATCAATATCACACTGATCGTGTCTTTAAGATTGTCTGCCTTGTCAAAAGTCATTCGACAACAGGGAATATTTTGTAATCGTCAATGGTAGTGCATACGTAATCTACTAACATTGTCTTCATAAACAATATCGAGGAAGATGTATTTTTTATCTATCATCATATGTCTTATGTCTTATGTAACGTGACTGGAATCATTGATGTAACAAAGGTCACGTGTCTATAAAACGAATAAACTTAATGGACGGGAAACAGACACAACGGTAGTACTTCATTTGCCACAGCGGCTTAACCCGGGTTAACCCGGTCGATGCTTCCGGTATAGGCACAGTCACTTCATTTGCTGTAAAATCAGCCGCCGGCGCTAATAGGCATACGCCGTCCTCGCCGGTCTTCACTCACCGGCAAGCAATCAGCCGGTCATAAAAGTATGACGGGAAGCGCAATTTTAGATAAATTATCGGAATTTAAAAGGTGAAGATTGATTTTTGTCAATCAGACTAGTATATTACATGATACTGCATTGGTTCACTATGACGATATTAAATTGCCATGCTATATTTTATTTTCAAATTTATAAAATTATCTCCGAAAAACGTTTTTATGATGAATAAGGCCTCAGAAAAAAAGATTGCATTTTAAAAATATATATTTATTGTTAATAGGTTCATCTTTTATATTCCATAGCTAAGAAAGCAAAAAAGTATAAATTTGAACTTCTGTTGCCATCTTTAAATCAGCCGGTTCCACTCGTTTTATTTGCAGCCATATTTAACCCGGTCACATGATAGGGCGAACCGGGCATAGCCCGACCTAGAACAAATGAAGCAGCCCCTACAATATCAAACCTTTGTAAACACCCCACAATTTTATTGTTTGCATTATACATGCTTAGAGGATTGCATTGAAATTCCATTTGTTTCGTTTTTAGTGTCATCTTAGAAAGTACAATGTTTAAAATGCTATTGTTTTATGCACAGTCTAATTGCCCTTCTGAATATTTTGTCTTGAAATTTATAATATTGTTTTGGAAAACACGTTGCGAGCACAATGAAATAGTATTATTCACATTTTTTTACTTGGATAGCATTCACGGCTTGTAGACGGTCTTGTCCCAACAGACCTGATTAACAGCTTTAAAGTATCCCCCGTATTATCGTGACCTACATGTAAATGTCATTAGGACTCTAAATTAGTAGACTATTTTTATAAATTAAGTTATGAATGTAACGCGTCTTCTGATTGGCTGACAATGCTTTGTCAATCAGCCCATAGACATAATTTTGTCCATGGACCGTGACGTCATCAATGATTTTCAAGAATAACATAAAATGTGGTGTATTCTGAAAAGACCTGCTTATCGATCTAATGAGTTAAGCCCGTTTCATCTTATTTTTGTAGTTTGTTCTTATATTGTTTTGTTACCCAACAGTAGCAGGTAATGGTAATGTCTGTCCAAAGTCAGGAGCATGTAATTCAGTGGTTGTCGTTTGTTACTGTATATCATATGTGTTTTTTGTTTATTGTTTTGAATATAATTCGGGCCTTCTCAGTGTTCCTGTTTACAATGTTTTACATTTGTCAATTAGTTGTCATCTAACGCTGGTTATACAATATGGCTTTTGCTCATTGTTTAAGGTCGTATCATTTTATGTCATTTTTGGTTTTAATAATCACTAATGCATTATGGGCACTTGACTTTCCATAATTGACATTGGTCTACATCGTACAAATTGTGAACTGTCGAAAAGAGCAAATGACTGAAACCCGACAATTATATAATTATAATATATAATTATATAGCCTCATACAATTAAACTGACAGTTGACCTGATGTCAATGGATATCTTATCAGTCTCTGCGCAGACATTTTATGAACCGGCGCAGAAATTTTATGAACCGATGTTATATCATAGAACGTCTCGTTCTTTTTCTTTAAAAAATTATACAAGATAACAAGGCCTTGTTAATAAATATTTCGTATCAACTTCACAAAATATACACGATGGTCTTGATGTATAGGTTTTAGGTACTGAGATTCCTTATCATCTTAATTAGGTGCTATAGTGTGCTTCTTTTATTTGTCATTGTAAATTATTCTTTTTACTGTTCAGTCTACTTTTGGTTTTATATATTTTACCTAGCTCTGTGTTTTAAGTCCCTTCATTGTATTGGTGTGCTTTGGTAGTTTCAGTATACTGTTTTTGGGGGTGGGGTGGGGGTGGGGGGGAGGGTAATGAGCTTTGTCTTTATGCCCTTTTGCTTCTTGTTTTTACATATTTGTTTGTTTTTACAGTTATAAAGGTTTTACAACACTGTTTATGTGAAAGATTCTAACTGATTTTGTTATTAAAAACGCTCCGATTCAAGCTTAAATATGAAAAATCTATCAAATATGCTAAAAAAACGTCACTTTTTAGATGGTATTTGTCAAAAATGAAAGTGGCCGCATCTGTGTTTATCCTCAACCTTTGCATATGTTATGTATTATCATCAATACAACTTACGTTTTAATACTATGAATGAACACGAATGCGGCCACTTTCATTTAAGACGGAAACCGTCTAAAATTAAACTAAAATTTTGAAGATTTCAGTAATTTAGCATGACTTAATGATGCTAGTACCCGATATGTGTGCAATGTTTTGTCAAAAACAACCCATATTTATGTACCAGAAGCATTCTTATTTCCAGTAAATAGCTAAAAGATTACATTTTCACAATTTTGTAAAACTGCTATATTTTGGGGCCAAAAAGGGGTCTTACTGAACCTACTTCTTTGACAAATATGTCGTTTTAACGTCATCACATCTCTAGTCAAAATTATAACATATATCGTAAAAAATTTAACTGTCGAGAGTGGTGAAATGTCGTAATAAACACGTTATAGTGATGGAATCTGTTTGGCTAATCGATACTATTAACGAGAAGACCTCATTTTGTGTGTAGCTTCTCTTCCTTCCCCAATAAATTAATAATCATACCCCTGTGTCCTATAGGTACCAAGCATAGTCGCATTTGTCATCCATTCTTATGATTATTCAGTTCAGGTTATTTTAGGAGAAACACGAAAAAAAAAGGCGTCCGGATATTGTTTCCGTCATTGGACGGACTTTTAAGTCATAAACAAGACTTCCGTTTAGAACAGTTTTAAAATAGCACATACATTTCAAAAGTTCTTGGGGCAGGACAATCATTTTCACGGTTTTACATATTCTATAAATAAAATGTATTTGCTATTTACTATTCCAAGTTTACTACCACGGCGGTTGTTGATGTGGTCTCTGATATATCATATCAGTGACTGCCGTGGATAGTAGATTAGGAATTGATAGTAAATAGCAAATACACTTTATTTTCTAGTATATGTATGTTCAAAGTATACAGAAAAAACAAGCAATAATGGACTTTTGAAAAAGAGAGGGGACGGCTAAAACAAAATTGTCCTGTCAAAACGGCATGTTCAGGCTAAGACTTTCAGTGATATCTTTCCTGAAATTAGCAAGTCATAAAATATTCAAATTTCTTAGATATGTATTTTTCAATCATTTATATCAAGAATGTTGAAATGATATACATTTTGTTTTTAAAACTGAGAAGAATCACAAATTGACAAAATTGACAGCATGGTAAATTTGACTAAGAAACATCACAATATGATAAATCTTTCTTATATTAACATCTATCTATATATTTTTTTAAGTTAAATTTATTCAGATAGGTTCACTTCATCTTTATTGAAAGTATGATAAAAAAAGTTTAATTGTGGAACTGTGATTTCTTTCACGATAGAAGCCCAAAAAATAGGCAAAAATTGATGAAAATGGGAAAATCATCAAAATTGGTTATTTTTAAAGGGTCGTAGCAAAAAAAGAAGTGCACCATCATATGGTTTTTTTCTTAACCAATCATTTTTTCATAGTCATATAAACCCAAAAATCAGGTTAAGAAAGAAAGTTTAATTCTAGAAATTTTTGGAAGTGTGCATCCTTAACCTACTATAACATGACAAAAAGTAGTTATTTTTGTTTATATTTGATAGAAAAAGTTGTATTATCATTGGACTTAACCCAAACATTTGTAATTCAAATTTATATTGTTTAGCCGGAAACAACTTTGATCGATATAATCATATGATACTTTTATTTTTCAGATTATTCATGATGACAAATGACACTGAATACACCATTATACAGAATATAACCATGACTAATTGTTCTAACACAAACCTGACCTGTAATCATACAGATTGGCTTTCCAAGTATAACTATGAAGATATGTTTCAAGTGGCAACGGAAATGTCACAAACGCGGAGATTTGACGAAACAACAGAAGCAGTCATAATTGCTTTTTACGCCATCTTAATCGTATTTGGTGCAACCGGAAATGGGCTTGTCTGTTATGTTGTGACTAGAAACGCGCACATGAGGACACCAAGGAATATATTTATTATCAATTTGTCGATATCAGATCTTACACTTTGCCTTTTCACACAACCATTAAATTTATACAGATTATTAAATCATTACTGGTTTCTTGGAGGATTTATGTGCAAGTTTGTAGCGATGTGCCAAGGCACTAATATATTTGTTTCAACAATTAGTATAACGGCCATTGCACTTGACAGATTTCAGGTAATTGTATATCCAACAAAAGACAGTATGAAGAAATTAGGCGCAGCAGCAGCACTTGTGTCAATTTGGATCATTTCATTTTTCATGGCAAGTCCATTATTAATATTCAACGTATATAAGGTGTCAAAGCCTATTGCTGTTCCTGTTTATTTCTATCATTGTCATGAAGATCTAACATTAATTGAAGAGAAAGGAGCGTACTCAATCGCATCTATGGTTGTTCAATACATATTACCTATTGCTATTGTAGTTGTTGCGCATGCAAGAATATGTCATAAACTCAAATACAGAATGGTCAATCAAAATAATCCAGCACAAAACACAGGTCGGTCACCCTTTCAGAAAAGGAAGAATGAACGTCAAGAAAGACGAAAAAGACGAACAAACATTTTACTAGCCTTTATTGCAAGCGTGTTTGCAATCAGCTGGTTTCCATTAAACATACTAAATATATTACTAGATGTATCAAATGGTAAACTGAAAGCATTAGAAGAAAACGTTTCCGTCGCATTTGTCGTCTGCCATATTTTAGTTCTCAGTTCTGCTTGCACAAATCCAGTACTTTACGGATGGCTAAATGAAAACTTTCGAAATGAGTTTATAAAAGTATTGTGTTGTAAGTGTTGTTATAAATTTAAGGCATCAGTACAAAATTGTTGTGCACCAATAGAAGGCACTGAAGTGCCAGTTATTATATTTACGCGGGAAACGAATGGTGCGAATGGTACGACACAGGTCGAGAAGGATGGATACTCCGTGACTGGAACTGCATTAAACTCCGTCACCGAGTTCAGATCTCAGGTTTCTTTGTAAAGAACTTTGCTGCAAATGCCTTTTTACAATACTGAAGTTTTATTAGCAATGTAGCACGTGTTTCATAATCTTATTGCAATGATTTTAATGAATACTTTTTTTGCAGGATTTATAGAACAAACACAAATCTTATTGTAGATATTGTGAATGATTCACTTTTTAATTCCTATGATTTTATTATTATTGATCTACATTGTACATGTATCTTGCACATAAACAAATATTAGTTTGTAAACTTGAAAAAACTTTTTTTTCTTCTTAATTATATATAGTATAGTAATTATGAAATCAATAGGACTAAGGCTTAAGAGCCAGTCTGTGATAAAACCATGCAAAATGGTCCAAATCCAAAATATTCCAATCAGACTGATATTTTGTATTTTAGATACCTTATATGTAATAACTACTTGTGCAAAATATTTTGAAAAAATATTCAGCCATTATTTGTGTATGCCGAACATTCGAGAATTGTCCATTTCTGTACTGCCAAAGGCAAATTTTAAGCCTATTTTAGGGTATTTTGACCTGATTTTTTTTTGTTATAGAAAAATTACAGCTAAATGATAACAAATTTCTTAACAAACGACATTCATGTTATCTATTACCAGAAAAGAGGAAGATTTAATAGTTTTATGAATATCATAGAATTGTGCCTCTTACCTAGAAAAGTGCTATATTTTGTATATTGTGATAAAGCTTGATGCCAAATATAAAGAGACTACTCCGAATAGTTCCTGATATAAATGCAACACAAATTTTGTGACGCTGACATAAACCAGTTAGTAATCCCTATGTCAATTCTTGGAGAACAGTTAACATAACAGTGATGTTAAGTTTCCTCCAAGAATGTAATCTCTAGCAATTTGAGGCTTGGGAATGAGACATGTAAGATACAGTTGAGACAAACACAAATATTTCAAATTGCAATACAATTCATTTCATTAACCGTAAAAAGAAGTGAAACATGGTTTAAATACAAGTTTTTAGTGATGAATGAAAACGATGAAGGTATTAGCAAAAAAGAGTAAAAGTTTGATAGATCTCGAAAAAAATTAACAAAATAAAGTCATCAATATCTATTTTAACTAAATATCAAACAATTTTGCAGCATCAGAGTTGAGAAAATTTTGATAAAAACAAGCATTTTGTGAGTAATGCATGGCAATACATAGTCCCTAACCCGAGACAAATTCATTGTAATGGAACAAAATTTTAACTCTATAATTTGTCATGGTGTAAACAACATAAAAATATCGAGACAAAATCTTCAACCATAATGAAAAAACTTGTTGAATTCTGACTATCTAAGTGAATTACCTATGTCGAAAGACCACAACTCTGCACACAAATTTCAGACTGGAACAAAATTGAACCACTAAATACCAAAAACATCCAAAATATCATTTGGTCTTTAAACTAGAGGCTCTAAAGAACCTCTGTCGCTCACCTTGGTCTATGTGAATATTAAACAAAGGACACAGATTGATTCATGACAAAATTGTGTTTTGGGATGGTGATGAGTTTGTAGGTCTTACTTTACTAGACATTCTTGCTGCTCACAATTATCTCTATCTATAATGAACTTGGCACAGTAGTTTCAGTGGAAAATCTAGTGAAAATTTACAAATTTTATGAAAATTGTTAAAAATTTACTATAAAGTGCAATAACTCCTTAGGAGGTCAATTGACCATTTTGGTCATGTTGACTTATTTTTAGGTTTTACTTTGCTGTACATTATTGCTGTTTACAGTTTATCTCTATCTATAATTTTATTCAAGATAATAACAAAAAAACGGCAAAATTTCCTTAAAATTACCCATTGAGGGGCAGTCACATAACAACCGGTTATCCGATTCATCTAAAAATTCCAGGGCAGATAGATCTTGACACTGATAAACAATTTCGCCTCCTGTCAGATATTCTCTAAATGCTTTGGTTTTTGAGTTATAAGCCAAAAACGGCATTTTACTCCTATGTTCTATTTTTAGCCATGGTGTGCGACCATCTTGGTTTGTTGGCCAGGTCACCAGACACATTTTTTTAAACTAGATACCCCCAATGATGATTGTGGCCAAGTTTGGTTAAATTTCGCCCAGTTGTTTCAGAGAAGAATATTTTTGTAAAAGTTAACGACGGCGGACGCCAAGTGATGAGAAAAAGCTCACTTGGCCCTGTGGGCCAGGTGAGCTAAAAAAAATAGTTATTTCCGTTTGAACAGAAATCTTCTAATGAATAAGTATTTCATCAAAAATTTCATTCTAGGAAAAAGACTTTAACTGAACAAAGAGAAAAGCTTAAAGAGTGAAAAATTAATTTGACCTGTAACTTGTCATGATAAATCAATAAACTAAATATCAAATCAAAATCTACACGCACAAAAAATGTCTGATTTGCCGAACCGACAGATAGACAGACCGACAGATCGCAACACACGTACATCATCTGCGTAGACGTTTCAAAAGCCGGTACAAAGGTTATCTCCAAAAGAGCACACTCCCACGTTCCTTTCATTAAGTGTGATCTAGGTAAACGTATTCTGAACTGTCCTCCCCTATTCTGGGGAAAAAGTTGGAGCGAGTCTCCACTATTGACGAATAAGTAAAACTCGTCCATGGTTTTGATTAAGCATTCGATCCTCTTCCTTTTATAACCACCGCCACCGCCGCCGCAAAATGCGACGCAAGAAAATTTTCGTTTTCAACACCCGTTCACCATGATCGTCTCCGGTCCGACCTCCTGCGGCAAGACGTTTTTCGTGAAGGAAGCATTGCGAAGTACCACGTGCAACCCGGTGCCGGAGAGGATCGTCTGGCTGTACTGACAACGGCAACCCCTCTACGACGAGATTCGAAAGACGGTGGTGTCCACCGTGGAATTCGTTCGCGGTATCCCGACCGAGTTGGAAGCCGATCACTTCTTCGATGCACGGACCAGAAACTTACTCGTGCTGTACGACCTGATGTCGACATCGGCCAAAGACCGTCGCATCAACGACTTGTTCACGGAAGGATCGCATCATCGGAACCTGTCGGTGGTGGCTGTGAATCAGAACCTGTATTTCGGGAAGGATCCGACTCAGAGGAGAAACTGTCACTACCTGGTCTTCTTCGACAATCTAGTCGATCACCAGCTCGTCGCCACGCTAGATAGACATATGTATCCGAGTCTGAAACACCTCTTGATGAAAACGTTCCGAGAGGCCACGAGGAGACCCTTCGGATACCTTCTGTTGGATCTGAAGGCCGCTACACCCGAACACTTGAGATTACGTAGCGACGTCTTGGGCGGAGGCGAGGACGACGCCGAAGCCGAGGACGAAGACGTCGATTCCACCGGAAGCGAATCGAACACCATGGAATTCTGGGAAGAAGACGTCGGAAGCGAATCGGACCCGATGGCTTGCCGCGCATGCGGACTGGTATTTGCGCACGCCCGGGGACTCGAGATCCATCAAGAGAGGGACTGTGGCGACGAACCATCCGCCAAACGATGCAGAACGGAAGACGACGGCGTGGAGGGAACCTACAGATTCGAACTGGAGTGTTATCTCGAAGACCTGCCGGCGACCGTGTGTTGTGCCCATGAAGTGCTTGATGAAGTCTCGAACAGGCCCCGCAGTTTCGACGTCAACACGGACGACTGCGACGGCAAGGGCATTCACTGAGTGGCGTTCCACTTCCCGCGAGAGGGACCCGGCGAATTTTTCGATTCGTTCGGTCGAGCGTCAGAAAAGTATCGATCTCGCATCAGAGACGTGTTGGACGCCAACGTACCCCGATACAAGTTCAGTCGGGTGCGAGTTCAGCCCGACGACGGCGACAGTTGTGGATTGTACTGCATACATTTCGTCAAATACAGACACAAGCACTTCACACTGGAAGATATCGTGAACGAACTCACCGCCCGAGACCCAAAGACGATCGAATCCGAATTGAAAAACATTTACCAATGAATTTGTTTGTGAATAAATAAACGTTTAAAACTAGGCATGTCGTTATTGTGGACGCCATTCATCACTCCTTCCTATATATGATTAAACAGAATGATATGCTAGACCAATGTCGGTTCGTCTAGAGTTATCTCCCATTTCCCGAGTTGCCTCCCCTCTCCATCGCTTTCAAGAGGTTGATTTTTGAATGACATGCATTGTCTGAACATATTTTCCTTATATGGTCATATCATACTTTTATATATGGAAATGTGTGTTTATTTCGATTTTCGAATGAAAATAAAGTGTTGACCTTAATTGGACATGTTTGCCTTATATGGTCATATCATACTATGGGTTATTTCCTTATATGGTCATATGTGGTTCTTTCGATTTTCCAGTGAAAATAAAGTGTTGACCCTATTTGGGTATATTTTCCTGATATGGTCATATGACAACCTCCTTTATTTCCTTATATGGTCATATACGTTGCCCTGATCTTGCATCCTGATTACTCATGTAGTAAGTCATGCCCCGATCTTGCATCCTGATGACTCATGGTTGCGTCATGATCAAATCTGACCGGCGTCCATCCGTCGTGATTCATCTTTCTTACTTCCGCTGACGTCATTAGGGCTAGTATATGCCCATATATCATACTGGGGGCGGGGCATGCGCATATGAGGTCAGCGCCTTAACGCCTTGTGTTTTTTGGGGGACTAAAACTGAACCGTCCCTACTACTCACAGACATTAACAACTATAGGTCACCGTATGGCCTTCAACAATGAGCAAAGCCCATATACGCATAGTCAGCTATAAAAGGCCCCGATAAGACAATGTAAAACAATCAAACGAGAAAACTAACCGCCTTATTTATGTTAAAAAAAAAATGAAGGAAAACAAATATGTAACACATAAACAAACGACAACCACTGAATTACAGGCTCCTGACTTGGGATAGGCACATACATAAATAATGTTGCGGGGTTAAACATGTTAGCGGGATCCCATTTACCCTCCCCTAACCTGGGACAGTGGTATAACAATACAACATAAGAACGAACTATAAAAATCAGTTGAAAAAGGCTTAACTCATCAAAACTATTACAATTAGTGCATTTTAGAGATATTTTGGGAGCATTTTTTACTAACTTTCCATTATTTGCCAAGCAAAAGTTTTTCACTTGTCTTAGAACTGATATGCACCTTTAAAAAAATCCTAAAAGTTAAAAATAATAAACATGATCTTGAGAGAAAACCCCAACTGAGTACATGTACTACATGCAAGTTATCTAATACATATGTTGCACGAACCTCTCTGGCAACCTGCCAAAAGGTAAAAAAATCTCAAAATGCATTTTGGTTTTAATGATATTCTTTGCAAAATATAGCAAGATAATGTTATATTTAAGAAATATGTCAATTATCCAGACCTTTAAAAAGTACCTAAATATGGTGGGTTTTTTTTTTTATCGCATTTTGTTTTTTAATAATTCTCAAATATGCAAATAAGGCTGTTAAATGGGAAATAGTGTGAATTAACAAAAACATTTTTTTTTATCTTAACTTCTTAATACCCAAAGATTTTGGAAATATAGAATGAAATTTAAAACAGTGTGGCTGTGGCCATTGATTGACACATTAAATTCATCCATTGACTGGGACCATTTACGTGAACGTTTGTCTGTAACGACCACTGTTCACGACGTACCTACGATAGACATTTAAACTGTGGGGTTACCAAAGGTTTCTTAACGCCTTTAATTATAAAATAATCAGGAATAACCTTTATGTTTTGATTTATATAATTGATATAAATCAAAACATCGTGTTATTTCTGATTAATTTTTCGAATTATTTTATTAAGGTGTTGAGAACCTTTGGTGATTCCATAGTTTAAGTGTCTTTAAAAAGTACATAGTGAGCAGTGGTCGTTACATACAAACGTTCACCTAAATTGTCCCAGTCAATGGATGAATTTAATGTGTCAATCAATGGCCACAGCCACATTGTTTTGAATTTCATTCTATATAATGTTGCCAAGTTATAACTACCAAATTGAATTTGGACGAAATATGAGATTTTGCATGGTTTTATGGCAGACTAAAACAAAATCTAGATTTGTAAATTTAGGCAAAAGAAAAAATTAACGTTGGTATGATTTTCCAATAGGTATTTATTTTAGATGATTTTGTGAACGTTCAGCTCTTCTTGTAACTAAGAAGTATTTTGACAACTTTACTTAGCACACTGGAATGACATATTACATTTCAAAACCTATATAATTATTAACAAACTCGAGATTTAATACAGCACAGTTTTTAAAAAACAGATGTATGTAAGGGAGTCTTTTTTACTGTACATCAACAAAAATAATTTTTTGCGTTTTTTTTATCATTCAGCTTTTTAAGTTTAATACTAAGTAACACATTTTACGAACGATAAGAGCTAAACTATTTACGATACTGAGGCAGAAATTCTTCTACTCAAAGTAAAGTTTTGTACATGTTCCAGGTTACATATAACGATACACAAATGCCTCACAATATGTAAATCACACCAGGTCTACTATATGCTACGCTCTTAGTTTAAATATTCCTACCATATGCAGAGTTCTTAATCACGCCGAGTCTACTATATGCTAAACTTTAAATCAGGCTGAATCTTCTATATATTCAAAGCTCGAAATCTACGCCCCCCTTTGTATAAGTTGTAAATACAAACAGCATCAACAATGCAATATCACTAATACACAATGCCGCTGGCAAATCACCTACCTTGACATAGAAACATTCAGATGTGTTCAATGCCAATCAACCAAATCCAGCGATGCCGTTCTCGTTGGGGTCAAGGATTCGAACTGTCAGAGATAATTGGTAACTGTGAGGTAAAAATCTTTCTGGAATATTTCACAAATATTAGCAATATAGATGCCTAAGTTACACTGCAACAAGTGTGTTACGATATTCACTAATTCAAGACAGATAAGATTAATATTTAAGTCGGAAGGCTTACCTTGTTTTTAGAATAATTCAACTTTAACTGTTGAGAGTCGACAAATATCGTCATACATGAGTAAATGTGGTGAAACATTGTTATCATCGATGATTTTTATCCTTACTTTCGTAGATTTGCCGAAAATTGTTATCTTTCTATGCGGCGTCATCAGGCATGGTCGCCTATAATCGTGACGTCAAACAGGAAATTCAGAAGAAATCAAGAAAATTTGACGTCATAATTATATTTCGACCAACCATTTGCCGAGAACAGATATTTCACAAGTAGGAGACATAATTTTTTTTTGCATCGAGCATTTTGAAAATAGCATAAAAATTAGATAAGAGTTTTTGAAAAATGCATCTGTCTTCTACGAATATACATGAATAATATTTCAAAGATATCGGTTAAAAATCAATCTTTAATGGTAAATACATGTATTCAATGAAAGAAACTATATTTTGAAGTTTGATGTCATTGGGGTGACGTCATTACATGGTAAAACAATTTTGCCAAATTAAGAGCATTGATTACATTTTAAGGACAACCAAACTAATTAGTCGAAAGTAAACCGACAGCGCTATGACAAAAATAAGACAGACCAAAAGACTAACAAAAGTATACGAAACACAAACAGGTCACTTTCGGGGACAAGGAAATGTGGTTATGACGATTGGAGCATACCTGTCGTCAGATATTCCATAACGGTTTACATAGTAGAGTTCCTAAAAATTCATTTCAAGAAGTGAATATTCAGATATTTTTTATTTTGAATAAATCTTGGGGCGGGGTTGCTTTATATGATGTTTTAACATATACGAGCCAAATTTGTATTTATCATAATTCAATGTCAAACTGTAAATCTAGGGACGTTTGCACTTTATAATAATTCATCCAAAACGTTCTTAATGCTACAATTATGGAAGAATTGTGGTAATTTTTATATCTTACTGAGTCTAGTTTCATTTTAAGGCTGTAAAATCCATGAAAAGGTATATTTATACCTAGCATAGTTACGATAAAAAATGTATCTAAGAAAATTATCAAATTAAACATTTGATTGCAAGAATTATTGATAGTGTCTATCTTAGTTTAATCGTAACTTTAAGTAAAAAAAAACTGACCATAAATCAAAATATTCTTCTATAATCTAGTTGAACAAAAAAAAGAAAATATTCATTTGCACATCTTTGGGTTTAATTTTGAGATGTTGCGAACAGTCTTTTTCCTCTAAGGAAATCTTCTTTGTGAGTTCACACAGTATCTAGCTACAATATTTACTCTATTAGGAACCCTGCGAACAACAATGTTTATACATTGTTATGACATCGCCTTGTAAATGCTGTCTTGTACAGATATTTATATATAATGTAGAATTTTAGAAATCGGTTACAAATCCATCTTTGAAGGTCAATAAATTCGTTCAATGACAAGAGAAAGAAGTACTAATTTCAACCGAAAATTTTCAGAAGAAAGCATGGCATCAAACAGTAATTAACTGAAAATGGAACCACTGCATTTATTAAGACCATAAGTTTAAAAAAAAAAAAGCTACGGTATTTTGGAGGACATCGGAAGGAAAATATTCTTCGAGATTTCTATACTTATAATGAAATATTTAGAACGAGTTACTACAATATGCATGCAACTGATAATAAAATAACTACCTGTTCCTTTATATGGTAGTTATATTTTTTATCTAAATAGATACTCTACATTGTATTTGATATTTTTAACATCTTTTGTATGAAAGAGAACAGTTCCAAAGAAAACATCTTTACAGCGAACGTTTATAATTATATTGGTCTGAAACAAGTATTCTTGATATAAGATTCAATAAAAGTTAGAATAGTACAAATGGTACAAACAATTACATAGACGATTGCACCTTGTCTGTTTAAAACGATAACAACTAAAGTAATTATAAGAAAAAACACTTGCTACGTCTCTTTTAATTTAATCATTGCAATGAAGTGCAGAAAACTTGAAACCAATCTCGCTTGCCACTAGACACCGTCCAGGCACGTATTGCATAACACTCTTGTAATTGCTCGATCATATTAAGATGTAATCAGTATGCATATGAAGCCTTTTTAAACTAATAGAATAAAGTGTACTTTATAATACAAAATCCCTACGTACTATTATACACTATAATAATCAAAAGATCAGCGGTATTATTGCAGTTATTTTCATCATCTCAAAATTCTGGTATGGCGTTTACATAGACACCTATCGAAAACCTCACTGTAAGAGCAAAGCGGTCCTTCGCAGATGTCGATGACGCAAAAATTGAAAAAAAATGCATATTTTGCTTTACATACAGAAATTATTGAAGAATAAAGACAACCACAAACCATATCAATGTATATGTTAAATAATTAAATACTTATACGAAACATTTGATTTTGCAGATGTAATAGTCCTAGTCATATTTCTTTCCAGAGCAAGTAACGGCATGCGAAGCAGGATCTTCTAACCCTTCTGGACCACCTGCAATAACCTCCTGTTTTTAATGGGGTTTGTGTTGCTCAGTCGTCAGTTTTCTATGTTGTGTTTTGTAAACTGTTGGTTTTTTTTAACCTGGCGTTATCAGTTTATTTTCGACTTTTGAGTTTGCATGTCCTTTTGCCTCTTTATCATTTCTGTCACAAACACAAATATGAGTAACAAAACAATTTTGCTCTGTTGCAAATGACGTTGTAAGTGGACGATTTAAATGCGTGTTATTTTAACATTGACAGCGGTATTTGTTTAAAAAATAAACAACACTTTTACTTAAAAAATATATGCCAATGTCATCATAAAACTTGAGGACTATAGTTTAGCACTGTTTAGGTTCATAATAACATTAACGAACATATTTGAATGGAGGATTGCACGTGTATGCATCTTGCCAGAGAATATTTTAAATATCATTTGTTGACTATTTGAATCAAATATAAGCTTGCGCCTTTGCCTGATATGTAATATTGTCATTTCGTCATTACCTATATCTATCAATATTGCTTAATCATGCATGTTGTATAATAAACGAGATAAGGTACATGTAAGAAATGTTCTGAATAATTTTGGCGGGCAACGACTCGAGAGGGTACAAATTGAATATCCAAAATGGCAAATATCACGGTATAGAGGAGAAATTGAGGCATATTCAGCAGCAGTGGTTAAAAAAAGGAAAATTCGTTTGAAATTCGAAAAAGGGTTAGAATATGCTAAAACTGCACTGGCACCAACCATTCAAAATCTGGCATTCTTGTATAAGGTGTAATTTTACATGCACATTCTTTTTAGTATTTTGTAATTCAAAAAACTAAATTCTAGAATTGAACCTCCGAATATTCAAGCTAAATCGGGTATTACGACAGGTAAATTTATTTAAAGTGTTGCCAAATGTTTAGTATTTTTTAAGTTTTCTAAGAAGTCTTCGGTCTGTTTTATTTCATTATCTAGTGTTTATTTTTGATTTTTGATTTGCCTCAACTTATCTTCAAACAATTCTTCATTGATTTCTTGCAATATTATCAGGAAACAATTATTTCTACAATGAACTGTCAACAGAAGTAAAAAACTATGGAACAGATTCCTATCCATTTTCTTTGTGTTTACCCACAGACAAATTGCTATTTACTCACACCAGAAAATTGCAGCAGAATAAATGAAATTTATCTAGAAGCAGATTGATAGGGAAGTTCAGTCGATTAATTTAAGATATGACAGAGTGGTATATTCTCATAAGATATATATCTAATATTAAATGTTCACACAATTTTTAGCAGACAGTAGCATGATATACACTATGGGACCCTGTAACTGACAATATATAAATTTGTATAAACAATTTACATTTTTCTGTTACAAGGAAACAAGAATGTTGGTCACAGAATGACTAAAGGCCATTCAACTCTTATTAACCCTAAACTATAAAAGAACATAAGGACGTAACGGGCATTTATGTTTCAGAGTAGTAAAATAAATAACACAACTTGAATATCGTGCCATTTACAAACTAAAAAAGAAAAGAACAATGTTAATTGAAATGATAAATTACAATATCTCATAAATCTAGTTTTAAACATAACTTTGCAGAAGGAAAAACAACTATACTTTATTTCGTATGAAATTGAATCAATGGAAGCAACACGTCTCTTTTGATTCTTAATTGTTCTAATAAAATCTCAAGACAGTTCTAGTGTCAACGTATATTATGTTCTGCCTAACAGAAGTTTTGCTGGAAACTATGATATACCCAGTGCTTTAACATATGTTGCTATTGTAACAAATATTGTATACCCTTAATTCCTTTATTATCAAATACTGTCATATTTCAAGAATATTTCTTCCGTATGGAATTTATATATCGAAAAACTTCTGTTCTGAGCACTATCCCTGTTCATTTTCTCACTTTGCACTATTCAGATGCAATAGAGATTCTCGCTTATACATAGTCTGATTTGAAAAAATGATAATGAATACCTTTAGATTGGGAGAATTCGCTGACTTTACATACAATCTGCAAAATACGTGTGTGTTTACGAAAGAAGGATAGGATTTTAAAATTCGGTGATGGTTTTTAAATTAAATATTTGGATGTTTTAATTATAAGTTTTTCAAATATAACTTTTCTCTTCTTTCTCAAGCATAATATTTGTACTATCGTCTGTAAACGGCTTAAAATGCTTGACGCATTATTGCATTGTACTTAGTCTATACTTAAACTGTTGATGTTACTCAGTTGGGAAGGTACGGCGTACTAGTTTTTAAGTAGATTCTAGTAATGGTAAGATTTTTAGAGAAGCAAGGACTTAACCTATTGTGAAGGCACTTGTTTGATATTGAATATCGTTTCCCTTTTTTATCTGTAAGTTACAGTTCTTTGCTGTTTCACTTGCGTTTACATGAAATAACCTTTTAGTTAATAAGCGTGCAACAATCTATCTAATAATTTGAATCATATTTCCATTTAAGAAAGGAATCCAGAGCATTTAGAATTACCTTTCTAAAAATTATAAATTCCTTCTTAAATATAATAGTACTAATTTAACTCAACATGTGGAAAATCATTTTTAAAACTATATCAGAACTTTATATATACTGATGCAACATGGAAAGACAAACACCAGATTACCATTTATCTCCTACTAGGAGTTCACTTACAACACTAATCACTGATGAGAACTCAACAGAAACGAATGGAATATTATCCGTATTGTCACACAGAAGTATCTATCTCCAGACAATGTATGATAACAAGCACGACACTTAAATCCATTTCAGCATATTGAGGTAATTATACGACTGATTGTCATTTCAACAGACACATTTCCTTTTCAGATTATAGTTGAAAACAATAGAAATGATAGAGTGTTAATTCATCACCTGCGCTCCAAAGGCTGCTTTCATGTAAATATGAGAAAATAAAACTGATTACACTACTTATATAAAAAAGTAAATCACAAGGGCAATACTAAGCGATAGGTCTCAACAATCGAAAATATGATTAGCTTAAACTCATCTTTTTTTTTTTTTAAGTTCTTAGAACTAAATTTATTGTGAATTTTTAGTAAACATTTAGTTCATCAAATGTTATCGGTTTTTGTTTAACGAACAACAAAGAAACTCAACACTAGTGAAACTCAATCTATGACAGATTTCTAAAATTTTACATCGGTAAACTACGGTAGCCTTAATTCAATAGCAGCTCGACAGAGAGGTTTAAGATACAATTCTTACTTTTTCAGTTTCAACATTAATGAAAAAGTAAAATATTGACATATCGAACGCAAGGCACTATCTATATTGAAAAGGGTGGACCAAACCTTGTGTTATAGCTAGCTAACCCTCTCAATTGTATGACAGTCACATAAAAAATCCATTATTTTGACAACAATATGTGAACAGACGTTACATGTATAAATATCAAATATAGGAGTAAACAGCAGTCAATATTGTCTTATAATCTTATTCACCATTAAAACAGACAAATATGTAAACTAAGAATAACAAAAAAGACATAAAGACAAACATGACAAACCTCATTGTCAAAAACGAAAGACAGAAATAAATAATGTATCGTAGCACAATAATGCAATGACGGGATGTATAAGTACCAAGCCATGTCAAAAAGATATTACCAAAAATAGACTAAATAGTAACATGTTTAACCCCGCCACATCATTAATATATGTGCCTGTCCCAAGTCAGGAGCCTGTATATTCAGTGGTTGTCGTTTGTTTATGTGTTACATATTTGTTTTTCGTTCATTTTTTTACATAAATAAGGCCGTTAGTTTTCTCGTTTGAATTGTTTTACATTGTCTTATCGGGGCCTTTTATAGCTGACTATGCGGTATGGGCTTTGCTCATTGTTGAAGGCCGTACGGTGACCTATAGTTGTTAATGTCTGTGTCATTTTGGTCTTTTGTGGATAGTTGTTTCATTGGCAATCATACCACATCTTCTTTTTTATAAATAGTAAAAGCAATTCTTTACAAAGACAATTAAAAGAACAATATGACTCATAATAAAGAAGATAAACAACGTCAGTACTAGAATTTAAACTGCAAGACTGTAATGGCCTGACCACTTAGTATAACCGACGATTGGGCTCAAGCAGAAAAGACTAACAGGTGCTGATACTTTTGTCAAGAGTCAATCTAACAAATGGTAAAAAGCTGAAAAACAAATAAAATACAATTTTACAATGTGTTGAATGAATGTTTCTGGTGTATGAAATGTCCAAAATAATTGATTGCACAGTCCGTTGAATCCGATAAATGTTATACTTTCAAGAACGGTTAAATTTCCAGTTTTTCAAGGAGAAAAGGTTCAATTATACGAAAGGCAATTTAAAGGCTATAAATGCAATGTTATATAAATAACTCACTCTGTGGTTAGCCATACATTGTGTCCAAGTTGACGTCTCAACGAAATGTTCTTCGTAATCGTCATGACCTTGCAGTTTTCTGTAACGGATACGTGTGAGAGAGGGAAAGGTAGCGATGATACGATGTTTTAACGTTCTTGTAAGGTTAAAGATGAATAATCCTCCTAGACTGGAACACATAAACAGATTCAGAATATAATCAAACTAACTACATAAATTGAGGAATGGCGTAACAGAATAAAGACCATCGTGTATTATTTGTGAAGTTGATACAGAATATTTATCAAGGTCTTGGTATCTTTCAATAGACTTTTTTTTTTGAAAAATTACGAGACGTTCTTTGATATAACCCTGGTTCGTCAACTTCCTGCTCAGACAATGGTGACGTTTTACAGAGTAGTAGCTGCAAGCTTTAAAATTCCGAATGAGTAATCGGATATGCAGGTGAGGTTGATATATTGCTGTTTTTGTGTGAAACCACACTTCATAAACTGGTTGATAAATGAGTTAGGTATTGATAATTCACTTGGAATTCTTAACATATATCCCCTAGAAACTAACTACAGCGAAGAACAAAAAATTTGCGAAAGCACATTTACAGATCTAACATTGTTGGGTTGATGTTTAGACGAGTTGTATATACATAATGTACACAGCCATGTATCACCATCACTGCTGGTGATCCGATGGATAAATCTGTTGTAGAGTTGTCACTGGCTCAGACGTACTTATAAACATAATTATTATCTGTGACTGTATCTTACATTTATTTGTAGGATCCTTTACTATAGATGATTTAGCTGATCTGTAAAAAAATAACATCTCCATGCCTTATATATCATGTATTGTAGTATGACGCTAGATTAAAACTGACGTGGAAAGGTAACACCCGGCCACCGAAAGCTTCATTTTAATGAAGCCCAGGTGGTCGTGTGGTCTAGCGGGACGACTACAGTGCAGGCGATTTGGTGTCTCGATATCTCAGTAGCATGGGTTCGAATCCCGGCGAGGGAAGAACACAAAATTTGCGAAAGCAAATTTACAGATCTAACATTGTTGGGTTGATGTTTAGACGAGTTGTATATAAATAATGTACACAGCCATGTATCACCATCACTGCTGGTGATCCGATGGATAAATCTGTTGTAGAGTTGTCACTGGCTCAGACGTACTTATAAACATAATTATTTTCTGTGACTGTATCTTACATTAATTTGTAGGATCCTTTACTATAGATAATTTAGCTGATCTGTAAAAAATAACATCTCCATGCCTTATATATCATGTACTGCAGTACGACGCTAGATTAAAACTGACATGGAAAGGTAACAATCGGCCACCGAAAACTTCATTTTAATGAAGCCCATGTGGTCGTGTGGTCTAGCGGGACGGCTACAGTGCAGGCGGTTTGGTGTCACGATATCTCGGTAGCATGGGTTCGAATCCCGTCGAGGGAAGAACAAAAGGTTTGCGAAAGCAAATTTACAGATCTAACATTGTTGGGTTGATATTTATACGAGTTATATATCTATATATATAGGTGTCTAAGAATGTAACTTTAACACACTAATGAGTGTTATAAAATTAATTGTTATATTTTATATATTATTCACGCAATATTTCGCTAAACAAATTAGCTTCATCGGGCGTGTGCATCTATCTAGGTGAAATCGGATGCATGACAAAAAATATCTTTGTAGCTTTAGCTACACAAAGTTCGTGTAAAAGTTTAACATATTGATTGATGATCTATATAAAACATATTTTTGCCGTTTATTGTACATAACAATTTTTAAATCTTAACAAATAGTTGTTTTACTGTAAGGTATACTCCTGGAGCAGTGTTTCGGGTGACAACTTTTTGGAGAAAGGAAGTGGTGTTTATCAGTTTATCAGTTCTGATAAACACCAGTTCCTTTCTCCAAAAAGTTGTCACCCGAAACACTGCTCCAGGAGTATACCTTACAGTCAAGCCATCAGACTAAAGCGAATTTGCTCCTCGGAATCTAAACTTAATATTGCGAAATATTGCGTGAATAATATATAAAATATAACAACTAATTTTATAACACTCATTAGTGTGTTAAAGTTACATTCTTAGACACTTATATAATTTAATTTAGTAACTGCATTAGTTTATTTATAGACTGATCCACACCTAGATAGATTGAATGTTGATTGTTGCTATTTTTAGACACTATATATATATATGTCGTGTACATTTTATTATTTTGTACAGGTTATTACTTGTACAAAAACTTTGTATGAGTAATTACTTGTATGATGCCATCATACAAGTTATTACCTGTACAAATATAATTGTACCAGTAATTACTTGTACAATTTTTGTTGAGAAAAAGATAATAACTTGTAAAACACAATATATTGAACTTGTATGTTCTCAATTGTGGAGTATTATTTTTCTTTAACTGTGTTCTCGTATTTATTTGTTTATTTATTTTTTTCGAGCCTTCGATTTTAGTCGAAAAAACGAGACATGTCAATTCAACATTACGACGGCGGCGTTGTCGTCGTTGACGTCGGCGTCCACAAATATTCGTTCTGTGGTTAAAATTTTTGAAATTATAATCATTTTCTTAAACTATGCTGGAGTTCTACCAAACATGGACAGAAACTTGTTTATGATCATATGATAGTACCCAGAAGTAAATTTTATAAAAATAAAATTGCTGTTTTTCCGTATTTTACTTGTAAATGGACTTAGTTGTTGTTCCCAGAAAACAATACATTCACTCTGTGGTTAAACTTTTTAAAATTCTAATAACTTTCTTAAACTATCCTGGATTTTTACCAAACTTGGACAGAAGCTTCTTGCAAACAAAAGATAGTATCAAGGGGAATATTTATGTTGATGTTTTTAACTCATTTTTGTTGAGCCTGCGATTACTTGTAATACGAAATGCCATGATTACTGATTACATAAGATTACACTGCAAAATGTAATCGATTACAGCTGATTACGATTACTGATTACGATAA
Organism: Mytilus edulis; assembly: GCF_963676685.1. Taxonomy (NCBI): domain Eukaryota; kingdom Metazoa; phylum Mollusca; class Bivalvia; order Mytilida; family Mytilidae; genus Mytilus; species Mytilus edulis. The sequence continues at coordinate 22,271,755 of NC_092347.1, read as the reverse complement.
CCCCATGCCTGATCAGATCTGGATACGAAAACACAATTCAAAACACTTTTAGAAAACATGCAATCTAAGACTCTTTTTCAATCGAATGTGACCGTCCGAATTTCAGTCTTTAGTTGTCTGGACTATTTATTATTGTTTGTTCGCTTTTTTCTTCTTTTTTAGCCATGTCAATTTATTTTCGACTTTTGAGTTTGAATCTCCATCTGGTACATTTGACCTCAGTACTCTAACAGTAATAATAAAACACTTTTTTCAATGGTATAGCTCAGGATTTATTAAGATAAGTTTTTGTACATTCAATATGCTTTTATTATTCATACCGAGGATGTTGTTAGCGCGACATCATATAAAAAGAAAAACAAATCATTTGGTGTAAATAAACACTTTTGAATCAATTTCAACAGTACTGAGCATTACCAGGTCTTCAACAATAAACAAAACCATATTGTATAAGAAGCTATAACAGATACGAGGGCACAAAATGTAAAATATATCTTCTCAATTGTCCATATTGGGTGGGTCGAGGTTAAACATGTTTGGAAGTGCTTTTCCAAACCTAGGTCAGTGGTGTATCTGCACAATATGTAGTGGCTGAAAGCTACTTTAATTTCCAATGCAATTTATGAACATTCTGTTTTCTCTGACTAAGTAATCGTTTATATCCGCAGGATTAAAGCTATTGGCGGACACGAGAACTAGCTAAATTTTGCTTAATACGTAGTTACTATCAGTAGTCCTGGCAATGTTGGTTTATGAAACAAAATTGAATATTAAAAACTCTTTGGTCATAGCAGAATAATACAATGAGTAGAAACGGGTCTAGTATAAAACTGAAACAAAGCTTGAAGAAAAAAAAAAAAAATTTCAGTATCAACTGACAAAAAATCAGAACGCCAGTTTTTAAAAACAGCATTTGACTAAGCATGAATGCATGATTTTAATCATGGGATTGCATGCAATTTGACGCAAACAGATTAATGACAGTCACTGTTACATTTAAGTGCTAAATATGGAACATCTAGGGCAGTTTTTGAAGTGCTGTTCAACCAATAACCGAACAATATCCAGTCATCTAGTCCATTCATTGTCGGATAAGATAGTAAAACGTTTCATTTAACCTCTTCCTTCAGCTCATAATTTATATTGCTTTATTAAAAATTAAAAAAACAACACACAAGTTACATGCTAGTCAATGCTATACGTAAGAAGAGAATGAGGATACAAAAACTCATCAAATATATAAAAATCTTAAAATAATTTGGTTCGCCAAACACGAGTTTCGTCTACACAAGACTCATCATTGGTCCTCGATCAAAACAAATGGAAGCCATTTGCATAAAACAAATATCCAAGTTACAGCCCATAAGTTCGCTTTATCATTCTGTCATACTGCTTTTGGTTTATCGACGTATGCTCTTATGCAGCGTCAATATAGATTCCTTTTTTTTAATTACATTTTTTTCATTAGTTTGGCATTATAAAAGATTTTTTTATATAAGGATTACATATATTGAAGCGTGATGTAATTTGGTATGTAAATACTTAAAACCTTCACAAACGCGTTCAAAATTGCATATGGGCAATGGTGGACGCATGACACTTTAGAAAAGGAAATTCCATAACATATGCACCAGTTAAATCCTACCTTTTTAATTCAAATATCTTGGATTAAGAATTGTGATAAAAAATGAATGAAATGTTAAAGGTGAATAAACTCTGCCAATTAAAAAAGGAAATAATATTTTGAAATAAAATGTGGCAGATATTAGGTAGAATATCGTAATATCAAGGGATGAGATTATGTGAGAAACTAATGGAAGTATTATCTTTTGCTGACAATTTCTATTATTTGTTTCATTTGGAAATGAACTAATCTATAAATACATTTGTTTAAGTCTTAATTCTAGAGAAAATAACGTTTACATAATGAAAAGAGTTGTCGATTGATACCATATTCTTTTTTCTTATTCACATGCATGTAAAAACGTTATACAAATTTAAAATGAGATAAATTAATCTATAACAAATAAATATAAAAAAATAATTGGAATGTAAGAGGACTGTTGTTACCACTGTTCTTAATAACTTGTTAGGATTAAATAATTTAAAAAATTGTTAGTGTTGACATTTTTGTCTGATTTGTTATAATATTATTTAGTTGATTGAAGTAAATAGATTAAGTTTGACCTACCGCGTGTTGATGGTATCTCTCAGGCAAAACATACTTTGTTAGTATGCCTGTACCAAGTCAGGAATACGACAGTTGTTCAACTCTTGATGTGTTTGAGCTTTTGATTTTGTCATTTGTTATTCCGATTGGAATTCGAGTTCGGTATTTTTGTTATTTAAGCGTTTAGCTTGTCTTTTTATTGTATTGTTTTCTTATTTTGGGACTGACATGTTGTTTTAACATAAACAAAAACAAAACTTAAAATCTTAATTTACTTACAGAACTTACATTTTCCAACCAAAAAACATGGAATACAACAGTTTGTCCATATTTATATATTTCTGACAAACTACATTCAAATGATACACAACTATGATAAATCAGTTGAAATTAGGTCCGTTATGGTGACTAGACCAATCTACAGCAAAACCAAAACCATGTTAACAAACAAACAGGGGCGAAAATGTTATCGAAACGAAATCCTTTTTCTTTTATTATGACGTGGCTCTGTAATATACATACCGTCATTGTGTTATTGTGCTATGGTATATTTTTGTATTCTTGTTTTTCATTTTTGCTAATGTGCTTTGTCTATATGTCTTTTGTGATTTTTTGTAACATACTTTTTTGCTTTTTATAGTGATTAAGTTTATAATATCATGTTGACTGCTGTACCCCAATTTTTGACATTTTTATCTATTATGTCTGTTTTTCAATATAATTGAATTTTAAACGAGTGTCGTACAAATGAGAGGTATAGCTTGCTTAAAAACAGTTTTAAACCACCTTTTTCTACATAAAAAAATGCTTGCACCTAGTCAGGAATATCCATTTTTCATACAATTTTTGGGAAAATGTTGGTTTTCAATGTTATTAAAATTGTAATGGTATACGTTTTCGCTATGACCTTTGGCCTTTAAATTGTTTTGTTTCAAAGGCCATATATAAGTCGAATAGATAAAATGCGCGTTTATCTTACTTAAGCCTGGTATCTTTGAAGATTTTATAATCAATAAAAATGCTAAACCTGAAAATTCTGTAAATCAATTAAAAAGAAACGTATGTGTAAATTAACATAGGTTTGCATTGCTGTATTATACTTTATGCAGTTGGCCTCCGATAGGTGTATAACGCTATATAAACGACATGTCTTATAAATAGTCATCAGCCGTTTATATTACATTTCAGCATAATGTTGTTTCGTAGATCAGTTTGAAGATTCCACATTTCTACATTCTACAGCAGTACTCCAACGTTTGTATAGGTTTTGATATTTTAAAATATTGTGTTCTCATGCATCACAGAAGAGTAATTTATCGTGTAGTAAAATTGTTACCGTTTATATTATTAATACATCCTTACAAGTAAACTTCTAATGTTTTTATGATTACTTGATATAAGTCAAAACATTAATCGATAAAATATCCATCAAAAAGCAACCCCCTTAAAACCATGTATAAATTAAAAGATATCAGGAAACACAAACGGTGACTTGACAAGTTATAACCAGTTAAAACATTCTATAGTAAAGCAATGACAGGACACCAAATTTCTCAAATTGCAAATATCGACTTTTCTGTTTATATACCTTTTTTGTTTGATTTATGAATCAATGAATGTGTTTGTAGATAGATGTTTTTGTGTTCTGTTAAATTGTTCCTTTTAAAATTGTTATATGATGATGACTGATGTACCCATATTTTGGCTATTTTATTTATTGTGTCTGTTTAGTTATCGCATCAATGTAAATATAACGGAATTTGATAAGACTGTCATCAAAGTGAGAGGGTTAGCGCTATAAAACCAGGTTTAATCCACCATTTTCTACATTTGAAAATGCCTGTACTAAGTCAGGAATATGACAGTTCTTTTCCATTCGTTTTTGATGTGTTTTGTTATTTGATTTTGCCATGTGATTATGGACTTTCCGAATTGATTTTCCTCTAAGTTCAGTATTTTTGTGATTTTACTTTTTATCATTAATATTTAAAACTTTCAAAACGAACCCTTAGAATGTTTAAATTATATAGGTCGTAAGATTAATTGTCTCGAAATTGGGGTTTCTAAGGTTAATAATTCATTTCAAAAATAATTCTCTTCTCTTGAGAAAAAGCAATACCTTATTGATGGAAATTGATATTGTGGAGGAGGACATTATTTAAATCAATATTTTAGGAGGGACACAAGGGATATATATCAATTGTTGTTTATCAACTTGATATCATACAAATATTAGTGAACTCGATCGTTTGCTAAGAAATCTCCCTCCATTGTCTCATTTTCGGATGTAAATACAAAAGCTGAAAAGTCATACATGTTTTAAGAATAGCAAAAAAAAAGAAATGTAGATGTCTTAATTTGTGTGTTTTGAAAGCAAAACTCAAAGAGCCTTAAAACAATGATGTTTTCAATAACGTTTTTCAATAAATTAATATATCTTCAGTTTTCTCTTTATGACTTGGTAAAGACCATATAAATAATTAAATGTCATAATCAACTACCACACTGTTTTCCGTTTAGATGCTAAGTCTAATTTAATCAATCAGTGCTGTTGTTATGCATTTCTATATTTTATTTCAACCGAAACAATCAGAGGAAGATATGCAAAAACGATACCCAAATAATACGTAGTATTAAAAATGCCATCAGTAGTATATGTTTATGCAAGTCTAAAAACAAAATGGATCTTATATTTATTTTATACCAAACAAAAAACAAAAATCTTGCGGCAAAGATGGTAAATCACAAACATGAGGTGCTTAATTGTTGGGTTTTTTTTAATATTTTTTTTTTCATAACATATCCGGATTTCAACAATTAATGATTTTAAGGGTCGAAATAGTATTTTGAAGGCCATATTATTTACCTCAATTTAGAATATAGTCAAATAGGATGAACAAATTATATAAACCGAAGGGAAATATAATACAAGCCCAAACGAAATAAATTTAAACACCTCTAAATTGAAAACAACGTTCAAACCTGTGATTGCGTTTGATAAAAAACGCATTTTTTTATATATATAAATATATATATATATATCATTGTTCAAAAGTCGTTAATCGATTTTAAAGAAAACGAAACCGGATTACAAAATGAAACTAAGAAAAACACTTCAACTATAAGAGGGAAACAACGGAACAACAGAAACTGCAACAAATACACGAGCTAAATATATACATAGAAACGGTAACATGGTAGATTTATGTTACGTGACAGGAATACAGTCCAATCAAACACAAGAACGCTCAGCTTTAATATAATAGTACATAACAACATGCAAACCGCCAAAAAAAATCGGAAATCTCCCATTAACAACAGCACAGGTCACTACAAACTGCAAGTCACATGAATAGATTAACGCCATAAAACGTTAAGAATTTTTGTGAATAATATATAATCTTGCAATTCATACAATGAAATGGAACAAAATTCACAGTTTGTTTCGACAAACCTTGTCCAAATGATTGTTATGCTTATGAAGGTCTTGGAAGGCTATTTTAAAATTAGTTCTGTACCGACGTCATAATTATTTGGACTTAGACACAATACAAGAAAATTAACTCGAATATTTTGACAATTAAGATATTCCTAAATACAAACAAAATGCAAACTACGAATGATAAAACGTATCCAACCCGTACTACAAGAGAAACATCATCCTAAATACATGAATATTGGGTGTATAAAAACAAAGACACGTCGTATAGCAATGCGAGTATTGAGGGATTCGTTTGCAAGGTCTAACCGAACATATCTACATGTAAATCAATATAAAATAAGGATATCTTGTATGATAATCAAAAAGAAAACAACTACAATTTCCATTCTCAATTTTACAATGTTTTCCTAAAGTCAAAATAATGAGGAAAAAAATAGGCAAATAAAGGCCATATTATAACCATCATTAATGAGCCAAACTCATACAAAATTATATTTTACTATTTCCGAAACAGTTTTGCGGATGATTTTTATTAGGGAAACTCATAGCAAAAAAAATATTAATAAGTAATTGGGTAGATATTCAAAAGATAGATTTAAAAAAAAAAAATGAAAAGGCCTTGGTTCAATTGTTTTTATAAGCTGAGTTATAACTTTATATAATGGATAAAATATGTTACTGTCCACTGTGCAAAGAATGAGAATTAACAGCTTGAAATGTCACACACAGTTCAAATCTAAAATTGAGATAAACTCATTTTTAACATCCAATATAGACTATTATTGGTTTTGATTACATAGTTTGTCCTTTCCAGTGCGTGTTCTCGGTAGGAATCATATGAAAAATTATTTTTATTGATTGCATATGATGAAGGCCTATAGTGTCAAAAATCTAGCAAGCTGAGTTGGAAGATTAATGATTGTTGACAATACTTGAGAAAACGTCTTTCATTACTGATGTCTCCAGACTTACTATTCATCACATGTGATGTATCTTGATGGATGCCGCACAATTACCATGTGTAACCAAAATCAGGAGTATGTTAAATAAAATAAATTAATATGTTATTTAGTCAAGAGAAATATCCTATCTTCTGAAAACTATTTATTGAAGAAGCTTTTGCAATTGTTATGAATGTCATCTAGAAGACAATTTAAGTTGTGTTGTGTTGTATTTTAGTTAATGCAGATATCCCGATTTCTCCTTTCAGAGCCGGATATTCATACTCAAACTAAAAATATATAAAACCAATAAATGAAACAAATTCATTTACCTCTTTTAAAGCTGTTTTCTTGAATTAAATCAGCATCAGAACTAATCTTGCCCTTCGGAAAAGTGTCAAGATACCAAATTGATAATCAGAACTCAAAAGTCAAATAAAAACCCAAATAAAAAAGAACTAAAATTGACAAAAATAAGAAAAATAAGTAGAATAAATTAACCTTCAAATCGCAACATAAAGGTAAAACAGTGACAAACAGAAACATCATTAAACACGATATACAGGCACCTCAAGTATTTTGCTACTTACAAATAGAGATGTACAGAAGAGTATTAGCGCCACACATTTTTTTGTGCAGTTTTCTTCCTATCTTTCATATCCTTTTGCGATATAACGATAAAACGCAAACCTAACGCTTGATTTCAATTATTCATTTAGTTTTGCATATATATCCGTCTGTCATTAAATTTCGGTCGTGATTTTGGATAAGAAAAGAACCATTAATACACGGCCAAATCATTATAATAAATATGCAAAGGAATAAGGGATCAGCATAATTTAACAAGAAAATAGATATGTTATTGGCATATTTTAATTATAAGGCCGAACTTTTTAAAATTTTGATTGAGTAGATAAGAGCAAAAATAAAGCCATACAATTGAAACACTGTCAAGTCAAATAGACAAAATGTTCTTACTGTGTAGAATGAATTATCAAGAAAGGAACATTTTTTTTTAATTTTGATGTAAGTAATCGTTTTTTAAAATCTCCAATTATATTAAAGATTCTTTGATAAAAAGTAATTAAATTTCCATTTAAATCTAGTGAAGTAACTGTATGATTATAGTTATCAAAGGTACCAGGATTATAATTTAGTACGCCAGACGCGCGTTTCGTCTACATAAGACTCATCAGTGACGCTCATATCAAAATATTTATAAAGCCATACAAGTACAAAGTTGAAGAGCATTGAAGATCCAAAATTCCAAAAAGTTGTGCCAAATACGGCTACGGTAATAATCTATGCCGGGGATAAAAAAAAATTCTTAGTTTTTCGAAAAATTCGAAGTTTTGTAAACAGGAAATTCATAAAATGACCACTTTATTGATATTCATGTCAACACCGAAGTATTGACTACTGGGCTGGTGATACCCTCGGGGACGAAACGTCCAGCAGCATTGGCATCGACCCAGTGGTGTAAATAGTTATCAAAGGTACCAGGATTATAATTTAGTACGCCAGACGCGCGTTTCGTCTACATAAGACTCATCAGTGACGCTCATATCAAAATATTTATAAAGCCAAACAAGTACAAAGTTGAAGAGCATTGAGGATCCAAAATTCCAAAAAAGTTGTGCCAAATACGGCTAAGGTAATAATCTATAGCTATGCCTGGGATAAAAAAAATCCTTAGTTTTTCGAAAAATTCAAAGTTTTGTATACAGGAAATTCATAAAAATGACCCCTTTATTGATATTCATGTCAACACCGAAGTGTTGACTACTGGGCTGGTAATACCCCCCGGGGACGAAACGTCCAGCAGCAGTGGCATCGACCCAGTGGTGTAAATAGTTATCAAAGGTACCAGGATTATAATTTAGTATGACACGTTTGCATGCGTGCGTAAATGAAAGCATTATTTTGTTTAGCTTTAATGTTTTATCGTTTCATTAGTGTGCAATGAAGGCAATTCCAGCATCACGTATCATGCAAATTGGCATAAATTTACCAAATATTCCAGTATTTAAATTGTGTACGCCAAACATTCGTTTTGTCTAATTATAAATAAAGACTCACCAGTGACGCCCTAATCGAAAACGATAACAAGGCCAAATAAAGTACACAGTTTAAAAGCATAAAGGACCCAAAATTTCGAAAATTGTGCTAAGTACTGTTATTGTTTTTTACTTCCTAGGGTGGACAATCCATAGTAATTTGAAAAATGAATAGTTAAGGTAGCACAATACAAAGATTTTGTCACTCCCAATCAGACAACTTTAAACTGATGTAATTCATTTCATCCTTCTTTATATTTTATAAATGAGATACCAAAAGAAAGAAGAAAGATTAATCTTTCAAGTTGTGATAATTTCATTATGACATAATTATTACATAATTAATTATTATGTAATTAGAAGCTATATTGTGATGTCCACACTTGAATGAATTTAGCTTCTTCGTTCTTCATAGCATCCCAAAATATTTTATATATTCTTGTACAACACAGCTTGACCTCCAAAACTGTGTCTCAGATTTCCAAAAACATCAATAGAACAAATTTTATACCCAATTGAATTTAGTGGACTCTTATGAATTGATTTTGCAAACTTCATTGAAGATTGATGAGAGAATGAAATACAATAGGAAAAATCTGAGACACAGTTTTGGAGGTCAAACTGTGTTGTGGAAGAATCTATAAAATATTTTGGGATGCTATGAATAACAAAGAAGCTAAATTCATTCAAGTATAGACATCACAATATGGCAACTAATTACATAACAATTAATGATGTAATAATTATGTCATAATGAAATTATCACAATTTGAAAGATTAATCCTTCTTCTTTCTTTTGGTACCTCTTTTATAAAATATAAAGAAAGATAAGTGGAATTATATCAGTTTAAAGATGTCTGATTGGGGATGAAAAATCTTTGTATTGTGCTACCTTAAATTAACAGTTAAAAGAAAAATGTAAAATAACAGGTAAATTAAATACGGAAAGTCTATTATCGAATGGTAATTTTCAAAGCTCTAAGCCATCAAAAACGAATTGAAAATAACGGTCTTGTCCTTGACTTGGTACATGCATTATATCATGTGGAAAACAGTGGATTAAACCTAGTTTTAAACCTTGCTAAATCTATTGTTTGCATGACAAGCGTAGAGAATTTTAATATGTGAGCAAAAAAATCAGAGCTGACTGCTATGCTGGTGATACCGTATAGTAGGAAACCTCAACCATAGCTTTTTTCGAAACAGTGGTTGCAAAACGATTCACCAGAGATACTTAGATAAAGCTTAATTATTATTAATCAATAAAAGGACTTCGAATTCATACAAAAATAGCTTTTTGCATAAATGAAGCCTCCAAATTGTTGGTAGCAATACTCCGAGTTTTTCTTCAATCGTTTTGACGAAAGTCATGTATATAGAACAACTATAACATCAATATAGAATTCTATTATCCATCATTGTAAATATGTATAATGTAACGAAAATTGGCAGTCATATGTTATTGTATCCAGGAAAAGTAAGATCAAGAAAGTCAAATAGCCCTCAATACTTTTATTCATCCAGCTACAATCACAATGCATTAAAAAGTCTTTAATATTCGCTGTTGAATTTATTCACAGCATGTATAAACAGGGAGATATAAATCTGACATGTGGGACGGACACTCGCATATTATATATACAGATGTCAAATTGACCTTATCAGCGTATATCGAAATTATCCTTTATTTATTTTTATAGCGTGAATTCTTAAATAGGTAATGACTTACATATTGAACTTTGTAAAAGTACGATAAACTTCACCTTGCTATCATCTCATTTCTGTTAGTAAACGAGGTATGCATAAAAAGTAAAATCACAAAAATACTGAACTCCGGGGAAAATTCAAAACAGAAAGTCTCTAATCAAATGACAAAATCAAATGATAAAACACATCATACGAATGGACAAAAACTGTCATATTCCTGATTTCGTACAGGCATTTTCAAATGTAGAAAAGAGGTTTAGCGCTATAAAACCAGGTTTAATCCACCATTTTCTACATTTGAAAATGCCTGTACCAAGTCAGGAATATGACAGTTCTTGTCGATTCATTTTTTATGTGTTTTGTCATTTGATTTTGCCATGTTATTATGAACTTTACGATTGGATTGTCCTCTGAGTTCCGTATTTTTGTGATTTTACTTTTTTGGAACCTGGTTTTATAGCGCTTAACCTCTCACTTGTATGACAGTCGCATCAAATTCCGTTATTGTATTTTTTAAAACGAAGGTTTTAAGATCTTTTTATTTACCAAACGAAATAACAACTTGAAAAGTATTTGAAAACTATGAGGAGGAAGATAACCAATGACACTGTGTCACAAGACCAATAACTATTGTCCATACCATGCACAGATACAACACCAATAACTATTGTCCATACCATGCACAGATACAACACAAAATTTAAGGTATTTGGCAATTCAAAAATCCTTAAAAGACTTGTAAGTGGGAAAACAGTAACATTGTCTACATAACTGGTCCTTCTACACATCTATTTTTGTTCAGTTTTAATTCCCGATTATTGTACATGTATTTATATTCCCTTTTATTACGAAGGCCTCTCTTCTTCCTGATTTGGTCCTTAATTCTTATAAGGATGACTTCATACAGAAGAAAAAGATGTTAACAGTAACCTTTAACTTACTCCCCGCTATATAGATGATATTTTCTCACTTAATAGTTCAAAATTTGGTGACTATATCCTATTGAACTTGAGATAAAGGAAAACAACAGATAAAGTCTGTTTCATATCGTGACTCACAACTAGAAATTGACAATGAAATTCGGTTTTAAATTTTGAATTTTTGGAATTTTTTTAAATTTGGAATTTTGGATCTTCAATGCTCTTCAACTTCGTACTTGTTTGGCTTTATAAATATTTTGATATGAGCGTCACTGATGAGTCTTATGTAGACGAAACGCGCGTCTGGCGTACAAAATTATAATCCTGATACCTTTGATAACTATTTACACCACTGGGTCGATGCCACTGCTGGTGGACGTGTCGTCCCCGAGGGTATCACCAGCCCAGTAGTCAACACTTCGGTGTTGACATGAATATCAATAATGTGGTCATTTTTATAAATTTCCTGTTTCCCAAACTTAAAATTTTTGAAAAAAAACTAAGGATTTTCTTATACCAGGCATAGATTACCTTAGCCGTATTTGGAACAACTTTTTGGAATTTTGGATCTTCAATGCTCTTCAACTTTGTACTTGTTTGGCTTTATAAATATTTTGATATGAGCGTCACTGATGAGTCTTATGTAGACGAAACGCGCGTCTGGCGTACAAAATTATAATCCTGATACCTTTGATAACTATTTACACCACTGGGTCGATGCCACTGCTGGTGGACGTGTCGTCCCCGAGGGTATCACCAGCCCAGTAGTCAACACTTCGGTGTTGACATGAATATCAATAATGTGGTCATTTTCATAAATTTCCTGTTTCCCAAACTTTAAATTTTTTTAAAAAACTAAGGATTTTCTTATACCAGGCATAGATTACCTTAGCCGTATTTGGAACAACTTTTTGGAATTTTGGATCTTCAATGCTCTTCAACTTTGTACTTGTTTGGCTTTATAAATATTTTGATATGAGCGTCACTGATGAGTCTTATGTAGACGAAACGCGCGTCTGGCGTACAAAATTATAATCCTGGTACCTTTGATAACTAATTAAACAAAATAAAAGCAGATGATTTGATCTGTCTAAAAGTGAACTTTATATTTTTATGTTACAACATTCCAGCAGCCTCTGCATACAGAGTACATATCTCCCAGTTAATGCCATATTTCAGGGCGTATTTCTCCTATCATAAGTTTTGCAAACCTGTCCAATATTCCCTGAGTATGACCTACCTGGTTTGTACTACTAGTAAAATGAGGAGCATAATAGATACTACATGTAGAGGAGTAGCCGCGAATCATTCCAGATGGTCTGAGATGATCCCAATATATATTTCTGGGCTTCGAGATGTTAGTTTTAGTTTAAGTGCTATGTTGTGTTTTGTGTACTATTGTTTGTCTGTTTGTCTTTTCATTTTGTAACCTTTTCGTTGTCAGTTTATATTCGACGTATTAGTTTACATGTTCCTTCGGTATCTGACGCCTCTGTCTTAGATTATGTTGTAACTGTACATCAGTAATATTCCAACGAAATGCGTGTGCCATCATCATTCTTACAAACCAGCTATGAACAATTGAACAATAGACCACAACCGATCTACGATCAGACCTATTGACTGCAAACACTATTAGATACATTAAAAGAAACAGGAATTTATAAAGAATTGCAACATTTTACTGCATTTTGTTTGTTTTAAACAATTCTGCGTTCTGTCTTGTCTAATCAAGAACGAATGTGATAAAACGCATTATAAGATAAAAAGAAACTACTCTCTGTGATATTGGCCTACATATATTATAAAACATGAATACATGTAAAACCATAATAACCAAAACTGGTTTAAAGACTTAAAATCATCACATTGGTATAAAGTAAAATCACAAAAATACTAAAATCCGAGGACAAATTCAAAACGGAAAGTTCCTAATAAAATGGCAAAATCAAATGATAAAACACATCAAACGAATGGACAGCAACTGTCATACTCCTGATTTGGTACAGGCATTTTCGAATGTAGAATATGGTGGATTGAACCTGGTTTTTTTTAGCGCTAAACCTCTCACTTGTATGAGGGTCGCGTCTATTCCATTATAATTACAACGGTGCGTGAACAAAGCAGACATAAAAGGTAAAATAGTCAAAATATAGTCAAAATATGGGTACATCACTGTGTCAAAATTTCAAAACAAACAAATACATCATTTATCATTTATATGTCATTTCCAGTACAGTAAGCTACGGTATTTGGCAGAGTATGGGTCATTAACGCAATAAAGTGAAACATAAAGCAGAAAGGGACACGTCATAAAGTTGCTCGCAAAGAAGATAACATTTTTTTTACTGCTGTAAGATAACACATTTTTGACTGCTGTATTGCTGTGTTGAACACTTTCACCTATTGTGTCTGTTTGTTCTGTTCACGCATTGTTGTCAATATAATGGAATTTTATGCAACTTTCGTAGAAGTGAGAGGTTTAGTGGACACATATATCATGTTATGGAGGGGTATTTGCGAAAAATACCAGACAAGGGACTGTGAAATTTCCCAAGCCGCTAAGCGAGTGAAATTTGGTCCCAAGACTGGTATTTTTCGCAAATACCCCTCCATAACATGATATGCAGTATCTGTTTAATTACACCGAATAGATTTTGATTGATACTGTGTTATATTGTAACGTCAAGGTATCTATATGTGTAAACGTCATTGTTATTCCATCATTAAATCGTTCATTTGTACAGACGTATTGTTTCTCCTTTATATGTATCTATCTCTTACAGTTTTCGGTTTAACTCTATCAATAGTGTTTAACCATGATGACGTTGTCTTAGTTAACAATCGGGATAAATGAGAAAGATTCCGAATAATTTTGGCGGGAACATGCTCGCGAGGGTAAAAAAGGAATAGCTAAAATGCTAAATACCAGGGTATTTGAGGCAAATTCATCGGCAGTGAGGAAAAAAAGTTAGAATATGAAAAAAATACACTGGTTTTCAACCAATCAAAATGCAGCATTCTTACATAAGGTGTAATTACTCGCTAAAAACCATGTTTAATCCACCATTAAAAAAACTGTACCAAGTCAGGATATGAAAGATGTTATCATTGCTTTTGATGTGTTTTAGCTTTTACTGCCGCCTTTTGATTACAGACTTCCCGGTTTTTTTGTTGTTGTTTTTTTTAAATTTCATTGATAAATGGAACGATTATTTTAGGATTTTAAACAAGTTCCTACATATTTATTTTCTGATTTGACCGTTGGCTCCTTTATTATATTGCTTGTATTAAATTGCTATTTAACATTTTGATACCTGCGATCTGTATGGTTTAATACAGTACGTAATGTGATAACTTTCAAAACCTTTAGTACATGTACACACACGTTGCGTTTTACTGACTAAAGTAACCTTACAAAAGTTACAGCGTCTTAAAGAAGAGTTGAAATATTTGTGATGATACTACCAGATGTAGTTTTATTCAAAAAAAAAATTTAAACCATGTTTCGAGCTTAATTGATGAAACTTGGTACACGTGTTTGACACCCTGGATTCGTTCAATGAGCCTGTGTTTGCATAGCCATAGATAAACATTGTAATTTCTTTTGATGTAAATTCACTGTTCATGAAATGTGACACATCGCAATGTTTGTTCTATCCTAAGACATACATAAACGATAATTTTTAGTTTTTGCTGAATGTTTTGAAATTTTGCTTTTTAATGTTTTTAATTAGTAATTAATTTGACCGTCCAACAGTTTTGATTCGAATGCCACTATGAAGGGTCTCATATGAAACCCGCGCCTGACGTACTAAATCTTGGCAAGATATTTATGATGAGGTTTTACAACCACCTTGTCGATACCATCGCTGTTGGACGTTTTGATCAAATGATATCACCCGGCTAGTAGTTATTATCGATGTGGTGCTATAAAATATTATTTACATGGTTATTTCAAGTGACTTTTTATAAAAAGTAGAATTTTGGAACGTACAGGTTTTATTTTCACCAACATGCATAAATAGCCTTGAGCTATGTTGGCATAACACTTTAAAATGTCTTATTTGCAACGTTCATCAATGTTACAATTTTGATTTCAACGTTCGGAATTCCATTGATGCGTCTTATGTAGACACAATGTCATACAATATATTTAGCCCATTACCTTTGATGAGTAAATATACCAAAAATCAAGCTTCAGTTATATTGAGTTAACTTTCAATATTTGTCTGTAATAAATATATGATTTACGTTTTTACAGCTTTACTTGATGCTATTGTATTTACTTGTGAAAAAGTATATCATATTTTTTGTAAAGAAGTATATCATTGTTTTTTTTATATATATATTTAAACATCGAACAACTTTTTAGCATGTTTTTTAACATTTATTTAATAACAACCAGTTGTTGGGGGGTCTGAGTTGCTTTGTCTTTAATTTTCTATGTTGTGTCATGTGTATTCTTGTTTGCCTATCTATCGTTTTTCTTCTTTACATTGCGTTGTCAGTTTATCTTCTATTTATGAGTTTGAATGTACACTTAACATGGTTCGCATTGACAAGTCCGTCCTCTTAGGATGAATAACCTTCATTAATACGTTAAAATTGTGATGAATTTTATTGATGAATATCTTAAAGACACAATTAGTAGTTGTTCATCTTCATTATTTTCGATTGACTTACTATTCATCATGTATGTGGAAAATATTGAATAGGGGTAATTGAACGTTCATTAAACTAAGGTTCACTTGATGTTGTAGAATACATTTTACAGGCTGATTGCAATATTAAAATAATTGTGTTGCTCACAGAATATTATACATGAGATATGATGAGAATAAAATTGTGTCATTCAGTAATTTGTTTAGTTTGTTTCTGTGTGTTTTATATTTTCATGTTGTGCCGTTGTTCTTCTCTTATATTTAATGCGTTTTCCTCAGTTTTAGTTTGTAACCCGCATTTGGTTTTTACCTATTGATTTATGAGCTTCGAACAGCGGTATACTACTGTTGCCTTTTTTTGATATAAAAAATATTACACGGAAATGATGCTCTTCATCGGATGTCTACGAACAGACATTAACTATTGCGTAAAGTATGGACGCGAGTAATTTAAATAAACCGTATGGTGGTTTTATATGTAATATATATTTCGACGTCCAAATCTGACTTTATAATGAAATAAGATTCCAAATCAACGCCTAATCATATGAACTTCTAATCGACGTTTTTGTAGTCCTCTAATCTTTTTTACGGACTTGCAGCCGAGACGTCACAACTTTATAGAAAGATAACAAATGTCATGCGTATCATTTGATCAAGACGTTGTCCTAATACAAATTGTTGATTTCATCTAAAAACTCGAAACGTAGATAAAAATGACATGCAGAAAACAATGATATACTTCTCAAAAATTAACCGTACTCCTTTATTCTAAATACTGTTTGAGACTGTATATTGACCGTAGATCTCTTTCGATTATCTTTATATTTGGGGTTTTGTCTCATTGTCTTATATCAAAATGTCATTCATTTAATACATGTGAAAGAGAAAAAACAAGATAGATCGAGGGGATAAACTTTTTTCACTAATATGTCAATATATGTAATATGATGTCGGTGGTTGTCTTATTGTCATTTTCTTATGCTTGTCCTTTGATGCTTTTAAAAAGTCATTTATTTCGGATCGGATGTTGCCTACTTTGTTGTTCCTTCTTATATGCGTTAATTGAGTCTTTCAGATTAGAAAATAAATATAAATGAAATTAATTAGTCTCTTCAATCAGCTTTTCACAATGATAGAAAAATAAAAATAATATAAAAAAAACCAATCAATTAAATGATATATATGACATCGATGGAAGACATAAATCGCTCGCACGTCGTTCAGAAATACTGAGGTCCTAGTAATCACATAATCACCATTTTTTTGCCAATATAATCACATAATCATTAAATATTTGCTTATCTTTAGTAATCAAATAATCATAAACTAAAAATACAGTCCTAGGTAATCAAATAATCATGAAATATTTGGCTTAATAATCAAATAATCATTAAAAAAACGGCCAAGTAATCACATAATCAAAAACCCCATGAGGGCCCTCACCTACCAAATTATACTTTTTACCTTTTATGTTAGACATTATTACCTATTGTGTCTGTTTGTTTTGTTCACGCATCATTATCAATATTATTAAATTTGATGCAACTGTCGTTCAAAAGAGAGGTTTAGCGCTATAAAACCAGGTTCAATCCACCATTTCTACATTTGAAACCAAGCAGGAAATATGACAGTTGTTGTCCATTCGTTTAATGTGTTTTGTCATTTGATTTTGCCATGTGATTAGGGACTTTCCGATTGAATTTTCCTCGGAGTTCAGTATTTTTATGATTTTACTTTTTATTGAACAAAGGTACAAATATTGCTTCGTTTTTTCCCTTTTATATCTTATGTAATTGAAGGCCTATATCAGCATGTTTGTGATTTTAGTTTTTATTGGAAAAAGGTACAAAAATTGCTTCGTTATTTTCCTTTTATATCTTATGTAATGGAAGGCCTATATCGTTTGTGTATGTTTTTGGGGTTCATCTATGAGAATATATACTTAAGAAATAATTCATTGGAGCTTGAATATATCGTGATTTTACCACGGGTTTGCCCTTTAAGACAAATATTTTACCCTTAGCGATAGCGAGGGGTACAATATCGGCATAAAATCATGATATATTCAAGCCCCCTTTAATCATTTCGATTGTAATAGGAAGAATACGGCAATTGTTTTGGATCATAGCGCTCTAGGTGATGGCATTTTTGCCGTTCCTGTAAATAAACGCACTATTAGATTGGCGTAAATAACGGAGAAAACTGAATTAATGATGATGCTTAAACTATTTACAATAACATATTTAGATAAGTTTGGATGAATCTAAATGATTATTGTACTTATATGTCTCATCTGTATACAAAAATGGCTAATATAACACATTTTAACATCATTTGTTTACGTTTCGTTGTTGTGATGATTTTAGGTTTCATAAGCGTGTATTTTCACCTAAAGTGCTTATATTCTGACGTCATTGCTCTATGTCTTTTGGTAGCTCATTCATAAAAACACATATGCCGTGGGAGTACAATTGGAACAGCCCTAACAATATATTCATATTTTACCACGGGTTTGTACTGAAAGCGTTTGAAGGACATCATGTTAGAATGCATATTTTATGTCGAACCAAGGTTAAAGATGAAGAAATTTCTCATTTTTCTAGGTATCATTAATCTTACATATAATAATTCATCAAAATGAAGAAAACCTCTAGAAAGATTAAACAGTCACATATCATACAAATTGTATGATAAATTAATGGCGTATCTTGAAATAAATCTTAGCAATTTATAAAATTCTAATTAAAATGGTGTAATTCACCACAAACCATATAGAATCCATTATCAAATAATAGGAAACCATTGGTATCATGTATTAACTATAATCATTTTCTAATGCTTGTCCTTTAATGCTTTTATAAAGTCAATTATTTCGGATCGGATGTTGCCTACTTTGTTGTTCCTTCTCATATGCGTTAATTGCGTCTTTCAGATTAGAAAATAAATATAAATGAATATCATTAGTCTCTTTAATCAGCTTTTCACAATGATAGAAGAATAAAAATAATATATAAAAAAAAGCCCGGAATATGACAGTTGTTGTCCATTCGTTTAATGTGTTTTGTCATTTGATTTTGCCATGTGATTAGGGACTTTCCGATTGAATTTTCCTCGGAGTTCAGTATATTTATTATTTTACTTTTTATTGAACAAAGGTACAAAAATTGCTTCGTTGTTTTCCTTTAATTTCTTATGTAATTGAAGGCCTATATCAGCATGTTTGTGATTTTAGTTTTTATTGGAAAAAGGTACAAAAATTGCTTCGTTATTTTCCTTTTATATCTTATGTAATTGGAGGATATCGTTTGTGTATTTTTTTGGGGTTCATCTTTGAGAATATATACTTAAGAAATAATTCATTGGGGCTTGAATATACTACTGTTACCTTTATTTAGGATCATTTGTTTACGTTTCATTGTTGTGATGATTTTAGGTTTCATAAGCGTGTATTTTTACCTAAAGTGCTTATATTCTGACGGCATTGCTCTATGGCTTTTGGTAGCTCATTCATAAAAACACATATGACGTGGGAGTACAATAAGAACAGCCCTAACAATATTTTCATATTTTACCACGGGTGTGTACTGAAAGCGTTTGAAGGACATTATGTTAGAATGCATAATTTATGTCGAACGAAGGTTAAAGGTGAAGAAATTTCTCATTATTCTAGGTATCATTAATCTTACATATAATAATTCATCAAAATGAAGAAAACCTCTAGAAAGATTAAACAGTCACATATCATACAAATTGTATGATAAATTAATGGCGTATCTTGAAATAAATCTTAGCAATTTATAAAATTCTAATTAAAATGGTAAAATTCACCACAAACAATATGGAATCCATTATCAAATAATAGGAAAGCATTGGTATCATGTATTAACTACAATCACGATTATCTTTATTGGCGGGGTATTGGTTTTTTTTTAATATAAGTTAAAACATCCAGTTCGAAAATCTTTCGGCTTTAGTTAATATTTTTTTGTAATAAAAATCTTCAGAGAAATTAAAGGTCTTGGTTTTAAAGCCTGAAAAAAAAATCATAAAAATTATTTATAAATAATTGAATTCTTCTAGATTAAACCGTGTACTGTAAATTGTATTTTATTTTACATACATTTTAGATTATAAAAAGCTGAACAAACAACTGCATATATTGTATTCGATCCAAGTAAAACCACACATTTTGAGTTATCTTACAAAAATTGATAGTTGATCATTTTTTATTATGATTCAAAGAAAATTGTAGATTATGGCTGAATAAGAAAAGACAGGTGCGAGTAGTATATGAATTTAATCGTCTGATACGTAAGTGACTTTTACGTTTTATCTGCAATACTTTTTGGAAAAAAGTATACTCGCCTGTTCTTCCTATAGCGTTATTGTAAATTCGATGACCACATATGTTGGCTGACTTTCAATAGCTATACATTCATTGCTATTTATATGTTGGGTCTTTTATCATTTTTTAGTTTCTATCATGCCGATCTGATGAGTAAAATTATTTACCAGATGATTTTAACAATTTGTTCAAATGTAGTCACGTCGAACCACTGTCTCAGAATAGGAGAGTATTGACTCTCAAACATATATTTGATCGTTAGATACCAGTGAAATAGTATAATCTGTAATATCGACTGTGACACACGATTGAATGTAGATTTGCATGACAGGTGATGCATGCTTAGTAGAAGTCACCTAAATGACGATGCATACCGCTCGCTGTTTTGAACTTTATGCGAAACCCACATTATTTGATAATCTTAATTTGTCTCTTTTTATTCGTTTAAGGAGATTTGAGTGTGAACTCAGCTGCATTCCCCGAAACATTAGAACACTGTAAATAACATAATGACACTCAGTTACTGAAAAATAGTTCTAAACCATAATACTTATTTTTTAGGGAGGCGGAATTTACCTAAGGCAAATTTAAACTAACAAGTCGAAAACAATCTGACAACGTCATGACAAAAAGACAAAAATCAATTTACAACAAACAAGATAGAAAACTAGACATTAAGCAACACAAAACCTACTAAAATACCATATACCGTTTAAAAGTACAAGTCGATTCTGTATACTGTATTGGTGATTTATCACTGATTTTTTTTCTTCATTAAGCACATTGAATCATTCTAAACCCAGATCAACCAGAGAAGTTGTAAAACAATTAGAAAAAAAAATGATATCACCAAGAGGCGATTATCAATGATCATACACAATTTGCCAGAAACTTTAATAGTGTCAAAACATACTTCATTTGATCCTTCCATGTAAGAATTTCCTTATCAAAGTATATTCGTCCTTTAAAGATCATCGTCTTTTTTTTGTATTAAAGTAGAAAAAAAGTTTTGATTTATCAGAGGTAACGAAAGGATTGAAACATAGCAGGTTTCCAAAATCAATTAAATGTAAGATTTCCTTCTTAGCGATATAACTGTTGATGAAGGTTATTTCAGAAACCCATGTAGTGTGAACAGGAAATACATTATTTACTGTTTATTGTATTACAGTAGGCATTAATTACCTAACGGATTTCCATCCAATTAAGTATAAGTATGGCAAGTGAAGTTCATCCAAGGGTTGTAAACATACAAACAAAAATAAATTGTTTAAGTTATGATGAAATTGTATCAAATTAACATGCTTGATTTATGCTTCTTTACATGAAGTTAAACAGTTTTCAAAGGATAATCTTTCATTTTGACAATTATTGAAAGTCGCGTTTTAAAAACAATCTATTACCTTTTACTAAAACATACATAAAAATTATATTTTTTAATAACTCTCGCTGTCTTTCATGTAGAAATATGTGTTCATTTTTAATGTGGATGACAAATGTTTTTGGAGATACTGTCACAACTTACGCTTAAAAACAAGACAAACAAGTGAAACTGCGAGCTACTGCTCACTGATGATACCCCCGCCGCAAGTGGATAATATTAATAGTGTAAAAATATGGAAGTGTTCGGTAAACAGGAAGTTGTCGAGTGATGAATCTGAAAACGCATCACACGGTATAGCTGACTTTTAAAAATCCTGAAACCAAATTTCAGAAATCCTTGTATTGTAGTTCCTGAGAAAAATGTGACGAAAATTTTTAACTTGGTTATCATGTGTAAAATCATACAAGTGTTCGGTAAACAGGAAGTTGTCGAGTGATGAATCTGAAAACGCATCACACGGTATAGCTGACTTATATAAATCCTGAAACCAAATTTCAGAAATCCTTGTATTGTAGTTCCTGAGAAAAATGTGACGAAAATTTTCAACTTGGCTATCATGTGTAAAATCATACAAGTGTTCGGTAAACAGGAAGTTGTCTAGTGATGAATCTGAAAACGCATCACACGGTATAGCTGACTTATATAAATCCTGAAACCAAATTTCAGAAATCCTTGTATTGTAGTTCCTGAGTAAATGTGACGAAAATTTTCAACTTGGCTATCATGTGTAAAATCAGACAAGTGTTCGGTAAACAGGAAGTTGTCAAGTGATGAATCTGAAAACGCATCACACGGTATGGCTGACATATATAAATGTTGATACCAAATTACAGAAAGGGTGGATGTGTAGTTCCTGAGAAAAATGTGACGAAAGTTTCACGGGACGGACTGACTGACGGACGGACTGATGGACGGACGGACTGACAGACAGAGGTAAAACAGTATACCCCCCCCCCCTTTTTTAAAGCGGGGGTATAAAAAGGCGTGTTCGTCTAGAGAGCAATACCTTGCTGAGTCAAACCAAAAACTTGAAAATATATTATTATAACAATAAACGATATCAATTATACTGCACTACATACACATTTCGAAAAAGAGTCTTTTTAGAGATGTTTGCATTGATGACATATTATTTCATTATACTTTATTTCTGAATAACGAGAATTTAGCAAACGTTGAGCGACAAGTATACTTTTGAATGTCCGAAAGAACTTAAACATGCTGTCTAGTGGTAATTCAATCGATCTAAAATGATGTTGGTTCTGCGGAAAAGGGTAAAATAATATTGTCTTTGTATGTAACTCAGAAATACTTTGAAGCTGTTATCTTGCGTAGTGGTTTTAACCGTATGAGGATTCTAAAAAATTCATTAGACCTTCTAGATAGATTTCAATCTCGATCTTCCACTTATATTAGTTCTATAAAACTTTTGAATTTTTAATCCCGTATACCAATGCAATTTTGCCCATATAATATCGAAAAATCGTCTTAAAAAAATAATCCACAATGCTTCTCGATATGTATTTAGAAGCATATGTTATAATATAATTTTATTACTTTCAGATACCGTACGGTCTATTTTGTTAATAGTGGACAAAAAAGAAAAACACAACCTGTAGCGTGAAAATGGTCATTATATTATTAAAATAAGCATGATAAAAACTACATTTTACAAATTACTAAAAAAGTCTATTGATTCTAATTCAGATGCTCCAGCTAGTTTAACATTATTATACTTAACACGCAAATATAACTGGTAAAACCGCATGAAAAACTTAATAAGTCAGTCGCAACTTTATTACCGAATACATAGGATTGATTTTTTTTTATTATTATTTAAATCTCTAGTGTTGTTTAACGTTTAATTCAATTAACAAATATATAAATCACCACTAACATGTCATATTGGTATTAAATGTATTAAACAGATGTCAAATGGAAAAAGTAAAAACGCACTATGTTTTTGTGATGTCATTTTGCAAACTCTTACTTTTATTATAAGCTTTTTAATCTGTCCTCTCTGGGTATTGATTTAATACCATAATTGATTATCTGAAATAAATAAGAAAATTATCAAACATCTCGACCAGGACTCTTGTCATTGCCTTGGAGTTAAGAATAATTTTTATTTCCCACATAAACGTATTGGTTGGTCTTTAGATAAGAAGTAAATTTAATGTTTTCCGTAGAAGGATCATTATTGTGAATGATGTCTTTATAATTCCGCTTCCTTCCTGAAGAGTCTGTCCAACGTTCTATTGTTGATAAAGTGATAGCTGTTTGTTGTTTCGTAAAAGGAAACGTGACAAATCTGGACAGGCGTTGTAACAGGCACAGCAAAATGACATTTGACAAATTTACCATGATTCACAGAAATTGATTATTGTTACCAGACGTCGGAAATGAAATTAAAGGTATTTGTACAATCTGTAAATCGTATTTCGGTAGTTACATGACTTGTCAATAGATAAGGGAAATACAATTTCCAGATAAACTTATGTTGACACGTTTGTGTGTAAGTTTTCATCATTACATCTGTTTGTGCAAATTTATTATTTTCATCATGACAAATTACTGCTAGAATAGTGCCATGTCCTAGCTCTGTTTAGAATAATAAAAAAAATTGAAGAAGGATCTGTGTAGATGTAAAGACCAAATATACTATGAAAATATTACATGGCATTTCCTATATTAAATGTATTATCAGCCAAAAGTTTACCAATGGCTGATAAAAGAAATAAAAAAAAAATCAAATGTTATGATGCTTTCATCTAATGCTTCAAAATGGAGCGAAATAACAGTTTAATATATGAATCCTCTTAAGTAGTTCTCGTGTAGAAGTTAAATCTTTTCATCAAACTTCAACAGAAAAATACTTACAGAACTATTTCTAAACTTTGGTAAAATACATTTTATTGAATCATTTGTTTTGCATTACTATAAAATATTTCATACTTAAGCATTCTGGTGCGGGAATTTCTCGCTACATTGAAGACCTGTTGATAACCTTCTGCTGTTGTTTTTTCTATGGTCGGGTTGTTGTCTCTTTGACACATTCCCCATTTCCATTCTCAATTTTACTATTCAAGATCATTCAAGATAAGTCCAGAAAACAAGTTCGAAGGTTCCAAATTTTATAATATTTATGTTCATATTGCGAAAGTCAACCCCTATATCCCAAGATCGTTGCATAAACATAATTACTGCGTAATGAAATAGTTTTAAATATAGTTTCACAAGTTTATATATTTGCATCATTGTTACTGTGAGTAGTCATAATTATTTTTTGAAATAGATGCAGTCCTTCAAAAGGTAGGTAGAATATAAGTATTTCAGTGACAAATGTATAATAACATACATTTATGCATATATGTATGTACATACATTTGTAACATATGCCCCTCTGGTATCTTTCGCTCCTCTTTTATAGGTCAAAATAAAACGGTCTTCAACATTGAGCCTTAGCTCACACCGAACAGCAAGCTATAAAGGTCCAAGCAAATGACTAGTGTAAAACCATTCAAACGGGAAAACATATATCAAATCTATATAAAAAAAATCGATAAACGAGATACACTTATGAACCACATCAACAAACGACATCCACTGAAAATCAGGTTCTTGACTTAGGACAGGTGCAAACAAAAGCAGCAAATATGTGTATATGCAACCATACGGTCTTCATCAATGAGAAAATTACATACTGTATAATCGACTATAAAAAACCTTCGACGTTAAAAATATAAAACAATTCACTTAAGAACACTGACTGCCTATTGTATAACACAAAAAAGAACGAAAAATAAATAGGACTGAGACGAACCATTGACAACCAATGAAATACAGGCAATTGACTTGGAACAGGTACATGAAGAATATGACAGGTTCGACAATGTTTGAATGTGTTTAATGTTTGTTCGAAAATGAATTAAACCCAATCTTACAAAACATTAAATCGGTCTAAAAATTAGGATTTTTTACTCGGGAAAATATTACATTAGCTGAAAAAAACGTTACAAACATTGTGCAGAATTTATCTATGTTTCAAATAAAGGAATGCTTGACATGTGTAAAGTTTTATCTTGTTCAGTATTACAGACACAATTTCACATAATATTTCAGTGCATTTTTCTTGTTTTCAAGCTTAAGTAACAATGTAGCATCAACCTTATCAAATTTTATGTTGGATACATTGAAATAGGATTTTATTTATATGATTATACTCTGAATGACTTTCTATATTGATATGCTTTGTTCTTTCATTACTTAATATTAATTTAGAATACGTTCTACACATCTAATATACATATATTATTCAAAATTAAAGTCGATAATTTAAAAAGTTAAAGATGAAATACATGGGATTATCCCTAATATACTTCCGTAAAATTAACTCAATCAATTGACAACATTCAAATCTTATATTTATGTTTGAACAGCGTCGTCGAGTTTTTAATTAAATAAAATATCTACTTTTTAACGAAGTAAATAATGCTTGGAATAATAAAACACAAAGTTTATAGATACTGGAAATGTCTTTTTTGAAGATTATTGGAAATGAAAACAATGTTTAGGAATTCGGTAACACAGATTTGCCTCTAAGGAAAATTAAAGAATAAAACTTCGAGGTGATTGATAGATAAATGTTGTGTTAAGACGACATTTATCTTTGGGTTAACATAGCAATCAATCATTAAGATGAACTATGAACGAATTTTGTAATGCCATGTTTTTCAATTTTAGATCATTATCGATTACTGTCGAACGCACGAATAAATAATATAATAGTCGTTGCAACATGTAAATTAAACTTTCATTTCAATCATTTGTTTTTGTCAAATATTTCTACCTCAGTTGGTTTCTGACGACGATTATTCATAATGTGCATTATTACGCAATACAACTTGAATTGTCAATGTAGATAATAACAATTCAATACTTTAAACATGTTATACATAAAAAAATCTTGCAAAATAATGTACTCAACAATGATTTATTCCAGGTTCAGGCATAAATTACCTTAGCCGTATTTGGCACAACTTTTTTTGGAATTTTGGATCCTCAATGCTCTTCAACTTTGTACTAGAATTTGAGCGTCACTGATGAGTCTTATGTAGACGAAACACGCGTCTGGCGTACTAAATTATAATCCTGGTACCTTTGATAGCTAAATATCATTACTTAAAACGATCTTGTAATGTTAATATCAACGTCTATGAATAAAATTGAGAATGGAAATGGGGAATGTGTCAAAGAGACAACAACCCGACCAAATAAAAAACAACAGCAGAGGGTCACCAACAGGTCTTCAATGTAGCGAGAAATTCCCGCACCCGGAGGCGTCCTTCAGCTGGCCCCTAAACAAATATATACTAGTCCAGTGATAATGAACGCCAAGACTAACAAAGGCCAGAGGCTCCTGACTTGGGACAGGCGCAAAAATGCGGCGGGGTTAAACCTGTTTGTGAGATCTCAACCCTCCCCCTATACCTCTAACCAATGTAGAAAAGTAAACGTATAACAATACGCACATTAAATTCAGTTCAAGAGAAGTCCGAGTCTGATGTCAGAAGATGTAACCAAAGAAAATAAACAAAATGACAATAATACATAAATAACAACAGACAACTAGCAGTTAACTGACATGCCAGCTCCAGACTTCAACTAAACTGACTGAATGATTATGATTTCATCATATGAACATCAGGCACAATCCTTCCCGTTAGGGGTTTAGTATCATACCATCATAACATATATCAGAAGAACATAACCCGTGTCATGCCAACAACTGTTTTTAGAATAAATGTGTTTAGTTCCGATGCAAAGACCTTATCAGTGACTCAATACTAACGCCAAAATATGCAATCTTTAATGACTTGACAACAGTATCGTAATTATATCCCTTCTTAATAAGTCTATTCAAAGGTTTTGTAAGTTTCTGAGGTGAATACTGACACCTTTGTGCTTAATAAAGAATATTTCCATAAAAAATTGGATGTGAAATACCTGAACGTATTAGAAGTCTGCATGTTGAGCTATATTTACGAATGATGTCTTTATACCGATGATAAAATTTAGTAAATGTTTTGACTAGTTTGTGATATCGAAAACCTATGTGTGTTTTAATCTAGATTTCAGTCATCACAAAACGGATTTTAACATGTATAACGATGTTTGTTGTGTTTGATCTAACCCGGTTTGAAATCGTACAGACTGCATTAAACCTGTAATTATGTCCTGTGATTAAAAAGTTTAGCACATAGAATCTGATTCGTTAAATTCATTCCAACTAAATTATACAGATCATTTAACTGTGAGTTTGAATGTCCCTCTGGTATCTTTCGCCCCTCGTTCAAAACACTGATTTGAACAGTTACATTATGTGATTTTTTCATAAAAGGCTATAATACATGTTCATATGAAGTGAAAGGGAAACCATTTGTAAATTTGATACTGAACAAAACCGCCAGAAGGGAGACAACGCTATTTTCTATGTACAAATCCAGTTATGCAATGTCAATGATAAAATTGTTTTCAAAACAAAAGTGTATATGATAGGGAAAAATCATCAACTATACCTGAATATGCCAAGAGCACGTTTCGTCTACTAAAGATTCAAATACAAAATGCAAAAGGCCAAATAAAATACTGAGTTAAAGATCATTAAAGACCCAACATTCTGTGCCGTTTTTCCAAATACAGCTAAGGTAATCGAAAAGGGGTAGAATATTCTTTATATAATTTCAAAACAAAGTTTTGTAAACAGCCCAGTAGTCAACACTTCGGTGTTGGCATGAATATCAATAGTGTGGTCATTTTATAAATTTCCTGTTTACAAAACTATGAATTTTTCGAAAAACTAAGGATTTTCTTCTCCAAGGCATAGATTACCTTAGCCGTATTTGGCACAACATTTTGGAATTTTGGATCCCCAATGCTCTTCAACTTTCCATTCGTTTGGCTTTATAAATATTTTGATATGAGCGTCACTGATGAGTCTTATATAGGCGAAACGCGCGTCTGACGTACTAAATTATAATCCTGGTACTTTTGATAACTATATATGTCGTGTACATTTTATTATTTTGTACAGGTTATTACTTGTACAAACATTTTATACAAGTAATTACTTGTATGAAGCCATCATACAGGTTATTACTGTTATTACCTGTACACCAAATCAATGATAATGCAAGTCAACACAGACTACTAGACTAAGGATACCCTCGAGGAGGATATTTTAACCGGAGGTGTTATAAATCCTGTGGTTGTAAAACAACTTATCATAGAATAAAAATTTTGTACGCCAAAAGAGACAGAATATTGCATTTTTGGAGTATAACGCTTTTTATGAAAGTAATAGAATCAGTTTTTTCTGTATTGTATAAGTTCAAAATTTAATATAATATATTAATCATAGACTTACAAGAATGTGTCCCCAGTACACGTATGCCCCACTCACACTATCATTTTCTATGTTCAATGGACCGTGAAATTTGGGTAAAAACTCTAATTTGACATTAAAATAAGAAAGATTATATCATTAGGAACATGTGTACTAAGTTTCAAGTTAGTTGGACTTCAACTTAATCAAAAACTACCTTGACCAAAAACTTTAACCCGAAACGGTACAGACGGACGGACAGACAGACGGACGAACGAATGGACGCACAGACCAGAAAACAAAATGCCCCTCAAATATCGTAGGTGGGGCATAAAAATAATGTTTAAAAATTTTACAAGTGACCATAAAATCAAAAAGAGTTGGTACATGCTGGTGTTGGGAGCATTTTGTCTAAATTTGCAATGCAAATGAAATGATTTATGTATGCGTTCGAAAAACAATACATAGCTTTATTTCCAACATATGTTTAGTTTTGTAATTCTTACTTATTTTATGGGTAAATATCTAAACATGGCGGAAATCCATAAAAATGGCGGCTGCGGGTATTCTGTAGGAAGAAATAATTTGGAGAACTGTTTAGAAATGAGCTAACATATTGTTAAAACTTTTACTTGGAGTTAGGTATTTTGCTATTTTGATTTTAAAGAACCTTTATATTATACACTCATTGGACTGTTGATTATTTATATTGCTTATTTTACGGTTTTACTATTTATATAAGACGAACAACATTAAAAAAAAAATTACACAAGCATATTAACATATGTTCAGCAACATCTTAGTAAAACAACAATCAAACATTGATATATATATATATATAGTTATTTCATTTTTGGAAATACAATAGAGAAAAAATTAATTCTACAACAATTTTAACACAAAAACAACACTAATCACCACTAATTTATATCATTTATGTGACTATAAAGATTACAACTCTATTTATAATTATGATTATAATCAGGTCGATATTTTTAAAACATATAATTTGCAATGTGGCACCTCAAGAGGCTCTATAAATCAGCATTTAGAGATTGAATGGTATGGTTCATACTTCCATGAAACGACTTACAATTTCGTCCTCATCAAGTCAAGAATATCAACTAATGTGTAGACCATTTTTGTTAGAATTGTAAAAGGAATGTACAGAAAACTCATCATAGATGATACCAGGTTTAAATTTTGTATTTACGCCAGACGCGCGATTCGTCTACAAAAGACTCATCAGTGACGCTTGAATCCAAAAAAGTTAAAAAGGCCAAATAAAGTATGAAGTTGAAGAGCATTGAGGATCAAAATTCCTAAAAATACAGCTAAAGTAATCTATTCTTAGGAAGAAAGATTAGAAGTTAGCAATACCCTTTAACACTACTTTCCGCTATATAGATGACGTTCTTTCACTAATTAATTCAAAATTTAGTGACTATGTTGAACGCATCTATCCCATCGATCTACAGATAAAGGATACAACAGATACAGTTAAGTCGGCCTCATATCTTGATTTACATCTAGAAATTGACAATGAGGGTCGGTTGAAAACAAAACTTTACGACAAAAGAGATGATTTCAGCTTTCCAATTGTGAATTTTTTATGTCTAAGTAGCAACATTCCAGCACCTCCTGCATACGGGGTATGTATCTCCCAATTGATACGATATTCCCGTGCTTGCATTTCCTATCATTATTTTCTTGATAGAGGGTTGCTGCTCACAAGGAAGCTATTAAACCAAGAGTTCCAAATGGTGAAGTTGAATCATCCGTTCATAAATTTTACGGACGCCATCACGAGTTGGTTGACCATTATGGAATAACCGTTTCACAAATGATATCGGATAGTTTCCTTACGTTGTAACTACAACCCCCTTCCAATTCTTGAATGTGACCTCCGAATTAGACTATTTACCGGATGTGTTATAACATAAGCAATACGACGGGTGCCATATGTGGAGCAGGATCTACTTACCCTTCCGGAGCACCTGAGAACACCCCTAGTTTTTGGTGGGCTTCGTGTTGCTTATTCTTTAGTTTTCTATGTTGTGTGATGTGTTCTATTGTTTGTCTATTTGTCTTCTTTCATTTTTAGCTGGGCGTTGTCAGTTTATTTTCGATTTATGAGTTTGACTGTTCCTCTGGTATCGTTCGTCCCTTTTTTGTATTCCTGAAGTAGAAACGCCTTAGTGTTTCAAAACTTCAAAAGTTTTGTTAACATTAAGGTGGGTGGTATGAGTGTCTTTCGCCATCTTGGATTGTAAAAAACAAAGAAGTTAAGGTCTAAATTTTCTATCAAGTTAGCAAGATTTGATGCAGGAATGCAGATATCTAATGTGAATTTTCAATTAAAAGAACCAATTTATAAGAATGTAACTTATAAATATTAATATATTTAAAAGTATAGATCATTTTAGGTTGTTTTTAAATATTTTTGAATTGGTAATTTAAGGGGAGGTAACTCTAAAACAGTGAATTTTCTGAAGTAATCTACATGGAATTTTCCTATTTTGCATTTAGCCCCAAAAAACGTACGGTGACCCCATCTTTTCTTTTGATATTCTCAAAGCATTGTCTGAAAGCTATCTTTTCCTGATTTATTTTACAATTCTATCATTTTGTTTAATTTCTAATCACAAATTGGTGTTTTTTTCCTGTATAATCCATTCAAAATGTGTCAATCTGTCACAACCTGTAGATTGCGAAAATGCGCGGTGACCTTTTATTTTAATTATATTTTTGACAATATATCAATAGATACTACGTTTTGACAAAGTATGAACAAATTCTATCATTTTTATCTTAGACTCCCAAACCACCTTAATTTTATAAATGTGACCATATCAATGGTAATTCGTGTCAGTACATTACAGTGTATAGTCGTATCATATAAATTACAAAAAGAGCATTTACCTGTTATGATAGCTATTGCTCCTAATTTTACAAGCGTCACAATTTTTTGAATTTTAAGGTGAATAAGCAACCACTAGTCGTATCAAACGATGATCTGTCAAACATGCATTTATTTTCTGTGAAACAAACAAAATAATACTTTATACATTTGGTGCGTCCACAATGCTTTGTTATATGAAATTTTCATAACAAAGCGTTCATTTTGTAACATTAGACCAATTTAACCCGCTGTATGTGTCTCAATCTTCGAAAAGACTATATATAACGTGTATATGATTAACGAATCAAAATCATGATGTAATCCAAAAAATGTGCTAAGAGATTAATAACTTAAAAGAGAAGCAAAAGATACTAAGTGTCATACAAACTCATAAGTCGGAAATGAAATGACAACGCCATGGCTAAAAAAGACAAACAATAGTAAACAAGACACAACAAATAAAACTTAAGGCTGAGCAGCACGAACACCTAAAACTTAACGTGATCCCAGGTGCTCGAGAAGGGTAAGCAGATTTTACTCCACATGTGTTATCCGCCGTATTAATAACGTAACGAAACACCTAGTAGTAAGTCTGAGTCATATAAAGAATCCTTGATTTTAGGAGCGGCTTTGTATATCATGGAAATAAAAAAAAAACCGCCAACATTGTAATAGGCTGAAAGTTCATATCTAAACATAATATTGTTGTTTCTGCCATCGTAAACCTGCAATACACCAGAAAGTCTATATAGTTGACAAGGAATATGCTACGAGTTATTTAAAATTCTATGTTCGCTAATAATAAAGGTTGATTTTAATGTCAATCATGTGTGAACGAGTGTAATAATAACTTGTATTGATGATCATGATCAATTAAGAAACAATGCATTCTAGTTTGTGCATATAAATAAATCTAAATCAGTTACTTTGACACGTCAACAAAAGAAAGGTAGAATATATCAAGCTATTATGATCATTCTTATAAAAAGAATAATTTATCAACAAAAACATGCATGCATGAATAACATTAATCATATTGACACACTTTATTATGTAACATCAGTTATTTTCCAGTCTACAACCAAAAGGAACTGATAAGGTTATTTTATCATCATGTTGATGAACGTTTTAATTTTAATCATAACGTTTGTATATGCAGGTAAGGCCGTTTTAATGCATATTTATTCTATTACTTTTGCACATCTTTATCTGAGTACTGAGATATAAGCCCACCTAGTATCAGCTTGAAAGAGAAACAAAAATAGTTTTAGAGTGATTTAAAAAAAAAGGATGTTTAAATTTTTGTCTCTTTTATTTTTTAATAATTCATAATAAAATGCATCAAAATAAATCGCAAATGTATCGAATAAAATTCCAAATGAAAAGAGGCCATTTATTACTACAAGCATATCCTTGTATACTTATACACCATTCTGATGTCTTCAATCTAGAAGCTTTCCAACAGGATTAAGGTACATGATGTATATTGTCACGAGAAATGACGACAACCAAATAAATTGCAAAGTAAAGCTTTTTCATGTTACTCTCAAAATATTTATAGGGGAAATTTTGAGTAAGATGTGTAAATATAAATTTTCAAAGTTAGAATGTTATTAAGCAAATCTTATAAAACACATTTTCATTAAATCCGTGGACTTGGGAAGATGGTATATAAGTTGTCATACGAAATTTGTAGTAGGAAACTATAATTTAAAGGGGCACTAGCTACGTGATATATAAAAAAATCTAAAATATTATTTTTTTTGTTCAATCATTAATGAAAATGAAATAGTGAAATAATAATTCCTTTTAAGCAGCAAGTATGGTTCAATTTTGTAAAAATAAGCTAAGAAATATTGGGTATGAATTTTTTCATATGCAAGTGAAAAATTCGACCTCACTGAATCTGTATACATGTGAACTTCAATTTAACCCCTTAGATAGAGATGGATAACACAGAATCGTTATTTAAAGGAAAAGAATGTCAACATTGAAAGTGAAACAAAAGTAATTCATTTGATTGACTGATTTAATCAACAAAAATCATTCTTATACAGGTAAAAACGATGATAGATATTTATTTTAAATCTATCATATCAAATCAAAGAGACTTAGATAATTCAAATTGCACGAGTTTGCTTAATCTATTTATACATAAATGTATCTTTATGTATGTTTATATCCCTTTACGGTCATCGTAGGTCTTCCAAAATCAACTCGATAATTGATAAGATGGAGTCTATACTTAAATATTGTACCCTTATTTTGTCAATTCTACCTACAAAGTCTGTTTTGTTCACTCATCGTTGTAAACATAATTGAATTTGCAACTGTCATACAACTGAGAGGTTTAGCGCTATCAATCCAGGTTTAATCCACCATTTTCTACATTTGAAAATGCCTGTACCATGTCAGGAATATGACAGTTGTTGTCCATTCGTTTCATGTGTTTTATCATTTGATTTTCCGTTCAATAAGGGACTTTCCGTTTTGAAATTTCTTCGTAGTTCTGTAATTTTGTGATTGTACTTTTTATACACACGAATCGGAGCTACATATTATCGAGCCCATTCCCTGTAAAAAAAAATAGACTTTTAATAATAAGGATACATGTTTAACATAGTTATCACTAAAATATAGGAATTTGAGTCAAATCGGTGAACATGAATTTGACAGCTAGTGCCATTGGAACGCCAACACTGTCTTGTTATGACCATTTTCATTATATGATGTGCAATTGTCATTATATAATGTGCAAACACCTTTACATGATGTGCTCATATCCTTATATGATGTGCAAACATCATTATATGATGTGCAAACATCATTATATGATGTGCAAACATCATTATATGATGTGCATATATACTTATATGATGTGCTTACATACTTATATGAAGTGCAAATATACTTATATGATGTGCATTTGTACTTATATGATGTGCGAATGTACTTATATGATGTGCGAATGTACTTATATGATGTGCAAACATTCGTATATGATGTTCAAACATTCTTGTATGATGATCAAATGTATTTATATTATGTGCAAATATCCTTATATCATATGCAAATATACTTATATTATTTGCAAATATACTTATATGATGTGTACATATCATTATATGATGTGTACATATCATTATATGATGTTTACATATCATTATATGATGTGTACATATCATTATATGATGTGTACATATCATTATATGATGTGCAGTTACCATTATATTATGTGCAAATATTTTTATATGATGTGGTTGTGTCGTTATATTATGTGCTTGTAATCTTATATTATGTAGTTTGGTTGAGTTCATTATATGATGTCGAAACGTCATTATAAGATGTGCTTTCATCGTCCTTATGGTCAATGAACATGATTACGATTAGAAATTACTGTCTATGTCATAACTGATTCCGATCTGCTTCTGGAAACTATAAACCTCGCTAAAATATGTGTCTATCGCTAACGAGAGTGCAATTAATAGGAAAAATGAGAAAATGCTATTAAACAAAACATTCAACCATTTCGGAGGGAGTTTAAGATCAATTAATACCAGAGCTAATTGGAGAAATTTGAAGCTGTGACGAAAATATAGTAAAACAAATTTTGAGGCTCTTTATAGGTTGCTATTTGGGTTAAGCAAAGGCTTCGTATTGAAGGTCGTACTAAAATTTGACCTATGAGTGTTTACTCTTACAAATTATGACTTGGTTGGAGAATTTTCTCATTGGCTCTCATACCACATCTTCTTATTTCTATTCATTGCAAAATACATCATTGAACTCACAGTCAGTTTAAAAAATATTTCACAACAACAGCTATAAAATTATCTACTCATGCATAATATGGCGAGATGGTTTGTTTTATAAAATGTTATTAAAGAATATAAATGGTGAGATGTATAATGTAGTGTTACTCCTCCAAAACCATACAAATTCGGAAATATTTGTAATATGACGTATACATGTAGAAGCTTTGTTCATTTAAAAAAAAATAAAAAATAAACAAATGCGTTTGTCTGTCACGGAATAGAATTTCCTTCATAATATAAGTTCCGAAAGGAAAATATATTCTGCAATACTATTTCCACAGGAATAAATATTACAGAATATGTTCCTAACGGAATAAATGGTATAGAATATGTTCCTAACGGAATAAATGGTATAGAATATTTGTTCCAACAGGAATAGATATTATACAAACAAAGCAAGCAAATCAACCAAACCTTTAAACTACATACATAAGGAAGATAGCTGTAACATGTTCTTTTACGAATATGCATATCAATTTGCCACTGCACATCAAGCATACATCAATAACCATCTATATTGAAGTTGTGAAATATATGCACAAAAACATAATAAAAATAAAGCTGAAATCAAATGAAATACACCGAGTTGAAGTGACATCAGTACAGAGATAACAATAATAACTTTACAATATATACAAAACAAGAGAGAGAGGTTTCAAAAGTCTTTAGTCAGGTTTTTTTTTAATGAACAAAGCTTCTTCGGGACTGGTTTTCGAGTACTCGACACAATATATTAAACACCTTAAGATATTTTTCTAATTCTCTTTCCAGATCTTCTGATATAGTTCTGTTAAGTCCTGTAAACTTTTTACTCACTAAGAATTTTTTTTAGTCAATCAACAGTAAAGAAAATAGAAAAGGTGATAAGTTTTCTCCTTGTCGAACACCATTGTCACAAGCAAGCAAAGTATTCCGAATTATAATTTCTAGAAGATGCAAGTGAAATCACGTAACAATTGGGCATGTGTTGAAACAAAGAGTGTAGACACAGTAATAAGGTGGACACAGTTAGGATTTAAAGAGACGGAAACCAGGAACATAATGCAAAAGACAGGCATCACTTAATAAATCTTTGTTGGAAAATAAAAATATCAAATACCCTAAATTGAAAAGTTTGGCAAAGTTTGATTTTCAGTGTTTTTTTTTTTTTTTTTTTTTTTCCCCTTTCAACTAAATAACCGTATGAACTACATAAAATCCTTTGACATTACCGAAAAGGATCAAAATGAGTTCACAAGGAAAAGAATACCATCTAATCGGATGAAAAATAAAATCCAAAAAATTTCAACAGGAATCAACCCCTCTGTATCTCAGAAGCCGATGACGTCACTCCAAATCTGTTGACATACTCAAGTTACAGAATTTTATTAGCAATTAAAAAAATCTCCATTTAAATAAGTTGAAAATAAACAATCTGTATATACAAATATGTGAACATTACCAAACCTGACCATTTTGCATTTTGCGGGCAGTACGTGGATTAAGCATGCAGTCTCCGAATTTGGATATTTTGGCTTTTTCTGTGGAAAAAAGATTGTTTCAAAGACAAATTAAGGAAGTACAAAACACTACATGTACACTTCCTAACACAAATATTTCCGACTTTGATTGTTTGGAGGAGTAACACTACATTATACATCTCACCATTTATATTATTTAATAACATTTTATAAAACAAACCATCTCGCCATATTATGCATGATTATATTATTTTATAGCTATTGTTGTGAACTATTTTTAAAACTGACTGTGAGTTCAATGATGTATTTTGCAATGAATAGGAATAAGAAGATGTGGCATGAGAGCCAATGAGAAAACTCTTCATCCAAGTCATAATTTGTAAGAGTAAACACTCATAGATCAAAGTACGACCTGCAACACGTAGCCTTTGCTTAACCCAAATAGCAACCTATAAAGAGCCTCAAAATGTGTTTTATCATATTTTCGTCACGGCTTCAAATTTCTCCAATTAGCTCTTGTATTCATTGATCTTAATCTTCCTCCGAAATGTTTGAATGTTTTGTTTAATTGCATTGTCTCATTTTTCCTATTAATTGCACTCTCGTTAGCGATAGACACATATTTTAGCGAGGTTTATAGTTTCCAGAAGCAGATCGTAATCATGTTCATTGACCTTAAGGACGATGAAAGCACATCATATAATGACGTTTCGACAGACATCATATAATGAAGTAAACCAAACCACATAATATAATGACACAACCACATCATATAAAGATATTTGCACATAATATAATGGTAACTGCACATCTTATAATGTGATATGTACACATCATATACGTATATTTGCACATGATATAAGAATGTTTGCACATCATATAAGGATCTTTGCACATCATTAAAGTACATTCGCACATCATATAGGTTCATTTGCACATCATATAAATACATTTGCACATCATATAAGTATATAAGCACATCTTATAAGTATATATGCACATCATATAAGTATATATGCACATCATATAAGTATGTTTGCACATCATATAAGTATGTTTGCACATCATATAATGAGGTTTGCACATCATATAAGGATGTTTGCACATCATATAAGGATATTTGCACATCATATAAAGGTGTTTGCACATCATATGATGACAACTGCACACCATATTAAGGTAAAATGCACATAATATACTGAAAATGGTCATAACAAGACAGTGTTGGCGTTCCATAAATGCCCCTTTAATGTATATTGTTCTGGAAACACTCTGTACTGATTTGGAAGTTTTGATAGTAAGCCAATATGCCGCGCAATATTTTTATGGATATATGTATTTCGTTTGTAAATATTCTAATTTACAAAACAACGCAATGACAAACGTTATAACACGTCATATGCAAAATGAATCGAAGGGATACAAAACCTAACATATAGTTGTAGCGTGTTGTACCTCAAAATCTTGTTTTGCACAGGAAAACATGGGAAACTTTACGTTTCTATGTGTATTACATTTTAATGTTGTGTTTCTGTTGTGTCATTGTTCTCCTCTTAACATGGCCCCGAAAACAACAGATATTCAAATTACACTATATTAACATAAATCTAAATATATATATAGATATATGGACCTCATGCTAATGATTTTTCCAAGTCTGTTTGATTTCAATTGTAAGGGAAAAAACATTAAGTTAATTTTACCTGTATAACAATTATCTTTTTTTTATCGAGTAAGTCAATTCAATGATTTACATTTGTTTCAAATTTAGTGTTGACACACTTTTCTATAAATTGCATAACACGCATCAGTCATGCATAATTCATCTCTAGCTAAGAGGTTTAATTGGAGTTCACATGCATACGAATTTAATCAGGTCGAATTATTCACGTGCAAGTGAATAATTCATCATCGATGTTTCTTAGCTTATTTTGACAAAATTAAACCAATATGGCTGTTAATAGAGAATTATTTTAACTAAATTAAAAGGGCAAATCAACACAATATAGGTAAACTGTATAAGGGCAAAAAATCTTCATTCAACATGTTTTATTTTGAATTTGAAGGGGTGATAATTATTATTAAATATATTTTACTAAACCTATATCATGCAAATGTTTAATGTTTGAAATATTTTTAAACTTCGCTTGCATTGCATTTGTCGGAATAAGATATTTTTCCAGAATCCAACACTTTACATTTTGAAATCGTCATGGTTTAAATGGTTTCATGTTAATATTGA
Source organism: Mytilus edulis (assembly GCF_963676685.1). Lineage (NCBI taxonomy): Eukaryota > Metazoa > Mollusca > Bivalvia > Mytilida > Mytilidae > Mytilus > Mytilus edulis. Next base: position 22,232,319 of record NC_092347.1, on the reverse strand, counting down.
CCTTGCTCACAAATCGTTTGTTTTTTCATACTGTTCGACTTGATTTTTTGGGGTACTCATATGAATCCGAATTCATACAGATGTTTCTCAAAAACAAACAAAAAACCCCATCTAGATAGATTCTTTGAAAAGACATTAAACGACCATATGACGAACGGTCTAACCATGTTATATCCGCTTGAAAGCTGCATTGTAAGCACAACCCCTCTATTAAGGAAATCCTGATTAGAAGTACCAATTCTATAATATGTCTTAACAGGAAGCTATATATGTCTGCATCAATCAGGTGTGACTACAGATAAATGGAAAGTAACATTCTGTTATACAAAAGTCCTAGTCTCACGTTTTAATATGTTACAGAAGAAACTAACATAAATTAACAATGTACTACAATCAGTTACTGACGTTGCCAGTTCCAGACCTCAATTAAATTTATCAAGTTGAAAGATATATATCTTCATTATTCGAAAATCAACTTAAATATCTCCCGTTACGGATTAAGTATCATGCATTAATAAATCAAAAGAGATAAACAAAATCCGTATAATGCTAACAACTTGTTATATAATAAATGATTTTATTTCCAATGCAACTAACCTATGGTTGAATCAATAGCATTTCCAAACAATGCCATCTTTAGTGACTTAACAACAGTATCGAAACATATTTTACTTGCGAATAAGTCTATTCAAAGATTTGGTAAGCTTTTGAGGTAAATGACAATATTGTTTTAGCTTTGTACAGAAAATTACCATAACATATGGTTATCCAGAATAGTTGAACGTATAATGTCTGCACGTAGGTATATACTTTAACGGATAATATCTTAAAATATCAAAATAAGACTTAAACTCTAAATTTGTTTGTAGCTGAAGGTCTGTGCAATTATGCATGTCGAAGGCAGGAGGTAGGGAGATATATCAAAATTAACGATCCAGGGGAAAATGTAATTTTTCAATTCCATTGCAAACATCCTACTTTGGCAATTTCACATGGAACAGGTGAAACGAGGGAGTGTTTTGAAAAGAATGGACCGTTTATCGTTCAACGGTAATCTATTATTATGACCATTTAAAATACTTTATTAATTGAAATGAATAAGACTTTGTTCTTCAACTTACAAGTCAGGATTTTTTTTAAACTTTCCGAAAATATTTTTGGAAAAGGGAAATAGTTCTTTATCTTATTTTTTATCATTCAAGAGCCGAGATGATTCTGTTCTGAATATAAGTTAATATTTGCAAGAATAAGGAATTACAATTAATTATCATTAGCTGTAACATTTATTGTTTCGTGTCCTGCTTGTATTGTTCACCCATACATGTTTAAAATTATCCAAATTTGTTATCTAAATCTTATTTAATTTTATATTTGTTGTTATGTACATTTCTTTCAATATGCCTGAACTGAAACACTAGCTGCTTAAAGGTCATGATCCAACTGACTTCGTCGTTTAAATAACGCAGAATAAAAATTTATTCCCGTTGTACATTCTTATTCGGGAAGATTCAGCTTTTCATGCGATTCAGCTTCAAAATATGAATATCTGACGTAGTATGAATTCACATGGTGGTGACACATATTCAGCGGAATTCCTTAAACACTAACGGTGTAAATGCGTTTGAAGACCACATAATTCGCTCGATTCTTCTGTATTTTGATTTGATTTATTTTCAGTTCTGGATTCAGGTTTAGATGTCTAAAAGAGATGGCTGTTGATCTATCAGGTCAAAATGTGGTTCTGTATACAAAACCCTTTAGTAAGTAATTTATGACTAATAATAAATACATAAGTACACATGAAATATATATATATATATATAATTAGGAAAGGAAATGGGGAATGTGTCAAAGAGACAACCACCCGACTATAAAGCAGAGAACAGCTGAAGGCCAATAATGGGTATTCAATGTAGATAGAAACTCCCACATCCGGAGGCGTCCTTCAGCTGGCCCCTTAAAAAACTATACTATACTAACGATACTAAACATAATTTAACATAATACATAAAATTTAACATGATCCATAAAATGAAAAAAATAACCAATAATATTGGACAGTAAATTACACTCGCCAACCTCTATCAGTCGACTCACTGAAAAAAGACAACAAAGACAAATAAAAAACAATGAGCAACACATGGTAAAAATCTCCCAAATGCATATAATTTGTCATAAAATTATTTGCACCCAAATCTGTCCGATACAATTACCAACAGGATGAACATTACCATGACCAAGGAAAAACTAAGGAATGAGGACATAAATGCAGCAAGTAATTGGTCGTATCATAATCTAATGCATTCTGGGTAATATTTTCAAAAGCGTCATCAACACGTTGTGATTGGTTGAAAACGTATCAAACAATTGAAATTCAACCAATGACGTAAGGCTATTTTCATTTTTGTGTACAAATAATGAAATTACCCATAGTCATTCAGATTCTGAAAGGTAAATTCGAAAAACAGGTCAAATGCAACTTCTTTATACACATTTACAATAACATGTTATTTGGGGTGAGATAAGTATACACCAGGGACCAAAGGATGTTAACAAATATGGGTTCCAAAAAAACACGTTGATAATAGCTGATGTGCACGACGGCACAATCAAGTATCGAATTTTTAAAAATGAAACAAAAAGACACATGTATTCTCTTGTTATAAAGATTTACAAATGTAGAAAAATCTTTATATCAATACCATATAAACCCTGACAAATGTAGTCCTTGGAATTCGGTTTTTTTGTTAATTTAGATTTTATGATATATTATGGTATATTTGAACATTTGTATCCGTCAAACATTGCAACAATGTAAAAGAAATCCTTAATAAACATTTTAAATTGTTATTTATGAATATAACAATAGTAACAAAAATGTCATAATGACTATTTTCAAATCTCGTTAAAATTTCAGGAAGTTATTTGCGTACCCCCTCATTGTGCGAAGTGTGTGGTGCTCAAGACTGCTGGTCATTAGCTATGTTTGCAGGTAAGTCTGTTTTAACGAAAGAGATGATTCAATCAAGAATAATGGTCTATAAATCTACAATCTACATGTAAATGAGTTCACCCACAGTTTTTGGTGGGGTTCGTGTTGTTTATTCTTTAGTTTTCTATTTTATGTCAGGTAAACTATTGTTTGTCTGCTTTTCTTTTTCATTGTTAGCCATGGCGTTGTCAGTTTATTTTCGATTTATGAGTTTGGCTGAATACAACCTTGTAGGTTAATGGTAACCTCCATCGACCAACTAAAAGTAATATGCGTGAATGATATCAAAATCATTGCGCATGAAAATACAATGATGTCAGCTCGAGACAAACAATTCTAATAATCAAATACATAATACACTTCACAAAAAAAAACCTGACAAGAAAGCAATTGTTTTTGTTTTCAGTTAATTTTACACAGAATTACAGGTCTAGACTATGTATTTGCAAAACTGAAGACCTATGAAATTGCGAAGGTACAATTCAATAACTAGTCAAAAATGCTATGGTGGGATGGATAAGTTATGTATTGTATAAAAAAGATATCAAACGATCTAGTTTGTACTACATTTACAATGTGTAAGATAGTTTGTTTAGTAGGAAAAAAGTGCAAAACGCTGGTAACTGTTTGTTTCTTGTAGTCAGCATATCAAATAACATATGCAGGTATCAAAGATGGCAGAAGATAAAATTTTAATTAAAATTTAGAGATTGACAATTGTTTGTATTTTAGTTTTTCTCTACAGCTGGTTATAATTTTCTATTCGAGTATAACTGCAACGATAAATTCAATTATTAATAAGAAAAATAAAAGAATACTCTTGATTTTTTTGATTTTTCTTTAACTAATATCATCGTTTTGTTTCCCGCGGCGATAGTTGTAAAAGCGGGACGTTGGCATATTGTCTCATGTGTTAGCGTTGGCTTTAAATGAAGAGACATGGACGCCAGGGTAGTCAATTGTAACTGTTCATAACTACATGTATTTTAACGGGTAAAACATCAAAATTACATCTTATAATCTGACATCTCTTCTTTTTCAGCCCAAGGCGTGTCAAGTGAGTTTAAGAAATACTCTTTTAACTTCTTCTGTTCTTTATTAATTCTAATTTCACTCCAAATGGGGTTTTTTTCGCACAAAATGTAATGGATCTTTACATAAAATTAACAAAACCGTCAGTGTAACGATCACAGGGCAGGCAATTTATTTTTCCTTTTCATATAACTAGATTAAAATTTACTTCTTAGATTGGATTATCATACATATTTTGATATGAAATGTACACTGAATCTTACTTATAACTTGCAATTATTTAGATATATTTTTGATGTCTATTGTAGGACAAACAAGTATGAAAGGTATGTCATGAATGTATCAATTATCTGTAAAAGTAAAATATGAAATAATGCCATTTTATTGAGATAGGAATTACCGTGAAAAACACATAGACAGAGAGGTATGTACATTATATACATTATTCATATTACAGTAGACAATAGTATGGTGAAAAAGAACAAAATACGAAAAGAGGAAAATCACAAAAAAAATTAACTCCGTTGAAATCCAAAACGGAAAGTTCCTTATCAAATGGCAAAATCAAAAGCTCAAACACATCAAACGAATGGATGAAAAATGTCATATTCCTACCTTGGACTAGGAATTTTCTTATGTAGAAAATGGTGGATTGAATCTGGTTGCTTTGCTAGCTAAACAGTAATTAGTAACCTTTAAACTAGAAACAATAGCAACACGAACCTTACAAAAAACAAAGTTAGACACAAGACCTTATTATGAGTTTACTATCTTTTGTTTCACTAGTGATGAGTCTTGTATGAAAATTAGGCATACAGTTATGATAGATAATACTTTCCATTCTCAATAGCGGTAAATTGAATTTGATTTTTGAAGAAATCTTATACCAATTGTGAATACTAATAACAGTTTGTTTAATTTGTTTGTAGTAAACGTTCCTAAATGGATAATTGTGGTAAACATGAATCTTATACCAATTGTGAATACTAATAATATTTTGTTTGATTTGTTTGTAGTAAACATTCCACGTAAGTATCATTAGGTTTATTTGATAAAATAAAAGTTTTCAGCTCTTTTATATCAGATTACAGATTTAACGTGTAAATAAACTAAATTTCAAATGTTGTGTTACATGTTACAGATTTTAAAAAATGTAGTGAATGTGAATTAAAACTGCAGTTATGCGTTCATAACTGACAATACATCCAGTTTCACTCTTTTTTAGAGTTCAAACGATTCCTTCGGTTTCTGTTAATGTTCTTGTTTTGTGTCTTCGTTATCCAGATGCAAGATTAAAACAATGATTAATGCAAATACTTAACAATGACTTATTCGAGGAAGATAAGTAAAGTATAGTTTTTAAAACGGATTCTTTGATAGTCGGATTTTCTACTGTCAAGAGGTATTTTTGCAAAAGAGAGAAGCTAAACATTTGCAATTTGTTTTAGATTCATGAGTTTGACTGTCCCTTTGGTAACTTTCGTCCCTCTTTTGGTATTTCTTTGAAAACAATATAAAAGACTTTTTAAGTCTTGTATGTTTTATAGTGCATAATTTTTGTTAATTATTTTTCCATTGTGATTTGGTAGTATTTTATAAGTATATACACATTGAAGTATGAGAACGTTTTGATTGTTTGTTTAGACAGGTTGTATTTCAATACACAAAAGTTTAAATTGTTGAAAAAAGTTAATATATTATATCACATTATTATACTTCACGTTAAAATGCCATATTTTGATTGGCTAACACGATAGTGTTGCTTCACTTATGTTGATTGTTCTAATACCCGTAACGTTGTTATGAACGTGACGTCCCTAGAAAATACTTTTTAATATAATGTATCTGTAAAAGACAATGATGATAGGAGTCATGTCCAGGACATTCAGTATAATAAATTAAATAACACATAGCTGAGAGGGTGATAGAGTAGATAGGTACCCCTCGAAAACTCATTGTTATCCGCGGCTTCGCCGCTGTTGACAACTCGCCTAGAATTAAAGTTGAATGTTTTTAATTGTTTTTGTTACTCTAACACATTTCTGTCCACTTCTTTTTTTTATAATTTTCACTGTTATTAAAATATTTCATTTTTTATAACAGCTATAGGTTGTAACGTTCCAAAGAACTGTCCAATCAAAAATCCGTATAAAGATGTTCCTTGTACTGGATGTGAACCAACTGAGGGAGATGGCCTGTGTTGTAGAGGATGCCAGAAAAACGGCAATAATTTTTTTGGGTATATAAAAAATATTTAAAGCTATGTATCTGTTGTTATAATGTTCTACATACCTTGACCGAGTGTTGCAATATGCATTGTGTTTAAATGTAATATCAGTATTTAGTTCTATTATAATCTTAATTCAATCCTATTTCTATCTTATTTTTTAGAAATAATTTTTCAAATATGACGTCATATTTGTGCTGTTTCAGAAATTCAAATGTCTGCATGGCGTAATATTGTACCTTTTCAACACTTCATATGTGACGTCATGGTTATGACTTTTGGGGTTCAGGCCTGGTATGTCACTGAGTCGGGTGTGTCTATTTTCTGTGTTGGTCTTCAATGCATTATGTATTATGGTTTTGTTTTCTGTAATTAGTTAACGTCAGTTTGATCATGTAAATCTTTTATATTCATTTGATAAAATTTACTGTTTGCAATAGCATAAATTGTTCTATATAATAAGGATTTTCTTATCACAAGCAAAAAAACCCTTGCCGTATTTGGCACAACCTTTTTCAACTTTTGATCCTCAGAGCTGTACAACTTTGTCCCCCTTTTTTGACTTTCGAACTTTTATATCTGGGCGTCACTGGTAAGTCTTGTTTGGACGAGGCGCGTTTTTGACGTAATGAATTTTAAACCTGATGCCTTTTGTTATCTATTATTCATGTGTTTCTATGCCTAATACTTTCTGCTATTTATTTGTATTGTAGTCCTGTATTATTAAGTTGAAATTTTAATGTTGTATTTAACGGTGCAATCAAAGTGCGAGGTTTGGCATGCCACAAAACCAGGTTCAACCCACCATTTTTTTCTTTAAAAATGTCCTGTACCAAGTCAGGAAAATGGCCATTGTTATATCTTAGTTCGTTTCTGTGTGTGTAACATTTTTACGTTGTGTTTCCGTTGTGTCGTTTGTTTTCTCCTATTTTTGAGTGTGAATTCACATTACTATGAGACGTGTCAAGGTACTTTTCTATCCCAAATTCATGTAATTGGTTTTGATGTTATATTGGGTATTCTTATCGGATGTTGTCCCATGCTTAGTCCGTTGCTATGTGTGTTACATTTAATGTTGTGTCGTTGTTCTCCTTTAATATTTAATGCGTTTCCCTCAGTTTTAGTTTGTTACCCCGAGTTTGTTTTTTGTCCATAGATTTATGAGTTTTGAACAGCGGTATACTACTGTTGCCTTTATTTATGTGAATTGCCAATGTGAGCTATTGATATCATACTGTAGGACTGTGTCGCCTATTTCAATAAGATATCTGAAAAAACTAAGAAAATTCAAAACAGTTGCCGAAATTAGTATATGTTTATTTTGCTGAATAATTTTCTTTTACGATTTTGATCGGATTGGAAATTTAGCTGCAATAATCTTGCAATTTCGGATTATCTTATTCAAATCTTTGACGTATCTACAAAGTAACGTATGATCATGTTTATAAAGGAAAAACTATTTAGAGACATACAAATTAATGACTCGTTTTACTCTGATCAGATCATATATGTGATGGTTTTAATGTAACTATTATTATCCATTTTTATCTTACAGCGCATTATATGATATGAAAACTACCCTAGGCGCCTTACAACATATAGCAATTTAATGCATAAAGATCCATTATAAAAAAAAATCATGTTTCCTCTTTGACCCTTACCTTTGATCGTTGAACACTCAATCAGAAAAAGCTATTGTACTGTCATGTTCAACCATTTTTTTTAAATGAATTACTTTTTGTTCATATTCATCCTTCTGTAACAATATTTTACTTATTACGACAAATGTGTTCATAAATTGTCATAACGAATTTTCTGTCCTCTTCTCCTCAAATATGAACTACCGAAATAGTCTTATCCCCGTGTTTGTACTTAAAATAACAACACGATTGGTGCCACTTGTGGAACAGAATATGCTTACACCTCTGAAGTACTGATGGTAGTCCTTTGTCATTTTGTCTTAATCTTTTGTTACTGTCATCTGTCTTTTTTTGCCATGGTGTTGTTTGTTTTATGTTTTGATTCTGTGTTTAACTATCCCTTTAGTAATTTTTGCTTCTCTTTTATCAAGAAGCAGTTAGGGGCGGAGAAATTCTGGAAATGAATACAATTAAAGCAAATACCTTACTACAAGTATCTGATGTAATGAGATATTGATTAAACATTCTTTCACTTATTGTTCTGACCTGTTATCTATTTCTTGCAATGAAAGATAATTATAGATTATCACACAGCATTTTCCATATTGGCCCTGGTATCAACCCTAGACTCCCATATCAAGCCAGATGCTTTAGCCCGAGGGCTTGATATGGGTCTGGGGCTGATTGCACGGACCATATTGAAAATGACACGTAATAATCTATTTATCACATATTTTCAAGCAAGAGAAAAAAGATAGCATATACCAAATTATGTTTGATATTTTCAACAAAAATTCAAAAAAAACATTTAACGAGAAAAAAATTTAAAAATGTATCACAGTGAGATAACGAAGTTCGTATCACAGTAAGTGACAAAGGTTTGTGAAAAGTTTAACAAATAATTAACAATAAATATATTAATTCTCAGAATTGTAAATATTAAACGAAATTAAGTATTACATTTCCAATTAATGCTGATAAAGAATACACCATATCGCTACTATTATTTGGAAATATGTTTAGTCCAGTCAAACTAAGTTTTAACCTTAAACTAATTGCAACAGAAAATCTATAGCATTAAACCCTAAATATACACAGAAAAAAGTCCCATAAAATCCAACTTGAAGAAAACTCGAAATCGGCATTTTCAATTTCCTATGGAAATTAACATTGGAAGGGGAGAAAATGAGTCTATTTTTGTCTTTTTTTTCTTGATTTTCTTAAAATTTATGTAAAGTATGATACTTTGACGGGGCTATAAGTTCATATTGACTATATTATAGCGTCTTCTGCTCATGAAATGTACAAAACAAAAGTTTTATTGGCATATTTAAAAAAAGGGCATTTTTCATTGGAGAGATTGCAAATTTGTGGCTTTGTGACTATTTTGAAACGATAATGTGACAATTTGGTATTGCTTATATCTGTATAATATATTTGTTCTGCATCTACCTCTTTGAAAGAAACTTTAAACCACAAAAAGAAGAATATATGCTTAATTATGTTTTATTAAATTTGAGATTCTTTACCTTGACATTTTGAAAAATTCAATACATGGTCAACTAATGAATTACTAAATCTAGATTGTAGCTCGATAAAAGATATGAAAACACCTTTAGAGATGTTTGTTATACTCTAAAGACGGCTTAAATATCAAGAATCAATTCATTCTGTTGAATAGAAGCGATAAAGTTATAATTTTGTATTAATTTTTATTGATATTTCTGTCTTTTTTTCAGAGTTGTTTCCCTTTTTCAATGCAAATCTCCATAGGAATTTAAAATCGTGATATTTAGTTTTCCTCAAGTAATATTTTATGGGACTTTTTTCTGTACATATGGGGTATAATGCTAAAGATTAAAACTTTAAAATCTTCTGTTGCAATAACTTTAAGGTTAGGGTCAAATTTATGCTCCTGCACATTTTCTTTTTGTCAACCTTTTATATATTCTGAAGCTTACAAAAAGTTTTTCGAAATATCCGATGTTAAATAAATAAAGGCAACAGTAGTTTTAAACTGTTCGAAATTCATAAATCGATTGAGAAAAAAAATCCGGGTTACAAACTAAAACTAAGGGAACACATCAAATGTAAGAGGAGAACTACGACACAAAATGTTGAGATGTACCTGGTCTTGCGGCATTCCAAACCTCCTACTTTTATGGCAATGTTAAATTTAACATTAAAATGACAACATTACATGATAGGACTACAATACAAATAAATAGGAAAACATATAGTACAGATAAACTATACGAATAATAGCTTACAAAAGGTACCAAGTTTAAAATTTAATACGCCATATGGGCGTTTCGTCCACACTAGTGACGCTCTGATGAAAAAAGATCGAAAGCCAAAACAAGTACAAACTGTACACCAAATATATCGTATAAATTTAGTTGAACCAAACTGAAATCTAATAAATGATCTGGATGTTTAATTATGTTTACCATAACACACGAATACAACAGAAATAAGATTAACAACTACAAACGATAATAGTATCAGGGTTATAATTTATTACGCCATACGCGCGTTTCGTCTACATAAGACTCATCAGAGACGCTCAGATCAAAAAAGTTGTAAAGCCAAACAAGTACAAAGTTGAAGAGCATCGAGGACCCAAAATTCTAAAAAGTTGTACCAAATACGGCTAAGGTAATCTATCCGTAGGATAAGAAAATCCTAAGTTTTTCAAAAAAATCAAAGTTTTGTAACAGAAAATTTATAAAAATGATCACATAATTGATATTTATGTCAACACCGAAGTGCTGACTACTGGGCTGGTGATACCCTCGGGGACGAAACGTCCACCAGCAATGGCATCGACCCAGTAGTGTAAATAGTTATCAAAGGTACCAGTATTATAATTTATTACGCCAGACGCGCGTTCCGTCTAAGACATTAGACAAAATCCGATGTGAATAACACACACAACATCAAAAAATAAACACAAGAATTTCGGATAGAAAAGTACCGTGACACGTCTTATTACAATGCGAATTCACACTCAGCAACAATCGGGAATAAGTCACGTTCGGTAATTAAAAGATCAGACAACGTAATGACAAACCACGATCAACACGTGGTAAAAATGTCCTTAGTTAGTTTGGACAAAGACACACCGTATGGATCAAACAATTCGTTATGGTGTCCGTAAAATTTACGGAGTGTCATTTTCAATCTGTCCTCCTCGTAACTTTTTTTTTGTACAGTTCCTGCGTTAGGAGCACATTCCTGTATATGAAGTCCTTAAAGTGTGAATATGACACGGGCATAACGTATCAATTGAATTATGTAGACCCCATACGAAGGGACAGATGGTATATTACTGCTGAGAAATGGGAAATTGATGATTGGGAAGTTGAAATCGTCCCGTTTATCATATATTTTCGTGTGAAGTCGTCAATCTGTATCAATATTGAGGAAAAGATCAAGGTATGAAGCAGTACCTTAATTTCAAGTTTACTGGGATATATGAGATGTAAGTATTTGCTGAAATAAGGATTATTCAACGATAGGACATCATCAATATATCGGAAAGTAAAATTAAAGAATTTCGCAAAACGCTTTTTCTTTTTGTCTTTTAGAAAGTTTTGAATGAATTCTACTTCATACGAGTACAAAATCAAATCGGCCAGTAGGGTTGCACAATAAGTACCCATGTGCTTTCTTTATATTCCCTTTGGTTTGTTTTTGTAGACATATTTGCATATTTTTATAGTTATTAAGAATATAATCCAATGTTGACTGCTGTACCCATATTTTTGACACTTTTATCTTTTATATCTGCTTGTTTTGTTCCCACATTGTGATCCCAATATAATGGAATTTTATGCGACTGTCATGCAAATGAGAGGTTCAGCTAGCTATACAATCAGGCATTTATCCCCTCTTTTCAACATAAGAAAATGTCTGTACCAGGTCAGCAATATGACAATTGTTATCCATTCGTTTGAAGTGTTTGAGCTTTTGGTTTTGACTTTTACTTAGAACTTTCCGTTTTGAAAGGCAGTCGAATAGAAAAATCCTATTTATCAATAATATATTTATGAGTAAACAATACAGGCATAATAGGTAAAAATGTCACAAATTGGGGTACAGCAGTCAACATTTTGTTATAATTGATTGATTGATTGTTGGTGTTTTAACGCCACTTTAAAGCATCACTTTTGAGATTTTTCTTGGCGACCATTTTTATTTGGTGGATGAAGCCGGAGTGGCCGAAAAAAACACCGACTTACGATTTGAAACTTACAATCATAGCCAATTAAGATTAAGGTTTATGACCCCTTCTGTAGCCATTTTTGTACGAATTTTTCAAACTTCAATTGTATCAAAACTACAGATGTAATGAATAATAGTGATAAGCCATTTTGTACATATACTAAGGAGAAACTTGATGCAAAGCATTATTATTTATTGTTTCATTGTATTGAATAGAAAAAGAGTACTTTGTGGCAAATAAATCAAGATTTTTATAGAAAATCCACAGCCTTTAATACAGACATTTTTGTTATGAAATTTGAAACATAGATTACTCACTTGCTTTTCTATGATGTGCTAGTGTTTATTTTTTACAAAAAGTTCTAGGCAACCTGTAAATTCCAAAATACCTCGTGCTGAGTCACTAAAGTCGAGCGCACCCTAAAAGGTGTACTTGATTTGGTTCATATTTAAAAACAATTTTAACCAATAGCTACATTAATAAACTCGTTTTAAGGAAATCAATGCTAGCATTGCATGGAATACACTTATATCTATCAGTCATGAAATTGCCAAATATGAGGGCACAAGGATAAATGCTGTAGATTTTCTATAAAATTTCCATATGTTTAGCATTAAATCAACACAAGGGTATATTATCCTTAAGATCTTGTGCAACCTCCTCACGAACAGGGTTCGATCTCGCAACCTCAGTGCTAACTGGTTAGTGCTTACAGTAGAAGAACTTCTTAGACCACTTGATTACCGAGGCTCCTTGTGTTATAATCTTACTTGCTATAAGTATATAGATATGTATCAACTAAGAGAAATAAAGATATACCATTTAGAAAAAGTATATCAGCAAAACTGAAAGACGAAAATACAAAAATGTCCATGCCTCAATAACAAAATAGATGTATAAATTCTGAGTCAAGTGAAATTATATTACAAAAAAGGACTGAATAGACAAATTTAAAAGATACGAAAGTGACATTCAAGTGCATAAGTTAAAAAATACACTGGCAATTCCAAGGTTTAAACGAAAAAGATCCATAAACAAACCAGTGTACACAAAACACATAGAAAACAAATACTGTCCTACACGAACCACACCAAATACTGGGGACGTTCTTTGACATAATCATGGTTCATCAAATTTCTGCTCAGACACTGGTGACGTTTTATAAAGTCTGAATAGCAACTGCTACCAGTCGCATAGAATTCAATTATATTTTTTACAAAAAAATTTGTGTGAGCAGAACAAACAGACATTAGCCATCATAGTTTTATGATCTTAATCGTTTTAAATTAACATCAACGCAAAAATAGAAAAGTAAAATGGCGTATCGATACTCTTTATTTATGTTATATTACCGGTACCTTTTTATGTATTATTTGTATACTAGTATTATTTTTGCATGTACATTCTCTGTTTGGTAAACTATTTGTATTTTTGTCTTTATTTTTTGATAATGTGCTTTGTCTATATGCCTTTTTGTGTTTCTTTGTTACATATTTGTTTGTTTTATAGCGATCTCGATTATACCACATCATTGTCTACTGTATCCCTATTTTTGTCTTCACACACATCGTTGTCAATATAATTTTATATAAGTAGATAGCCATAAAACCAAGTTTAATCAACCATTGTCTACATTAGAAAATATATGTACCAAGTCAAGAAGATGACAGTTGTTTTGTTTCGTTTGATGTGTGTGAGCTTTTTGTTTTGCCATTTTCCTCAAAGTTCAGTATTTATATTATTTTACTTTTGATTGTATAAGTTTTTTGAGAATAAAGTATTTTCGTTGTATTTTTATTGTAATAGAGAAAGCACATTCGCAAAAATGAAAGACAGCTATACAAATTGTTTTACCATAGCACAATACATAATGATTGGAAGTATAGATACCCAGCCATGCCAAAAGGATACTACTTCTTCTTGCTAAATATTTTTGTTATGTGAAGGTTTTTACGGGTTTTTGCTATTTGGGCAGCTTTTTTTTGCTCATTACACCTCGCATTCTGAACAATGTTGTATATAAATGTAAACGTCACATTGTTAGGAGATTAAAACAAAAGGGAAAATAATTTTTGGCATGTTTTAAGAACGGAATGCATCTTTTTATTGTTTTATTGGAGTGTTAAATGGTCGAAACACAATGAAAAAAATGTGCGTACTATATCTCACCGTACGGTCTTCAACAATGAGAAAAGCCCATACCGCATAGTCAGCCATAAAAGGCACCGAAATGACACATTCACACGAGAAAACTAATGGCATAATTTATGTATAAAAAATATGTAACACATCAACAGACGACAACCAGTGAATAACAGGCTAAATACATTTTCATTTATAATGTTTCTATCCTTCATTGTACATAATTAAACTTTTGATACTCTTTAATGGAATGTTACACATTTTCGTGATTGTTTTTTGTTTGTGGTTTCGGTTTGTCAACAGAGATATCATATATTTCCTCGATATTAAAACTTTGTTTTCATTATTACGTTTTTTTACTTATGAATGCGATAATGGCAAGCTGTCTAAATGTTATTCTGTGTTTACCATTAATTCTATCTTTGATCCATGACAACAATAAGAGAAAAAAAACTCTGTAGATAATTTAATCAGACTTTTACTCCTCTTTCTAATAATATAAACAATAAACAACAGTGTCAATGTGTTATTCCGTAAATCTTACCCGATCAATTTCATTCCTAAAAATATACATACAAAAATCTTGATAGAATCCGAAAAATGTTCCAGAGATAGCAACCTTTACAATTAAGAACCTTTCACCAAAATTAAACATCAGCCCCGTTAAAGACTAAAAGAATTCACATTTCAATATTAGTACACGAAATTTCAATAAAGTTGAAGAATAAAAAAATTACCTCATGAATCAAACTTTTTCAGTTGTTTGATGACGACAATGACATTAATTAAAAAATTTCGTTTTCCTTACAATTTATCTAAATTTCTATATCAATCATTTGTGAACGACTGTAAAACAATTTTTAATATGGATGTTCAAAACGACAGATTCTAGTTTTTATCATGTAAATCTAAATGAGAGTCATCCTGAATTACTGCACATTTATCACATTAGATCATATTATCCTAACATCAGTTTTTCATTCTACAACCAAAAGGAACTCATAAGTTTATTTTATCAGCATGTTGATGAACGTTTTAATGTTTGCCATGAAATTCGTATTAGCAGGTAAGGCCATTTATATGTTCATTTTTTAATTTAGATTTTAAACATCGTTAAATGTAACAGAATATCAAACATAAGTCTACCTGTTTCAAAAGATTGTTATTTTATTTTTACGTTTCTTTTTCGTTTCTTTTTATTATGTGATATTTCATATTTGAATGCATCAAAATTTGTAGTTGGTTTTACGTTTCTTTTTCGTTTTTTTTTTTATTATGTAATATTTCATATTTGAATGCAGCAAAATTTGTTGTGATGGTTAAACAATAATCGGAATATACTAAACTCTAAAAGCAAAGCGGCAAGCTATTAATCAAGGGAGGCAAATCGTGTATTAATTATACACAATTTCACTGCCTTTAAATTGGGAGCACCGTTCAAAGCAAGAAAAAAATTAACAACAAAAGTAATACTTATAACAGAATTGCAAAGCAGCTCAATAGGAACAATGACAAATAAGAATTACCATTAAGATCTAGGTCCCCGTTGCATATTGTCTCGAGAAATATTGGCGACTATTTAAAGTGTAAAGGTTATGTGTGTTCGTCTCATAATATTTCCATAGGAAATATGTCAAATCTAAATAAAGTTTTACTAAATAACTTGCTTTCTTCATAATTTACATTTTCTCACTTTGAAATATCCTATAGATCATGTAATTGTACTTAGTTACAAAGATAATGATTAAGATACTTTTATTTATGAAATTTAAAAAAAGTTACATTCTTATATTTTTTTTGTAGTTGAAAGTCTGTGTTTCTTCCCTTGTAACAGACTAGAGGTCGGTATATATTACAAAGTTAACAATCCTGGAAAGAATAGAATTTCTCAGTTCAACTGCAAACATCCTTCTTTGGTATTCACACCTGAAAGGGGCGAAACGAGGGAGTGTTTCGAACAGAATGGACCGTTTAGAGTTCAACGGTAATTTATAATTACCATTATTAGAAAGGCTATACTAAAGAAAATGCAAAATGTGATACCTCAACTTAAAACATTTACATTTCCTGAAACTATTGGAAATAATATTGGCAAAGAAAAAGAAAAAGGTTTTTTTTTTTCGTCAGTTATTATCATTTTAAAGCCGATGTGTTTACAGCTTTCATTTACAAGAATGTGGTATTACAATTAATTTTAACATATACCGGTATTGTTTCCTGTCATATTATCACTTACCTTATCATCCGAGATCTGTTATATCTTACAATGGCATTGTAGTTATTGTATTTTCAATTTAAACTTGATGTTATTCCTGTTTATCTCTGAAGTAAGATAATTGGTTTGACTTCAAATTAACAATCAGGATGTAACATTGCAATATTCGAGAACTGAAGCACTAGCTCCCTGAAGAATCATACGAATAAGTTCACGAATGAATAGTCCATTTTTAAATTACCGATTTTTGACTCCGGAATTTATTTTTTTCAACAGATTACCTACTATTTTGTAGGACTTCATGGTACTCTGACAAGCAAGAGCAACTTAAATAAGTAAATTCAAGATTTTAACGGATACAATTTCAAGAGAAAGTCAACTGTTTAATGCGTTCTGAACATGACTAAATCATTGGAAACCTGTA
Organism: Mytilus edulis; assembly: GCF_963676685.1. Taxonomy (NCBI): domain Eukaryota; kingdom Metazoa; phylum Mollusca; class Bivalvia; order Mytilida; family Mytilidae; genus Mytilus; species Mytilus edulis. Next base: position 22,215,419 of record NC_092347.1, on the reverse strand, counting down.
AACTTTCCCCCAAAATTGCACAGATAATATATTAGATTTCACTTCCATAGAGTATGTTACTTGTCGTAAAATTGTAAACACCGGAGTCAAAAGTCGGTTATATGATAATGGTTTATTGATTTGATTGTGATATGAAATAAATGTCCGTTTTACATTCTAATTCGAGGAAATTCAACTTTTCTTCTGATTCAGCTTTAAAATGTGAATGACAGACGTAGTATAGATTGGCATGATTGTTGTGGCATACCAAGCAGTACACCTATAACTTCCTGTCTAATCTCGTTGAAAGTCAAGTGATTCCCTTATATTTAATTCTTTTTTTTTTTTTTTTTTTTTTGCTTTTGTCTGTTTTTAGTTTCCAAGGAAATAAGTTTAGATGTGTGAAAAATATGGCATTTGATCCATCAGGCACAATGAGTGTTACCTATACAAAACCCTTTAGTAAGTATTTTGTTACCTACAATTATTAATACAATATAAGTACTCCGGAATCTTAGACCGGAAATGGTAGATCTTCCGTCTTTGATAAATCAAATTAGTTATCAAAGATACCAGGCTTATAATTTAATACTCGAGATGCGCGTTTTGTCTATGTAAGACTCACCAGTGAGGCTCAGATCAAAAATGTTAGAAAGTCAATCAAATACAGAGTTGAGGAGCATTTATGACCTAAAATTCCAAAATATTATGCCAAATACGGCTAAGGTTATATCTGACTTGGATAAGAAAATCCTTAGTATTATCAATACTTTAAACTTAATTTGCAAGGTTCGGACATTAACAGACATAAAACCTTAACTGACTTCGAAATAACATACAAAAGTATATAAAAAGTATATACCTATACAACAGAATTGGTGTCTAACGAAATAACTTATTATCGTCAAGGTTGTTTCAAACATTACAAACAAGCATTTAAACAATAAGAACTTATTAATCACATAGAAAGGGTTAGATTGACGGTTTAACAAATTGTCATTTCAGCATTTAAAATATATTGTCTGAAATTCAATTTGACACGTAAACAACCATTGATTGTGTACAACGGTATACATATAGTATTGAACTTTCAACTTAAAACGACAGAGTTGTTTTCCACATAAATTGAATGTGATAAAGAAACGAATGAACAAATACACCTCTGTAATATTTCAATACCATACATTAAGTAAGATAGATTAGATAGATAGATAGATAGATAGATAGATAGATAGATAGATAGATAGATAGATAGATAGATAGATAGATAGATAGATAGATAGATAGATAGATAGATAGATAGATAGATAGATAGATAGATAGATAGATAGATAGATAGATAGATAGATAGATAGATAGATAGATAGATAGATAGATAGATAGATAGATAGATAGATAGATAGATAGATAGATTTTAACAATGTGATGGAAGTCAGTACAAAATGTCTTTCTATCATTGGTTTTTGTTGTAAGTATCATTTGCATGTACATGGTTTAATTATTAGTATGCCTAAAGAGCTAGACAATAAAATAGTAGTCGAAAAAAACTGATTTATTTTTTCTTTTTCAATACTTTGGAAAGAAAAAAGACATCCATTATTTTTGTATCTATACTTCAGGAACTTATTACAAGACCCCTACATTATGTGAAGTATGTGGTGCTCCAGATCGCTGGTCAGTAGCTATATTTGCAGGTAAGTGTATGGTGCTCCAGACTGCTAATTTTTTGAAAAAAAGTTGATAGATACAAATTACATATATAATGTTTTCCTTTCATAAAGCGATGTGTGGACAATGGTCACTGTTGTAGGTCGTACGGTGACCTAAAGTTGCTAATTGCTCTGTCATTTGGTCCCTTTCGAAGAGTTGTCTCATTCGCAATCATACCACACCTTTATATTGTGATAAATTTAAAAGAGAAAACCAAACATAGCTGGTAAATATAACACCCAGAATGGTTTAGGAGAGTGTATACAGTAAATAATAATATTGAGCGCTGGTGTTTGAAAGAAGGTAAGGATTTTTTGTAGGAAGTTGTCCAGGTTTCAGTTATAATATGTACTTGTTGGAATAGAAAAACATAACACTTGTCTTTTGGTCAGTCTTGTGGTGAAAATATTAGTTGAGCCATGTTGACAACCTTCTACACGATGGACGAGTAAAAAAATAAGAAATAAAAAACCAACAGCAACCAGGATACATTTATGACTCTAAACCTCTGTTCGTTGTACCAGTCAGCACTCCTGCAAACAACTGTTATTTTTTTTCTGCAAATGTTTATAATTTCCTGTTCCGATTAAAGCTTTCAATGTCAATGACTTAGAAGCAAGAGAATATAAATTGAAACAGAACACTCTAAATGATGTAATTTATTATAGGTCACCGCATTGTAAAATGTTGTTTCAAGCCGTCAGCACTTGTTGTAAAAACGAGACTATGATGTGTAGTTCTTGCGTCAGCGTCAGAATTTGCAAATATATTAGTCGGTAGACGCCAGCGTCATCAATTGTTAAGTGTGTCGTTATGTTATAAAGGTTAATCAAAAACATATTGTATAATCTGACATTTCTTTTTTTCAGCACAAGGCTTTTCAAGTGAGTAACGAAATGCCCTACAGTTTCTTGTAATATAAGTTGCTTTTAACTTCAAATCGGATGGTATTTTCTTCAAATGTAAAACAACATATCTTTGGTCTCAATTTAATTTATATATGCGTAATTCATTCACACGAACAGAAATAGATAAAATACAAAAAATGCCAATGCAACGATCTTAAATCAAACACATAAATGTTCCAAATCATTAGATTTAACTTTAACTTTTTTTTTATTAATTATTATACAATGACTAGAATATTTTTATAGAATCTGTTTATATAATCCTACTTATTACTTATTATAAATTATTTGTGTATAACCGTGATGTTCATTACATTATTGTAGGACACAGAGCACTAAGAGGTATGGCATAATGTATTACTGTATTGAAATAAAGTTAATATAGGAAAGAAGTTCATTTTATTTTGTTATAACCCAGTGAACAAACCTGGGAGAAGATAAATAGGGAAACAATTAATTCACATTCAAGCAGACAATAGCATGACCAAAACAAAAAATGAAGTAAAGACAAACAGCAAAAATCATACATATCATAACAATAAAAGAACAGTAGCAACATGAACACAACAACAACCGAAAGGGAACTCATGTTCTTTACGGAAGTCATAAGTGTCTGTTCTACTATTGCGAACCGCCGTTTTTTCTTCTTCTTCTTTTTAACTACACTGATGTGAGTCCTGAATGATCGGTAGCTATATAGTTATGATAAAACTGAAGCGTTATCCACCAGACAAATTGAAGTCGAACACATATATTTAAATAGAATTTTAATTAACCGCCGTTTGTTTTTGAACAATTATTACATAATTACTGTAATGTTTGTATCACATTTCTCGGTTTATACATTGGATAGATATTTACACAGCGTAGTAAAGAAGAAGGTGGTAAACAATTTATCAAAATCGTATCATTAAATGAATACTTGTCGAAAAGATAACTATTATATAGATTGTAATTAATAGTAACATTTTGTCTGATTTGTTTGCAGTAAAAGTGCCACGTAAGTAACTTCAAGTTAATACTATGACAACTTACAATTTAAAAACAAATATTTTAAGTTCTGTTTTTTCAGAATACAGAATCAACATACACATTAGCTAACTTTTGCATGTTGTGTTTGTGTGACTGTGGCATTTTTACGTACATAGGTGCATGCATGACCTATTAACTCTTGTCGATATGTGTCTCATCAGCAATCAAACAACATCTCCTTGTAACTAAAATAACTCGGTGATTCTGGTCTCGCTATTTTTTGTGTTCGTACTATTCCCTCTGTGTGTGTTTGTTACCTTGCAGTTGATTATCGATTTACAAAAAGAAATCATCGGTAAACTACTATCGATTTAACTTTTGATCAGTGTTGAAGTGGCTGGGGCGTCTGAATTAAAATTGATATAATTTTATAATAATTTGTCAAAATGAAGTTTTTATCATGCTTTTTTTCAGAAATGTAATGAAAAGTATGGGTCACAGAACTATTTTTCACGCTACAGGTTGAGCAATATTGTCAGATTTTGTATAGATTAAGCATGAAAAATCAAGTTTGTGTGATAAATAGAAAACTACATGATAGAATTTAAAGATAAAACTTGCGAACATAGCTCTTATAAAATGCTTTCAAATAAGAAAAAGAAAAAATGGGATCACCCAACATTTATTTTTTTGCTACATTTTAAAATAGGTAAATTCACAACACTTTCTATTATGAAAATAACTTCATCTTAGTTTTCTGCCCTTATTTGGCAAAGTTTTTTTTTCAAATCAAACACAAAGATGGTGTTTTTGAGACAACCGTAATTGTGATAAAACACATAATTTTCTATATTTACATCAAAAGTCTAACATATATATATAACATACTCATGTCAGCACCCGATGTGATAAGATAGTGCATGCATTGTTACATAATTATGTGAAAATCAGGATATGATCGAGAAACATATATTAGCTGCTTAAAATCCTTCAAATAACAACTCGCTGATCAGTTCTGTAATAAGAAGCAACTTGACACATGCGTCCCCTTATCTTCGACCCTTAATCAGCCCAAGACACTTTGTATATTTATTTGTTTGTTATTCTTCTTTATGTGGTAAGGTACTGCATGTTGTAATAGCAGGATATGGCTACCTTAATGTTCCAATTGCGCCAGGTTAGATGTTTTAACACGTTTTTTGTTTTTTTTTGTGTATGTTTGTAGTGCTGTCTTATTATGTTCTTGATATACATTTATTTCAATTTTTATAACAGCTATAGGTTGTAATGTCCCAAAGGATTGTCATATCACAAATCCGTATACTGATGTTCCCTGCAATGGATGTGAACCAAAGGATGAAGATTTATGCTGTAGAGGCTGTCAAATCCAACGCAATCAATATTATGCATAAATAAAAAGATTCATAGCTAATTTTACATTGTTATGATTCTTCAGATCTTTAATGGCTAATGTGCATTGCCGTAGCGAGCTATTGGTGTCACATTGCAGAAGAAAGTCACCTACATCGGCCTGATTTCTTAAAATCTGACTACTAACCAAATCAAAAACAGTTGGAGAGAAAAAAAAAATAAACAATGTGTTTGCTAAACATTCTCTATTTCGTTTAAGGTCGGTTAGAAATAATGACCGCTATACGCTAACCGTTTTGTTTTATGATCTTCATCACGTGCACAGCAGAATTATAAGGTAAAGTAATTTCAAATGTTAAAATGTTAACGTGATAAACTCGGTAAACTCGGATTGGATAGCATTGTAAACATAACATGGAAGTAATGCTATATAATGGATGCATCTAGTGAACTATAACGGAAATCAAGTATTCCAATTTTTGCACTAAATTTTCACTTTGGTCGATGAATTAAGATGATTGAATACCGAGTCAAAAAAGACAATACACTTTGCACATCTTTTCCGTGTTCATCACAAATTTGATAGTTTTTGCTCACTTATGAAATAGCAATCGTTTATGAACTTAAAGAAAATCACAGCAATGGCAGATAATTCAGTTATAGTATCTGATGTAAAACATATTTATTTAACATGCATTATTATGCTCTCGTAAGGAATATGCATATTAAATTTGCCGTTTGATATTAAGTTGCCATCAATCAACTGTTTATCATTCATTACAAAATACATTACACATAATTTGAGTAAACGGAGAGTTTAAGTATACAACAACACAAAAACAAAAAGCAACAATCTGAGATTAACAAACGGTATCAAACAATATCTATCTTCTATTGAGTGTACCAGGTTCTTACCCTTTTTCACGAAATTCATGATTGATATAACATAGATCTTTATTGTTTAACCACTTACACATAATTCCCAATATTACATACACATCAACACACAACTAATAAAAGCATTCAAAGTATTCACTGACGACGTCGATAACTTGAGAGCGATATGAAACAAAGCATTACTAACTCTTTCAATTTGACTTTTATTTTGGAATGTGGCATAATTGTGTAAAAAGAAAAGTCAAATGTTTAAATTGGAAAATAAAGAGTCTTAGATTGTATGTACTCTATATGATCTTTTGAATTTTTTAGTATCCACATCTGATTCTCGCCACCTCTAGAAAAGGCAGATTCACAATATGTTTGATGCCCGGCTGTGATTGCTGCTTAAAATAGATGTTAATAATTAAGAAAGAGCTTTTGTGGAGCTTCGAAGACCCAGCCATATACTGTTGTTTGTAAGAACACGTATGTAGCTTAAGTATCCAATATAGTGATGGAAGGTCTAGTTCTATATCTTTGGTTGAAATTCAAAGGAACATAGAACAGCCCTATGATTATCAAGGATTTCCTCTTCATTAAGTGTCGTAAGGATATATGTTGAGTTTCCAAGTGAATTGTCAATACCTAATTTATTTATCAAGTAGTTTATGTAATGAGATTTACATACTAAAACGGTGTTGTTTGAGGCTTTATCTTCGTGGACAATATATTTGTTATGGAGGTAGGCAATTCAAATAGTTTTTTACATCACAAAAATAATTATATATAGTATTTACATACATGTATGGTTTAATAACAATTGAAATTATTTTTTTCAACTGTAGTCCAGAAACTATCTGAAAAAATGATATTAATATTAGAAAATGTTCTAGATGCCTAGAGGAAACGATATGTGCAGTGTTGCAATGTAGTTTAGATAAGAAATACACAGAAGTAACCATCATAGAAGTGTCCACCAATGTAAAACAAATATGTCTCTTTTTAGCAGAAGAATGCGCGAAACTATCGGGGATGGTAAATTGTATCGTCCAGTACTCTACCATGTTTTCTATACCATATAAATGTTCATTTCAATTGACTACTGGTCCGACGCAAATTCTACTGGTCTCCAGTATATTCGAACCCTGAATTGAAGATTTAATTGTCGAGTACCATACCACTTCTCATTGTAATACCAGATAACATTGTACAGTACAATACCACTTCTCATGGTTATACAAGATAACAATATTTAATGTCCAGTACAATATCACTTGTCATGGTAACACAATATAACATTGTACAGTACAAAACCACTTCTCATGGTAATACCAGATAACAATATTTAATGTCCAGTACAATATCACTTGTCATGGTAATACCATATAGCATTGTACAGTACAAAACCACTTCTCATGGTAATACCAGATAACATTGTTCAGTACCATACCACTTCTGATGGTATTTCAAGATAAGATCGTTCAATACCATATCATTGTTCATTACAATTCTTGATTGTATCGTCCAGTACAATAACATTGCAATTCTAGTTTTTAGAAAGGTTTAAGACGTCTGATTTGGGTATATCAGATGCATGTTTAATCCATTAGCAGATTTCAATCAGATCAGTTGAAAGGCCATATTCATTTTATTAACTATTTCTATAAATATTTGTTTCTTGATATATTATACCATCAAACTAGTATGCGGTCAAATGCGAAACAATGGTCACATTAAACCCTTAGGCTAAAGAAACTTTATTCAATTCATTTAACTGCTTATACTTTTGGCTTCAAACACGACAAAGCAAAAGTGGCACTATCATCGTAATTTGGAGGAAAATGATTCTAAACTTCGAATGCGCTCAAAGTAAAGGAAAGTGTAAACAATTAATAAATAAGATGACAACGGTTTTTTATTCTGTAAGAAGGTCATTATATATTTGCAAATTTAACAAAACCGAGTTGAAATATTGATGTTAGATGTTATGCAGATGTTCTATCAATTCCTAGTTGGTTGAATCATAGTATGCAGTCGAATTCTTGAAAAATAATTACAGAACCTAAAACAAAATATAAAATTGTTTCTTTTTTTAGGTTATACTTTTCACTGCAAAAGTTGCAACAAAACAAAGAATGACAGTATAAATAAGTTTTGTTAACTAGTATTGCTACTTCGGGGAAGTTGTATAGCCACGATATTCATCTAAACAATAAATTGGTTCTTTTTAATTTTCTGGACACTCCTGTCTTTAACCATATGAAGTCAAATACAATGGAAATACTTATCCGTGATACGCTTTTATTTGTGTATAGTATCAAAGACCATCAGTGTGCTTTATTTCCCTCCTCCTTTTCTAGCGAGGAAATGGAAATGATTAAGTTCCACATTATGTGTGTCACATGTGGAGCAGGATTCGCTTTCTCTTGCGTAGCACCTGACATCTTCCCCAGATTTGGTGGAGTTCGTTGTGTTCAGTCTTAATTTTTTCTATGTTTTGTACAATGTACTGTTGATCCTTTTCTTTTTTGTAATGACGTTGTCAGTTTATTTTCGAACTATGAGTTTAAATGTCCATTTTCGCCTCTGTTTTAAATGTAAATAGTTGTATTATGGGAACATTTCACACTTAAAATGTTCTACAAACTTTACTGAATGACAAAAAGCCTTTTTGGAATGCATACTTATCTGAACCGTTTAAATTGATAGCAGATTTTATAAGTTTAACAATGTGATTGTGACCTTACACGGTGTACACGTGTTCAGTAATTTCCCTGTGGTCGAGAGCGAATAATTTAATATGTGTTTTAATGCCCTGTACCAAGTCAGGAATATGGCCATTGTTATATTATAGTCCGTTTCTGTGTGTATTACATTATAACGTTGTGTTGTTTGTTTTCTCTTATTTTTGAGTGTAAATTCACATTGCGATAAGACGTGTCACGGTACTTGTCTATCCCAAATTCATGTATTTGGTTTTGATGTTATATATATATGTTATATTTGTTATTCTCGTAGGATTTTGTCTATGTGTGTTATATTTTAGTGTTATGTCGTTGTTCTCCTCTTATATTTAATGCGTTTCCCTCGGTTTTAGTTTGTTACCCCGATTTTGTTTTTTGTCCATGGATTTATGAGTTTTGAACAGCGGTATACTACTGTTGCCTTTATTTAGTTGTTGCTTAAGTAATTAATTTGAGTAAAAGTCAGTGTCTCTAAGTCATGTTTCTTGTTCATAAAAGCTAAACAAATTATTGTTCTGTAAGTTTGAAATATATGTTAATTTGAGGTAAATTCTACCTGACAATACTACTAAACGTATATTGAAATAAAACGACATAAAAAGAAGTTATATTAGCAATTGAGACAACATTTTACATGAGACTACATAACACAGTAGAGATATCAACAATGAGCAAAGCCCATCATGTATATATGACACCGAAATCACATATCGACAGCAAATCAAACACGAAAACAAGCCGACTGGCCGTGTATTTACAATAAAACACCCACGTCATGTGTATCAGAATAACACTGTTATCACGTGCTCGCTTTTTATCAATACTATTCCTTTATCTAGGATATAAGAAGTTATATACAGTTTTAAGTAATATAATTTTCTGTCAAGCTATTCTATGATATAATATTTAGGTTTGAAGTCAAGGGCAATATGATGGCTTATATCCTGGATAACCAACTGAACTAAGCTTCGGTGGACCCCGTCCACTACTCATTGCAAACCATGAAGGCATATATATATGACAATCTCTATGAGCACACGGATTTATAAAAAGAGAAATATTGTTTTAATATCCAATTCTAAAGTTAATCATTGAATGAAAAACCTTCAAATCAAAATTCTACTAAATGGTTTTCGTATAATAACACTTGACCCCTAAAATATTTTTCTTATTTTTACGTATTAACAGAAAATAACACATGTTTCGTGTTAGTGTACCATTTACAAGATAACAAAACATATGAACAATCAATATATTATGCTACTTTATTTTATATAAAAAATGAAGTAGTGGTGAAGTGATCATTTTGTTTTAAATACATTATATTAATGTTTATAACATACTCAGATAATTGTGGTTGAAGAATCTAGAATCTGGCTAAAATCAAACATTATCATCACATGCCTTAATGTTCAAAGTAAATTGTTGTTTATAAAGACGCATTTCGTTGTGTTTGTCTTGTGTCAACTATCTTTTATCTACGTATGTTTTTTTTCTAATTTTCTTTTCAGCCATATATGTGTTGCTTTCGTTATTTAATCTTTTTTCCCCTCTTAGTTTTATTTGTATACTCACACGGTAAGCCATTACATCCACTGCCATCTTTACATCCGGGCGCTTTACAACTACATGCATCATTTTGTGAAACGCATTGTAATCCATCGCTACATTTAGTTTTGTCTTCGTTACATTGGTACTCTTACAAAATAGTAATATTCATTCATTATTCCACAGAAATAATCATATTAACAAAACAATCAACTCATGTTTTTTTTAACAATCCCTGTGTACAAGCTTTACTTTTTTGTACGATTTGTTGACATATTGGCGCATTTTTTTATACTATCAAGGCATACGGTATTTTAAATATTTAAATGTTTACATCTCGCAGTTAAATAATCAAACTAGGGTTCATTTACTCAGTTTATGTAAATTATCGCAGATATATGAGACCATTGTGAGTAAGTTTGACAAATGTACTATCATGTTATTTATTTGTGCATTTTTCTGTCCTGGGTGTTCTTGCATTAATCCTGTTTATTTGTACTGTATTCCCATCCTGTAGTTTTGTCATTTAAGTGGTATATTTAACATTGCCATTCACTGTGAAGTGTCATTTGGCTAGCCATAAAACCAGGTCCAAAAAAATATTTTCTTAAAATGTCCTGTACCAAGTCAGAAATATGGCAGTTGTTATCTTATAGTTTATTGTTATGTATGTTTCCCTCTTATTGTTGATGTGTTATCCTCGGTTTAAGTTGGCAACCCAGATATGTTTTCTCTCAATCGATTTATGACTTTTGAACAGCGGTATACTATTGTTGCATTAATTTTTTAACAGAAATTTTGTCTCACAGAATCCATAGTTGAATACAATGACAAACTAATTTTTAACTTTTATCTATCTTTTATTAAAAGGTCCGGATTTTTAGTTAAAAAGGAAAGTCATTTTAAACAGTATGACTTAAATTCTTTCCTTTTACTGCGAAATGAAATTACAAATTTGTTGACAGCTACTCAAACCCAGTACTGATTTTTTTAAGATACAACGTTATGATGTTTATATAACTCGAATACAGATGTGAACATTTCTCTGCATTTGATTTAACTGCCACCTAAACCTACATTGATGAGTTTCTACTATATTGTATTATAGTAAATTTTCATTAATATAAACATAAGAAAATATGATCAAGGCCGTTGAAGACATTTTCAAGCAAAGACGATTTATTATTTCACGTTTAATTTATAAAAAGTTCGTAAATCGGATAGCAAATAATGCAATATTTTCTTTAGTCAAACAAACTGTTGAAAAATTTACCTCTGCAATGAGCTTCATTTTCATCAGACTCGTCCGAGCAGTCGCTTTGGCCGTCGCAAACCAGTTCCTCATTTATCCACAGTCTATTGTCTCTACATTTCCATTTACCTGGTGGACAGGGGTAATCTGAAAAAAATGGTATTACACCACTTCGCAATCTTGATTTTTACACTGGACATGGTAGAATGTCCTGACTTATTTGTAAAAAATAACTTTATTCTTAATTATTTAGAGTGACAGCAACCATTTAACGTCTATGGAGAGAACATTTTTATTTAGTTTTTTGACGCTATTAATCAAATGGTTATTTTTTTTCAAAATTTAACATTAAAGAGTATGGTGAAAAATATGGATTCAGAACAATTTCGTCATTTTATCTGCATAGCTAGAATACTATTTCCATCAAATTGGGGATTCGAATATATATTGTTTAAGAAAAATCATATCCCCTGCCCCTTGAAGTTTAATGGTCGTTTCCTTGCTAGTTGCTACTTTTTAGTTAATTAATATCTTCAACTAGAACAGGGTTCTTGTTCAGATCTTCCAAATCGATAACTTATAGATATATCGAAATAACAAACAAAAGCTGTGGAAATTACATGATTCCTTAAATAACCTCTTAGATACAAGGATTTAATTTTGTATTTCGTCTACTAAATGCTCATCAGTGACGATCCAATTAAAAAAAGTTGTAAAGGTCAAATATAGTACGAAGTTGAAGATCATTGAAAACCAAAATTAATAAAAGTTTTGCCAAATACCGCTGATTTGCAAAATACAGCTAAGGTAATCTGTTTCTGAGGTAAAAAAGTCTTAGTCTTTAAAAAATTCTAAATTTTTGTATTAATGTGACCATATCAATGCTATTCCATGTCAGCACAGAAGTGCTGACTACTGGACTGGTTATACCCTTTAGGAATTCAAACTCCAACAGCAGTGCCATAAACCCAGCGATTGTAAATGAGACACTGGGGTCATCAACAGTAAACTGGTTATTTACTACGCATGCATCAAAACAAATCCACACTCAGCCAAAATCTCACAATCGGGAGTAGGACACAATCTGTAAAATTAAAGATCAGACGACTCTACAAGTATCTTAACATCCGATGACGAAACGTGTCGCTAGTGAGTTGTGACATAAACACATTGTATCAGTTAATCAATTTGTGAAAACCTTAAACGGGCTTCTTCTAATGTTGTATAAAAAGGCTGTTGCATATGCTATATTCACTCAAACTTAAATAGTGTACATGTATGAACCCAATTTATGACATCACAAAAATGCAAGTATGTAATGTTCTTTATGGAAATAACTAAATTGTCAATATTTACAGAAATGCAACCTTTATTAGCACAGACGTTTCTTTCAATACACATACTAAAAGTATCTGAAAATATTCCACTCATAGAAAAACTATGTTTAACAAATTAAAAGAGATGAACCATGATTGGAAGACAAAGGCTACTTTTTTTTTTATAAGAAACAGAACGGATGCAGCAGCTGGGACTGATGCAGATAGATGAATTTGAAGTTAACAGAATAAACAACGTTTAATCATAACTGGATACGTCCTTACAACTATATATAAGTATCTAGTATGAATATGTGTGACATCAAGCAGATCCTTTTATATTGTTAGAAGTTAATATAAAAAAGTGGATACAAAATACAGTAATTCATTAATTAAAAAAGTTGCACTCTAGTAATATTTTAAATGACAAATCTAGAACATTTGTGTATATTTAACTATTTCTTACAGATGGAATCACATGTTTTCCTGAAAGTCCGGCAAATTAGTTTCTTAATTATCATAGATATACTTTACCTTTGCAAATTTGTGTCGATTCGTCTGATGTGTCCTTACAATTTACATATCCATCACATAAGTATTCTTCGTAGACACATCCTAGTCCGTTTGAACACTTCATACCTCCAAAGAAACACTGGTAGTCTTTGATATAATCGAAACAATAGATTATTATTCCATTTGATGATTAGACTTCTATTACTAAATCGGTCGACATCCATAAGTTTTAATGTTTATGTTCGATATTTTAGGTATAGATTTCAGATTAGGTGAAATGAAAAGGGTTATCTGGAGGAAACTCAAACATGAGGAATGAGGGACTTAAGAAGAACTCTCGTCCGTCATTAATGGTATGGCTATCAAAATCGTATATAAGCAAGCGCGATTTCCTGCCGTAAACCTCAAAGATGTGAAATACAAACCCCCGGATTGCTCATGTATATCGTTAAAACACAACTATGTCCAACTGGTCATGTGATTACTGGCAACTCTGGCATCATTACCATTGAACAACTAAAAGAGTTCTCAGTTAGCTGATAATACGTCTTTATTTCTCAGTAATAAGAAAGAAATTAAAGTTGCTATGAATGAAATAGATATTTTAGATCATTTTCTGGGTTAACTTTGAATAAAAATAAAATATAGGGTATATGGATAGGAAAATTAAAAAATGGTAAAGAATTAATTGGACAAATAAACCAGTCAAAGCATTAGGAATATACTGTGGTCAGAACAAAGAAGAATGGACAAAATTTAACTGGGAGAATAAAATTTAGAAAATGGACAGATGATTTCATTTATTGGGGAAACTTTAATCGGGAAAATTCTTATTATAAAAACATTAGTTTTACCACTTTTTACATTTTTGGCAATTGCCTGTACAGTGCCAGGGAAATTTAGAAAAGATTTATAAAGTAAATGTTATAAATACATCTGGGATGGAAAACCAGATAAGGTTTAAATAAATATCATGATAAAGTCATACGAGGAAGGGGGATTACAAATGATCGACATACAAAATTAATTTATGTCTCTCAAATCAGATTGGGTAAGTAAACTCATTAGTAATGATATTTCAAACTGGAAGTTCATTCCATTAAAAAATCTCTGTGTTGTTGGTATTATTTGGTTGATTTTTAAGATAAATTTTGAGAAGGAGAAAATTCTAGAATAAACCAAACACATTTCTGAATTTTATATAGAAGTATTTAAATGTTGGGTAATATCAGGCGTTGAACAGACGAACCTTCATCACAGAAAAAAAACCAGGTAATTTGGGGGAACTCACTGAATAATTTTGAAAATAAAACCATTACTTTTGAAAATTGCATTAAGAGTAACTTGATATTATAGCGACTCTGGCTATATATCTCAACATTTTATTCTGCAAATATTAGACTGCAATAACCATTGGATTGCAGAAATATTTTTTTTTAAAAAGCCATCACATAAGACTGGTTTCAGAATTTAAGGTCTGAAAGTTTTATTAAAAGTATTGTAAATATTCCTAGCCAGAAACTGATCTTGAAAGGTTATTACATATTGGCTTCAAGTTTTTACCTTGACATGTTTCCGGGTTCTCGTCTGAGCCATCCAGGCAATCGGCTACACCATTAAAACACGTAGTCTATGAATACACTGTTGCTTGTCGCCACACTTCCACATGTACCAGAGACACTGAAATTCTGAAGCATAGAACTTGATGTCTAAAGCCGTTATCTCTACCTTGTCATGTTGTGTGTAATGTCATTTATCATATTATCTCTTTGTAATTTTGCTTTATGGCAATGATGTTGTCCTGTTTTCATAGACTCATGGTTCTGCGTGTTCATCCATTTTATCTTACAAATAAAATGTATGCTAGGAAAAACAGGAGACAAATGACAATTTAATCCATTCTGTATCGCTATGTTTTGAGTTCTTTCGATTTCTTATGTTTTTGTTTAATTCCTTCTTAATCGACTTATTACCTTTGAACATCGGTAAAACACCGTAACCTATATATGATTAAGGACCTGATATATACACCCTCTTTTTCATGCATATCATCTGCACAAAATGTAGTATCATTATAACAACGAATTATCACGTTTCCAAAAAGTCCGAGGACAATTCAAAACGGAAAGTCCCTAATCAAATGATAAAACACATCAAACGAATAAACAGTAACTGTAATATATGACTTGGTAGAGGCATTTTTAAATTTTTAGATATAGGTGGATTGAATCTGATTTTATAGCGCTAATAGTTGTCAAAGGTACCAGGATTATAATTTAGTACGCCAGACGCGCGTTTCGTCTTCATAAGACTCATCAGTGACGCTCATATCAAACTATTCATAAAGCCAAACAAGTACAAAGTTGAAGAGCATTGAGGATCCACAATTCCAAAAAGTTGTGCCAAATACGGCTAAGGTAATTAATATATGCCTGGGATAGGAAAATCCTTAGTTTTTCGAAAAATTCAAAGTTTTGTAACAGGAAATTTATTAAAATGACCACATTATTGATATGCATGTCAACATTGAAATGTTGGCTACTGGGCTGGTGATACCCTCGCGAACGAAAAGTCCACCAGCAGTGGCTAAACCTCTCACTTGTATGACAGTTGCAGTGAAATAAAAACTGAAGGCACCCGTTAAACATTCGAATTAATGATTTTTAACATCACAATTAAAACGATTGGTTTAATAACTTCCTTGAAACCAGTAATCTTCAATCAAGTGATCATGATAGGAAATGCAAGACCTGAAATATGGTTATCAAAGGTACCAGGATTATTATTTAATACGCCAGACGCGCGTTTCTTCTACATAAGACTCATCAGTGACGCTCAGATCGAAATAGTTATAAAGGCAAACAAGTACAATGTTGAAGGGCATTGAGGACACTAAAATCCAAAAAGTTGTGGCAAATACGGCTAAGGTAATCTATTCCTGGAATAAGAAAATCCTTAGTTTTTCCAAAAATTCTAAGTTTTATCAACAGAAAATTTATAAAAATTACCATATAATTGATTATCATGTCAACACCGAAGTGCTGTCTACCGGGCTGATGATACCCTCGGACACGAAACGTCCACCAGCAGTGGCATCTACCCAGTGGTTTAAATAGTTATCAAAGGTACCAGGATTATAATTCAAAAACCAGACGCGCGTTTCGTCTTCATAAGACTCATCAATGACGCTCAGATCGAAATAGTTATAAAGGCAAACAAGTTCAAAGTTGAAGAGCATTGAAGACCCAAAATTCCAAAAAGTTGTGCCAAATACGGCTAAGGTAATCTCTTCCTTGAATAAGAAAATCCTTAGTTTTTTCCAAAAATTTAAAGTTTTATCAACATTGAATTTATAAAAATGACCATATAATTGATATTCATGTCAACACCGATGTGTTGACTACTGGGCTGGTGATACCCTCGGAGACGAAACTTCCAACAGCAATGGCATCGACCCAGTGGTGTAAATAGTTATCAAAGGTACCAGTATTATAATTTAAAACGCCCGACGCGCATTCCGTCTTCATAAGACTCATCAATGACGCTCAGATCAAAATAGTTATAAAGCCAAACAAGTTCAAAGTTGAAGAGCATTGAGGGCCCAAAATTCCAAAAAGGTGTGCCAAATACGGCTAAGGTAATCTTTTCCTGGAATAACAAAATCCTTAGTTTTTTCCGAAAAATTCAAAGGTACCAGGATTATAATTTAAAACGCCAGTCGCGCGTTTCGTTTACATAACACTCATCAGTGACGCTCAGATCGAAATATTCTAGCGATGCTGGAAAGCTGCTGCATAGAGCGGAAACTTCACAATTTGGAAGCTGGAGTCATCTTTTTTTTGTCGTAAAGTCTGTATTCAACCGACCATATTGTCAATTTATTATTTGATTTATGATATGAGGCAGACTTAGCTTGAACGAATCATATATAACGGCAAAAGTCATACCTGTACAATTATCCTCGTCTGATTTATCGCTACATGTAGGGAAACCATCACAACGACTTGTCTCAGCGAAACACATCATTTTATCAGCACATTTTGTTTCTCTTTCCGAACATGGTTTTGCTTTTAAATACAAACATCAACGTATTAGAAGGTTTCTTCACTTCAACATAGGGAGGTTTGATCTAGTCAATTATCTTTACATCTTGATTGTACTTTGTGCTATTTAAACTATCTCTCGTACTGCATCCTGTTCAATTACTCCGTGGAATAGGTTTCATGGAATTAAAATTACCGCCCATTTAAAAAAAAAAGTCATCTTAAGATAAAAAAAAACATCTAAATAAATTTGATTATCTCTGACAAAGAACGTCGAGCTTCTAAAAAAAGCAATTATACCAGAATCAAAGCATGCCCATTATCTATCAGACACAAACTATGCCTTAATGGTAATTTTTAACGACCTTGATGTTGGATGGTAAGCTTAAAAGCAAAACGACCCGATGGCTAGTAAATTTTTTGGGGAGTTCCTCTAAAAATTCACATCAGCACGCGATGAATTCAACGCATGTCAACTGTAAACTGTAAACTAACCTAATAATTTTATCACGACCAATCCACAGCAACTGTTATTATCAGCGAGTAGACATATTAGACAAAACAGTCTTTATATCATTTGAAAGGTAATGGTTAGTTTTGACGATGTAGAATGCTGTCTACTGAATATATATGTATGTATAATGTTTTTGCGGTATGGGATTTGCTGATTGTTGAAGGCCGTTCGGTGATCTATAGTCGTTAATTTCTGTGTCATTTGGATCTCTTGTGGAGAGTTGTCTCTTTGGCAATCTTACCACATCTTCTTTTTTATACTAAATACTTTAAAAAAATAAATACTTGTTTACCTATACATGTGTCAGGATACTCATCCGATCCGTCCAAACAATGTACGTATCCATCACACTGTCCGTCATTGTCAATACATTGTTTGTTATCGCTACAACGCCAAAGGTCCGTCGAACAACGTTCCGCTAATAAAAGACATTCCATTATTGTGACAATTGTTGTTATTTTTTTTTATAAAATATTGAATCTTCTTGATTTTTTTGGGGAGGTTTTGAAAATTTATGTTCTGATACTATATATTATATAAATGCAATTACAAAACAGTCTCAACAAAAATACCAAGCTCCAAGGTAAATTCAAAAAGGAGGAGGTCCATAAAATATTATAAAATCAATCAGGGTGTTTTATACGTTATTTTGTTTTAACATTGGCAAATTTATTACTCGTTAACCTACTTCGACATAAAGCTTCTTCCTCATCTTCACCATTGTCGCAATCATTCTTTCCGTCACATAGTGATTCGCGGCAAATGTGGCCTTGGATACCTGAACCATCTGAACACGACAAACGTAGATGACAGATGGAAAAGATGTCGTCTGCTTGCCATAGGATGCAATCTGTAGTGAAAATATACAAACCGTTAGAAAGCACTTTCATTATTACAAAACAGGACAATATAAAAAAAAATATAAGATATATATACGAAAATGAGTTAACTGAACAAAACAAAACTCACTTTTCCAATGAAGTGATGAGTTCAAGTTAATAAACCAATAAAATAGAGAGAAAATCATCTGAATCATATGAACTTAAACTTGAAAAAACCCGTGTTAGAATTTTTAACTATTTCAGTTTTCAATTGATATAAGGTATTTTTTAATTATATAAGATAACAATGTTTAAAAAGAAACTAGAATGCAAAACTAGAATGGACAACAATTATATATAACATTGGTTACCTTCTTTAGATCTGCTTCCATTCGTATTAGCACCTGCTGAGACAACTGATAAATACAATATTCCTTTGGCTATTTGGATATACATGTTGATCATCATTCTTTAGCTAAAACAAAGTAAAAAAAGCATTGCTTAAGATCATTTTTTTTCCCTTATTGTTAAGAGTCTTTATATGCCCCTTTATGGAAATTTCCATTTCTAAATAGCAACATTCCAGCAGCACCTGCATACGGGGTATATATCTCTCAATTGATACGATATTCCCGTACTTGCATTTCCTAACATGATTTTCTTGATAGAGGGTTGCTACTCACAAGGAAGCTATTGAACCAAGAGTTCCAAAGGGTGAAGTTGAAATCATCCCTTCGAAAATTTTACGGACGCCATCACAAGTTGGTTGACCGTTATGGAATAACCGTTTCACAAATGATATCGGATATGTTCCTTACGTCGTAACTATAATCCCCTTCCCTTTCATGAATATGACCTACGGAATTAGACTATTTACCGGATTTGTTATTGCATAAGCAACACGACGGGTGCCACATGTTGAGCAGAATCTGCTTACCCTTCATGAGAACCTGAGACTACCCCTAGTTTTGGTGGGGTTCGTGTTGCTTATTCTTTAATTTTCTATGTTGTGTCATGTGTACTATTGTTTGTCTGTTTGTGTTTTCATTTTTAGCCATGTCGTCGTCAGTTTATTTCCGATTTATGAGTTTGACTGTCCCTCTGGTATCTTTCGTCCCTCTTTTATAGATTATGTTCAGTAAATGTACAAATCGGAAACGATCTCGATGTCATTTTGGTCGAATGGGATTAGTTTAGCAATTGTTCAATTGTTTAAATATTTTTTGCATATTCAAAACTCTAATTTTTATTCTGTGTCAATATTGAAAAGATTCTACGGGAAAAATTGATGGAAAGTGTTTGTTTTACATCTGTTAATGAATACAGAATGAAGATCGTGTGTGTATGTATTTTTGATAAAGAAAAATGTTTAAAATCGAAAAAGTAAGTATCTAAGCAAAAAGATGTCATATAAGTTAACATTTAGTTACAATATACACATTTTCCTTCATTAAAAACTAAGTCATGTTTCGAAATGACTAAATGACTAAGAATTATTAAACGTTCGCGGAATTTTATTTAATTTTCATTTTGTATACTATTCTATTACTTTGTGCATTGATTCTATGTGTTAAGCATCCGAATAAGTAGAAAATTTCTGTCGTATTTTGAAGCAATGAACTACTCTTTTATAAAACGCAAATGCATATGGTTAGATATTAAGCCCTTTGTTTTTAAAGATATGCGGTCCTATATATTTCAGACAGTGACAATTTCGTATATTGTTCAGTTAAATCAGAATAGATTGGCATGCTTTATTTTTCATCCTCATGATCACACAAATGGAAGAATATTTATATATACTTATTGTGCTGCTTCCTTTCTCAGTTATTGTGAATCCTGACTTTTAAAAGTAAGACTTATAAAGTTACAATAACTTACCTCTGATGTGTGTTGTGTTCTTAATCATGTTTTTCTTGTTCCTATATATGCTTTTTGATAGGAAAATGTCAAAACCATTAACTTCAAATTTAAACTTCTTTTTTTGGTAAACATCCATAAGTACCAGATAATAAAAACATCCTATTAGATTAAATCAGTTAATTTTCATTAAAATAAAACGTTATCATATGTATAGCTTTTTTTTATTATACTTACGAATGTTTTAATTTTATCGACTTGGAATACTTATTTCCGACATTAATATGGGCAATGCTTAAATGTCATGTATATGTGTCAGAGTGTGGACTGACAAAACAATGTCATGTATATGTGTCAGAGTGTGTACTGACAAAACAGAATATATAATGCAAAATCAAATAGACAACATGGTTTATAATAGACAACATGGTTTATAATAGACAATATGGTTTATAATAGACAACATTGTTTATAATACATACATATTCCAATTTAGCTTTCTAGTTTCAATGACATATTTGACCTATAAAGGTTTGTTTTTATAGATTGTGACTTGGATGGGGAGTTGTCTCATTGGCACTTATATCATATTTACTTATATATATCATATTTACTTATATATATGTATATATATTATATATTTCTTTCTTTAAAACACTTTTAAATAAAAGCACTTGTTCGTATTAACGACTCAATTATCATCGATTCAGTACTGATATTATTTTTAACAAACTATTTTTAAACTCTCAATTGAGAAAACTCACAGTGGTGAGTTTGATGTTTTTTCGGTACGGAGGGGATTGCCTAAAACCTAAAATCCTTTTTAATATATAAGCGCCGTAATCGTATACATTATGTGTGATATATATAGAAAAAAAGTAAATAAAAAAAACCTTAAGGCCAGTAAGATAAAGCTGTTTCGTATTTTAAAAAAAAATGACAATTCCTAGGGACATAACCAAACAATGTGTATTACCAAAAACAAAAGGTTGATATAAGTTGTAGACCCATGTTGTCATCAGATGTATAAAATAAGGTCGCAAAACCGATTGTTCGCCTAAAGTAACAAAATGACAACTGTGGATGGTATTTACTAATTATATTATGTATGAATTATATTATGTATGTATGTGGTGTGCAAAACGTTGAGTCAAATTCAATTTTCATAAAAATCACTTGAATTGTGCACGCTAAAAATCTTACCTTTCACAGTTTGAATATTTGATTAAAGTAAAATCGTCGAAATTGAAGTTTTTTAAAACTTTTATTCGATTTTGTACTGAAATATTTATTATAAATTCTGGAGCACACCAAAGCACCAACACCTCCTAAATTCTTACTATCACATGTCATGAACTAATAAGGAAATGCAGGGTATACGAAATTCTATTAGCAGTGCACGTAGAATTGACTCACTATTTAAACATGTAGTAAGGAGCATCAATGGCCGAATGGTCTAACTGGTTTATATATATTGAGGTTGTGAGTACAAACCCCGTACGTGGCGGATTTATTCGACCTCGATTTGAAATAACTTGGAATGCCAGTTTTTAAGCTTATGATAGTTGGTTTTTTCCGGCTTTCTCCACTAAAAAAAAGCTTGCCAATGCGAAATAGCGAACAGTGCTTACAGTGTCATTTAACACAAACTATAAATTAATCGAAAGTAGTATAACAATTTTTTATGTCTAATGTGCTGTTCTATTTTTGTTCGTTGCAAAATCAGTCATCTTCAAACATGTCATAGGCATAGGACATTATACGGGAAATGTACATATATGTTCAGAACAGCTAGACGAATCAGTTATTTTGGAAAATTTCAGAAAAGATATGATCGGATTTAATCGTTTTAAATAAAACAAATAATAATGTACTTGAATTGAATAAGTCATGATTATTTCACAAATGACATTTCACGTTTATAGATATTTTTTTATCTTAGTTGTTGTTTTATATGATGGAAATATAATGTTATTTCGTGACATTTTATGTGTATCATGGTAGATTACATTGGATAACTATTTTATCAAGAAATCAACTCTTTAAATAAAAGTATTTAATTGGATTTATTGCATTAACTATGTTAAGTTAACACAGCAAAATGAAGCTTTCAATGTAACAAATAAAGGTTAAAAGAATACCAAAAAATGCTGAATTCGAAATTTAAGGGAAAAGTGGTATACCGCTGTTGAATAGTCATAAATCTATAAACCTAGTCATTAACCATAACTGAGGGAAACACATCAATTATAAAACCAAAGAAACACTAAACTGCAACAAAAACAAACGCCAACAAACAAAGAAATGGTCTAAAAATTGACCATTTGATCGTTTGATATATAAGACAAGAACTGATATAAAAAGCTTGCTGATAACAAAACATAAGAAAATGTAAGAATCACAAAAATATGAATTCCTTAGAAAAGTCAAAACGGCAAGTCCCTAATTAAATTGCAAAATCAAAAGCTCAAACACATCAAACGAATGGATAACAATTGTCATATTCCTGACATGATACAGGCATTATCTTATGTATAAAATGCTAGATTAAACCTGGTTTTAAGCTAGCTAAACCTCTCACTTGTATGACTATATAAAATTCCATTATATTAATAACTATGTATGAACAAACCAAACAGACATGATAGGTAAAAATGTCAAAAAATAGGGATACAGCAGTCACCATTGTGTTATAATCTTAATCACTATATAAACAAACAATCATGTACCAAAGAAGCACAAAAAGGCAAAAGGAATTTATTTGTGTTGTTGTATTTGATTGGCTGTTAGTATTTCACGGTCAAGTTTAATTTCCTTTGTTATGTACCTGTACATTTCCACTGAACGACATAAGCGAGTGTAATATTTGAAAAAGACGTCTAGTTAAAGACTTTAATACTACCACCTAACATACGGTTAATTTCTTTTTTAAATGAAAGAATAATGATTTAACTTTGATTTTTGCCCGGTCGTCACAAAATCGTACCGTGTAGTTTTTATAAAATTGACGTTTATTTCAGAAATCACTTGAAAATTATAGAATTACGGCATGTTTTTCAAGCAAAAAAAAAAATTAGACGTATCTATTTTAGGCATAATTAGAATTAGATTCTTAAAATATTGAAAAACAATATTTTCAATTGTAAGTCCGCATACATTTGCATTCCTTCTAAATATTTGTCATTTTATAAGAAAATTTTCATAATCCTGACCTTTTCGGATCTACAATTTAATTTTTATGAAATGTTTTTGGACTCTACTAGTTTAAGAACACACAAAATTACTCGTCAGTTATCGTTTTTTCATTCAAGACTAAGACTTTATCTCAACATTTTTTAAAATCACAAATTTCTGTTATTTTTTTTAATGTTGGGTAAGAATACTATAGTTTCCAGAATTCCTTATATACGTCGTTATCGGTTTTTGATTGAATATGTAAGTCGATTTCCGTGTTCTTATAGTGCTAGTAGAGTACGATAAATCATATGTAAACGGTTTTATTTCTATCTTCAACTTCAGTGTAGCTTAAATAGATATAAAATCGTCCGAAATTAAGATCAAATCAAATAAAACATAGTTTTTTAGTTCTGTCGAATTCAGCCCTTTCTAATTAAGGAGTCGTATCGGAAAATTGTAGAAAATCTTCCGAGTCGTGTTGAATTTTTAAAGTTCAGTTAATATAAAATCCTTCCTTCGTAAAATGCAAAAACTATCAATTGGTTGGCACAGATGCATAGTCTGTCAGGTATTCACTACATAGAAACTATGTAGTTTAACACTTAAATGAAGATACAGTTGTATTGCCGCAGTGGAAAAATGGCAAGACGAAGTTTACAGAAGTATGAACAAACTAAAAAGAAAACATCCCATTTGAAAGTACAAAATATCGTAAGAGTTGCTATAAATATTTCACAAGTAAGCACAACTTATAATCTTCTGTTTTGTCTGTACAAAGACTTTGTACTACAATTACCAATTTTACCGAGCCAGTCTCTTCTCATATATCAACGAGGCAGTAGATCTACAACTCATTCTGATTTGTCTGTTTGTATATTTTGCAAATGTATAAAGCGTATAAGCAAGTTCTTCATAAGGTATCCTCTGAGGATTAGACTCATGAGAATTTTACTTGTAAAGCTTTATACTATCGAGCTTGCATCACTAAATATTTACTTCACAATTTGAAATCAGAAAGTAAGGAGCTATTTAATGCAGAACATGAAACAGCTTTTCTAACATTTCACTGGATCATTCAATTTAAATTATGCCACCTGCTTTAAAAACATTTCTGTATTATCTTTTGGATGATGGTGTATATGCGGCAGTTAAGTACGATATACCTACCTATTGACAAAGTAATTAGATGTATGGCTTAAGCAGAATGCATATTGTCTATAAAAAGACATTTTTTAACTCATTTTCATTTAGGTTTATCATTACAAATGCACCGTAAATATGGACACACCTTTGATAACTATTAACAAGTTTGGCAGATCATGAGATTAAAACAAACTGAAGATGGGGTATACATTCTACATGGTATTATTTCTTCTTCTGGGGGTCAAACCTTATCCAAGACAACGTCGTCCTTACTACAGAAACAATAAAATTTCTCCGTATGATTTTGGTTGGCTCAAAGGCAACATCGGTTCATTTGATCTGTTCATGCAAAGGTATAGGTATAGGGGGAAGGTTGAGATCTCAAAAAACATGTTTAACCCCGCCGCATTTTTGCGCCTGTCCCAAGTCAAGAGCCTTTGTTAGTCTTGTATGTTTTTTTATTTTAATTTCTTGTGTATATTTCGGAGTTTAGTATGACGTACATTATCACTTCAAACTAGTTTACATTTTTGTTAAGGGGCCATTCTCAATTTTAAAATCAATCTGTAGTAGATCTTAATTGTGTCCGCTTTGAGCAAAACCTCTGCTGTACTGACATATGCCCATACCAAGGAAGTGGTCTTTGTATGAATATGTTGACCGATAAGAATGATAGGATCACAAGTGAAAATGAAACTATGATAGTCCCATATCGCAATCTTCCGGCACCTAAATAATTTGACATCCCATTGGTCCCACGTTTCGATCATTTAATAATAATTATGATAACGGAATATTAACATAAAAAAGCCAAATAAAAGGTTCAATATTAGGATAACCTTGTCCTTCGTTTGAAGCGCTGAATCAACTTATAAAAAAAGTAATTATATAAGTGCCAAAGTAGCCGAACATCATCACCTGTGTAATTAAAAGTACAAAGTACTTTGTAAAGTGTTGTTTGATTAAATAGATACCTCAAGATACACGGCGGCCGACCAAAGTAAAATCAAACACAGTTTGACGTACAATGAGTGATCATATTTTCCTTGTGATGTTTTATATCAAAATTGTCTATTTGTTGATATAAATAAATATACTAGTAGCACTTTACTCATTTAAGTCATGTTGGTAAGTACTCTTATCATATCTAATATAGGGATATATAACTTTTGAACTATTTTGGATCTCGGTCTATTTCTGAAATTTATTCTTACATACTCTTATCATATCTGACAAAGGGATATATAAATTTTGGACTATTTTGGATCTCCGTCTATTTTTGAAATTTATTCTTACATACTTTTGATCTTCTTAACCCTGTATACTAACATTGCCTGTGTAAATTTTAAATTGTGTGTATGCACATTGAACGACAAATCTATGTGACGCATAACATTTCTGACGTCAGACACACAAATCAATGAATGTGTTTAAATAGATGTTTTTGTATTCTGTTAAATTGTTCCTTTTAAATTTGTTATACGATGATGACTGATGTACCCATATTTTGACTATTTTATTTATAGTGTCTGTTTAGTTAACGCATCAATGTAAATGTAACAGAATTTGATGAGACTGTCATCAAAGTTAGAGGGTTAGCGCTATAAAACCAGGTTTAATCCACCATTTTCTACATTTGAAAATGCCTGTACCAAGTCAGGAATATGACAGTTCTTGTCCGTTCGTTTTTGATGCGTATTGTTATATGATTTTGCCATGTGATTATGGACTTTCAGAATTGTTTAGTACTTTTGTGATTTTACTTTTTGTTACGATATGAAGGCATTTCGAATATGGCACTGATGTGAATTATAGATGATTCTACCACTTTCACTTCCATCTTCATGACATTTTGTGTCTTTATATTTTGATGAGTTCTCTATGTGTATTTTTAAAAATTCTCGATACTCGATACTTAATTGATCTACATGTGGAGATCTAGAGTGGTTTTAAAAAGACAATACCTTGTTCGATCTTCACCCTCCTCAATCTGACTTCTTTCTGACTATTGAACTAAATCATCGATGTTTTTCTTTTACTTTTCTCTTCTGTTTAAAGATAAGCAGCAAGGGAGTAGTAAATAACTAACAGTTTTCCTCGTATTTAATATTAACTTAGTAAGTTAACGATGACCATCTCTCTGACTTTCCTTTATGATATTTCACACAGGAGTATGCCCGATAAGACACATTTTTGGCCAAAAGATATAGGGTTTTGACAAATTTGTTAAATTGTTAACTTTTCCTTATTTATTGGAAAGAAAGATGCTTATGTTACATAAATGTGGGTTGTTTTGGATTAAGAAAAACAATGGACATGTATCAGGCATTATCATCATTATTTCATGCAAATATACTGATATCTTTACACTTTAAACATTTGTGGAAATTTTAAGACGGTTAATGTCTAAAAAGAAAATGGCTGCACTTATATTCATTCTCGATATTTAAATATGTGTTGTATTCAATGATAACTCATTATAAATATTGTAAGTGAACACGAATGCGGCCACTTCCGTTTAGATAAAAATCACCTGAAAAGAGACGTTTAATGGTATATTTGATAGATTTTTCATATTTAAGCTTGAATTTGAGCAGTTTTTTAATGAGCAAGTCAGTCAAAAGCTTTTATAATAACCAATTGAATCGGAGAAGTAAAGTGTTTAAAAAGTCAAAAATCTGTCATCAGATGTACTTCGAATTTTTGGCCGAAATAAACCCTTACCGGAAGCTTTACATGTAAGTTGTCGAACTGTTAAATTTTTTGTTAATATTTGTGTACTGTTGTTTGCCTTTTCCTCGTTTTTTCCAATGTTTTTTGTCATTGGATTGTCAATTTGTTTTCAATTTATGAGATTGAATATCCATATGTTATCTTTCGCCTCTCTTTTTAAACGGGTTTCGTAGTCACAACCTCATTTTGATTTCAAAGTTTTTCGAATACAACCTCACCGTATGCAAACTTTCACCTATAATTTACCAGTCATGAGCGACATTACGGGTACCAATAGTGGAACAGGATCAACTTAATCTTCCAGGTCACTTCAAATTACCTCATGTTTTTGTTGGACAAGAGTGTTGTTAATTCTTAAGTTTTCCATGTAATGTTTTGTAGACTGTTATGTAAACGTAAGATTTTTTATTGTTTCTTTGGTATCTTTTATCTATGTTTTAACTATGCTGCTTATGGCATGGACCCTAAAATGTTCAGAAAAGACTCCAAGCTGATATTTGGTATTGATACGATTTTCTACTTTTAATTCAAATATCCATGGAGTGCAAGGCCTGGGAAGTAAAAAAATAATAACTCCAGTCTAGGAACTTTCGTCATAGCAATTACGTCGGTCACAACTATTATTGCTCTTATATGATCTAAAGATTGTTTTTATAATATGATCTGCAAGTTGCAACACTATTCATAATTTATACTTTGATTTGATACCTTGGTTTTATATACGCGATTCTTGTTTTACTTTTATTGGCTTTGAACTAGCTGACAGTAAATGAGAGTACTCTTAGATCGGTACTTGGTATCCTTTTTGTTGTATGGGTGCATCAAAACCTTGTCACGTTAATTTTGTGTGTTTGGTACTTGTTTTTCTGCTTTCTATCGATCTTCTGAGTAAATCATTTTAACTGTTTTTTAGTTTCTTCATGTTAAGTACTGTCACAGCACTGTCCCAGGTTAGAGGTTGTGGCGCCGGCAAACAATTTGTAATCCTGCCGCATTCTTTGTGTGCTTGTCCTAAGTCATGATCCTGTAGCTTAGTGGTTGTCGTTTTTGCTTTATATCACATTGTATTTCGTTCAATTATTATTTTAATAGTCACTTGGTCTCTGTTGTCTCATTGGTAATTGTACCACATCTTATCATTTTCACATTCATGACAGTAAGAAAGTTAGTACTGTATTTATTATGTTTAGTGGTTTTTACTGTATTTTATGAAGTTGTTTTTCATAGTTATATGGAATCTTTGTTTTTGCCTTTTGTTGATAATAAAAGATTTTTTTTCTAATATTTGTTGGTTGAAGTAATTATTTATAATTTTAGAGTGTCTTTGTTGATGATTTTGGTTGAGGATAATAAGATTTGTTTTAACTTTTGTTGGTTAAAGTTATTGGTTATAGTTCTATAGTTTTTTGTGTATGTATCCAATGATGGAGGATTTTTGGTTAAAATAAAGTTATTTCGTATGTATTTTTGTTGCTGCATTCATTTATTCTGTATTCCTACCATTTAATTGTGTCATTCTAGTGTTATATTTAACATTGCCATAAAAGTGCGAGGTTAGACTAGCCACAAAACTAGGTTCAACCAGCCATTTATTTTCTTTAATGTCCTGTACCAAGTCAGGAAAATAGCCATTGTTTTATTATAGTTCGTTTCTGTGTGTGTTGGTTTTTAGTGTTGTGTTTCTGTTGTGTCGTAGTTCTCCTCTTATGTTTGATGTGTTTCCCTCAGTTTTAGTTTGTTATCCGGATTTGTTTTTTTTTTTCTCAATCGATTTATAAATTTCGAGCAGCGGTATACTACTGTTGCCTTTTTTTGGGTGAGGAGTATTGTTGTAGCTGTAGTATCATTAAAGTTTACTGTCTCGATGTATATGTTCATAATATGTGTTACTTATGTCTGTGAACTCAAATACAAATACTATTAAAAAGTTTTCTACTTGTAAAAAGTTTTAATGATATCAGACACTTCAAAACTCTATGGAGTAATACGGAATAGGAAACATTTTATAGCATATAGCATATAGAATAATATTTTGTTACAAAGTTTTACAAGCATCTTCGCATGCCGCCAATGATTTAAACAGATTAGGAGTAGTTTTACATCCACCATGATGGAAAAATCTCTTACATGACATGGAGAAACGATCAAATGTATAACTGTGTAATAACTCTCCCTCGAAACAGCTATTCGTCAGTATCTCTGG
This sequence comes from Mytilus edulis, assembly GCF_963676685.1. Lineage (NCBI taxonomy): Eukaryota > Metazoa > Mollusca > Bivalvia > Mytilida > Mytilidae > Mytilus > Mytilus edulis. The sequence continues at coordinate 22,185,733 of NC_092347.1, read as the reverse complement.
GGGTTCTAAACAAACTGAAATATAAATATCACATATCATATGCATTACTTTGTAATAACTCTCCTTGGAAATAGCTAGTCGTCAGTATTTCTGAAGGTTCTAAACAAACTTGACTGCAAAATGTATTAATCATATATCGTTCAGCGGGTTATTTTCGCGGGGTGTAAATTTTCGCTTATTTTCATGGATTGAACAAAATCGCCATAATAAATTCCGCCAATTTAAAAGTGTCCATGCAAAGGTATTGATAAAAGTTTTGATTTGTCAAAATAATAACCGCCAAAATATTTCGTATACGTTATTCAAGAAAAATTGTGAAGTTTTACACCTGCCAAAAATAACCTGATATACGGTACTTGGATTGTTTGGATGTTTTGCTATTAACTTTTTTCTGATAAAGCAAAACACTTAAACGCCTTAAATTGTCGTCTGTTTTCATTAAAAATTAGACAACCTATGTATATGCTTTTTTGTTTCTTTTTTACATATTTGTTTGTTTTTAGTGTTAAAGATTATAATACCATGCTGACTGTTATTAACGTATTACGTATTTTGACATGTTACCCTCTTATGTCTTTTTGTTATGTTCACATATTGTTGTCAATATAATGAAATTTTATTACCGAAAGTCATACAAGTGAGAGATTGAGCTACATAGAAAATGTATGTACCGAGTCAGGAATAAGACAGTTGATTATACATCGTTTGATGTGTTTGGGCTTTTGATGCTGACATTCGATTAGGAACTTTCGTTTTGAATTTTCCGTGAATTCTATTTTTACCAATCCAACCACTACTGTAGTCCTTCAGACCATTTATTATTAAATAATATATCATGTAGTACTCAAGTATAAAAGTTTAAAAATTATAAATTCAAGTGAAAATAATAACATGAACTCCGATCGACACAAATAAAACGAGTTTTACAAGCGTTAAGGTAAAATTCGAAGCAGATAATACAAGTTACACCAGATTGACACTCTTCACATTATTGCTATGGTGTACTATTATTGAAAATCACAGGTTTTTCTATAACTTGGCTAAGAATAGTTTTGTGCTATGCCTGTACCAAGTCAGGAATATGAGAGTTGTTATCCATTCGTTTGATATGTTTGAGCGTTTTGTTTTGCCATTTGCGTAGGGGCTTTCTGTGTAGAATTTTCCACGGAGTTCCGTATTTGCGTTATTTTACTTTTGAAAACACAATGAAAAATGACTGATGTACGACGTTAATTGTTAAATTTTCAATTTTCGCAAATACGGCAAAATATATTGTCATCACTTGTTGTTTGATTTACCAAGCTCTATATGTAGAAAACAGAATACATTTTAGATGGAGCATCAATATACTAGCTTAATCTCATAATTGGGATATTGGATTTTTTTAACAATAGACGTAAACAGGATAATTATAATAATTGTAGAATAGAACATTTTTAACAAACATCTATTTTCTAAACTGCTGTATCGTCAAGAAGGTTTTTTTGCTTTACAATTTCATATAGGGTATCATATTTATTTGAACACAGTGTTTTTCAATTAAATTTTCTAACCTTCACATTCATTAATCTTAACTTGAAGCTAAGCATGAAATAATATGTTCTCACATCTCTCTCAGTTACAATTTCACAGGTAATAACGCATACTATGTTGGTTTATAATGAAACTATATATTAAAAAGCCACTACAATTTATCATTTCAAAATAACAAGAGAATGGTTAGGAGTGATTAAAAAACAAAGAAAGACCATTATGAATAAATTTATAAAATACAAATTACTGATTCAATACATAAAATTTATATTAAAAAGTTGAAACAAATAAGAAACTTAAACCCTTAAAAATTTCTTTGAAAGGAATATAATGGAACAATTTGACAATGTCTTTCAAATCTAAATATAGAAGAGTTACCTACCTTAGTTCACAATGTTGTGAACATTTTTCCCTTTTTTTGTAGTCCTTACCTATTATAGATTCAATACTTACGTGGATCTGAAAAGAGAAAAGTACATTTATTTCTATAAACAGTTTTACTGTAGTCCCCTGAATTTTAATAAAGCTTAGATATGTTCAGAGTGTTGTCCAATTATTCACTCAATTTAATATATCAATCGATTTCATAATGAAGGCATGGCATCATCAATCTGAGTATGGAACCGTCTCGTATTACAATGTGGACTTATTGTTGCTCTAAGATGAAGACAAGCAATATAACTTCAGATTTAGAAATATATGTGAAATAATTTAATCAAGTATGTGTACATTTAGTGCGATTTGTGTAGAGATTTTTGTCACGTTATACATTATATACATTCTTATACATAACAATGAGAGAGTTTTTCTTTTGTGCTGAGGTGATTTCGTTGAGAGTTTTCGCGAGTACTTGAGGCGTGCGTTTTCATATTTGAATGGTTACAGCGTATTTGTATTTGAATAAAGGTGTTGAATTTACATTTGTGTTTTTATTTTTATCAAAATACTTTATATGCAGTCAATTCATAGTATTTGCCTTTTGTTCTCTTTTTCAGCCACTAATCTAATGATTATCTTGATGTGACTGTCTCTGCATTTAATCCTGTATTTTACAGTGAGATCAGATTTCTTTGTCCGTAATATATAGTTTGTTGTTTATTTTACTCGACCCGTCAACTTTGTAACTTATATACACTCATGTGGCAATATAAATATATGGTAAAGAATTATACAGAAACCGGCGGTTGCGTTAATCATGAATTTGTATTGATATGTGAGCCTTAATTTATACTTAAACTTTGAAGGCATAATTTTCACATGAATGTGAATAAACGCAGTCATAACGTTTTTGCTTTGGGTCTTTTATGCCACTGCTGGTGGAGATTTATTTACCCGAGGGTACCACCAGCCCAGTAGTCAGCACTTTTTGTGCTGACATGAATTATCATTGATAGGATTATATTTATTAATTAACTGTTTACAAAATTTTGATTTTTGAAATACTAAGGCTTTTCTACCTCAGGCATGGATTACCTTAACTGGATTTGGCAAAACTTTTAGGAATTTTGGTCCTCAATGCTCTTCAACTTCGTACTTTATTTGACCTTTTTAACTTTTTTGGATTCGAGCGTCACTGATTAGTCTTTTGTAGACGAAACGCGCGTCTGGCGTATATACAAAATTTAGTCCTGGTATCTATGATGAGTTTATTTTCAGTTCTTTTTTTGAAATTCGGTGCCATCGAAAGATCCATAACGATACACGACTACACGTACAGTTCTCGCTCTGAATATGATTGCTATATGAACAAATGATGAATGGTTGCAGATGCAAATAATAATACGTATTCATATTTTTTCTATTGTTTAATAAAATTGTTTCAACCTTACTAATGAAACAATCTGTTGATTAATTCAAATAAAATTAGAATGTAAGTTATGAAAAATTATATTTACCAACTGGCACTCTGAAGGCAGGGGGCCATGCAAAAGTCAAACCTATCATACAAAACAGCACGTACGACACGTACGATGTAATGCTTCCAAACATTTTTGATACTTCTGATTGTCAATGATGTTTTAACCGCTCTATACTAGTATATCTGATTTTTCCTGAAGCAATCTATAATTACTGTACAACATGTTGGCCATAGCGATATACATCACATTGACATAAACCCTTAAAGCATAATACAAGTGCGACTTTAAAATAAATGATTAAAATCTAATAATATAATTATTCATGGACAAAACGTTAGTAATGGTCAAAAAAAGTTTTCATCATTTGGTGATTTGATAATAGAAATGACGGGGAAAAAATAATATGCATTGAATGTTTTTAAGAAAAAAAAGTAATGATTTTTCAAATCATAATCCCATGGACTAAATTGCTAAGAAATATGTCATCAGGATTCATCATCCAAATTGATCTTCTATTAGCCAAAAATCCTTCTCCCACTAAATATCAAATGGTCCACTAAGGAATCATGTTTTAACAGAGCAGTTTTATAGTTTTTCACATATAGATAGAGGAGCAACTTAAGTTCATAGTATCATTTAAATCATATTTATTCGAAATATGTAACTTCCTTCAATATTCACAATACAATCCACGTTTTTTATGTCTTGATATCTTATATCTATATTAAGTCATCGATATCATATATCAGGAGTAATTTGAGTCAATAAAAAAGTGTAAAACAAAATTATCGCGCATTCCAAAATAAATTAAAACAAAATCTGCTTACCTGGCAGAACCAAACGCTCGATTGTATCTATAGACCGCTACAATAACAAAAAATATTCAGGTATGAAATACATGAACTTAAATTATTAGGACAGTACTGTTATAATTTCTTATTTCCGTGGGAGGGGGTGTTATAGAAAAATCATTGTATCTAATTAAAAACTATATTTGAAATATTAACAATAACCAACAAGCAAGGAGCATATTTATCGAATCGCTCTTAAGACCGAGACACTGGTTGTAGCATTAGGATTATATATGTCATGACCACCATCTATATATGTTTATTTAGAATACTTTGAATGACAAAATTATTTTATTTATTAATATTACTTTTACTGTTAAGTCTGTTTTTTGTGATATCTATTTTACATGACTCTGTATTTATGTATCCTGTCATACTTTGAACGACAAAATTATTCTTTGTCTACCTGCGCGAATTTCAAACGCGCAATTTTACACGAGTACTTAAAACCTTCTATCCTTTATAGTTGGATTTTACATAGATAAATAAAATCGCATAATATAAGCAAAATGAGGATGTTAAATTTGATGTATGCCTTTTTGTGTTTCTTTTGTTGTTTTATAGTGATTAAGATGATAACACAATGTTGACGGCTGTACCTCTATTTTTGACATTTTTACCTATTGTGTCTGTTTGTTTTGTTCACGCATCGTTGACAATATAATGAAATTTGATGCGACTGTCATACAAGTACGTGAGAGGTTAAGCTAGCTATAAAACCAGGTTCAATCCACCATTTTCTACGTAAGAAAATGCCTGTACCAAGTCAGGAATATGACAGTTGTTCTCCATTCGTTTGATGTGTTTGAACTTTTGATTTTGCCATTTGATTGGGGACTTTCCTTTTTTGAGTTTTCCTCGGAGTTCAGTATTTTTGTGATTTTACTTTTAAGGGGGCATTATTCTAAATAACAATAGGGACAATTATACTCCATTCAACATTTTGGTGACATAATTATTATTAAACCCGGTATAGATTATTACGACCGTAACACAGATGGTTTGGCAATATATATATATATACCCCTTTCTTTTTATATTTGTTTGCTTTTTGTTTTGTATATTTTGGTTTTAACTATAAAAGCAACATTCTTTCATATTTTAATCTATTTCTATTTAAGAACTCGCTCTAATCCAAAAGATATTACGAAAACAGAAGTATATGTGTGATCATTGTTATTGACAAAATTTTTCAATAGTTTTCACTATTTTCAAATAATTTGTTCAATTATTATCATATTCTATATAAAACGTTGTTACATTTGATCGTTTTTGTTTTTGCTTTTGTTCATAAAGTTTGAATGCATTATTATAAGATACATATATTTTATGTTTATAATAATATCTTAGTTAACTAAAATATTTCACATTTTGAATCTTATAGTATGGGGACGAAGTCTCCAATAACAGTAGAAAGTTCAATAAAAAAAAAAAAAAAAAAATCGGGAAAATTTTCCCGATATTTTCATTGTACTAATGAACTCAAAATCGTTCATTTTTTTTTATATCATGTTTTGAATTCCCGCATCTGCGCAGAAATCTAAAATGTACTTCCTTTTTCCGGTCTCGTTTGCATGAAATTTTGAGTAAACTATATATTTATCAGTCTAGTATAAAATAGGAAGGAACGCAATATCAATTTAATTTTTAATAAGTCCTTGATATGAAAAAACGTTACCTAATGATAGCGTTTCTTTGTATATATTGCATATGACGTCATAACTTAAATAACGTCACAACTAAAATCCCTAATAACAGAACCAAAATCGGAAACGTTACGGTATTTCCGTTTTGAAATTAATATATGTTTGAATTAATAAAAAAAATCAGAGACTTCGTCCCCTTTCACAGGTAATACCTGCCTCATATTAATTTACTTCTGATGAAATACGATGCTTTCTAAGACATCTCCTTTTTTGAATCCTCTTTTCTGTGTTCTAACACTTGGGACACCGGTTCGGACATCCTTGATGAGATAGTACTTAGATAGCTTCGATATACATGCTGAGACATTTCGTTATTCGGTCATAACATTTTTTAAATTTATTCCTAAAACAGATCCCAGGACAGCTTCGATAAACACATGCCACGTTCGATTGCCTACAGTAATATCGTTTAAACATTGTTGTCCCTCCGAAACCTAATTGATTTGTCAATGCCATGTAACATGTGGTGTAGTACTTACAGAACTAACAAATGAAAATGTTTCACTTCTATATCTATTTATATAGCATTCATTTATCACTTCTTTTTTTTTTTTAGATTAAAACGTTTAAGTTGTATAACATAAAATTATTTATGTTTAATAGTTTTGTCATGACAAATATAGCTTTGATATTTGGCAACATACATTTCAGAAATTTTTCGATGCTATTTTTTTTTCGGCACAAATCGCTAAAATATCAAAAATAATGCTTCTTAGACCGTTGGTTTTCCCGTTTGAATGGTTTTACACAAATAATTTTGGGGGCCTTTATAGCTTTTTGTTCGGTGTGAGCCAAGGCTCCGTGTTGCAGGCCGTACATTGACCTATAATGGTTTACTTTTATAAATTGTGATTTGGATGGAGAGTTGTCGCATTGGCACTCACACCACATATTCCTATATCTGTTATAAATGTTTTATCTATTTTAAGAAAAAATTGAAACATTAGCAAAAAAGATTCAGAAATAGGAGTTCACTGTATTTACATTTTTAATGTATGTGTTCTTGTTTCGGAATGTTTGATGTACAATTATTTATGATCTTTATAATACTACTGAAGAAAAGTCTAAATTTTAATCTATTTGTTCAATACATGTGAAATTTGAGGCATTTTTGTATATCTTAACCTTTGAATATCCTATTTTACTTCACACATACACTCAGGACAGCGGTAAGGGCGTCCTGGCTCAGATAGTGGCAAGATAGCTTGTAAGTGCATGCTAATTTAGACATTGCGTAAGTTGATCCTAACATTACCTAATATAATTCCTTAAGGAAGCTTGCTTGTCATGTTTTGGAATTTTGGTCAGATTTTCGGAATCCTCTGGTTTTATCCATTTGAATGCCTTAATAAAATTTGCCCGGTGACCCCCATTTTTCTTTTTATAATTCTTTAACATGTATAATGATAAGCTGTCTGTTAAAGTCTTCTAAAATTTTAATTACCTTTTAATAGTTTTTGAAGACTTAAACTTGTCTATGATAAAGCTATGAAAAGTCAAGAGAAAACATTTTCCCGCCAAAATTTCAATGGCTAATATCTCGTTTACAAGCACAGTGACCTATATATTTTTTTTGCTCTTTTGATTCCTTTATTAATCCCCTATCAATATATGCTAGTGTTTTGAAAAGTTAATTACTTTGAAACTGAGAGGCCAGCTCCCTTAAATAGGTTTCAATGGTTTACTATTTCAACTTGTGACTTGGATAAAGAGTTTTCTTATTTGCACTCATACCACATCTTATTATATCTACTTAGGACAGATCCTTGCACAGCTTCAGTCCCCTGGTCACTCTTCTTTAGGAATTTATGGGATTCTTACAGGTTTCGTTTATAACCTTGAAATGTCCTTTTTTAATCGATTTACGAGATTTGAATATCTCTAAACTACTTTTTTGAACAAATTGGATGACTACCTAAATAACCACTTTATAATTATATTCTAATGATAAATAAAATTTTAAATCAGACATAAAGGATAGGAGATATTATGAACATAATTGTGCAAATCGTGTTACAAGCATAAAATTTGGTATAAAGGTTGACTAAATGATAATAAAAAAAATTAGCAGCTGGCCATAAAAAAAATCCATTTTTTTCAAGATTGCCACCGCTCATTTTGAAAACGGCGTCATATTCAATTGGCTGCATTTCGTAAATCATTGAAAGCTGTTTTCTAAGTATAATCCAATATTAGTTTTGATAAAACAGTTCCTAAAGTACCACAAAACAACACATAAATGAAGAAAAAGAGTGACTTCCGGTTCCAAAACGGCGGCAAAAAAGTTGAAAATGTATTTTTTTTTAATTTCCATCAACTTAACAAGAGACATCATTGAAAGCTGTGTTATAGGTAAAATCCAGTGTAAGTTTTGATAAAACATATGTAACAATTCCTAAAGAACGACAAAACAACACATAAATAAAGAAAAAATAGTGACTTCCAGTTCCTAAATGGCGACAAAAACGTTGAAAATGTTGTTGTTTTTTATAATTTCCATCCACTTAACAAATGATAACACTTTCTTTGTTAAGTTTAAATGCCTAGCTTGGTAAGAAAGACAGGTTGCTTATCTTATTATTATCTTATTATCATTATCATTATTATTATCTTATTATTATTATCGTATTATCAATATTATTATTATTATCTTATTATTATCAAGTTGCTTATCTTATTATTATCTGACAACTCTCAATACCAAAACCCGTACAAGGAAGGTCAGAACGGTAGCATTTACAGTTACCAACATAGTTATATTTTGGCATCCGCATTTCAAAAATTCCTGACACGAGGATTTTTTATAATGATATTAACTACGATTTATGCCAGTGTGTCAGAGCAGTGCATGCAAATCGCTTTTTATGTCTAAAAATAGTTTGCGCTTGCGCAAAATTGTTTAATGCATTTGTATTATAACCATAAGAAATGTTTTCAAACCAATTCGTAATATCATTAGAATTCTAAAAACACTAAATATATAGTAAATAGTTCAAATGTTTTTGAATGAATTTTGTTACATTTCACAAATGCGCCAACCCTTGATATTTTTAATATTCATTTTTAGTAAATACGGCACATGTAAGGAAGGTAGCCACCAAACCGGTTTTTTACAAAAAGAAGATCAAAGAAAGGTTTTCATGAAAAATCAGTATTCCCAAACTGAAAAAAAAACCAGCCGTTTCAGAAAAAGGCCGTGACTATCTTGAATTCTTATTTTCTAATGGCCAGCAGTTTTTTCTTAAATAGTTTATAATAATGATTCTTTGTGCTAATTTTAATGCTTGTATCATCATTTGCACAATTCCCTCGATTTTGCTTGCTAATCTCTTCCACTAGACGTGAAAGGAGATAATCTACAAAATATATGTCTATTAGTGTTATCAACAACACGTTCCAGGATTTATAACAATAAACATGATATAGAGGTAAACCATTATAGGTCCCCGTACAGCTTTCAACGATGGGTGAATCATATTCTATAGACGAATACTGGTAAAACTTTTGTACATTTAAAGATTATAAATTATAAGTACTAAAAATACAAATTCGGAAAAATCAGACCAATTAAACTGCACGCCTGTTATAGCCCCCCGTGGTCCATGGATGTAATCTTGATCCACCCTACTCCTTTTTCTGTTGATAGCCAATAGGCTGAAATGAAACAATATCTTTTTAAAAATACGTTAAGCACCACTTTAATGCTCATATAAATATGAAGTACTCTCACAAAGATTCAAGTAGAATTGATATCAATCGTATATTTTGATAAGGGTGTTCGATAAAATATATGAACTTAAAGATTGATTACGGTTATAGAGGTTTTTTAAACAGTCATATACGTTTACCACTATGCATGCATGAGTGACAAAACAACCCATAGACAGTGTAACATACCTGTTTTAAAATGTTATATAATTGTTAAAAAAATGTTGTGTACCTCTATTGATATGATAGCTCCGCCTTCATTTACAAATCATCTGATAACAAGTCGTATAGAGCTAAGTTGATCAAAGTTTCAAGTTTGTTTCTCATAAGATTGTTTTTATGAAAATTACTTTAGAATCTCTCTATCTCGGTCTCTCTCAAACAAGTACACTCAGTCTACCGGTGACTGTTTCTTTTTTCTATCTTTTATGATTTTAGAATAAACTTTAAAATGAATAAAAAAGACCTTACCGAAATAAAAATGAAAAATGTCAGAAACTCGATTGCACTCGGGAAAAATAATTAAGTGATTTTATTGTCACAAATGAATAACTCTACAACAATAAAGGGATGAATTAAATTTGTAATATTAGAAATAGCAATGTATTGGAGAGTAATGCTTCAATTACTCTTTTTCAATTGGTAAGAAGCTGTATCAAAGATCTTAAAAATGTGAAATTGATATAATCTTTTTGCGTAAATACAATAAAACGTTAAAACAAATTATCAATTGAGTGTATTGATGGTTATCAAAGGTACCATCAATTTAATCGCTCGGACAGTCCGTCTTCATTATTACACATAAATAAGTTCATCTTTATGAATTTACTTTCTGATGTTTTATAAAAGAGTATTTCTAGGTTTGCAGTTGTTCCCTTTACGGCAATTTCATTTCAAGATTTTCACATTTACTTCATGTAGTTAGATAAAAAAAAAAAAAAAGGGGCGAAAGATACGCTTTCCCCATAGTTTATTTTTTTACAAAATGTTTAAATGCTAATTGACAAATTTCACGCCTTGTCGGAACGAAACTCCTTAGGAAAGTATTGGAAAATGTATCCACCGACAGTGGTGACATTTTATATAAAAAAAGAAGATGTGGTACGATTGCCAATGAGACAACTATCCACAAAAGACCAAAATTACACAGAAATTAATAACTATAGGTCACCGTACGGCCTTCAACAATGAGCAAAGCCCATACCGCATAGTCAGCTATAAAAGGCCCCGATAAGACAATGTAAAACAATTCAAACGAGAAAACTAACTGCCTTATTAATGTAAAAAAAAAAAAGAACGAACGAAAAACAAATGTTTAATACATAAACAAACGACAACCACTGAATTACAGGCTCCTGACTTGGGACAGGTACATACATAAATAATGTGGCGGGGTTAAACATGTTAGTGGGATCCCAATCCTCCCCTAACCTGGGACAGTGGTATAACAGTACAACATAACAACGACCTATAAAAATGAGTTGAAAAAGGCTTAACTCATCAGATGGACAAACATACAAGTGGACGTGGCCCGGTATTTATATACATCCCGACACAAAAAGACACAATGAACAGATCTGAGAGTACTCGCAGTTATCTGACAGCTAGTTCAAAGCCACTAACAAATAATAAAAAAAATCATGCAATTAAGACTAAACTATCAATCCGTACACATCCAACATACAATGGATTTAGTGTAAAGATGTCATAAACAGTCAGAGAAAAACATAACTTAGTTTGGGGTGTCACTGGAAATTGAGGGCCGACAGTGGTGGCAGGTAATATAAAAAAGAAGATGTGGTACGATTGCTAATGAGACAACTATCCACAAAAGACCAAAATTACACAGAAATTAACAACTATAGGTCACCGTACGGCCTTCAACAATAAGCAAAGCCCATACCGCATAGTCAGCTATAAAAGGCCCCAATAAGACAATGTAAAACAATTCAAACGAGAAAACTAACGGCCTTATTAATGTAAAAAAAAAAAGAAGAAAGAACGAACGAACGAACGAACGAACGAACGAACGAACGAAAAGCAAATGTGTAACACATAAACAAACGACAACCACTGAATTACAGGCTCCTTAATTGGGACAGGTACATACATAAATAATGTGGCGGGGTTAAACATATTAGTGGGATCCCAATCCTCCCCCTAACCTGGGACAGTGGTATAACAGTACAACATAACAACGAACTATAAAAATCAGTTGAAAAAGGCTTAACTCATCAGATGGACAAACATACAAGTGGACGTGGCCCGGTATTTATATACATCCCGACACAAAAAGACACAATGAACAGATCTGAGAGTACTCGAAGTTATCTGACAGCTAGTTCAAAGCCACTAACAACTAATAAAAAAATCATGCAACTAAGACTAAACTATCAATCCGTACACATCCAACATACAATGGATTTAGTGTAAAGACGCTGCATGAGTTCTCCGCTACGATAAATTAATTCTTCTAAAAATGTGGAGCCACAGATATTACGGCTTTGTCCATAATGGACATTTGAAAATGCCTGTACAAAGTCAGAAATATGACAGTTGTTGTCCATTAGTGTGATGTGTTTTATCATTTGATTTTGCCTTTTAATTTGGGATTTTCCGTATTGAATTTTCCTCGGAGCTCAGTATATTTATGATTTTACTTTGTATACAAATAAATCATCATATGCTAGTTTATGATACAAACTGCTGATAATTGGTAGCAGCGAATCAAATCCTCCCTTGAAATGTGAATAACGCGTGTACGTATGAAGATGTTGTTTTGAGTCCATAATGGACATTTTATTCGAGAGTAATAACTCATAGTATGAATAGGGGTACTAATAAGTATCATATATCGTGTGCCTCATTCTACATGTGATTTCAAGGGAATTATTATCATTATTTCCAATATACTAACAAACCATGCAAATGATAAATAAACACGATTTACTCTGATGTGTTTCCCTCGGTTTTAGTTTGTTACCCGGATTTGTTTTTTTTTCTCAATCGATTTATGACTTTTGAACACCGGTATGGTACTGTTGCCTTAAGTAGCTCAGAGATTTAACAAAAAAGATATAAACAAATTCCGTAAAAGAAAAAGAACCAAGCCATTGAATCACCCTTACATAGAGCTTATCAAGCAGGAGTTCAAAGATCAAAGTTACATTGTGACTTTAAAGAAAATGATCATGATGAAGAGCATCAAACAAATAAGAAATATTGTAGATTTCGAAAAAGAACAGGCTAATGCCGCTACAAGGCAACACTCGCACCAGCAAAGTGGAATGGGATTAATATAAGTTGTAATAACGTGTTTCCCAATCCACTATCAATAAATATATTTAAACTTAATACGACTTATCTTGTTTCACAATTAATTATTTCTTCCAAAAGTCGTGTACGCCTGTTTTTGATGTTGTACATGTAGTCAGGTATTGAATACTAGTTATGACGTGTTTGCTGTTTTCTATTAACACACAAAAAAACAATAGCCTGATCATTATTATTTTGTCTTTATTATTGCAATAACAACAAACGTATCCTTTTTGTATAGCCACATAATGGTTCCAACAAAATTTAACGAAAATGTAAAGTGCACTATTCACATTAGTGTAAATATAGCTTCAAATAAGCTACTGCATCAGGAACAAATAATATTTTTTTTTAATTTGTTCATGTTTTGCTATACAAACAAAAGATTATTGTTTATTTTGTTTGTGTCAATATCATCCCACGTTAATGAAAAATTGCACTCGCAGGTGCGTGCAATACAAACAAAAATTATTCACAAATATTAATGCAAAAATCATAGAGTACCGTATTGTTGTAAACCTGTATTGTTTAACACAGTCAACGAATATCCCTGTGCATACATAGTCGAACATTAAAAATACAGTAATTCAGAAATGGCAAATTTTCACTGAAAATAGATTTGATAGAGCCATGAAAACGGACCCGTATATTTAAAACTGTTTCTGTTTTGTATAAAAACATGAATTTTATATACCCTGTAAAAATATCATACTGAAAAGTAATCGTTTAGTCTTACCACTGTTTTCTTTGTAGTGGACAGCATAAGATCTGATAGAGGTATTATATTGCATTTTCCCTAAACCATATAATAATCTTAAGTCTGATTTCTGTCAGGGTATTTTTTTTTCCACAAACAACAATTATTTTCTTTTATAACCTTTCAAATTTAGTTTCGAAATATGTCGTGGTTGCCACTGCTACAGTCAAACTTTTTTTTAAACATTATTAATGTATATAATTGGTCGATTATTGTCTTTTTTCTAAAACGTATCTATTTTGTACATTATACTAAATATATTTTTTTTTGGGGCATATTTTTTCATATTCTTATATTATTTTTATTGATTTTTTTGTAAAAATATTCTTTTCTCTTTTTTAATTATTCTTTTTTTAAATCGATTATCATTTAATTCATTTTGGTTTTTATGTTATATTTACTTTATATTTACGATAAATGCGTCAGTTACCTTCTATTTAAGATAAATGCGTCTTAGACTTGAATAGCTGAAACCTAATTAACCGTTTCAAGAAATTGTCTTAACATAAACAGGAGGTTTGTCATCTTCTTCGTTATAAGAGTCAATATTTTTCTTTTTGCATGGCAATTTGTCATTGATTGAAACAAAAAATGCATCGTATGGTTCAAGTGAACGGAGAGCAATTGGTAGAAAATCCCATGTTCGTAATCTTCTCGGTAGAATTCCAGGTGCCTTCCACTGGATAATGTTTATGATAACGATAAAGAGTATTAAAATTATTACGGGCACTCCAATACCAAGCAAAACTTTCCACCCAGCTAATGACAACCCAAAAACTATACCAGGAAACAGGAAATACATGGAAATAAGATAAACAAGGGCAAACCATCGGTAATTTGCAGTAACATTACCCATAAACTTAGCTGCACCGATCGGAAGTTTTCGCATTGGATATATAATGTAAAAAGCAAAGACCCCGGTTAAATTAAAAAACAAATGACACAAAGCAATCTGTAAAGTATTGTCAAAATTACCACTTCCGGCGGAAGCAAATGCTGCTAATAAACTAGTTCCGGTTGTTCCAATATTAGCACCAAGGGTCATAGGATACATTCTGTCTATGTGTATTATCCCTAGTCCAACTAACGGGGTACATGCAGATGTAAAAATAGAACTGCTTTGCACCAAGAAGGTTAACCCTGCTCCAATCAGTATTGCCAGAAGTCCTGTCAGAAACCCTAAACATCCTGTAGAGTTGGCATTGACGATTCTTCTGATAATCTTCGCAATTTTACCACTCAAAACAGAGTGTAAGAGTTTAACAATGAGGACTAAACAAATACACAGAATAATTAAAGACAATACCAGTAACAGTATTCCAGTGTTTGTGTCATTCCATCCTATATCTTTCATCACTCCTGAAATATAAAAATCAAGGCATTTAGCATATATCTAATACGTATATTATGACGTATAATATCTGTGCGACAATCTGGTATTTTTCATATTTACATCCACCTTTTAATTAAGGTATTACTGTTTTGTTTTTTTGTCAAAAGTTTGTAAATTGTCAATTTAATGCGATTTTAAATAAAAGAAAATTCTTATGTCATTCGTCCAAAGCCCTGCTCTGTAAGGGATTTTCCTTCATCAAGATCGTATATTTAAAAACCAAAGATATACCAGATCTACAGTTGAGCTATATGACCAAACGATTCGTTCTTTTGTGGATAACGTCCATGTTGTCAGACAAGGGGTTCATCTTAGGATTCTACTGTAGACCTTACTTAGTAAACTGGTATGCCTTTACTGTATAACATTGATGACAAATTAGCATAAAGTTTTCTTATTTTCTTTCCTAAGAAAAACAAAACATACCTCCTTTCATCATAGTTGTTACGTTTTCATCTTTACCCTGTGCTATTTTAGCTATTACTCCTGAGTCTATCTGTAAAGAAAAAAAGTAGGTTTCTAAAAAGAAACAAAAGAGTTGACTTTTTAATAGATAAAATATCGGTCGGAGTCTCATGTAAGCTTGAGGTGTTAACATTGGCTTGCATTTGTCAATTTCATTTAGTTAATATAAAAATAAGGAGATGCGGTATGATTATCAAAAAGATAAGAAAAACATCCGCCAGAGACCAAATGACAAATTGTCATTTTTGTGCATCCTATTTTAGGAAGGCTGCAATCAAATATCGTCATCATCAGCTACGCAGCCATTAATATTCATACATGATTGTACTCTGCTTTTTTATATTCCCCGTTGATAAATTATTAGAAACTAAGACTTTAACTACCTCTTGCAATGTTGACCTTGTGTGGGTTTTGCTTAACTTTTTACGTTACTTCTGGTTATAATGCCCCTCAAGTATAAATACATCTGTGTGTTTTAATTTTATAATTTGAGTGTCTTAGATAGAGGTTATCCAATAAAAACATCTTTTAGTATATCTATTACCATTTTCACTTTCACAGTTGACATTATCATATGTTATTATGACATTAAAAAAACCGATATAAGGGTAAAAAGGGATATAATGAATTATTCCATTTCAACATTTCCAAGCAGAGGCACATCGAGTCCGTACTGAAGATATGAAATAAAAGAGGGGCAAAAGATACCAGAGGGACATTCAAACTCACAAATTAAAAAATAAAGCCATGGCTAATTTTAAAAATCAATAATACACAAGACACAACATAGAAAAATGAAGACTGAGCAGCACGAACTCCACATAAAAAAGGGGTTATCATAGGTGCTCCGGAAGGGTAGGCAGATCCTGCTCGACATGTGGCAAACGTCGTGTGTGTTGCTCGTATTAGTACAAACCCAGTATTAAATCTAATTCGGTACGTCAAATTCGTGAAAAGGGAACGTGATTGTAGTAACGACATAGGGAGCATATCCGCTATTATCTGTGTATATAAGTGGAATCATCGTTAAATAACTCACTGCAAGATAGAGACAATTAACAACAATGAAATTGCTCTGTAATTGTATTTCTTTAATAAGATAGACAATCAAACTTTTTTATGGTTTTAAATGTCATTAATGTAATAAAAGATCATAAAGGGCCTAAAAATTATAGTACTTACTGATACAATAAAAGACGTAAAAGGTTTTGTGATCGCCTTCAAAAACTCTGGTTCACTAACAGTTCCATTACTTTGAGGTAGACTGTCTATTATGGCTTTTGAAAGGCGGTATAAGTACCCAGTTGCCACTTCTATCGGAAGCAGTAGTAACACATTCAACCAATTAAACATATCGTGAACAGTTGCTGCAGCATACGATCTTCTGAAGTGGTTCCGGTCACCAGTTTGTCCCATAGCAACGATATAGTTAGTGACAGTTGTTCCAATGTTCGCTCCCATAATAATTGGGATGGCTAACTTGACCGTTATAACTGTGGATATATTGATATATGTAAATACAATGACAATGACATTGGATAAGAAGAAAAGTGACGGGTATTTTTTCTGACAATCTATTCAATGTTTAAACATGCGTCATTATTAAATAAATTTGAGAAAAATTTCCTCAAACTATGGTTAGGTTTATATGTCGTCTTTTTTACTTTATGTTATCTAAAATTACTGAACTAATGAAATAGCTGATATAACAGTAAAGTTCTGATCATTTTGCGAGATATTAATTTGTTCTTCTCAAACGACCTTTATGTAACATCAAGACGAAGAACTTGAATAAAAGTGGCGTTCCATTTGTGTTCCTCTTTACAAAATAGTGTATTTCAATTGACTTTTAAATCACATTAAAAAGTTGATGTGCAAGTTATAGCTTTTAAGTAAGTGGATCAAGACCTAGTACTTACTATCTGCTGAGATCATAGACACCACGACTGTAGTGGAGGTAGATGAGCTCTGAACAAGGACTGTTGACAGAACTCCGATCATTAATCCTGCTATTGGATTAGAAGCTAAAACACTGCTGCTAAGGGCTTCTCCTACTGCTTTACCTATAAAACAAGTACTTATTTATTGACAGTTATTGAAATAAACATTTATGATTGGTATGAAGAAGTTTTACAAAAATGAAAATAAAAGTTCTTGTGTGGCAGAGTAAATATATTTTTACCTGAATAGAATGTTCAATGGTATATATAAATGTATCCAAAATTATAAAAGAATTGTTTGCTGTAGAACGAAAATGGAAATTGAGGAAATGACGTTTATGACAAATATAGCTACACGATTTAAATATTTACCTCCTAGGAGACGGAAAGCAGAACTTAGAAAATCCAGGGTACACACAAAGGTATAAAGCAGAGCCAGTAATCCAATTGCTTTCCCAAATGATGTGATAAACCATTTAATCCTTTCTTTGTTTGACATATCTAAAAAAAAAAAAAAAGACATGCAAAGCATATATACAGAAACTGGAATTTTAAATAAAAAGATTGATTCTTTGATTGTTAGATGTTTAACGTCCAGTTGCAAATATTTCAAATAAGAAGCCAGTCTAAAATAAAAAAATAATATAATTTCAAACCCTTTATCACCAGATGCATAAACAACTCTATGGAAAATCATTACATCACTTGTCCACCTTCGGTGATGGAACATTATTATTATTAAACAAATTAATGTCTGCTAAACACGCAGTTTTAAAGGGGCACTAGCTACGAGATATATAAAAAATCTAAAGTATGATTTTTTTTTCGTTCAATCATTAATGAAAGTGAAATAGTGAAATAATAATTCACTTTTAGCAGCTAAAATGGTTCAATTTTGTCAAATTAAGCTAATAATAATTGATAATGAATTATTCACTTGCAAGTGAATAAATAACTCGACCTCATTAAACCTGTATTCATTTGAACTCCAATTTAACCCCGTAGAAAGAGATAGAATAACGCATGCATAGTCCGTGTACGGTATTTTTAGGAGAAGAATGTCAACAATGAAAGTGAAACAAACGTAAATATTTAATTGACTGATTCGATCCACAAAAAATCATTCTTATTTAGGAAAAAACAACGATAAACATAAACTTTTAATCTATAATACAAAATTTAGTAGACCTATAAAAATCCAACTGCACGAGTTACTTAATCTAATTATATCTATGTTTGTTTTTACATCGCTTATATGGTCATAGAAGGTTAACTCGAAATTTGATTAGATGGCGTCATTGCTAAAATTCACACGAAACGAAGCTAAATCTTATTGAGACCATGACCTGTAAATTGTTTATTTTATACTTTTGATAGTTTGGGAAAATGTTTTACATTGTTATATATAAAATATGAGAATTTGAGTCAAATTTGTGAACATGAATTTGACAGCTAGTGCCCCTTTAATTTTAAAATATTTTAATAAAAACTGTCATTTTTAAAATATCACAAAACAAATCATAATTTCATAAGCAACCAGAATTAAGTGATTTTAGTTTAAACATATTTTATTTGTAAAAAGAAAGAAACAAAAAAGATGAAACTTTGGAGGTATTCTACTTTAACACTATTATATATCATAATATATTTTATTGGCTTTATTTATGATATGAATGTAAATGAATAAATACGAATAAATACAAATAGCACTAAATACAAGAAATAAATACCTTCCCATTTTACGCTATTATCAGGTAGATCTGGTAGTTTGTAAGGATCATCATCCTCGGCCTTTGAAATATCATCCTTAGTTGGTATATCGTCTGTTACAGGAATCTCGATTTCCAATGCTTTCGTTAAAGTATCAAATTGTATGAATTTTGTACCATTTTTTATCACATTCTGAAACAACCATAATCAATTAGCTTATATCAAAATTATATCAATATTAGTTGATATGAATAAGTTAATCAGAAAGTACAGTTCTTATTCAAAATAAACAAACAATCAAGATGACTTGTAAAATTTAACAACTGAGCAATCATCAAACATTTTGCAATAAAGAAGAAAAAACAGAGTGAACACAAATAGTATTAATTTGAAATAAATTACTTATTGGTCATTTATAAGAGACTGTAATATAGGTTCTAAGAACCCATGCTATCTAGATATCCTCACCTTTTCAGAGACTGGAGGCAGGCTATATGTTTGTGAAGATGACATGATCGGGAAGTTATGTTTGATTCATGATCATTCTGCTTTTTATACGATAACTTCGATCATTTTCTTCACTTGTGGTGATTATAAAGTTTATGATACTAGTAAGTAAAAACAAAGACTTGTAAAATACTTTATGGTTATACTTCAATATTGTCCTCTTTTAAAATAATATAAATCGGATGAACCCTACTTGACCCCTTTATTTATGAATATCGTAAATTGAGAAATGTGCACCGAATTAAATGGCTTAATATATTGGTATGTCAGTTGTATATCAGTTTAGAAGAAACTGTTACATGACTAGAAAAGAACAATCTCATGATATGAAATTAATAACAACAAACAAACGTCTTTGTTTATAAACAGTACAAAATAAAACATTGTCGAGAATGTGCAGAAAACAATTGCTACTAGACATTTGACAAAAAAGTATCTATCAATCATATACCACCACACTCTCATTATTGTTATTATCATTATAATAGTTATCATCATATGTGTTATAATTATCTTTTATAGTAAAAGTATGTTAGATGTCTATTGGTGACGTGCAGTCTTATCTATGTACAATAACGGAACAGGTATTTGGTAAATAGTGGAGGAAAACATATAATAGTGCTTTATCGTACAAGGTGACAGAAAATACTGTTTCAATAGGATTTTATAAAGTGTTCAACTTAGAATAGCATTGCCAAATTAAAATGAATAACCGTACCTTCGACAAAGACACTACAAAAATTAGATAGAAAAATCAATATAAGAATTCTGAATATTTTGCTTTGTTTGTGAGAACAAATGACAATAAAACCATTGTTTAGTACCCTACGATTTGTTTGGAGTATAATAAAGTCATTAACAAGCACTTTGAAATCGGTGGTTAATAATTATGATTTGAAAATAGGTAAACTACTGTTGTCTCAAATTTATTTGATAAAGAGGCATTCTTATAGAGATCAATAGAGGATAAAACGGTGAATGTGTCAAATAGAGAAAACAACCCTATCAAGGAACAGAGACATCCGAAGGCCTTTAATGGGTCGTATATACCATTTTTTGTTAATTTTAATCCACCTCCTCATATTAAATTAATTTGTCCAAAACTATATTGGTTTATGGTTCAGCATTTGAAATTGATGCAACTGTCGTACAAGTGAAAGGTTTAGCGCTATAAAACCAGGTTCAATCCACACATAAGAAAATGCCTGTACCAAAACTACCAAGTCAGGAATATGACAGTTATTGTCCATTCGTTTGATGTGTTTTATCGTTTAGTTTTGCCATTTGATTAGGGACTTTCCGTTTTGAATTTTCCTCAGAGTTTAGTATTTTTGTGATTTTGCTTTTTCTTTCTTTTTGAAATGGCTAAGATGAACAATAAGATGAATTTCTTTTATAGAAATGACATGTGTTTCTATAAGAATAATATTATGTATCCATTTTCTATAGTTTTCAAGATATCTTTATAGTAGGTCAATTGTAATTAAGTATCATTGAAGAACATATATAATCTAGTTTTCAGGACAGTCAATCTAAAATTGTGTCACCGAATTGTTTCTGTGAAAAAATAATTTAATTTCTACGTTATGGTCCTTATTTAGGGGTCATGCATAATCGTCAACCATTTTCCAAAGTGTACAAAACATACACATTTTCAGACCCCCTACCCTCCCTCAAAAAGTGTAGATCAACCAATTTCAGATTTCAAGACAAGAATCAATCATTCTTAATTAAAAGAAGATCCTGTCTATTATAGTTTAGTTTAATATAGAAATTTGCACTGAAAATAAACTTAAACATATCTGACTGTTTTATTTGATGACACCTAACTGTGATGCTTGTGTTTCGTCAGAATAAAGAGTATAAAGATACCATTTTGTTGTTTTGCTAATGTACAATTTCACGTTATTTTCAAACGCATAGATGATAAATGGCTTCATTGCTGTAATAATGTTGAAACGAAAAAAATTCCGGAAATAAAAAAAAAGCGTACGGTAAAAATGTTGATTTTTTAACCCCCTCCCCCCAAGTGTACGTTTTGTTCACTTTGGAAAATGGTTGACAATTATGGATGACCCCTTAGAAAATAAAATGTCTAGCACCGTCCTTGAAGCACGAGTATAACATATTATAGCTTGGCATATTTATCCCTGACCTATATCATAAACAACCGAGAAAATGGACAAAAATTGAACTTCCATAGATCAAGATAGTGGAACGGTGAATGTGTCAAAGAGAGAAAACAACCCTATCAAGGAAGAGAGACAGCCAAAGGCCGTCAATGGGTAATCGATACTCTCTTATTTTGTAACCACGTGCTAATATTACATTAATTTGTCCAATATTGTATATGTGTATGATTCAACTATTTGAATATCTAAGATGAATAATAAGATGAATTTTCTTTTATAGAAATGACATGTGTTTCAGAAAGGATAATATTATTTATCCATTTCCTATAGTTTTCAAGATATCTATATATGTAGGTCAAAATAAGTATCATTGAAGAAAATATATCTGATCTAGTTTTCAGGACAGTTATTCTTAAAGTGTGTCACTGATTTGTTTCTGTGAAAAAATGAATTAATTTCTACGCTATGGTCCTTATTTAAAAAATAAAATGTCGAGTACCGTCCTTGAAGCAGGAGTATAACATATTATAGTTTGGCATATTTATCCCTGACCTATGTCATAAACAACCGAGAAAATGGACAAAAATTGAACTTCCTTACATGAATATGTTGACCGCATTTTATGGTCTTTTAATTCAAAATCAACGTTTTAGAGAACCTTAGTCATAGATGTTATATCCTCTTGTGGATATTCGTCTTATTGACAATCATACCACGGCTCCTTATTTTTATAATATCATATACAATCTCTACCAAAAGGAATGACATTTTTTTTATTTGTTCAACTAGCAAAATATTAAAAGGGATATTCTTTAACTTTACGTTCCATCATATGGATGTTTCTTTCATAGCAAAAACAAAAAAAAACAAAAAAAAACACTAATTTTAGTGAACAAATTAACCAAATCAATATTATTGAACTTCAATAAAGGATACCACAGATGCAGTTATGTCTGCACCATACATTGATACCTTGATTAACTATTAAAGGACAAAATCTAGTCGCAAGGTATACCTCAATGCCCTTTGTTTTGTCATTTTTCTATTGACCATGGTGTATATATATGTTGTCTACCTTTTTCAACTTTATTGTTTTTGATTGCCCTTCGGTGAATATTACATTTGGTTTTGAACAAAATGATGCGAGTCGGTTGTACTTTGTTCATTGAATACCTTTTATTATGATAATAAAACAGATTCGCATACACTCCAATGAACATTCATGTTTCTTCAAAATCGTGGTTTGCAAAGATAGTATATACCGATGTATTGCAATAGTTATATTTATATTTTATAGTAGAAGTATGTTAGATGTCTATGGTGACGTGCAAGTCTTCTCTATGCACAAAAACCGAACAGGTATTTGGTATATAGTGGAGGAAAACATTTTATAGTGCTTTATCGTACAAAGTGACAGAAAATATTGGTTCAATAGGATTTTATAAAGTGTTCAACTTAGAATAGCATTGCCAAAAAAAGAATAACCGTACCTTCGACAAAGACACTACAAAAATTAGATAGAAAAATTAAAATAAGAATTCTGAATATTTTGCCTTGTTCGTGAGAACAAATGACAATAAAACCATTGTTCCCTACGATATGTTTGGAGTATGATAAAGTCATTAACAAGCACTTTGAATTCGGTGGTTAATATTTATAATTTAAAAATAGGTAAACTACTGTTATCTCAAATTTATTTGATAAAGAGGCATTCTTATAGAGATCAATAGAGGATAGAACGGTGAATTATAGCCAGACTATTTGCTGGGTATTAAAATGAAGATTCAAGTCGGTATAAAGTTTAACAATTTTATAAACGATCCAACAAGAATATAAACGATGTTACAATATTGAGTCCGGTGTTGACGGTTTAAGAACCTATCCAAAACTGAATATAAATTATTATTAAGAAGTATATAAAACAGAATAATTTAGAAATACATGTAACAACGGATTAGGCAATTATTGTCCATTGTTCAGATAATCTGCTAAAACTGTCTTTGACACCTAGATACGAAGTCCATTATCGGATTAGTAGAAACATACATTTTAAACCAAAGATAATTGTGTGGGAATATTTAAGCTAAAAATGACAATTGAAAGATATAGTAATTAAAGTCAGAAAGATGATAGTCCAAATAATTAGCATGCTTTTCGTCCGGTCATATTTGCCCCTCTCGTCAAGAATCACGTCCACGGGATTTGAATTTTCATAACTAATATCTTCTTCCACGGTATTGATAGTTACGCCTGTTTTGATGATAATTTCCTGAATTTGTTCGAGTGTTGTTTTTTAATTGTTCTAGTTCATGTTCGTAATTTTTGCAAATTGCCATTAAATCAAGTTCACTTTTTCTAACTACATTGTACATTTCTGAAACATCACTACAATGTAATTTCCAATTTTCTTTTTCTTCTTTTATCTCAGTGATATAGTTATTTTTTCGTGTCCTTTCTCATATCTTTGTACGGTGTTCTCCAGTTCGATAATTTTAGCGTCTCGAATTTTAATTGTTTCTCGAAGCTTCCGAGTATTTTCTAGTTCTCGTGTCAATTCCATTAATGTAGACGTATGGATGAAATTTTCGTCTTTCAATTTGGTTTTTAAAGTTTCAATTTGGTCCCTTAGAAAACAATCACTATTGATAGTTGAAATGAACTCAGCATTCCCGGTTTTGTTGAATGGAAGTTCCTGAAGTGTCCGTTTTCGATCAAAATAATCTTGAAGTCTTTAGAATCTCTTTCCTTTTTCTTAATTGATTTCTTATTGTTACAATTTTCCGTTTGTGTCGAAATTGAAACAGTTTTAAGTTCATTCTTATGAATTTTATCTCGGCCAACACGAGTGAAGCACTGTCGAGCACAATATCCTGGTTTTTGACATTTGAAGCATTTTGAATTTCTAGCGCCACACAAACTCTTGTTGGTATGTTGCTTTCCACATTTTCCACACATTCTGATAAACTCTCTTCTTTCTGGATTAACTCGATACGGCATATAATTCCACATCCATGCTGGTCTTAAGGAATATGCGTAATAATTCATTGTATTGATATTACTGTCCAAATATAGTTCGTCCGAAATATAATAATTCTGGGGTAAACTAGTCACTTGTCTGTAATTTGTCCTTGGGGGAATTTCGCTTGGCTGCGGAGGTAACGGAATCTTGTGTTGATCTATAAACTCACGAGTCTCTAAACACCATGTATAGCCAGACTATTTGCTGGGTATTAAAATGAAGATTCAAGTCGGTATAAAGTTTAATAATTTAATAAACGATCCAACAAGAATATAAACGATGTTACAATATTGAGTCCGGTGTTGACGGTTTAAGAACCTATCCAAAACTGAATATAAATTATTATTAAGAAGTATATAAAACAGAATAATTTAGAAATACATGTAACAACGGATTAGGCAATTATTGTCCATTGTTCAGATAATCTGCTTACACTGTCTTTGACACGTAGATACGAAGTCCATTATCGGATTAGTAGAAACATACATTTTAAACCAAAGATAATTGTGTGGGAATATTTAAGCTAACAATGACAATTGAAAGATATAGCAATTAAAGTCAGAAAGATGATAGTCCAAATAATTAGCATGCTTTTCGTTCGGTCATAAATGTGTCAAATAGAGAAAACAACCCTATCAAGGAACAGAGACATCCGAAGGCCTTTAATAGGTCATATATACCATTTTTTGTTAATTTTAATTCGCCTCCTCATATTACATTAATTTGTCCAATATTATATTGGTTTACGGTTCAACATTTGAAATTGATGCGATTGTCGAACAAGTCAAAGTTTTAGCGCTATAAAACCAGGTTCAATCCACCATTTTCTACATAAGAAAATGCCTGTACCAAAACTACCAAGTCATGAATATGACAGTTATTGCCCATTCGTTTGATGTGTTTTATCGTTTAGTTTTGCCATTTGATTAGGGACTTTCCGTTTTGAATTTTCCCCAGCGTTCAGTATTTTTGTGATTTTGCTTTTTTCTTTCTATTTGAAATGGCTAAGATGAACAATAAGATGGATTTCTTTTATAGAAATGACATGTGTTTCTGTAAGAATAATATTATTTATCCATTTTCTATAGTTTTCAAGATATCTTTATAATTAGGTCAATGTAAGTATCATTGAAGAACAAATATGATCTAGTTTTCAGGACAGTCAATCTAAAATTGTGTCACCGAACTGTTTCTGTGAAAAAATGAATTAATTTCTACTTTATGGCCCTTATTTAGAAAATAAAATGTCGAGCACCGTCCTTGAAGCAGGAGTGTAACATATTATAGTTTGGCATATTATCCCTGACCTATATCATAAACAACCGAGAAAATGGATAAAATTGAACTTCCTTACAAAAATATGTTGACCGCATTTTAAGGTCTTTTAATACAAAAATCCACGTATTAGAAAACGAACATAAATGTTATAACTTAAATCCTCTGGGGGATATTTTTCTTATTGACAATCATACCACAGCTCCTTATTTTTATAATATCATAAACAAACTCAACCAAAAGAAATGAACATTTTTTTATATTTGTTCAACTAGCAAGTATCAGTACCGAGAAGTATTTGAATCTTACTGAATTTGTGTATTTAATACAAAGTTGTAGTATCTCTGTCGAATTTCTGAGCATTTAATTCTTTCCGATATGGTAAGATCCATGAATATTGAAAGGGATATTCTTTAACTTTACTTTCCATCATATGGATGTTTCTTTCATAGCAAAAAAAAAACAAAAAAAACACTAATTTTAGTATACGAATTTACCGAATCAATCCTATTGAACTTCAATAGAGGATACTACAGATGCAGTTAGGTCTGCCTCATAACTTCATACAATGATATACATTAAACAAAATCTAGTAGCATGGTACACCTTAATGTTCAATTTTTTATACGCCCGTCAAAATTTTGACGGACGTATTATGGTATTCAAATGTCCGGTGTCCGTCCGTCCGTCTGTCTGTCCGTCTGTCCGTCCGTCCGTTTGTCCGTCTGTCTGTCCGGCGTAAACATGTCGCACCGTAACTTGAGAACGACTTATCCAAATTTCATGAAACTTAACATAGTTGTTTCTTATGATGGTCAAATGATCTGTATACTTTTTGGTGAAATAAGATTAAAACTTTTTGAGTTACGGCACTTTGTAACTAAAACAGGGGTGTGTTTTTTTTCACATGTCGCACCGTATCTCAAAAACGATTCTTGATTATGGCTTAAAACTTTAAACACTTCTTAGTTATATTAATCTTAATATCTGTATACTTTTTGGTGATGATTCAAAATTATATTTTTGAGTTATTGAGTATTTTGTAAAAAAGGGGGAGGTTTTTTTTAACATGTTGTGCCGTATCTCAAAAACAATTTATGATTATTGCTTAAAACTTTACACACTTCTTTGTTATATTAATCTAAAGATCTATATACTTTTTGTTGATGATTCAAAACTTTATTTTGGAGTTATTGAGTATTTTGTTAAACAGGGGAGGTTTTTTTTTACATGTCGCGCGTATCTCAAAAATAATTTATGATTATTGCTTAAAACTTTACACACTTCTTTGTTATATTAATCTAAAGATCTGTATACTTTTTGGTTTTGATTCAAAATTTTATTTTAGTGATATTTAGTTTTTCGAAAAAAAAACGGGGTTGGGGGTTTCACATGTCCCGCCGTGTCTCAAAAACAATATATGGTTATTGCTTAAAACTTTCTCAGAAACTATTTATGATTATTGAATAAAACTTCCACACAAGACATCGGGCGTATCATGCGCTCATGGCACAGCTGTTTATTTGGTGGATTATTGTGTTTTTCCGTCATTTTTGTCAAGCCTGCGAATTATGTCGCAGAAAGCTCGACAGAGTGATAGTGATCCAGTGGCAGCGGCGGCGGCTACGGAGGAGGCTACAGCGGCGGCTATGTCAGCGGCGGATATGGCAGCGGCGGCTACTTGATAAAAGTTAACATTTTTTGTAATGTTAAATTCTCTCTGATTATAAGTAATAGGGTAACTATATTTGGTATGTTCGTAACTTGCAAGGTCCTCGTGACTGTCAAGTAGTTTTCACTTGACCTCGACCTCCTTTCATGGATCAGTGAACAAGGTAAAGTTTTGTTGGTCAAGTCCATATCTCAGATACTATTAGCAATAGGTCTAGTATATTCGGTGTATGGATGGACTGTAAGGTGTAAATGTGCAACTGGCAGGTGTCATCTGACCTTGACCTCATTTTCATGGTTCAGTGGTTATAGTTAAGTTTTTGTGTTTTGTCTGTTTTCCTTATACTGTATGTAATAGGTCAACTATATTTGTTGTATGAATGATTGTAAGGTGTACATGTAGCTGGCAGGTGTCATCTGACCTTGACCTCATTTTCATGGTTCAGTGGTCAAAGTTAAATTTTTTAGTTTTGGTTTTTTTTTCTAATACTATATGCAACAGGTCAACTATATTTGGCGTATGAAAATATTTCTTCGATCTATATGTCAGTCACGCAGGTTTTATTTGACCTTGACCTCATTTTCACGATTCATTGCTCAGTGTTAAGTTTTTGTGTTTTGGTCTCTTTTTTTTTTTTTTTTTAACTATAAGCAATAGTCAACTATATGTGTTGTATGGAAGAATTGTTAGCATATAAGCCTGGCATGGTTGATCTGACCTTGACATTCTTTTCATGGTACATTGGTCAATGTTTAGTTTTCTTGGTCAATGTTTAGTTTTCTTGGTTAATGTTAGGTTTATGTGACAGTTTTAATGAAGCTTTATATATAGGACTGTCAACACACTATCAATGATTAGTAAAGAAGGCGAGACATTTCAGCGTGTGCACTCTTGACCTATTGAACATGGAATTGATTTTTGTAGTTTATATTGCCTTTTAGTGTATAGTACAACATCGGTGTAATATCGTATCTCTCTGGTTTTGAACACAATATTTTGAGTCGATTGTTTTTTGTTCTTTTCAAGTTTTTTATTATGATGATAAAACAGATTCACATATATTCAAAGTGAAAAATCGAGTTTCTTAAATTAAAAGGCGATGTAGTTTTAGTTTAAACAATAATATATTACACAGACACTTGTCCCTGAAAAGGTACCTATATACTTTTTTTATATTTACAGTTTTATAAAGGTATTCTTTGTTTAAAGACAAGTGTCTCTGGTATATTGCTTTTGACTGCTTTATAATTGGCAAAATTTTACATTCATGATCATAACATTTAATTCATCATAGCTATTGATAGATACCTCGATGTATCGTCTCTATATTTAACTATGATTCTTCATTAATTCATGAAAGAAAATGTAAACAGTCGAACACAGTAACCGGCTGTGCAGAATTTTCAATATACATCGCTACCAAATTAGCCATATTTTCCAGCACTTTATCATAATGTTAACGTAGGAAAAAAAGGTGTATATTCTTCATAGAATAGCTTGCCAGTCGATACGAAAATAAAACAAACAAGAACTATCTTTAAAAAAGATATCCGACGTATTTAAATTTGAGTATATGTTTAAAACTATTATTTCGATAACCTTCAGAAGCACAAAGATACCATTCAAATAACGTTTTCTCTGTTTGTGTTCAGTATTCTCGGTCCTCGTATCTTTCTGTTTCAAAGTTTACATTAAAAATTATATAATTGTCCCGAATAAACAGCTGTCACGGATGCAAAGAGCTATTGGAGAAACAATCATTTTAATAACAATATAAATCCTTGTAAGATCTAGTTCAAATATTTATAGTTTTTCACTTGCTTTCCATCACTATATAATTAACGAGACGTTTTTTCAAACACAACCAAATCACCCATCATGACAGCATTTTGTCCAATCACAGAAATGATTTTCGAGCATGCGTATTATGTTGCCATAGTTAAGCGTCCTTAAGTTCAAAGGGTACAAACCGAAACTATACCGACTACGTCGCAAAAATACATCTACATTTTATATATTTTATCTAATTTTTAGCTGAGAATAAGAATCGGCTAAACCATTTTCTAATTGAATAGACCAACCATCTTGTTCACAAAGATTGTTTTTAAAACACGTTTTATGTTTCTAAATATATTGGCTACAGTATACATCGGATCCAGAATGTAATGATATGTTACAACTGTGTTTCATAAAAACCATGGGCTTATTGCCTTTTTTTTTTACTTAAACCTACATGTACCTATTATCTTATCATATCGAACAGCTGCTTCTGTCATGCAAAAGGATGTTCTGCTTTTGACCTTTTTATTTACAAAAAACAAATACCGGCATGATAGACATTAACCAACGACTACGTATATATACCACTGAACTACAGGCTCCTGGCGGCAGACATGCAGATAAAGACCGTAGTGGGGATAAATATGTTTGTGAGCGCTCGACACTCCTTATTACTTGAGACAGTAGTGTTACATAAGAACAATCTATTGGCAATCATACAACATTCTTTTTTATGTAAAAATCAGTTGAAAAGGGCTTAACCCATTAGATAGATACACAGCACAAAAACATCATGAAAAAACACAGACCGGACGTGGCCGGTTATCTATATATTTCTTATACTAAAATTTCAGATCTGAGAGTTATCCCAGCAACTGACAGCTAGTTCAAAGCCAATATCAATAATGAAAAAAATCATGTATCTAACACTAAAAATATTAATCAGTTCATAAAGCTTCTTTTCATTTAGGCTGGAGAAATCTGTAAACTTTATAAATTAGGGAGATAAAAATTTCCATTTCTATAATACAGTGTCAGGAGAAGACATAACTAAGTTGTATCTCATCCGTTTGTTTATATTCTGAACAATGTTTTGACTACAGTGACGAATGAATATCAAAATAAAACATGTAGAACACTCATGGCTATATATACAAAGTGACAATCATACACACATGATCAAATAACTCTATGCAAAGATTTATGACTGTAATTCATACTTCTGTGGTCTAAAATCCATGTCTTTAAATTGAAACATATTTCAATTGAAAAATAAAATTTACGGGGGTTGTTATCAAAGGAAGTGCAGAACTTTCATATAACACTCCAATACGTAACTTTTGTCACACTATTCTAAGTTTTACAGCCCAAAATGAATCAACTACGTAGAAATAGGAAGATCTGAAATGAGTGTCAATGAGACAGTTATCCATCCAAGTCACAATGTGTAAAAGATAAAGCATTATAGGTCCAAGTCAAGCCTTCAACACGGAGCATTGGGTCACACCGAACAGCAAGCTATAAAGAACTCTAAATGATCAGTGTGAAACAATTCAAACAGGAAAACCAACGGTCTAATACAAAAAAAACCACTAGAGGCTCTAAAGAGCCTGTGTCGCTCACCTTGGTCATTGTGCATATTAAACAAAGGACACAGATGGATTAATGACCAAATTGTGTTTTGGTGATGGTGATGTGTTTGTAGATCTTATTTTACTGAACATTCTTGCTGCTTATAATTATCTCTATCTATAATGAACTCGGCCCAGTAGTTACAGTGGAAAATATTTTGTAAAAAATTGTTAAATATTGACTATAAAGGGCATAACTCCTTAAGGGGGTCAATTGACCATTTTAATCATGTTGACTTATTTGTAGGTCTTACTTTTCTGTACATTATTGCTGTTTACAGTTTATCTCTATCTATAATAATATTCAAGATAATAACCAAAAGCTGCCAAATTTTCTTAAAATTACCAATTCAGGGGCAGCAACCCAACAACGGGTTGCCTGATTGGTCTGAAAATTTCGGGGCAGATAGATCTTGACCTAATGAACAATTTTATCCTGTAAGATTTGCTCTTTATGCTTTGGTTTCAGATATATGAGTTTAAAACTGCATTTTACCCTATGTACTATTTTTAGCCATGTCAGCCATCTTGGTTTGTGGGCAGGGTCATCGAAAACATTTTTTAAACAAGATACCCTCATATGATTGTGGTCAAGTTTGGTTAAATTTGTCTTTATAGTTTCAGAGGAGAAATTTTTGTAAAAGATAACAAAAATAAGTTTGGTTAAATTTGTCTTTATAGTTTCAGAGGAGAAATTTTTGTAAAAGATAACAAAAATTTACGAAAAATTGTTAAAAATTGACTATAAACGGCAATAACTCCTTAAAGGATCAACTGACCATAATGGTAATGTTGACTTATTTGTAGATCTTACTTTGCTGAACATAATTGCTGTTTACAATTTATCTCTATCTATTATAATATTCAAGATAATAACCAAAAACGGCCAAATTTCCTTTAAATTACCAATTCAGGGGCAGCAACTCAACAACGGGTTGTCCGATTCATCTGAAAATTTCAGGGCAGATAGATCTTGACCTAATGAACAATTTTATTCTGTAAGATTTGCTCTAAATGTTTTGGTTTCAGATATATGAGTCTAAAACTGCATTTTACCCTGTGTACTATTTTTAGCCATGTCGGCCATCTTGGTTTGTGGGCAGGGTCATCGGAAACATTTTTTTAAACAAGATACCCTCATATGATTGTGGTCAAGTTTGGTTAAATTTGTCTTTATAGTTTCAGAGGAGAATTGTTTTGTAAAAGATAACAAAAATTTACGAAAAATTGTTAAAAATTGACTATAAAGGGCAATAACTCCTTAAAGGGCCAACTGACCATTTTGGTAATGTTAACTTATTTGTAGATCTTACTTTTTTAAACATAATTGCTGTATACAGTTTATCTCTATCTATTATAATATTCAAGATAATAACCAAAAACGTCAAAATTTCCTTTAAATTACCAATTCAGGGGAGCAACTCAACTATAAAATACGGGTTTGTCTTCTACTGAGGGAGCTAATAAATTATAAAACTACTGTCTGTTATTGTATAATCGTATGCATAAGGACAGATGACAGGGGTTTGTTACAATTGCCGGGTTTACTATCCATACGAACCCCCCCAAAAAACAAAAAAAAAATTCGGGGCAGATAGATCTTGACCTGATAAACAATTTTACCCCGTCAGATTTGCTCTAAATGCTTTGGTTACAAAATATAATCGAAAATCTACATTTTACCCCTATGTTCTACTTTTAGCCATGGCGGCCATCTTGGTTGGTTGGCCGGGTCTCCGGACTCATTTTTTAAACCAGATAACCTAATGATGATGGTGGCCAAGTTTGGTTAAATTTGGCACAGTAGTTTCAGAGGAGAAGATTTTTGTAAAAGATAACAAAAATTTACGAAAAATTGTTAAAAATTGACTATAAAGGGCAATAACTCCTTAAGGGGATCAACTGACCATTTTGGTAGTGTTTGACTTATTTGTAGATCTTACTTTGCTGAACATAATTGCCGTTTACAGTTTATCTCTATCTATTATAATATTCAAGATAATAACCAAAAACGGCAAAATTTCCTTAAAATTACTAATTCAGGGGCAGCAACCCAACAACGGGTTGTCCGATTCATCTGAAAATTTCAGGGCAGATAGATCCTGACCTGATAAACAATTTAACGCCATCAGATTTCCTCTAAATGCTTTGGTTTCAGAGATATAATCCAAAAACTACATTTTACCCCTATGTTCTATTTTTAGCCATGGCGGCCATCTTGGTTGGTTGGCCGGGTCACCGGACACATTTTTTAAACTATATACCCTAATGATGATTGTGGGCAAGTTTGGTTTAATTTAGTCAAGTAGTTTCAGAGGAGAAGATTTTTCTAAAAGATTACTAAGATTTACGAAAAATGGTTAGAGAAGATTTTTGTAAAAATTAACAGACGACGACGACGACGACGACGGATGACGGACGCAAAGTGATGAGAAAAGCTCACTTGGCCCTTCGGACCAGGTTAGCTAATAAAAAGGAACGAGAAACACGATTTTTCATTAACTCTGATAAATACCATTTAAGTGCGCAAATCTGTATGCTTCAAGTTTTGTAAAATGTTTGCATATTTGCGTTTGAAACATGCGCCCCATAAATATACTCACCACTAGATACTTTTTGATAATTTTGATGATTTTCGGGTTGCGAAAGCAATATTCAGTAACATGCCATAATGACGGTTATAGAATTATTAGTGCTAAATGTTAGTCAACTTTATAAGTTTTGCCTTGTTACTTTTTTGATTTAAGTTTTGTACACGGGGCGGGGCGCATACAAATGTATATCATACACAATTATAATCCTGGTATCTTTGAAGAGGTTTTTTATATTTTGTGTAAAAACTGTACATTCAGGAACCATCAAGGGTTCTTGCATTAACCATGATAACTGTTCTGTCTCATTTTTTTATATAAGTTCTAAAAACTGTTTTCAGTTTTCAAATGTTTCAATCTTGTAGAATATGTGTTTGTATTTTGTCTTTAATAATTTGATTCTGTACATTGTTCTCAATTTCAAGCTCTGTATAAAGGAAGTCAAACAATTTAATTGTCATTTCCAATGGCAACTGTTTAATAATTAAAAAAACGGAACTAACTGGCCTATGATAGAAACTAGATGAAGATAATGATTGGTGGTGTAAGGAGGAAGAGTGATGGCGATGATGTCGTGACGGTAACTTTTCAATGAAAAAATCCGATGGCTATGGCCACGATGATTATGACGAGTTACGCAAATCAACCAGCATTTTGCAGAAATGCATGTTTATCACCAGCAACAACTTTTCCTCAGTAAAACAGGTTCTTATGAAATAAAGTACACATACAAATTTATGTTTCCTGTGGGAAATTTTGATTCATAAAGTGAGGACATTGAGTGTAAAGACATTATAAATATTGTTTAACTAATGACAAATGTATTGGAAGGCCTACCTATGTTAGCATTAGAATATTTGGAGCATGACAAGCAACATGGACAGTTTATACTAATTAGTTCGTATAGACGGTCTCTGCAAAAACAATCTCTAAAGCTGTCAACAGTGGTGGTTTCAATTTTAATAGGCAGCAACCATTTGATTTTTATTTATTTTTTTTGGGGGGGGTTCGTATGGATAGTAAACCCGGCAATTGTAACAAACCCCTGTCATCTGTCCTTATGCATACGATTATACAATAACAGACAGTAGTTTTATAATTTATTAGCTCCCTCAGTAGAAGACAAACCCGTATTTTATTTAAAGCCATTTAAAGCCATACCGTCATTGTTGAAAATTACAATGCTTGTTCAATTTCCGGTATTATATTTCCAAAACACATTTTACTGAATAAGAAGAATAGGAACTTATACCTGTACATATACAATGCAGAGCAAATATTTCTAGCTTAAGTAAGATTGATATAGTCCATTACATATAGAATTAACCAGTTGCTTCATAGGACTAAGGGAACGTTGTCTTTTGCACATGATAAAGTTGCATACATAAACTGATAAATTTGTTTATGTCAGATAAAAAGATTATAAACAAATTTTGTATTGTAATATGTATAACCGACTTCAGATAAATCTTTTATGCTTTTTGCTCATTCACATTATCACATTTCATGATGACTACATAACCATGCAGTGTTGCCTTTGATATAACAATAAACAGCTGTTATAGATGTGCTTCTTCTTCTTCCCTTAAGGAGTTGACCCTCATATTAACTAACTCCGCTCGGTAAAACAGGAGGCTTCTCCATTGATTAAAGGTAAATATTAACCAAATAATTTAAAAAACTATAATCTATATACAAGTGCTGTACAATTTGGCAAGGTGTTGTCTAGTTAGGCTGCATCTGGGTCCAAGGCACACTGGCTAGTCTGACCCTGAACTCTTTGAGTGATGGTGCAGCTGCTACTGTGTCTAGCAGTAGGTTCAAGTCTCTTATTGAGCTTGGGAAAAAGGAGTTGTTGTATACTTCCTTTGTTGCTCTTACCTGTCAGATTATACATGCATGACCACCCCTTGTTCTGCTGTCCCCAGGTACATGTACATGTATGTAGTAGATAGGTGGTTGTATCTCCACTAGTTGGTTCTGTATCTTTTAGCATAGGACGAGTCGCTGTTTCATCCGTCTATGCTGTAGTGGATCCCACTGGACTTGGTCTAAAAGTCCATTGACACATCCTGGGGAAGTGTCTGGGTACTGGTTGTATACAAATCGTGCTGCTTTAAGCTGTACCAGATCGATGTCTTTATGATCAAGGTGGTATGATGGAGGTTCCACACTGTGGCAGGGTACTCAATCAATGGTCTGATGAGTGCACAATAGGCTGTGTTTTTTACAAATGGCTTATAACAGCCCAAGTTTCTGCGGAGAAAAATGAGGGTCCTGGTTGCTTTACCTGTGGTGTTATTAATGTGTTTATTCCACTGTAGGTCTTGACTAATGGTAACTCCACGTTACTTTCCACTATCAACAACTTCTAGTTGGTGTTAATGCAAGGTGTATGTTGTTTCTAGGGTGTTACGCTTGTTACATATTCTCTTGACTGTGCACTTTTCTGGATGGAAAAACATCTGCCACTTGTGTTCCCACTCTTCCAAGGCAGTGAGGTATCTCTGGAGAATTGCAGCATCCTCAAGATTTCTCATTTTCCTGTAGACCAGGCTATCCTCTGCAAACAACCTTACACCTCAAGATGTACAATCTGGCATGTCGTTGATATATGTCAGGAATAGGAGAGGACCTAAGACTGTCCCTTGTGGAACTCCTGATAGAACATCTAAAGGAGTAGATGTATGTCCTTCTAGGATAACTGTCTGGGTTCTACTGCTTATATAATTAGGAAGTCCTTTATCCAGCTCAATGTTGTTTCTTTCACCCCATAGTGTGCCATTTTCAAAAGCAAGCGTATGTGTAAGGCTTTTGAAAAATCAAGTAAAATGATGTCAGTCTGGTGCCCCTGGTCTTCTTCTTCTTCTTCAGGTAAGGAGTTGACCTAATACTTAAGTGATTTTCTAACTCCGCTCGGTAAAACAGGAGGCTTCTCCATTGAATAAAAGTAAATAGAAACCAAATAATCAAAACTATTTACACTGTACAATTGTCACTTGTTCATTCTTCTTTGCTGTAGAATATCCGACTGGAGTTGGATTGATAGTCCAGTGACAAAGCCTCTTGGGCAAGTGTTGTGTACAGGTTAAAAAACGAATCATGCTGCTTTGTGCTGTACCTGTTCAATGTCTTTGATCAAGATGGTTTGATAGTGGGTCCCATACGTCTTGACAGTTAAGGTTTGGTCAGTGAAGATTACTGGTGTAAAGAGAGTGTCATGCTCTCTGTACTGTTAAGGACCCTTGAAACAACTGTTTGAGGGGTCTGTACAGTTGGCCTGTTACATACATCATGTACATGACATGTAGCAAATTCTATACCAAATTCCCACTCAAATATTAATATACCTTCAATTTTCAGTGAAATATACCTTCACTTTTCAGTGAAATTCAAACTAACTTCCCAACAATCAGCCAAGCTGGTCCCCTTTTGTAGGACCTACCAGTACCTAATTTGCATGGTATTAATCGTTTATTTGTTCTACTCCTGATCATGAACATACAAATGTACATGCCATTTACAATATATGCCACTGGACACAAAGCCTTACACAATTTTAAATGATTCGTTTTAAGGTTAAGAATCAATTCTATTACAGCTTATGGCCAAATGCCAGACCTATACATTGTACATCCTCTTTCAAATATACAAGTATGTTCAATTTTTATGTGAAAGAGACTACTAATATAAATACTCTCTATTCCAAAGACCTGCTGGTGGCCTTCAGCCATGTCAACTGTTTTCTGCTCTTTGGTTGTTTTTTGTACATGTAGCTTTGACACATTTCCAATTTTTTTTCTCAATTTTATGCCCATCTTTTCTGTCACAGCTATGATGGCTATGAAGCTCTTTTGTTGAACAACAATGAACAATGTTGTAGTTCTGAAATTTACAAGTCTACAATTCATTGAAAATAAAACATAAACACAACCTTTTAGCTATTATGTGCAAATAACATGCATGTTCATTTCATGTAGACAGGACTTAAATTAAATAACAATTTTATAGGGTATATATTATGAAACAGTGAGGAGATACTGAGATGCCACAAAAAATAAGTTTTTAAATTTGATAACATTAATTATTTGTTGCATCATTCCCATGTTGTGCATTGTTTAACCATTTTGACAATAGTAATAAACTAGAGGCTCTAAAGAGCCTGTGTCGCTCACCTTGGTCTATGTGAATATTAAACAAAGGAAGCAGATTGAAAATTGACTACAAAGGTCAATAACTCCTACAGGGGTCAATTGACCATTTCGTTCATGTTGACTTATTTGTAGATCTTACTTTGCTGAACATTATTGCTGTTTACAGTTTACCTATATCTATAATAATATTCAATATAAAACAGCAAAATTTCCTTAAAATTACCAATTCAGGGGCCGCAACCCAAAAACAGGTTGTCCAATTCATCTGAAAATTTCAGGGCAGATAGATCTTGACCTGATTAACAATTTTACTTCATGTCAGATTTTCTCTAAATTATTTGGTTTTTGAGTTATAAGCCAAAAACTGTATTTTACCCCTATGTTCTATTTTTAGCCGTGGCGGCCATCTTGGTTTGATGGCCAGGTCACCGGACACATTTTTTAAACAAGAAACCCCAAAGATGATTGTGGCCAAGTTTGGATCAATTTGGCACAGCAGTTTCAGAGAAGAAGATTTTAGTAAAAGATATATAAAATTTACGAAAAATGGTTAAAAATTGACTTTAAAGGGCAATAACTCCTAAAGAGGTCAACTGACCATTTTGGTCATGTTGACTTATTTGTAAATCTGACCTTGCTGAACATTATTGCTGTTTACAGTTTACCTATATCTATAATAATATTCAATATAATAACCAAAAACAGCAAAATTTCCTTAAAATTACCAATTCAGGGGCCGCAACCCAAAAACAGGTTGTCCAATTCATCTGAAAATTTCAGGACAGATAGATCTTCACCTGATTAACAATTTTACCCATGTCAGATTTCCTCTAAATGCTTTGGTTTTTGAGTTATAAGCCAAAAACTGCATTTTACCCCTATGTTCTATTTATAGCCATGGCGGTCATCTTGGTTAGTTGGCGGGGTCACCGGACACAATTTTTAAACTAGATACCCCAATGATGATTGTGGCCAAGTTTCAAATAATTTGGCCCAGCAGTTTCAGAGGAGAAGATTTTTCTAAAAGATTACTAAGATTTACGAAAAATGGTTAAAAATTGACTATAAAGGGCAATAACTCCTAAAGTGGTCAACTGATCATTTTGGTCATGTTGACTTATTCGTAGATCTTACTTTGCTGAACATTATTGCTTTTTACAGTTTATCTCTATCTGAAATAATATTCAAGATAATAACCAAAAACAACAAAATTTCCTTAAAATTACCAATTCAGGGGCAGCAACCTAACAACGGAATGTCAGATTCATCTGAAAATTTCAGGGCAGATAGATCTTAACCTGATTAACAATATTACCCCATGTCAGATTTGCCCTAAATGCTTTGGTTTTTGAGTTATAAGCCAAAAACTGCATTTTACCCCTATGTTCTATTTATAGCCATGGCGGCCATCTTGGTTAGTTGGCGGGGTCACCGGACACAATTTTTAAACTAGATACCCCAATGATGATTGTGGCCAAGTTTGGTTAAATTTGGCCCAGTAGTTTCAGAGGAGAAGATTTTTGTAAAAGTTAACGCAGGACGACGACGGACGACGACGGACGACGACGCCGGACGACGCCGGACGCCGGACGCCAAGTGATGAGAAAAGCTCACTTGGCCCTTCGGGCCAGGTGAGCTAAAAAGGCAGTTAATTTTATTTTTAAGCAGACATTATAAACAATGATAAAGTAAGATGTATCATACTACATGTACAATGTATGCTTCCTTCTAGTTAAAGAGAAGGACATGTACAGGAAGGTGACCATCACAACTAGAATACAAGGTGACTGATTGGTATAAGAAAGTGTGGATGAAGAGGTTCAAAAATTAAAATGGGTAAGCAGGGTAGTGGTATACCGTTATCCTTTAGAGCTGATATCTTGACAATGATATTTTACTAAATATTGTATTTGCATGATAGGGATAAAAAGGCAAAGCATTTATATTAATATTACAAATGCAAAAATGTTAGGAAAAAAGAATATCTAAAGAAAAATGCTATTTATATGTAATTATTACAGATATTGGGTGCTCTGGAAGGGTAAGCACTAACTTAACATATCTTTTCATGCATATAATATAATACTATTTAACAAATAATTTGATAACAAATTTTAACTATCTTTTTATTCTACCTAGATTACTGCATAAAAGCTAAAACTAGCAATACATCCATATAATTAAAACAAACTATATTGTTTATATCTGTATTAATATGTTTTAGATGATTCAATAGTAAAAAGAAAAAGAATGTCTAGTGGGACATCAGCTTTAGAAGCTAGAGAAATGTAAGAAAAATAATGCAATTCTTGCACCTTATTGGATTTTAATGTAACATTGTATATATGAGAAAATAATTCAATGAAATATAATCACAGTGCAAAGCTTAGCTGTATATATGTTACCTGTTTGAAAAATTATCATGCATAGAATGCACCAACTAGAGCATTAATATGAATGGGAGATAACTCTATGTTATATTTATAAGGAGAATAATAGATAAAAGATTATATGGTAATGAAAAATTTTATGCATACAACTGGAATATCATTTGGGACTATTAACTTCTGTTTATGAAACTTATATAAAATAAATGTATTCACAGAAGTATTGAAATTAAAACTAAAATTGCTTAGACTTGTAGCAAAACAGAAATAAAAATACATAGTAGATAATTAAAGTGATAAAACATAACAATGTCATACATGTATTAACTGATACAGCACAAACAACCATTAAAATGAATTTATAAATCTTAATTTAATTTGATTTCTTTTGTAGAACACAAAACCTTTATAGATATGGTGAGACTATATTGAACTGTAATGTCCACATTATACAAGGTATTCGAGAAAGTGGTAATGAATTTGTATTGAAGTATGTATGTGCTCTCCTGAACTCTGGAGGTGGAATTCTACACATGAGAAATCTAGATCATGTTCAAATAGGTGTGCAACCAAAACACCTAGATACCTGGTGGAGCGGTATGGAGAACAAATTTGCCGACATTTTGTCATGTGATGATATTTGTAATTATTTCGACATGGTTGGAAATTATTCCGATCCAGATTTATACCTGTTTGTTAAATCTGCAGAACATTTGTGTTCCCTTGACTACCACTGCCGCTTGCCAACTGACACAGCAACACATGAAGTTTCCTACCATTCTGTAATGAAATTACTCCAACACAAAGGAGCACCATTGTCAATATCTGATTTACCT
The DNA here is from genome assembly GCF_963676685.1 of Mytilus edulis. Classification (NCBI taxonomy): domain Eukaryota; kingdom Metazoa; phylum Mollusca; class Bivalvia; order Mytilida; family Mytilidae; genus Mytilus; species Mytilus edulis. The sequence goes on along the minus strand of NC_092347.1, from coordinate 22,144,513 downwards.
CTCATTCCAGAGAATTTTCAATATGCTCGAACTGACAGTAAAATAAAACAAGAAACCAAACAAATACAGTTTAAATATCTATCAGAGGGATCGAAAGATTCTAAATCTATACCACAGAAAATAAAACAAATGGTGTCAAAGTATATATCAGCATTTGCCAATCATGAAGGTGGACATATTTTATTTGGTATTGATGATGTCAGGGCATCAGCCATGGGGGAACTGTTATCTGAGGAGGACCAGGACAGGACAGGTTTGGACACTTATGGAAAACTATAATATTTATATTGTTTATAATAAGTATATTACATACTCTGATTTAGGATATCACATGATAAAAAGGATATTAGTTTTCAAAAATATTAGAAGGTACATACTAAACTTACCAATACACAAGTGACAACTCCTCTGAAAAAACATAGACATACAAACACCAACATACATTGCATGATACAGATAGCATAATTTGGTACAGACACAAGATGTGTGGGTGGTGTTAAAGATCACTTTACAACACTTGTTTAGCTTTGAATTCAGTGTGATATTAAGTTGTAGTATTTTATAGTGAAGTCATATTTAAATATGTCTGGTTATAGATGTATTCCTTAGAGGATTGCATTTTTTTTTTTAATTTCTCTATTTGAATTAATTTCTGCTGATTAAGAACTGAATGACAAATTACAAATGTATATTACACCTTCTTTGATATAAGTATTACTGTAATATTTCAGTATTTATTATTTCTAAGCATGTAACAATGTACATTATATACATATCTTAATATTGTCATTTTCTTATGCAAAAGTATTTTTTTAATATTTAGTTGAGCTGATAAATAGTCGTATGGAGAATGTGATCTGGGGAGATGAAGAGTTTATACCAGAACAAGGAAAACATTGGGACATCTGTTTCAAACCGGTTATTGGCTCTCCAAAGAAAAAGGTAAGAAAAATAAAATAAAATCAGGAATCCCTTCCTACTAATTTATATGCCCGGGGAGTTACTTCCTATATTTTTAGTGGTATGAGTGTGCCGCAAAACAGGGTCACTTTTTCATGCCCTGCAGGTTAGAACAGGGTCCCTTTTTCATGTCCTGCTGGTTAGAACAGGGTCGCTTTTTCATGCCCTGCTGGTGAGAACAGGGTCTTTTTTTAAATAAAGTATTTGTCTAGAACAGGATCGGTTATTTAACTGTTTAAGATATAGTCTAGAACCCGGGTCTAGAACTGCATCTATTTTACACGGTCTAGAACAGGATATACATTTTCTGAGCGTGTATAGAACAGGGTATGATATTCAATATTTTTGTTTAGAACAGGGTATGTTTTTCAATGTTTTCTTGTTAGAACAGGGTATGATTTAGCAAGTGCTGTCGGCACAGTTATATCGAAAAGGATAGTCAGTAATTCCCGGGTTTATATGTTTCTATTTTTTTGAAGTCTCATAAACTACATGTACTTGATTTTGCAGATTTATTTTAAAGTTAAGATTATGGGAGATAACTCAATTTTTATCAGTTCTGAGGGGAAGACATTTTGGCATGTGCATTCTTGATAGAATTGAAAAGATCTTTTGAATTTTAGACAGGTATCCACAAAAACCTATGATCTAGTGGCAAGATCTTAAAGAAGTCATTGCAGCAATGTTCTCAATGTATTTATATTATTATTCACAATAACCATTTAAAGGGAAACTTCGCAAAAAAATCAAAAATTGATATTATGCCCATTCTGTATAAAAATGCTCAAATTTATAGATATTAAAGTTTTATTCCGCTAAATAAGAGATCACCATCGATTTTAAATTTTGAGTATCAGTTCTCTGCCCTCCGCCATCTTGTCACCTTCTCCGATGAAAAATCCCGATATGTCTATAAACCACAAAGGAACAAAACTACAGTAAACGATGTAGTCGTAATTGCGTGTCGATATCTTGTCAGTCGTACGGTTGTTTTATCTGACTGACTAACTTGATACGGAAAATGGTCTTATATTTTTAAATAACCATATAGTCTGTTATTTTTAAACTGATAATATTGTAATTAGTTAAAAAGTCAAAGTTCAAATCATAAATAAGTGTTCCGTGGCAATTGTTTTCGAAAATCTAATTCGTTCATAATTCTTTCAAGTAATAAACTTTATTTAAATAAATTCGGATCTTCCCTCATCTGATCACCAGCATGGCTAAAGGTATTACTCCCAAAGGTATTGGAAGGGGTGTAAGGTGACACGTCCAGGTATTCAATCGATTTCCTGTCCGGCTGGCTTGCAAGTTCATGCATCGTTTCACTTCTGTAGGTATTGATCAGTGTACACGACCGTTACTTATAACTTTCCATTTTGAACTATCAGGTGCATGTATAATATACATTTTTGTCTTGCGTGTCCGAAAGTTATATTTATACTAGTCATTACTGAACTCATACGCTTGTTTATAAATAAGATTTCTGGTGTAAAGAATATTATTTATAAAAAAAAATTAATACAAAAAAAAAAAATTGAAGAAATACAAATCTATTTACATATTTTTCCAAGGGTTAATTTGGGAAAATGTAATATATACTCATTGTCAATAGTTTAGGACAGATTGGAACATACCAGAATTATTGATTTAAAAAAATGTGCGCACTTGTCGACGATTCGTGTATACATACGCCTGGGTAGAAAGTTACGGAACTATAGTCAGTAGCGCAATTTAAAATATGTATACATTGAACATAAGAAAGAAACATACATTTTGTGTAAATTGTGGTAAAAGTTTTGTAAATTATTATAGACTAGTCCACGTATGCCAACAGTATGTAATCAACGAATTCGATAGACTATTGTATACCAAAAGAAGTAGAAGAAAAAAAAAGAAACAATTTGATTTAAATACAGGTCAATTTATAACTTGCTTTGGTTCATCGAAGTTAAGAACATAGTAAACTCACAGATTTATATATCAATTAGATTGTTCTCGAATAAAGGACGAAATTTGTCATCATCACAATTGTTCCAACATTCATGTAAAATATATGCAACTGGACGTACACTAATAATCCCCAAGGGATGTGAATATTTTCTAGGAAAACTATTGAGTATCAATTTCGGGATTTATTTTCTTTCTTGATATTCAATGACAGCAATTTAAAGAATAAACTGCTTGTCGGATATTTGTCCGCTTTAGGGGTATTCTTGCAAGTTGAACAGACTTATAATAACCTTCAAAAATAGGGAATGATAACATTAAATTCGTTGTCTTTTAATTTTAAACATCGTTGGTCAAATAGTTATTTAAGTATATATATACGTTGGGAGACGACGATTATTATAGTAGTCTCAGATTTTAATAAGGACGTTCCCGATTATGAATAAATTTGGTTGACGTTTTTCACACTTGAAAAGAATATCTATTCGTAATTTTTCGATTCCATTCCAATACAAAAGTATTTTTTCTTTATTCGTACATATTATATTCCGCTTCGGTAGAGTTATCTTCAGATAGTTTCATATATTAATTAATACATGGCTTTCAAAAGTCTAAATGTAAGTGTTCTCGTACATTTTTTCGCCCAATAAAGACAAATAAAAATGATTTAGTAAAGCTATTTCTAATTTCTAAGTCCCCCTTTTTTATGAGACATAAATCAAGGACAAGACTTGTATATCATTTCATTCTGACATATGAATTAAGTTTCCCGTCTTTAACCGAAAATTGTGTATTTCTTAGTAAATTAACTTATTTGAATTCAAATAAATAATAGCACCAAATATAATTAAATAATTCCACGGCGACCAATTTTTATTTGTCACCAACTTGAATATGTATTTTTAATGTGTGTATTAAATGCTCCCACTGATCCGAATAGACAGTCACACCTGGCAAGGTGTGCCCTAGAGGCGTGGTTAAATACCGAAGTGCAAATAACAATTTACCTTTCAACAAGCCATCTACGAGTATTGCCACAGAACCGTGAATACACACATCGTATAAACCTAGTCATAGCAGAGATAGTAAAAGGTCAATAATCACGAGTACACCAACATATTGTCTTTACAGATTATTGTACTTTAATTTGTTCACCTTATCAGTCCGAAAATGCATTTATTAAAAATAAATTTATAACTTTTTGTGTTGTCTACAAACATAATTCGAATATATACGTTTAACATAGATAATTTATCTCACGAATGAGTACAATTGAACGTCTGTGCGTTTTATCTTCTTATTATCGGATGGTTATTAGATAAAGCATAAGTCATCGGCGCGCTTACGATTACGTTAAAATATGATTAAAAACCAAGACTTTTAATGATTGTATTTTAAATCCCGGCATGCAAAAATCAGGAGAAAACGTCACGACCTACAGGAAGTAGTTGATATTTTTTCATTAATTATTGAATTTCTCCTTTATTACTGCACATATAGCGATAAAACTTTGTGAATATATATATTATATCATAATAAACATATTTAAACCATAAGTAAAAAATCGTGAATTTTCCCTTTAACACAATTCTAAATATATAATTTTAAATAATGGTAGATAACTCCATTTTTATCATTTCTGCTTGTGCATTTTATTATCAAGTTGTCTTATCAATAGAAAAAACTTATGACTTATCTGGTTTTATATAGAATATACAGTAGATTCTTATCAAAGTGATTTTTTTAGGTCGGAAAAGTTGCAGTTATAGTGAGGGTGTTGTAGTGCGTAGTTTTATCTTCTTTAAAAACATCTTTTATTTTCTAGGCAAGAAGTGTTGTAGTTGTAATGTGGGTAACAGTTTTTAGTTTAATATTCTTTTATTCATAATTTGTAAGAAGGTCATGCTATTGTTTATTTCTAGGCCAGAAGAGAGTTATAGTTATGGTGTGGGAATCAGTTTGGAGTTTTATCTTTATACCTGAGTAGAACTTAACTGATGTTATTGTTTATTTTCTTTGCAAGCAGAGCTAGCTAGCACTGAAGAAGGGGTGTGGATACCAGTTTGTAATTTTTCTTTGATCTCCCTGTAAATTAGTGATTTACACACATTATTGTTCATTTTCTAGGCTAGAAGAGTTATAGTTGTTGTTTCAGTATGTAAGTTCCCAGGGGGAGTATTTACAGCTTCACCAGACAGTTATTTTGTAAATGAGTTTGGAGATATCGAAACCTGGAAATTTTCAGAGTGGAAACTGTCAATGCTTAATCCACTGAGAGGTACAAATACAATGTCAATGATATGTTTATGTGGATTCTTCCTATTAAAAACCCATTATAATATTATCTATGCTGTATACATGTAGTTAATCCATTTCTAGAATTATGAATGAAAGAGGTTAAGTTATATGCTATTGAGGCAACAACCCAACAAAGCTAAATAAACTATATCTCAGTTGTTGAAAATTGATTTTTTTTCTTTTTTAATTGATTGCACAATTATTGCTAGGACCATACTTAAAAATTTTTAAATGCACTTTTTCACATAAACCATAACTTTATAACATATTAAGCAGTGTCAATGTTTAAGGCAAGCCATAACAGGTAAACAAATGTACTGTACAAATAATAATGATGTGTTTATCATCAAAAATCCAAAACTACATAATGGATATTCAATGATGTCTCATTTTTTCAGACAATCTAGAACTTCATAACAGATTGTATAAAGATTCTGTTTTCAAACAATTCATGACTACCAGCCTCACCCTGATTTATTGCACAATTATGTTATTTCCGGACAAGCTAGAACCTCAAACATATATATTGTACATTTTTTTTCCAGACAAACCAGACCTACATAACAGATTTATCAAGCTTCCCATAAGTGTTCCCCAGTCACCTCTGATCTTTACACTGAGACAAAGTATAGAAAAAATAGAAAATAGGTTGCTATCAGGTTTGTTGATTATAGAATCTAAGAGTATCTGAAAATGATAGTATAACAAAGGTCTCATTTAAACTTACCATTAGTATTTAGTCAATTGTACAGTATAACAAAGGTCTCATTTAAACTTAGCATTAGTATTTAGTCAATTGTAAAATAGGGAACTTTCTTTAACTCTTTGATGAAAATATGTTGATGTTAAAGTTTATGAGTTAGGAGATGTGGTATGATTGCCAATGAAACATCTATCTACCAGAGATGAAAGAAGAAAGATTTAAAAAAAAAAATAAAGGTCATTTCAAAAGATGCCTCATCCTCATTTTTATTTCAGATGCCAATAAGAACTTAGTTTTACCTCATCATTATATGGACTGCATTAAAGATCTCAAGGTCAAAGATTTCATTAGATCTGTACTCAACATCTTTAACGTTGATCGTCATATGATGATTGTTGTAAACTGTTGGGGTCTGCAGGTAACAGCTTTACAACCTAGTGATGTTATCTGTGATGTTTTGGTTCTGACAGAGAATCAGGGGTGCCACCTGGTGACCATTTCACAGATTAGTAGTGAGCAGATTTGGGAGCATTGTCGCTATGTAGCAGCCTTCATTAAAGAGAAGCTTGTTTGCCATGGAGGATGCGTAGAAAAGTTTGGTCTGGTTTGTCATGTCGCAAATATGGATGGATATGACGATGAAATAGAGAATAGTTTGTCAGATAATTTTTACCCATCTCATTTTTACGTCACACCAACTAAATTTGACAGTTTAGTTCGATCTCTTATAATAACAATGGCAGCATATGAACCGATTGATTTTTCTACTCTAAACACAACAAAGTCAATGAGAGAAGTTCTGGCCACAGATAAATACTTTTTCTTGTTGACTTGTGACCAGTTTGATTTGATATGTAAACAACAGTTTACTAAGGAATTATGGGTACATGGACCCCCAGGCTCAGGGAAGACTGTGGCTGCTGTACAGTTTATAGCAGAGCTCAGAAGGAGGGGATGTCAAAAAGATGATGTATTGTACCTTGCGGAAAATGAATTACTGTGTTCCTATGTCAGGTAATGATAGAAAAGCAGCAACACAGCAAAAAAAAAAGCTAAGGAACAGCTCTTTTTTTTGAAGCCTTCAACACTTAGCAAAAACAAACAAATAAACTTGCAAATCACATGAAGTTTAAGATGGATCCTAGCACTGTTTCTAGCTGTATTCTTTAAAAACTTATGATCATGCCAAAACCCTGAATTGAAAAACAGCAATTGAGCTATATCAATAAGATAATTCTGGCAAAGAAATCAAATGTGTACTGTCCAGGGCTTTCAAAAAGTATACGATCCAGTCATACATTTTGGTTATCTTATCCCGATATTAATTCCTTAAGACTTAGTAACATAAGGAAACCATAGTAATCAGTTACTCTTCCAAGTGGTACCATATTTTACCAACTACTGTCATAATTTAACCCAACAATCACACTGAAGCTGGCAAAAAAAATATAAAACATATAGGCAAACATGAGGCACATTGAGATATATGTTAGATAACTTGGCAAAATATAATGTACATAGGGTAAATAATTAGTCTATATTTGTAAGATACGTGTATAACACCAGTAACTTGGGACCTAGTCAAAAAAATATACTTGAAAGTAGTACATATTGAAAACAACATGGTTCTGATGCATAGGTATTGATATCAAACTATGAAGAAAATATATAATTTGATAATTTAAGTTTCAACTTGAAACATTTTTTATCTTGAAACAATAGACTTAGGTCTTACATGTACCTCTTTTACTCCTTTACAATTTATGACCTATGGTGTTCATACCTTTTATGTTCTTTCCTTTCAAAAAAGTAAAGAATTTATAAGTTTAAAGGCCAACCAACCACATATTTTCAAATATGTCTTGTTTTTTTTTATATTTTGCTTATGCAGTTGGAATATGTATCATAATTTGTATTTCAGGTCCTTCAATTTCTGCTTGGTAACTACAAGAAGAAAAATACTGGAACTTTACTTTGATTTAAAGAAATTCAAAGAAACATATCAGAATGTCAAAAATGTGATTGTGGATGAGGCTCAGAATTTCAAGGACCGGGACGGTGATTGGTATGGTTTGGCATGGCATCTGGTTTCTAGACATGAAAATAATCATGGAATGGAAAACTGTTGTGGGTATTTCTGGGTTTTCATGGACTATTCTCAGAAAGTTCACAAGTTCAAAGCAGGCCTTCCATCAGTAATTGGCAAAAATAACTATATGCTTAGCGAAGTGGCACGAAATTCAAAAGAAATTTTTGACTTTGCCAAGCAATTTTTGGATACTGCTGAAACATCTGATGATCAAGAGGAAACTTCAGCTTTGAAAAAAGTTGACAGCCAGCCTCACTTAGCTCATGAATATTCATCAGGCCATGAAGTAGAAATTATCAAATGTAAGCAAGAAAATATTGAGAAAGCGATATCCAAAGTGTTAAATCAGTTGATCGAGAATGGTACAGAGATTGGGGATGTTGCAATATTAGTAGGGAAAAGTAAAGACAAGCAAGAAATAGAACATGCTATGCAAGATATTCAAAAAGAGGCTCAAATGAAGGAGGGCGTTTTAGTTGACACAGTTCATCGGTTTAGTGGTCTTGATAAGCTTGCTGTTATAGGAGTTAATCCTCATGTTAATGAGGAGCATGCTAGTTTACAGAAGTTCTTACTCAGCCTAGCTACAAGAGCTAAAGATAATTTAGTTATCATAACTACCTCAGATGATCTGAAATTGTCTAAAACCTTTAAATCAAAACCATAGTCTCATCATTATACATACTAGTTACAAAGAATGAACTAAATTGCTCTGTTTTGCGCTTTTGTTGCAGAAGAACTTTATTTGCTATAACTGCAGAGCTTAATATGAAACGAGTCCCTCTTTGAAAGGTTTGAAAATAAACTCAAATAAAGTTTTTTTTAAGAGTCAGAAATACCAAAGGTACACTTATACATCTGAAATTGAAGAAAAACTGACAACAACATAGAAAAAAACAAAAACTGAAGAAAAGGGAAACAAACCAAAAAAACATTGCATAGAAAACTAATGACTGAGCAGCAAGGACCTCAACAAAAACATTAACAAACTATGTTCTTACACAAATCATTGTCCACACTGTGATGATTTCATTGTTAAATCTTTTTTTCTGTTGGTCATGCTGTGCTCCTTTGATTCAAATTTTTAATTTCTGTATTTATACGATTTTCAAACCAGTGTCTTGGCTACATTTAGACCAAACAAGTTTGCTTTCTTCACATTTTTCCTGTGATAATTTGACTCCTATTATGTTTTGAAACATTACAAATTTTCTTTTTTTAATATTTTTGATCATTGCAAAATGATGTACATGTATTTACAATTCTTAGTACATATTTTTATGATTGAGCTTGAAGAATGTATTGATTTCAATTGTTTGCTCAGAGAGTTTTCATCAAGGAAAGGAACATTTGCTTTTTCTATTTTTTACTAATGTCTGAGTTTTTTACACAGACCAGGCTGGGTGATTCAAAAAGTCTTGTGTTGCAGCTTTATAAGAATTTGTTGATTTTTTATTAAACAGTTATTGTGCCAAGAAAATATTAAGTATATAGATAATCTATATAGTAAGGCTTTTTTAATATGTTTTACTTGTAACAAAGTTAAAATAAGTAATTGTTCTTCATTTAAGAGTATTATTATTTTTACACATGTATACTGTGTATACACGTGTTAATTTTTTTACACCACAGTTAGTGTGTTTGTCAATAAAATATCAAGAACAGGACCTCATGAGTTATTGCCATTGAGCAGCTTATCTCTGTTGTCTATCTGGGGTGAACAATTTTTTAAAAGTCTGTTCAGTGACCCTGCAAACTACCTGAAGCCAACATGGCAGCTGTAACTACAATTATAAGGTTATTTATAATTTAACAAAACCAATTAAAAAGTACATATAAAATCATGCAAAAGAGGATTTTTTATTGGGAGTGTAACAACAGTCACTATTATTAATCTGGTTTTTTTGTTATATATTAATATATATTGAATATATAAAAACTTATTTTCAGTTGATTGCAGTGGCAACTGACTTTCATTACAGAAAAGAAACTTGGCATTTTAATACATTGAAGTTCATGAAGTAACATATCATAGTAGATAATATCAATTAATTTTAGTGCTCAACCATAATATTTTATACAAAGTATTTTTTATATCTTTATGTTTTATATATAAATTGGACTGTTCCTTGGCATTTTGTCTCCTTTTTTATGATATATTTTTATAAACAGAGAAACTCTTTAATGAAATGTATTTATGCAATATTTGACAATAAAATTTATTAAACTCTGTTGTTTTTATGCTGTGGGATGGCCATTTCCCCTTTTTAGTAATGGCATATTAATTCTATATAACATAAAAATATATAGTTGTCCTATTTTATTCTCATTTAGACAGATTGTTTAAAGTCATAAGAAAAGACTGAGTGGTGAAAAATAATGTTTATCCAATTTTTGAAATAATGCATGTATATATCATAAACTTAGTCCTCTGTGCACAATTTTATCATTTTTTACGCAAATATATCGTATAATCGTCAATTTTTTTTCTCCCTGTCTGTTATGATTGAACAAATATGGCTGCTCATTAAATGCCGTGTTTTGAAGCCAAAGTTTACCGATTGCCACCTTATAGTAAACAAATAATAAAAAGCATGGGTATTTAGCACATGTTTAACATGAACAATCAGATAATTGTTTATTTTAATTACAGATCCATGCTTATTGCAATCACCAGATTTTTACGAGGAGGGTTACGCTCAGGTCACTATACATACAGAAACTATGTCGGTGAATTGCTTCCAGGAAGCAAGCAATTAAAAATAAGTAAACTTCTTCTAAATGTGGACAAATTAAAGAATTTTCCTTAGAAAAAAGTATATGAACATAAGTTGTATAGTGAAAACTATCCATTTAGTTATAAAAAACATATGCATATTTTTTTTTAATTTGAGTTTTCATATGACTTTAAAGAAATAGCAATAAATATGCAAATGCAGCAAATTATCCAAATTGGTTGCCCTGTTCATATGTTATAATGTCCTACCTAATGATATCAACAGTGCAAATTTCGCTGCACGTGATGCACATTTCAACAATTAACATATCTTCTGTGATGCTTGAGAACAAATACGTAAAATATTTAGTATTTGGTCATTAAATTTCCTGCATAAAGAATATAAGGTCCTTCCTCCTACATGCTTGGTATTTGGTATTTAGTGTTATCCTTATCCTGAGTATATTATTTTTGGTACTCCATTCTGCATGTCTGGTAGTTGGTATTTGATATTACATTTGTCCTTAATTAAAAAGTAACAATTTTTTATTTCATGCATCCAAATCTCTTTTTATACGACCTGCGGTCGTATATTGTTATCACGTCGTTGTCAGCGTTGTCTAAAGACGAATGGTTTCCAGATAATTACTTTAGTATAAGTAAATAGAAATCAATAAAATTTTAACGCAATGTTTATAACCACAAAAGGAAGTTTTGGATTGATTTTGGGGGTTATGGTCCCTAAGGTTTAAGAATTAGTGGCCCAAAACAAGCATTTATCTAGTGTCAGGACAATAAGTTTTGTATAAGTATTTCAATTGTTCTGAAATTGTACCCCAATGTTTAATACCATAAGTAGAAGGTTGGGATATATTTTAAGGGTTACGGGGCAAACAGTAGGAATAAGGGGCCAACAAGGGGCCAAAAACAAGCATTTTTGTAGTTTCAAGACAATAAATTGAAGTTATCTTTCTTTGTCCAGAATGGTTGTTGAATCACTTAAAACCAATGCTTTATGAAATCTTCTTTGAAAATTGGAGTTATCTTTCTCTGTCCAGAATAATAGTTGAATCAACTTAAATCAATGCTATATACAATATACAATGCAATATTCACTTTTACTACCAACTGATAAATGAAAGCAATCTTTACCATTCAGTGATTAAAAGCACTTTGATTAACATTCTAGGGTTATGTCCCTTTACAAGTGGAAAACTTGAAGATTTTTTTCGTTTCTGTTTTCTTAACTTAAGTTTGTCTCAACTAAATTTAAGAAATGTGTATATAATTAATGCTTATTACCTCTAAACTCAGTTTAAGTTCAATTTTTGGCAGCTTCACTTTTACAGTTCTTGAGTTATGTCCCTTTATAACATTATATGCTAGCAGGGGCATCATCTGTGTCCCTTTGGACACATTCCCCATTTATTTTTTTAGAAGTTACTATTAATTAATATTAATTTTAACCATGACTGTATGACATTTTATATTTTAATACTTTATGATGTATTTAAATGAGTAGTTATTGTTGCAAACTCCATTAGAAATTTGAATTGAGATCATTTTTGAAATAAGGGAAAGGGGGAGGTGAAGAAAAAAAATGGGGGGTTCAATTTTTCTTATTTCAGATTTTAGAAATTAAAAAGAAAATTTCTTCAAATATTTTTTTTCAGATGATTAATATTCAACAGCATAGTGAATTGCTTAAAAGCCAAACAATTTTTTTATGTTCATAAGACCACATTCATTCTGTGTCAGAAACCTATGCTGTGTCAACTATTTAATCACAATCCAAATGCAGAGCTGTATCCAGCTTGAATAATGTGTCCATACTTGCCCCAACCGTTCAGGGTTCGACCTCTGCTGTCGGATACAACTGCGCCCTGCGGATCATTTGGTTTAGATATACCTTTGTCAAGAACACATTAACCCAAAAATTTGAAAGCCAAGAATGTAAAAGACCTAAACAAATGAATTATATATATCACTTAATGAGACCTAAACAACATTGGGTCAAATATGTTTGATGTATGGATTAGTTGTAAGGTGTATATGTCTATCTGACAGGTATCCTCCAACCTTGACCTCATTTTCATGGTTCATTGGTCAATGTTGAGCTTTTGTGATTTGCCGGGTACGTCTGCATTAGGTCAACTAAACTTGTTGTATTGAATGATTTTAAACAAAAATTATAAGTTGTATACATGTACATGTATGTATGTCTGTCTGATAGCATTTATTTGACCTGCGTTGCTGTGATGTATTAGTTAATTAAACCTTCATCTTTTAAGTTGTTTTTTTGTTAGGTTTTTTTTACGAGTTTTCGACTTAAGTCGAAAAAGCGAGACGTAGCGATCCTACATTCTGTCGGCGGCGGTGTCAACACATATTCACTCTGTGGTTAAAGTTTTTGAAATTTTAATATCTTTCTTAAATTACACTTGATTTCTACCAAACTTGGACAGAAGCTTGTTTATGATCATAAGTTAGTATCCAGAAGAAAATTTTGCAAAAAAATAAATCCATTTTTTTTGTATTTTACTTTTAAATGGACTTAGATTTTCTGCCAAGAAACAACACATTCACTCTGTGGTTAAAGTTTATATAGAATTTTAATAACTTTCTTAAACTAGTTTGGATTTGTACCAAACTTGCCCCGGACAGAAGCTTGTTTATGATCAAAAGCTAGTATGTTTAAGAAAATTATGTTAAAAATTTTGTACCTGTGTATCTGTATTTTACTTATGAATGGACTTAGTTAACATTACATACAGTCTGCAGTTAAAGCTTTTAAAACATTTATTAGATTCATAAACTATCCTAGATTTTTACCAAACTTGGACAGAAGCTTCTTACAATCAAAAGATAGTATCAAGAGGAATATTTTTATTGATTTTTTTCTTCCATTTTTGTTGAGCCTGCGATTAGAAGCAAAAGTAGGCGAGACACTGGAATCCGCGGAAACGTCTTACAAGAACTATAGGTCAACTATACTTGATTTATGGAATGATTCTATGGTGTAGACGTGTGTCTGGTAGGTATTTTCTGTCCTTGACCTCATTTTCATGGTTCAGTGGTCATGTTAAGTTTTTACGTTTTCTGTTTTTAAAGGCAGTGCTTTAAGGCCTGACTTTCAAGTCATGAGGTTCATCTTTCCTTGCGCAAATCTTTGCTGGGGGTCATTTTGCAAGAAATAGATCCGGAAATGTTTAAATTTCTCCTCTACTTTTTGTGGTATGTATTGGTTTTTGTTCCTTTCATTTACATTGGGAAATAAAGAAACGATCAGTGTGTATTGTTCGTTTTAAAAATCTGTTTATTAATGTGTCTTTTGCATTATAAGCAGTCAATCTGATTACAAACTATCATTATTCGAATTCCGTGTGGAAAGAGGTCCGTTCAATTTCGAGTACTATTTGCGATCTAAAGATATTTTAAAATCATTTCACTCGTTGATATAACATGATATTATAATTAAAAGTCGACTGACCGTGAATTATATTGCATAATATACAGTTTAAAGTATTTCTGTACGTGAAGCCGTATGACGTTATAGTTATTTCGGTCTCAGTTATGTAAAATATGAAATTATCGTTCCTGAATAGGGTTCCACTAATTAAAGACAAGAAGTGTCAAAAAGTGATAAGAAGCGACAATAAAATTAAAATAGCGATAAGAAGCAACAATATAATTAATTAAGCGAGAAGAAGCGTCAAGAAGACTATATAGCGACTATACATAAATAAAAAAAATGTCATTGCAACAACTTATTCCCCATAGATATTAAAAAAACATGCATTATTTTTTATTATAGGGGCGGTTTTAAAACATTTTTTATATTACTGTACATTGATAGATAAAAAATATGTTTTTATTAAGAAGAAAGGGATTAGTTTTTATTAGATATAAAAAAAAAATACATTTTATGCACACGCTAAAAATTGGCCATCAAAACAAAACAAAATTCAATTTCCTTTTAAAGAATTTATTGAATCAAAACCATGCAATATCATTTCCTTTCTAACAGTGAAATTCTTCTTTTTCATAGGGACATATTTGATAGGTGTAGCTTCACCCTATCACACCAAATGAGAATAGCCTCGTGAGAGAATTACGATTCGCTTGTCCCATGTTAGTTATTGTCGCTTCGTCACTAAATTAAACTTCTTGTCGCTGTTTGTCTCTAAAATTCTTCTTGTCTCTTATTAGTGAGACCAGTCAGTTCCGTCCTTAACTTCCGTTTTTGCACTGCAAAACAATCACACAATTAACGATGCCTAGTCCTTGTTGGTGTGTACCTGAGTGTCATTTAAGAGAAGGACTTGCATTTCTAAATGACTTAATAAGAAGGAAAAGTTGGATCAACGCCATGGCTCAAACGTAGATTGTCATGTGCGATGCAATCGTAGAACCCATATCAATCAGCTGTTGTTTGCAAGGCACAATTTTTACTGAAAACAACTACATTCAGAAAACTATTCATGGTAAAACTTTATTTTCTTTAAGAAATATATACTGTTATTTATATAATCGCCATGCAAGTAAACCAAAGTCTGTTTGCAACCGCAATTATCGTTTTAGAATAAAAAGGGGGGTGAATTCAAGACGTCATAACTTTTGGGATTACGATTCAGTATCATCTGTTTGACATTTTTTGGTTAATACTACAATTGTATGGTTTTTCTACAAGAGATATATTATACTGATAATTATTTTAGCAGTAATTATGTAAATTTCGGTTGTAATGACAAGAATTCATGAGCTATGCCTCGGGCTTTCTTGAAAAATATCAATGACAATGTAAACAGGAACAAAACATTGACATGAATGATGCTCTCCACCTATGTTATAGTTATTTAGGTATGTGTGTTGCACAAGTCTTTCACAAGTTTCAAAAAAGCTAATGTTATAAAACTTTTTTCAGGGCACATACCCACTTTATAGAGACTTGTCTACTGCCATGCATTCCCATCCTATTTTCATGCACCATTTGTAAGCAAGAGACTGAATGGTTTACAAAATTAAAAATCAAGACGGTGTCCCGTTAAACCAAAAGAACTAAACTGGATGAATATTGTAGGAGAAATCTAGAGGAAAGTTTTGATTTGTGAAATTGGTTTTCCTGAACAGATGTACATTCATCCTGCAGGAAAGATTTATAACTGTCCACCACCAACTGACGAGCTAATGTTGAGCTTCACAGATGGAATTACTCAAACACCATAAATGCCTATGTTTTCAGCACAGATTTCACAAATATGACACAGCTTTGCATTTTTATGCCCCACCTACGATAGTAGGGGGGCATTATGTTTTCTGGTCTGTGCGTCCGTTCGTCCGTCCGTCTGTCCCTCTTCAGGTTAAAGTTTTTGGTCTGACAAGGTAGTTTTTGATGAAGTTGAAGTCCAATCGACTTCAAACTTGGTACACATGTTCCCTATGATATGATCTTTTTAATTTTAATGCCAAATTAGAGTTTTTACCCCAATGTCACGGTCCACTGAACATGGAAAATGATAGTGCGAGTGGGGCATTCGTGTACTGGGGACACATTCTTGTTTATACCTGTTAAGAGTCGAAAACTAAATATTATTTTTATATAAATAAACATTTATTGTGTCATTTTAGAACTTATATTTTTCCAAAGGATGCATGAATGAAAGTAGTGAAATTCATTTTGCTTTGATATATAGATTTGAATTACAATTGTTCATGTTATTGTAATGCATATAAAAATAAGGAGATGTGGCGCAATGTAAATATATGATATTCTGTGAGTTTATCAAACTAAAGGGGATAAGAAATGGGTATAAGCAGTTACAGGACTGTACTACTGTACAATCTCCAACAATGAGAAAAACTCATACTGTAAAGAGAATTTCTTATTTACAAGTAAGTTTTGTTTTTGCATTGAATAATTTTCTTCTATTGTCTTAAAAGCAAATATGGGAAGTGGTTAAAATGCTAATGAGACAGCTTTTATGGCCACCAGATGTCATTGTTACCTTGATTAAAAACTCCTTTTTAGCTCACCTGACCTGACTCATCACTTGGTTTCGTCGTCCATAAACTTTTACAAAAAATCTTCTCTGAAACTACTGTGCCAAATTTAACCAAACTTAGCCAAAATCATCATTGCGGTATCTAATTTAAAAAATGTGTGGTTAGACCCGGTCAACCAACCGAGATGGCCACTATGGCCAAAAATAGAACATACAGGTAAAATGTAGATTTTGGCTTATAACTCTGAAACCAAAGCATTTAGAGCAAATCTGACATAGGGTGAAATTGTCTCTTCAGTGAAGATCTATCTGCCCAGGAATTTTCAGACAAATCTGAAAACCCGTTGATGGATTGCTGCCCCCAAATTAGTAATTTGAAGGAAATTTTGCAGAGTTTGGTTATTATCTTAAATATTATTATAGATAGAGATAAACTGTAAACAGCAATAATGTTCTGCAAAGTAAGATCTACAAATAAGTCAATATGACCAAAATTTTAAGTTGACCCCTTAAAGAGTTATTGCCCTTTATAGTAAATTTTTTACAATTTTCATAAATTTTTGTATTTTTTGTTAATTTTTAAAAAATATTTTCAACTGTAAATACTGGGCCATGTTTATTATAGATAGAGATAATTGTAGCACCAAGAATGTTCAGTAAAGAAAGATCTACAAACACATCCCCATCATAAAAAACACAATTTTGTCATTTTATATGTGTCCGTTGTTTAATATGCACATAGACCGTCCAAGGTGAGCGACACAGGCTCTTGAGAGTCTCTAGGTCATTAATACAGGTAGATAACTTTATCATGTTTATACTGAAAAATAATTTTGCTTGGAGGGAGAATTTTAAAAAAGTTCTGTCTTCAAAAGAGTTGACATGTTACTATGTACATTAACCATTATGTTACTTGATGTTCTAGCAATATACACAGAACGGAGACTAGTCAATCTTTGTGAATTATTTTTCATAGGATAGGAGTAATTGAATATGTGTATATAATCAATAATTAAAAATAGTTTTATTTACATTAAAAAGGAAAAGTTATTATGTCTTAAAAATGCATTTCATGGCGAGGTACAGAAAATATACTGTAAACAGTAGACTATAGATATAGGTGAACTAGGTACAAGAGAACTCTAAATTTTAAATACTACAAACCACCTCTGTTCTATGGAAGATAATGATATAACTGGACTAGAAATACACACAACCTGTAATTAACTGCCTTTACAGCGCTTTCGCGCTTTGATTCAATAACCCTAGAAGCAATAGGTCAACTTTATTTGGTGTAGGTAATAATGGTAAGGTGAACATGTATGTCTCACTGTCATGATTTATTTGACCTTGACCTCATTCCCATGAATCTTTAAAAATGTGAGGTTGATGTGAAACAATTTATCTATAAGATACTTTCAACATAAATCAAATTTATTGAGGCCGTAGGTTAACCTCTAAATATCTTGTATAGTTTTTACTTTGATTTTTTTGAATCTCTTGGGGTTTTTCCATTCTCCTTGAGGCTTTTAGAATGGTGCTAGTAAAAATCGTTTCGGCGTCAATAAAATCCTTGAAATATAATGAGCGACACTTGTCAGTTTTCTTGTCGACGTGTTTTCTCTTTCCCTCTTTTTTATACGCCCGTCAAAATTTTGACGGGACGTATTATGGTATACAAATGTCCGGTGTCCGTCCGTCCGTCCGTCCGTCTGTCTGTCCGTCCGTCCGTCCGTCTGTCCGGCGTAAACATGTCGCACTGTAACTTGAGAACGACTTATCCAAATTTCATGAAACTTAATATAGTTGTTTCTTATGATGGTCAAATGATCTGTATACTTTTTGGTGAAAATAAGATTAAAACTTTTTGAGTTACGGCACTTTGTAACTAAAACAGGGGTGTGTTTTTTTTCACATGTCGCACCGTATCTCAAAAACGTTTCTTGATTATTGCTTAAAACTTTACACACTTCTTAGTTATATTAATCTTCATATCTGTATACTTTTTGGTGATGATTCAAAATTTCATTTTTGAGTTTTCGAGTATTTTGTAAAAAAGGGGGAGGGTTTTTTTACATGTCGCGCCGTATCTCAAAAACGATTTATGATTATTGGTTAAAACTTTACACACTTCTTTGTTATATTAATCTAAAGATCTGTATACTTTTTGGTGATGATTCAAAATTTCATTTTTGAGTTATTGAGTATTTTGTAAAAAAGGGGGAGGGTTTTTTACATGTCGTGCCGTATCTCAAAAACAATTTCTGATTATTGCTTAAAACTTTACACACTTCTTTGTTATATTAATTTAAAGATCTGTATACTTTTTGGTGATGACTCAAAATTTTATTTTTGAGTTATTGAGTATTTTGTAAAAAAGGGGAGGGTTTTTTTTACATGTCGCGCCGTATCTCAAAAACAATTTATGATTATTGCTTGAAACTGTACACACTTCTTTGTTATACTAATTTAAAGATCTGTATACTTTTTGGTTTGATTCAAAATTTTATTTGTTTCACATGTCCCGCCATGTCTCAAAAACAATAAATGGTTATTGCTTAAAACTTCCTCAGAAACTATTTATGATTATTGCATAAAACTTTCACACAAGACGTCGGGCGTATCATGCGCTCATGGCGCAGCTGTTTATTTTGTTTGCATTGCTTTTGTTTTTTCGTTGTTTTTTTTGGGGGGGGGGGGGGGGGGGCAATGTAATGATCTTATGAGATATCTTATAAACTAAATGAGAATGAGATATCTTATAAACTAAATGAGAATGAGATATCTTATAAAGCATATACGATATCTGACTTATATAATACTATTTATAACATAACTTAATATCATAAACTATATGAGATATCTTATCAAAAACTATATGAGATATCTTATCATAAACTATATGAGATATCTTATCATCATAAACTATATAAGACATCTTATCATAAACTATATAAGACATCTTATCATAAACTATATAAGATATCTTATATATTATATGAGATATCTTGAAAGCTAATAAATAGTAAAACGGCTTGCCATTCTATATAGTTCAAAACTTAGAATGTTATGTACAGTCGAAACAGAGAAAACTATATTACGCGACATTATATATATACTCAACAACAACAAAATACGAAAACTTCAGTTATTCCTTTGAGTCCGATTTATTTTTCATATTACTTTTAAAATGGTTAATTAAAATTGAAAAAGTCAAAATTATGACACAATGAACATTATTGAGTCAAATATCTATTTATTTGAAAATGATGAAAAAAAAATTGATACAAGATTTTGACTCAAAAATGTTTTAACAAACATGCAAAAAAGAAAAAAAATGTCTAACCTCACAACGAAAAATCTTTCATGCTTAGTTTTTCGTCGAAGTTTGTTCTTTTGACCAAACTGGCAATATCAAAATAACTGATTATAGCTCATACTTTTATTGGATGAAAATTTCTTTGTATACTAAGAATTAGCTAAGGGTTAATATCCTAAAATATACGAAAATATACCACTTTATAAAATTTAAAATTGTTGAAAATATTGTAAATGGGAGGAGTTGAACGCTATTTAAGTTGTAACGTTTATTTAAGTCATGTAACAATCATGGTGCATATTTAAAAACAGTTATGGATAACAAAATTACTAAAAAAATATCTACAAAAATGTTTAATGCGGTTTTATTTTATTTTCTTCTTTTAACATTTTTATGCTATCTTTCATTACTCCTTTTTCTAAAAAAAAAATATTCGAATAATCGTATTATTAGTGTTATTTAACCGGATTTATTTCATTATATCTAAACTGGAAAAATCTTTAATCAATTAACAAAATTATCGTTAATCAACTGACCATATTTCAGCCATTACATTTAAAATCCTCATTTCGGTTGAACCTTTTACTTAATTGCCTTATACATTAATTAAGAATCTTGACAAACTATGATTAGCCGCGCTTTCATCCTTGACATGGTTAATCAGAAGTCAAAGCTAAGGTCAAACGACAAGGAGTGATTAGTCATGAAATGATCGAGTAATGAAGTGAACACGGTTCTGTAAAATTATGATTTGTCAAAATATCAGTCCTCTATAAATATTCGTGATTTACCTTACAGAGTCAAATCCAATCTCGACTTTTGTGAAGTAAGTTAACCAGTTACAACAAAAATGATCCCTAAACAATTATTTCGAGACGATGGCGAATGCTACCAGATGGCAGGTGGCATGGAATACTTTGAAGTAACGAAACCAAAATCGGACAAAATGTTTTTTGTGAAACTTGATGTAAAGAATCCGATTACAAAATGTCATCATGCTGATTCCGTAAAAGCAGCATTTGCCGTAGACAAGCATAACAAACCTTGCAGCGATTTGAAGACTGTCGTCAACACACTGTCAGTGAACGGCGACTTGATTGCAGATTGCAGTAGAACCTACTCTCTCCCGACAGTCGCAGGAAAACACCAGGATCTGAATAGCATCTCGCCACAGACACTTTCTGATGTTATTGATGGTAGCTACAAAAACGTCATCAATAGTTACCGAATCATCGACTGTAGATACCCGTATGAATTCGAAGGAGGTCACATCGAAGGAGCCGAAAACAGGTATTCTCATGCCTCCGTCTTGGAACTTCTTCAAAAGCCAACGGCAGAGAATCAAATTCTTGTTTTTCATTGTGAGTTTTCATCAGAACGAGGACCTAAGATGATGCGTTTCCTGAGAAGTAAAGATCGTGAATTGAATAAAGAAAATTATCCTGGTTTGAACTACCCTGAAGTATATTTATTAGATGAAGGATACAAATCCTTTTTCAACGAAAAGTCGACGTATTGCGATCCTATTACTTATAAACCGATGATCCATTCTGAACATTCGTCCGATTTACGTCATTTTCGGGCAAAGTCAAAGTCTTGGACCGCTGGAGAAAAACGACGACATGCAAAAAGATCCATACGCCTGTAATATGAACTTACGTTTTGTTATAATAGTGCTACGTGCTACTCTAATACAAAGTAACTGTGATATATAGTAATTGTGATACAAAGTAACTGTGATACAAAGTAACTGTGATACAAAGTAACTGTGATACAAAGTAACTGTGATATTAAGTAACTATGATACGACGTAACTTTGATACAAAGTAGCTGTGATATAAAATAACTGTGATACATATAACTGTGATATATAGTAACTGTGATACAAAGTAGCTGTGATATGAAATAACTGTGATACATATAACTGTGATATAAAGTAAATGTGATGTAGAGTAACTGTGATACAAAGTAACTGTGATATAGAGTAACTGTGATACAAAGTAGCTGTGATATAAAGTAACTGTGATATTATTTAGTTAATGTTGTATTATAATAGTAGCTATTGGACTTGTTTTGTTTCCTGTTCATGTTTTGTTTCATATTTATGTTTTGTTTGTTTTCTTTATTAAAGTTTCTATTGAATGAAGTTGGTAGTTATGTGTTTCTTTACGTGTTTCATCTGTTTGAGATGATTTGTAAGTCTTCCAGATTTTTTTCAAATAAAACCAAACAAACACTTAAAACAAATAAAACGAAAGAACAAAACAAGTTGGACTTTAGTTTTGCCTTATAAAAACAATGCAGAATGATCAATTATACAGATTTAAATTTACATTTTATTCATGGAATGACTGCGATATTGTTTCTGTCTATGAAGAAATAACATCAAAAATGTGGTGCACACAGTATAACCCGCGTAGCGGCTTATTTTAAAGTGTGCACCACATTTTTATGTTATTTCGAATAGACAGAAAAAATATTACAGTCATTTCTTAGAATTTAATTGTAAATTCCATTTTAAACCGGAGTAAACCATGAAAAAACGTTGATGACGTCAGATGCATATGACAAAATTATGTCTATGAGCTGATAAACATTACAACTTCAGCCAATCAGACGAAGCGTTACATCCAAAATTAAATTACATATATATATAGACATCTAAACATGGAGACAACGAAACGACGTTCCAATTTCCCAATTTGGATAACCAGAGGTTATACAGGCCTAACACCCTAACTTATATATACTTAATTTCAAATTTATACCAACAATGTCAGCAAATTTTTATTCTCTCCTCAGCGTGATTCGATTCCTTGCTTTTGTGACATCACTGCTTGCACTGTTGCCAGAGACCTAGACCACTCGACCAACTAGGATATAAATAACAGCTTTTGTTAGTTTCAGACCTGTTTGGCTTTATCTAGGAGTGTAACATAGTACATGATGTATAGTCACAAAAAAATAGTGTACCTTTCAGATCAGCAGTATTTTGTCCGTCGTAAAAGATGATACTAACCTTGCCGTCACATTTATATTCAACTTTAAAAATCGACCATGACTTACTTTAATTTAAAAGTATGCAAGAATGGAAAAATAATAAATTATTATACTTGAAGAATTCAACCTATTTATGTACAATAACATCTTTAAATGAGAAATTTCATCGAATTTGTACTTACATGAGCGACACGACGTTACCATATATGTGGAGCACGACCTGCTTATCCTTCCTGAGCATCTGAGATCACATCTGATTTTTGATGGGGTTTGTGTTGTTCAGTCTATATTTTTCTATGTTGTGTTTTTTTTTTAATTGTTGTCCGTCTTGTCGTCTTTTATTAACCTTTGGTATCTTTTGTCCCTCTTTTGTTAGTTTTTCCCTTTAGCTATCAGCTTGTCTTCGTCTTATGAAGTAGAATATTTCTTTGGTATTTTACGCCTCTCTTTTAAAGGAATCTTTGCATAAAAGGGTATCCTCTGTCAAAAAGTCACGAAAACAAATCATATAATTAACACGCAGTGTAAGGGAGGTAATCAAACATTGTTCTTTTAATTGATTTGGATTTACTCCCTTATATTGCTTTTAAATTGTTTCAATTGTCCTTTAACCAAAAAAAAAACTTGTTGCCCCTAATTACTAAATGGTTTGAGCCATAACCCCACAAAATCAATCATAATCATCCCTTTGTAGTATGGAAACTTGTGGTATAATTTCAGAGAGATTCATCATACAATTTAGCACAAGTTATTGTCTGGAAACTACAAAAATGCTTATGTGGGCCTCTTTTAATTTTAGCCCCTTATTCCTAAACATGGGACCATAACCCCCAAAATCAATCCCAACCTTCCTTTAGTGGTTATAAAGCTTTCATGAGTTTAAATTCTATTGATTTCTTTTTACTTATACTAAAGTTATTATCCGGAAACCATCTGTCTTCGGACGATGATGACGCCGACGCCAGACGACGACGACAACGTGAAACCAATATACGACCCAAAAAAGGGAAGATTTTTGCGGTCGTATAAAAACTCTGTTTCAACACTTCCCGCGATTACGCGGGCATCTTGTAGTGGGTTGTAGAAAGGTGATCAATTCGTGATACATCTGGTTTTTATGAAGTTTAACTTTAGATAAAATGTTTAGAAAGCTGGTTTAATAGATGGGGATCTTAAATTGGTGGTCCGGTGATAACTGTGACAAATAAACCTGATCTGTTCAATGAAACTCTGAGACTGAAACAACGGCTTAAATGGACTGTCACATAATATCAATATAATTAATATCAAAGTGACAAATATAAGAAAAGAATATCTTTGAAAAGCTATTATTAACATGATTAAGAAACATTGTATAACTTAAGAACGAATTTTATTGTAGTGATAATAGACAACTTTCCAGTTCGATGCATTTCCGTCAAAAACTTCGGTTTTAGTGAACGTCACTCGTGCGTTTATGTGCGTCGTGACTTCCGTTTCCATGTTGAGCGAGTGGTTGAAAAACTATAAAGCTATATTGCACGAATTATTCGGCAAATTAAATTCTCTTAATTGAGAATCTGCACCGCTGTCATTAGGGAATTGTGATTAAGTACCTACTGAACAAACTTTATTTCTAGTTTATCCTGCACAATGACGATCACGAAGACGCTTGATGAACGTTTATAGTGCAGGGATACAGGCGAGCCCCTCTATCTGGTAAATGTCACAACAAAATTTAAGGTCAATATGAGATTCCGCGCTTTAACATTTATTATAGTTTTCCAGATACTGAGTATCAGGTCAGTGTGGGATTCAGCGCTTTACCATTTAGCTTACCTGTATGGTTAGATCATGTTCTGAAATATCTAATAAATATAATTCAACACTGCCAACGTTACGGATCCAAATGTGTATATATTGGTGTATAATTAGGAGTCTGAAATATACCAGGAATATATTGTACAATGTCAATGGCTTTTATATGGGTGATGGTGCTCAGGCACAACCAGTAAATTAAACTGAGTCTTTGTGAATATTTATATACGTTCAGATAGTTTAACTTTTATAGGATAAGCGTATCCTTCGGAAGTGCTCTTTAGATAGGAGGAGCATACCTGTACCAGTAAATGGTAAACAGCATAGCAACATAATATTCATTCCTGCGATGTGTTGAATGGTATTCACGCAACCTTATTTATAGATCAAACATTTTGACGCATTGGCTTTTGTTTTAGTTAATATATCTTGAGATTTTATGGTAAGTCGTTCTCATTAGATTTTTTAAAAAAAGTTGTAAAGACGAAAACAAAATAATTATTGTGTATACTGTGATTTAGAACCACCTACCGAACATGTTTGGTCCAGCTGCTTACTCTGGTTCTGAAATGCAAGTTCTGAAATGCAACAATTTTACCTTTAATGGTGAGAATTACTTTCAAATAAACGGGACAGCGATGGGGACGAAAATGGCACCGTCTTACGCCAATATTTTCAAGAGAAACAAATTATTTTAACATCTTTATCCAAACCTCTGTCTTGGTTCCGTTTCATCGATGATGTTGACATGAAGTGGATTGAATCCCAACAAAAAATGGATGCTTTTATCTGACATGTAAACAACGCCCACCATTCAATTAAATTTACATATGAAATATATCCGACTCTAAGATATCTTTCTTAAACACAACTACATCTATAAAGGAAGGTGTCATATCAACAGACCTCTACTGTAAACCTACAGATAAACATCAGTACATTTCTCCCCAAAGCTGTCACCCCAAACACTACAAAAAGTATCCCGTACAGTCAAGCTCTCAGTGTAAAGCGGATTTGCTCCTCTGAGGAGACTGTCACTCAGCGGTTACAGGATTTTTTTATCAAACGAGGTTTTAAATAAGAAATGGGACAGTACAAAAAGAAGAGGCGCAGCAAAATAGTTCCATTTGTTTTAACATACAATCCCGCCTTTACTAACCTTTCACGTTTGATCCGTGCCAATTGGGAAAGTTTTGCCAATCACCCAAAATTATCCAAAATCTTTTCCGATCCTCCTGTCTTAGATAATCGGAGACCAGCAAGTCTAAAAGACTTATTTGTGAAAGCTGCCGTCTCATCTAATAAGAGCTGTTCAACTACAGGATGGTGCAAGTCATGCGGTAACAGACGATATCTGGCTTGCCAACAAATACTGAATACTCAATCATTTACTTACCACTCCACTGGGTCTGTGTACACAATATTTTGTAATGTAACTTGCAAAACCCAGAATGTTGTATACATTCTTCAGTGTCGATGTGGCATGTAGTATATTGGCGAGACAGAACAGCCATTCAACAAACGCATGAATGGTCATCGTAATGACTACACCTGCAAGCCCGACCTCCCCGTAAGTCGTCATTTAAGATCACATGGGCAAGCCCAAGCTGATTTAAAAAAAACTTACCATCACCATCATAGATCACAACGAGGATTGTTCAAAGGCCGACAGACTTGCTCGGGAAAGTTTTTAGATAAGAAAGCTCAGGACAGTTTCCCCATTGGGGTGTAAAAGCGTTGACCGTGCACACATTTTTAATATGAAGCGCTTCCGCTCTTCATACAAAATGTACTTCGGTCAACGCTTTTACACCCCAATGAAGTTACAAAAAGAAGCATTCAATTCTTAAATGAAAGAGAAATAGTCAAATAATAATTCGCTTTAAGCAGCCAGTATAAGTTCTATTTTGTCAAATAAAACAAAGAAACAGTGACGATGAATTACTCACTTGCAAGTGAACAATTCTACCTCATTAAATCCGTATTCATGTGAACTTCAATGTAACCTCTTAGCTAGAGATGGAGAACACATGCTTTGTGCGTATTCGGTTATTTAAAGGAAAATAATGTCAACATTGAGAAACAAAGGTAAATCATTTGATTGACTGATTCGATCTACACAAAAAACATTCTAATACAGGATAAACGGCAATCAACATATATTTTAATCTATATAAGCTAAAATTAAACAGATCTAGAAAAATCCAATCGAGTCAGCTTTCTATTTCTATTTATGTTTATATCGCTTATATGACCATCGGAGGTATTCGGAGGTCAATTCGATAGTTAATTAGCCATGATCGAGTCAAGACTAAAAAAACACACGAAACGAAGCTACATATTATTGAGCCCATGCCCTGTATTATACATATTGTTTATTTAGCAATTTGGATAAATGTTTTACATGCTTATAAATCAAAAATGAGAATTTAGTACAATAGGTGAACATGAATTTGACAGCGTGTGCCCCTTTAAAAGACAACATGTGAATATTCTTATTGAATATAAATATTTATGTGCATTTTTAGCCTCATTTTTTTCCTAGTTAATGCAAAGTGTGGACAAATTTTATAATTTTTCAATATAGGTTATTCAGGTCTCGGACAGGGTATATAATATCAGATTAATACATGGCATTTTTAGCTCACCTTTCCAAAAGGAAATGTGAGCTTTTGCCATCACTTGGCGTCCGTCGTCGTCGTCGTCGTCGTCGTAAACTATTTCAAAGATCTTCTCCTCTGAAACTACTGAACCAATTCAAACCAAACTTCATCTGATTGATTCCTAGGGTATCTAGAATAAAGTTTGTGTTTTAATTCCCATTTCATCAAAAAACATGGCCGCCATGGCTAAAAATAGAACATAGGGGTAAAATGTAGATTTTCGATTATATTTTGTAACCAAAGCATTAAGAGCAAATCTAACGGGGTAAAATTGTTTATCAGGTCAACATCTATCTGCCCTGAAATTTTCAGATTAATCGGACAACCCGTTGTTAGGTTGCTACCCCTGAATTGGTAATTTTTAAGGAAATTTTGCTGTTTTTGGTTATTATCATGAATATTATAATAGATAGAGATAAACTGTAAACAGCAAAAATGTTCAGCAAAGTAAGATTTACAAATGAGTCAACATGACCGAAATGGTCAGTTGAGCCCTTTAGGAGTTATGGCCCTTTATAGTCAATTTTTAACCAATTTCCGTAAATCTTAGTTATCTTTTACAAACATCTTATCCTCTGAAACTACTGGGCCAAATTTAACCAAACATTACCAAAATCATTATTAGGGTATCTAGTTTAAAAATTGTGTCCGGTGACCCGGCTAACCAACCAAGATGGCCGCCATGGCTAAAAATAGAACATAGGGGTAAAATGCAGTTTTTAGCTTACAACTCAAAAAACCAAAGCATTTAGAGCAAATCTGACATGGGGGTAAAATTGTTTATCAGGTCAAGATCTATCTGCCCTGAAATTTTCAGATGAATCGGACAACCCGTTGTTGGGTTGCCGCCCCTGAATTGGTAATTTTAAGGAAATTTTGCTGTTTTTGGTTATTATCTTGAATATTATTATAGATGTAGATAAACTGTAAACAGCAATAATGTAATGCTAGGGGTATACAATGTTTTTTTTTATACTTTCATCATAAATCATATTATGAACACGAGACAAACGAGACATTTCAGTGTGTCCACTCTTGTTTTTGCTTTTGAAAAAGATATGACAGAATCGAAGAACCATTTATATAAATTGAAAATCCAAAATAATCATTCATGGAAGATTTAAGCAAAAAGTTTAAGGTGAGCGATTCAGGCTCTTGAGAGCCTCTTGTTCATGTCGCATGTATTATCAGTCCTAGCTATATATATAGGTTCAATATCAGCCAAAGAGCCGCATGACTCGATGACTGATAATACATATGATACGAAAAAAAATACAAATTATGATCTTTTTATCATATGCTTCAAAAATGGAGAAAAATGACAGATTAATATATTGGTTGTTTTAAGTGGTTCTCAAATATAAGTTCAAACAGTGAAAAGTTTACGGACGTCGGACCCCAAATGTAGTACATCCGGTATGAAATCTGTCTTTAACATGCCGCAACAGAGAAGAAAGACAACAATATGAAATACTAGAACACACCCGTGATATCGCGGGTCCGTGACTGAATTGAAGTATATACATGTAACTATGCGCAAGCCTTATTTTAGTATTAGTATTGTCATCTGATAAAGTCATGCCGATTATAAGATGCACAGTTTTCCGTCTGCTTTGAAATCTTTCTGTTTGAACCCGTCGAACTGGAACTTATCAATTATTGGTAATATTAATTATTTGGAAAACAAAAGGTCCTGGAATGGAGTATTTTTTAATCAACAGCATTGTCCTATATTAGTTATAAATAAAGTTGAATTCTTTGATTCGCTGTTTTACGTCATGCCCGCTAACAAATTGAAAACTGTACCTACAGGCCTTATTTTTAGTCCAGATTTTTAGTATTCGTATTGTTATCTTAGAAAGTCTTACTGATTAAAATACTACAATAGGTAACAATTTGACCTGTGATTATGACCCGTGTATATAGCATATTAATCCTGAATACACCGTTTGTTGGTGCGCCTGTCAGATGCGGAACGTACAGATAAGGTAATAGGTAACAGGTGAATATACTATTGGTATCGGTATCGGACTCGACCCGGAACTTCTTAATTATTGGCAATATTAATTACGTGGAAAACAAAAGGGCCTGGAGTGGTGTAATTTTTAATCTACACCTTTGTACTAAATTAGTTATATATAAAGTTGAATTCTTTGATTCGTGGTTTTTACGTGATGACGGCTGACAAATTGGACCTCGCAATTTTAGTATTATAGATGTTTATAAGGACGGTTAAAAATATAATTCCACATTAAAAATGATTATGCATATTGAACACTGTTTGGAAAAGAATAACTTTCTAAACTATGTTTGAAAGTTCAAACGTTTAAAAATTCATTTATTTTAATAGTTGTTTGTTGTTGTTGTTGTTTGTTTGTTTGGGTTTTTTTTTTTTGCATTTTGCATTTTGCATTTTACACAGTTTACTTTCCGGTATCAAAATTATTGTCTTGTACCCTACTTTGTAATGTCTTACACTGAAGGAAAACATAAAATTAAAATTGAGAATGGAAATGGAAATGGGGAATGTGTCAAAGAGACAACAACCCGCCCAAATAAAAAACAACAGCAGAGGGTCACCAACAAGTCTTCAATGTAGCGAGAAATTCCCGCACCCGGAGGCGTCCTTCAGCTGGCCCCTAAACAAATATATACTAGTCCAGTGATAATGAACGCCATACTAATTTCCAAATTGTACACAAGAAACTAAAATTAAAATAATACAAGACTAACAAAGGCCAGAGGCTCCTGACTTGGGACAGGCGCAAAAATGCGGCGGGGTTAAACATGTTTGTGAGATCTCAACCCTCCCCCTATACCTCTAACCAATGTAGTAAAGTAAACGCATAACAATACGCACATTAAAATTCAGTTCAAGAGAAATCCGAGTCTGATGTCAGAAGATGTAACCAAAGAAAATAAACAAAATGACAATAATACATAAATAACAACAGACTACTAGCAGTTAACTGACATGCCAGCTCCAGACTTCAACTAAACTGACTGAAAGATTATGATTTCATCATATGAACATCATGCACAATCCTTCCCGCTAGGGGTTAAGTATCATACCATCATAACATATATGAGAAGAACATAACCCGTGTCATGCCAACAACTGTTTTTAGAATAAATGTGTTTAGTTCCGATGCAAAGACCTTATCAGTGACTCAATATTAACGCCAAAATATGCAATCTTTAATGACTTGACAACAGTATCGTAATTATATCCCTTCTTAATAAGTCTATTCAAAGGTTTTGTAAGTTTCTGAGGTGAATATTGACACCTTTGTGCTTTATAAAGAATATTACCATAAAAAATTGGATGTGAAATACCATTGATGTATATTTTCCAGAATTTGCCGATTATCACCGGAATGCCATGTGATAACGTTACGAAAAGGCATGTGACAAAAGTCGAAGCATGTGATAAACTTTTCATATCACCCCGCTAAGCACAAATTCGAAAAATATGGAATTTACGTGAATTTAATGCTATTATCACACGGTAACAATCATATGTTTTTTAGTCTATTAAATTTAGGTCCCTGAAACTGTATCCCTTTTCCATCACAAACACTAAAAATCTCTTTTATTCTTTATAGATGGCATCGCTTTGCAAAGTATTACCAACAGGAAGTACATTTCCACAAGATGAAAATGAAAGTTCATCATTTTCAAATTTGCTGTCTCATTTCGAAAGCAGAGAAAACGAGTTGCGTCGTTTACTCCGAACGGAGCAACCAAATCTATTTATTGACGATCAAATACGGAATGGTGTTAACTTTTCTCAGTCAGAACTGGACAGTTTAACAAATGAAGTCCTAGACAATGACGAACTTTTGCAAGCAATTGCACAAGTCGATATTTCTGACATTACAAATATTGGACACAGTAATGGCGATGTAGACGAGTTTATTGAAACACTAGACGATACCTGTGAAGAGTGTCTGACGTATGAAAAAGTTCAACGAATTACACAGATCCGTCCTGGAGATCACATTAGATTTCATAGAAGATTCGTTCGTGTGAATGTGTATAACCACCATGCCATCGTTACTGGCGTGGAGGCTGGACGGAATCAAAGAGTCGGGAAAATGACATTGATTCATTTTCAGAAAGATATGAAACGAAAGTTTACGGTAGTACGAGAGACAAAAGAATTTGATATGGAGATGGAGGAGATTGACGTTGTGCGGTACCCGTCGCGTCCATTTACACATGAAAAGATAGTAGAAAGGGCAAACAAAATGGCCGACAAATTCGAACAGGATAAACATGCTGAATCTTACAATTTCTTTGGAAATAATTGCGAAGAAAAATCAAATGAAATTGCGATTGGTTCAAAATTTAGTAACCAAGTATCGTCAGTTGCGAATTACGTGAAATCTACCATTTCATGGTTATTAAAGCTATTGCTTAAAGGTGCAATAAAAGTTTGCCAAAATATAAAACCATTTATAAGAGGGTTTGCTCATATATCTGTTATAGCTAGTTTGCTTTCCATGGTTGATAGAATGGCAATTTTAAAGCATAAGTTACAGAAAGGGTTGATGTGTTTAAAATGCTACAAAAAGGAACACAGAAAGATGACGATATCACTAGTATTTTGTTTAATAAGTATCGGTATATCAGTGATGTTCCATGTTTCCTGGTTCTATTTCGCTGTAAGTTCTGCTATTGCTGTTGCTCTACCGTTTGTTTCTTCATTTGTTATGGACACAATTATGCCCCTGATACAACCAGCCTCAAAGATTCCAAAACCAGTGGTGAAACGATGTAATATGGTTCACAATGGAGATGTAATTACCTTCCCTTATATTGGGCTGAATCATGAAGGTGTTGTAACGAGTGTTTCCCCTTCCAACAACAACGATTTACACGAAGTAAAACTAACTCTTGTGCATTTTAACTATCCAGGTTTCTTTGGCACTCGAACTGTTGTCAAAGAAGATTTTTTCTTTGATTTGAATAAAGATTATGTTTATGTTTACGATTTCAATCATGAAAACCACTTTCATTCATCAGAAGTAGTTAAGAGAGCCTTAGAAAGATGTGGGGATCAGAACTTCTCTACTTTTTCTTACAGATCTAGTCACATGTCGAGACACTGCAAGGTGAGATACAAAACATGTAGATATTTTATGTAGTTATTAAAGGTTTACCGAAGAGAATGTATATATTAAAGACAAGCAATTTATTATCTTTTAATGAGTAAGGGGCGACATCAAACGTCAGTGAAAAAACTATATGAATTAAGTTTTTTATCCTACACTGAACTTTTGATGTTGTCCCTAAGTGAAGGCTTTTCGTAAATAAAATAATATTTTATAAATGTTTTGCATCTAAAGAGATATATTTTAAAAAGCCAATGACGTATAGATGGTACATGAAATCGTTACGAGAAATAAGACCGAAATTATTTGACCAGGTTTTGCAATCAAAGGGCGAATACATTTTTCGATAGAAAAAGTAATTTTCCGATTGATTTTTTTATGATCTTTATATTTATAAAGGTTGTCTAAATACCCTTGAACATGATGGGCGTTTTCTTTTTCTTTTTTTCAGACTGGGAAAACTGAGCTAAAGTCACTGCCATATAAGAGAGCAACAGACATAACAAATATTTCCCCTGGAGATGTTATTGAATACACATATTGTAGCCTGTCTCACGAAGCCGTAGTTGTCAAGGTAGAATATCCAGAAACCATAAAATGTTCGGTGGTACATTACAACTATGCTGGCATTCTCGGAACTAGGACCATTGTAGAGGAAGAATTCATTTTCAAACTTGCAGATCAAAACATATTCGTTCACAATTATGCTGAATGTGATGTCTATTCACCAGAAGAAGTAGTAAGAAGAGCTAAATCACAACTCCATGAACAAAACTTCAACACTTTCTCAAACAGGTCAAGTCATTTTGCTAAATGGTGTAAAATTAGCAGTGAATAGTTATTTTCAAACATTTGCCTGAACAAAACTTGACATTTTAGATGAAACATAATCAGTGTTTTAGTGATTGACAGCTTTCAATCTGTAAATTTAAATATTTGTTTTTTACATTTGTTTTTTTTCCAGTTATTTCTATCTGTGGTTATATGTAATTGCAATAAATGTCATTAGACAATGATACCTGTTGAGCAATAAATGTTTTTCTGAGCTTTTTGTTATCAGAAGAAAGTGAAGCACCATCTTCAAGTACATCGAGTTGTAATCATCCAATCGTTGTTTATGGTTGAGGTAACGCAATACCATCTCACCTAGTACCATCTACACTCCTCCTCCTGAAATGAAATAAAAAATCCATGAGCGATGAACAGTGTTGTTAATGCATAAAATAATATGAAACAATAAAACCAAAGATAGAGTCAACCGCATAATGTAAAAGTTTGAAAATGTGGTATGGTTGCCTTTAAGACAATTACCAAAGATATATTCAACCTCATAATATAAAAAGAGGCTGTCAGAGTGACAGATTTTTAAACATTTGTTTGTGTCCAAGCATTTATCAATATCACAAGGGCCATAGATCCTGAACAGTAAAAGTAACTATCATCAATTTTAAACTTCACCTCAATTTTGTCAACAGAAGACAAGTTAACCAAAATTTTTAAATTTTAAAAGCTTTGATTGAACGGCCAATGAGTTGAAGCAAGGGCACGACTGGAAACACTTTTTTTTCAATCTTTCAAGAATCACAACTCCTGAACGGTAAAAGTGAAAATCGTCAATATCAAACTTGACCTCCATTTTGTCATCAGTAACAACACATTAAATTTGAAAAGCTTTGGTTGAACGGTTCATGAGTAAATACACGCCCGCCTGCCCACGGTACATCGCTTATTCAATAACCGAATCTTACTTCAGAAATCTAGTTGAAAATAAGAAGATAAGGTATGACTGTCAATGAGACAACTATCGAACAAAGTTCAAATGAAGTGGGTGTAAGCAGTTACCAGTATAAGCCACCTTACCAATAAGAAAGAAAAAAAACATATCGATTAGTCGGCTTTTCAAAGGCCCCAAAATTAAAAATATAACTGAGAAAACTTACTGCATGATGTTTTACAAAACAAAAAGAAAATATGATCGACAATGACCAAACGACAACCATGAACTGTAGGCTCCTGAAGTGGGCCTGTAATAGGATTTATATACATAATATTTTTTCTATCTAGGGACAGTGTTGTGACTGCACAAAACAAAAACAAAAAAAACTAAATAAAAAATATACAAAAAACAATCACGAGAAACTGTCAGCGACATCCAATCATTTACAGGCTCCTGATTTGGGACACATACATGTAGAATGTGGCGGTGTATTAGCATGTGTGGAGGTGTCAACAGTTACACTCCCCATAACTTTGGACGATGGTGTAACAGTACAACATAAGAGCAAACTAATAAAATTCAGTTGAAAAGATTGGCTCATCAGAAAGATACAAATCAGTAAAAAACATATAACGAAAAACACAGATAGAACATGGCAAAGTATTATACATCCCTCACAACAACAAAAAGACATAAACTACAGATCTGAAAGAACCATACCAACATTTACTGACAGCTAGTCCAAAGCCAATACAATTTTGAATAAAAGAATCGTGTATCTAACACTAAGATATCAGTCATTACACGTCCAACTTCCAACGGATTTAGTATAGAAATGTCATTAAAAGTCAGAGAAAAACACGACCTTGTGCAATAACATAGTATAAGTTACCAGGGTTGTATCTTAATTTCCGTGCCCATGCAGTAAACAACATTACTGTAAACATTAGAAATTAGGATGTTCTAAATCATCTAAAACTTTCCCGCTACAGTTACGGCCAAACTTCAAACCATGTTGTTTGTATCTATTAAGTATTTTGTGGTAACGAAACCGCCAACTTAATAATTCACTGAATATATAGATTCCTGGTAGACAAGCTGACTACGCATGGTAAACACGAAAAGCGATGAAAAGACAAAATACAAATTAAGTGAAAAAAGAAGAATTCAATAAAATATAAATGTGACGGTATGACAAATAACACGTTTATACTTTATGATGGACAAAACACAGCTGATTTGAAAGGTAAACCATCTACCTGCCACTAAACACCATGCACTGTGTTCTTACCCTAGATACAGTCGAAAAGGACCCTTAAAGTCAATCTTTTTATAGCGTAGTTGTTCGAGTGGCCAAGGGCATTGGACACCGTGCGGCGATGATGTCACATGTAAAGAGATTCGAATCCCGCTGAGGGAAGAACAAAAGTTAAATTTGAGATGAACTCAGTGCATAATATATAAGATATTGTGCAAGTCCTGTTTAACATGGATTACTCGATATAAAACGACGGGCGTAAATTAGGTTGTCTGACTCATGTTAGACGTATATACTTATATTAAATACACCATTTAAATCTGTATAATTGATCATTCTGCAAAGTTTATGAACTGATGAAACTTCGGTGCAGTTTGTTTAGTTGTTATGTTCAATTTGTTTCAAGAACTTGTTTGGTTTTATTTGTTTTAAATTCCGGAAGACTGAGTCAAACAAACTTACAATCTCAAACAGATTAAACACATAACTACAAACATCATTCATTGGAAACTTTAATCAAGAAAAGCAGATAAAAAAACATAAACAGAAAACAAATCAAGTATTATAGCTACTTTTATAAGAAAACATTAACTAAATTATATCACAGTTACGTTGTATCACAGTTTCTTTGTATCACAGCTACTTTGTATCACAGTTACTTTGTATCACAATTACTATATATCACAGTTACTTTGTATCACAATTACTTTGTATCACAATTACTATATATCACAGTTACTTTGTATCACAGTTACTTGATATCACAGTTACTTTGTATCACAGTTACTTTGTATCACAGCTACTTTGTATCACAGGTTTTTTTCCACATTACAGAACAATTTGTTTTATCACAGCTATTTATATATTATCAGTTACTTTGTATCACTGCTACTTTGTATCACAGTTACTTTGTATCACAGTTCCTATGTATCACAGTTTTTTTCCACATTACAGAACAATTTGTTTTATCACAGCTATTTATATATTATCACAGTTACTTTGGTCTACAGAACTATAAAATTAGCTTTAAATGTTTCTGAGTAGCACTATCACAAGATATATAATCCTTTCCACACGAAAGCGTATATTACAAACGTATGGATCTTTTTGCATGCTGTCGTTTTTCTCCGGCAGTCCAAGACTTAGACTTAGTTCAAAGCAGGATATTTTTCTTTACTCAATTCACGATCTTTACTTCTCAGGAAACGCATCATATTAGGGCCTCGTTTTGATGAAAACTCAAAATGAAAAACAAGAATTTGATTCGCTGTCGTTGACTGTTGAAGAAGTTCCAAGATTGATGCATGTGAATACCTATTTTCGGCACCTTCGATGTGACCTCCTTCGAATTCATACGGGTATCTACAGTCGATGATTCGGTAACAATTGATGACGTTTTTGTAGCAACCTTCAATGACATCAGACAGCGTTTGTGGAGAGATGCTATTCAGTGGCGGATGCAGGAATTTTCGAAAGGGGGGGTGCTAGCCCAGGGCAAAGGGGGGGGGGTGCAGGGGGGGTGCAAACATATGTCCCGATTCAAATGCATTGATCGGCCAAAATAAAGGGGGGGTGCGGACCCCCGGAACCCCCCCTCTGGATCCGCCACTGCTATTCAGATCTTGATGTTTTCCTGCGAGCGTCGGGAGCGAGTAGGTTCATCTGCAATCAAGTCGGCGTTCGGTGTAAGTTTGTTGACGGCAGTCTTTAAATCTCTGCAAGGTTTGTTAATCTTGTCGACGGCAGATGTTGATTTGACCGAAACAACTTGTTTACATTTTATGAACATCTTTGCAGCAGAAGACATAACATTTCTGCTTTGGGTTTTGTTGTTTCTAATCCAAGTAGATCCATATATCATTCATCCGGATACATTAACCATCGTCTCGAAATAATTGTTTAGGAAGCATTTTTATTGTATCTGGTTACTTCACAAAAGTCGAGATTGGATTTGACTCAGTAAGGTAAATCATGAATATTTATGGAGACCGGATAATTTGACAAATCATAATTTTACAGAACCATGTTCACTTTATTACTCATCATTTCAGGACTAATCACTCCTTGTCATTTGACCTTAGCTTTGACTTCTGATTAACATTGTCAAGGATGAAAGCGCGGCTAATCATAGTTTGTCAAGATTCTTAATTGACGTGTAAACTTTAAATTGAGGTTCACACGAAATGATGAATAAATGTAATATTAGAAATATGTTCGCTTTATTATTACTGATACTTTTGTTTTATTTTTGATAAACTATTTCATGTTTTGATTTATGAAATGTTCCGCTTTAAAAAAAAATAGGTTTTTTTTGGGGTTTTTTTAAAAGGTAATTATATTCATAAACTCTATAATGGACTTATTAAACAGACAGTTACAGGGACCAGTTGGTTGGCCGTCTACTAAAACAAATAACCGTAATGTTCCCCTACAACAACAATGAGTATTATGATACTAATAAAAAAAATAAAAAAAAAGAAAGCGAAATAATTGAAAAAAAAGGTAAAATAAATCAAATTAAAATAAATATTATTGAATAAAGTAAAAAGATGTAGAATACATGCTTTATTGGACATAAAATAATGCTGCTTAGAGGACGACCATTTGATATTCGGGGGGGGGGGGGGGGGGGGAGGGGGGCAGGAGGATTTGCTTTGGATCGGTTATTTATTTTTGTAAACTAAGAGGACAGATTATCTTTTTTCTGCACTTTAGATGCAAGATTTTTCATTTTCATTGAAGCAAGGGACTGATTAAAATTTATTTATTTTCACAACTATGTTTATTATATTCGAAAACACAATTTTTTAATTATTTGTTTATTATAAATAATACATGTATCTAGTCAAGTCATTTATGTACCATTTTATCAGAATTAATCATCATCCTATATAGAATTGAATCTTATATATTCCGAACTGCATATTCTTGTATTTCATATATACACAGTATTAAATTTTGGTTATAGCTAGCCTTTTTAAAAAGTATTTGCAAACATTTATTTTTGCCGAGCGGAGTGAGGCAAAGATTTTTTTGAAGGGTTTTGGATCCGCTGAAGGCTCAAGAAGCTATAGAACAAATGATGGTAAATCATGCTTTCTGAGTGTTCCCCAGACCACTTCTGAATCTGGAAATTTAAGTTCTGTTTTAATATTTTTTGACAATATTTTGTTCTTAAAGCTAAATGTATCGATTCAGTGACAGACTACGGACATCATCAAAAGGCCAATATGCACGATAAAGTAAAAAATGTAATTCACATAGTTAAGTGTGTGGCTGGTGTTTTTTTTTTTTGTAAACTCATGATCAAGTTAAAACAAAATTACTAAATTGCAAAAGGAATATAACACTAGCAGAATACAGAAGGGCAACCAATGAACAAAAGACAAAGAAATAAGAACCGTTGATCCAGAAAAAAAATCAGGGGCTACGTCTGAGGGAGAACAGAACTTGCTTAATTCTCGCAAGGCACTCGCCGTGAACACAATTTGATATGGAGACACGCGTTGTTTTTTTTTTTAATTTCCTACATGAGGCATTTGCCTCAATGAAGTTACGGCCCTGTGAATATTAGTTATCAAAGGTACCAGGATTATCATTTAGTAAGCCAGACGCGCGTTTCGTCTATATAAGACTCATCAGTGACGCTCAGTTTAAAATAGTTATATAGCCAAACAAGTACAAAGTTGAAGAAAAGTGAGGTTTGTGTTCCTGAGAAAATATACCTCAAGTTAAATGAATATAAAAAAGAAGATGTGGTATGATTGCCAATAAGACAACTATCCATAAAAGACCGAAATGACACAGACATTAACAATTAACTGAAACCAATTTTCAGACATTTCAAGTATATTTGAATAATATTTATACTTTTACTATTAAAAGATTT
Organism: Mytilus edulis; assembly: GCF_963676685.1. NCBI lineage: Eukaryota > Metazoa > Mollusca > Bivalvia > Mytilida > Mytilidae > Mytilus > Mytilus edulis. Next base: position 22,105,035 of record NC_092347.1, on the reverse strand, counting down.
GGGAAGTGATTCCAGATGTTGTTTTTTTTGTGGAAAAAAAATGAATTTATGAAGAATCTGTTGCCATCTCATACTTTCGATTAGACCTACTGAGCTATTTATTTTCAATATATATTGCAAGTCAGGTAATTTATTTTCAAACTACCACAGAACAAACCATTTATTTATGTGATTATTAAGGCTGAGTTATTTATTTTCAGAATCCTCCTGCCGCCCCCTTCCCCCTCACCCAGAATATCAAATGGTCGTCCCCTTAGTACAATAAAACCTGTTTTAAATATTCATATCATTAAACTTTTAAATTAGTTATTTTGTTCTATGTCTGATTCTGGAATACATGAATTGTTTCGACGAATACTGAACCAGATATCAAGTTTCATATTAATGTATTGTTTCTTTGAATAATAAATGAAAGTGATTGTGTTTGAACCAGAACTATGTTGTCATGTAAACTGGTAAAATAGACTTTAAATCCAAACCTAAAAATTTTAACAATTTCGTCATCAATATTATTATTCTTTCTTTAGCTATTTTTAAAAGAGTTGATGTATCATTTTTTTTTTTAAATGTAAGACCACAAATTATCTTATCAGGTTTATTCACCGTTTTCTGAAAAAATCGATGTACAACTCTTACTTTGGGATTCAGGAAACGTTTACTTTAATTTTAAGGGCTCAAACTTCAATCGAATATAGTATCAATACTCAAGTAATTATCATTGTAAAAATAATTTATCATTGTAAAAATAATGTCATTAGAGAACGGTCATTTTAAACGGGGTGGTCGGAGGATAGCTTTTTCTATAAAATTGCCTTTATATTTAATGCTTAGTTCTCAAAATATCAAATAGTTTGATGCTCATCTGGTACGAAAAAAGAAATAAGAATAAACACATTTGCCCGTTTATTTCTCTCTTCAATTGATTGATTGTGAGTTGTTTAATGTCCAATGGCAAATAATGTATGCATTTTGGGACGAGAACAGATAACCAGTAAAACTATTCACGACAATTGGTAGGTCCTGTTAAATACAGGGGAAACTCAGCCGATTTGGTATAGTCGGATTATAAGCGTGACAATGTCGTGACAGATTCTGCTGTATCGGATTAAAATCTTAACAATGATCTGTGTTTTCTGGACGGTGTCCTGTGGAACGGGAATGATCTGGAGAAAATTTCAATTGCTGTTTTTCTGCCGATTGAGGCAAGATTGCATCCATATCTTGTCGAATGCGAACCGTCTTTGCCGAAACCGTTCCGGACTAGTCTTGTTACTAATACGGAATTGGTCAATGATACCCACGTCAGAGTCCCGACAATTACAGAACACAATGCGACTGAGACCAGACAAAGCCGTTTGCAATGTGGTAGAGCGGACTGATATGATTACGTTCCGACAGTACCTGATCATCCCAAATATGCCGACAGTTTTCTTACGGATAACTTCCGTCAGCGTCGGTTCACTGTTTTGTCACTCTCTGATCTCTGTCGGATTACATTCGGTAGAATTGGGACGCAGTCGTGACAGACTCGGTCGAATTTTACCATGCGTTTACCCCAGCTTAAAGTATATTTGTTACATGAGAGATGTATTTATTTACATGTTTTATATGAAATATAAAAGTATCTTCCCCAGAGAAAATAATAATTGTAATTTTTTTTCTCATGAGACTGCAGTCTTTATGTTAAACATTTTAATTTCGAAAAACTACCATTTTTGTTAGACCATAAAGAATAGGTCTAATAGTACCAAAATTTTATCAATTCTATTAATTATATATTTTTTTCCAAGTCTTGAGTCTATCCGATACAAAATGGATCATAAATGGATATGGCAAAAATAAAAGAATCAAAGTACTAAAGTACTGAACATCGGATGGTCCGACAAGCACTTGTCTAAAAAAAAAAAAGATCACATCTATATACCTGAAAGAGTAACACATATGATTTTTTCTTTGACAAGTTCGTGCGTGGATGATAAATTAATGACAGGGAATTCATCCTCACCGAATGACTTTTGTTGTGATACAAATTAGTATACTCGGATTTATTGTTATATATTATATTAATACTTGTATGTTAAAGTTACATGTATGTATAATTTTGATGCATTTGTATATCATTCTATTCTTCTATATTAATAATAGAGCAGAGCTAGTGCATGGTGGACACATCACTCTTCTGTAATAATTCCAATTTTCTAATAGAATGGATTTGCATAGGCATTCGTATTTTCCCGTAAAAAAATCATCCATGCAGAGTTATCGTTCCTTGAGATTGCAAACGTTCTTGAGATATTCCTCCGCATGCGTGTGCATAGATATTAATGATGTTTTACTTATATGTATATACATATAACAAAACATTATTAATTTATCTTCTTTAAAACGTATTTGGTGAGTATTCTTTGAAGAAATGAATTTATAACAAGCAATAAGGAATGTTAGTTTGCACTTGATGATGTCTGTGTATTCAACATGTTTATAGATCGGTTAAAAACCCAAAACGAATATTACGTAATGGAAATCTAGGCGATAGCAATACACCGGAATACCCTCACGGCCATCCGCTGTAAAAAAAAGATGCATAACTGTCAGACCATTAGAAAATTTATCACATTATGATTCTGGGGAAAGGGAGATCTGACATTGTAGCATCATGTAAGGGACTATAGGACGTCCATTTGACAATTTTTAAAACAAAGGGGGATTATGACATAGCAGCAGCCCCAAAAATGATGTCTATGAAAATGAAAAAACTGGAAATCTCCGGTTCGGATACGCATTAAGTTGGATGAATTTCTCTCCCCACCCCCACCCCCACCCCCACCCCCCCCCCCCCAAAAAAAACAACATAAAAACATACCAAAAACCTACTGGTATTATGTATGGTTAACCTCTGAAACTACGATTGAAGAATAGCAAAAATCTAGAATTTAATGCGCAGGATTTCTGTATGTACTATCCAACTAGAAGGCTAGAAGACGGCTACCGGAATTATAGTCTCCGTATATGTACTATCCGACCAGGAGCTACTGGACTGTTAATATATGTATGTACTATCCGACTAAGAGCTACTAGACTGAAAATATATGCATGTTCTATCCAAGTAGGAGCTACTAGACTGAAAATCTCAGTATGTACTTTCCGACCAGAAGCTGCTGGGCTGACAACCTCCGTATGAACTATCCGACTTGAAGATCCATGACTTACAATTTCCATATGTACTATCCGCCTAGGTGCTACTAGACTGACAACCTCTGTGTGTACTATTTTTATTTAGACATCGACCATTCATATTTGATAAGATATGATATTTTTATAAAAACTTATTCGGATTCTAAAAAATAAACTAAAATAAGGGTGATGTTACAACATTGAGTTTCATTTTTTTTTTCAGTGTGTTATTGTTTGAATTTTGTTCCAAAAATGATGTCCATGAAAATGAAAATACCGGAAATCTCCGGTTCAGACATGCATTAAGAACTGTTGAATGAAATATGTACTATGTATTATCCGACTAGGAGCTACTAGACTGAAAATCTCTGTATGTACTATCCGACTAGGAGCTACTGGGCTGACAACCTCCGTACGTACTATCCGGCTAGTATCTGCTGGGTTGTCCGATCTCCGTAATGTATTATCCGACTAGGAGCTACTGGACTGAAAATCTCTGTATGTACTATACGACTAAGTGCTGATTTTCTGAAAATCTCCGTATGTATTATCCGGCTATAGGAGCTACTAGACTGATTATCTCCGTGTGTAGTTTCCAATTAGAAGCTACTGGTCTGACAATCTGTATGCACTATATCCGACTAGGACTGAGCTACTGGACTGAAAATATCTGTATGTACTATCCGACTAGGAGCTACTGGACTGAAAATATCTGTATGTACAATTTTTATTTAGATACCGACCATTCATATTTGTAAAGACATGATATTTTTATGTAATTTTATTTGGATTCTTAAAAAAAAACATTAAATTAGAGGGGATGTTACAACATTGAGTTTCATTATTTTTTTGTTCAAGTATGTTTTATTGGTTTGGTTTTTTTTTTGTATAAAGTATAGAACAAAAAACGCCCTCGATCACCACGTGCATTAAAAGATAAATGGATAATTGATATCACCCAGACTGCTGCATTTGGCTTCACAGACGTTTGGGCTAGGCTAGTATAACTTGACTTCTCAATTTTTACTAAATTTTCGTTAAGATCCAATTTTTGAAAGATATTGGCACATGTCGAGCCCACTGAAACAGCATCATAGTTGCTCCATGAAAAAAAAAAAACGAAGATATGCTCTGTTCTATATATGTTTGTAGCCCAAGTCTTTTTTTTTTTTTTTTATTCTAGCCCAAGTCTTGTTACACAGATTATGTACTTAACATCAGGTTTTCAAAGATACAGAGTCTCTGTTAATCAATAAACAATGTATTTTCATATGCACTCAGATGGTTTTAATAACCTCCATAATAACTCTGATATCATATTGGAATTTTAAAGTTCTATTTTGTGTTTTAATGATTTTGTATCGAACTTTTGTATCCATATGTCACCCAGCTATTGATATGGTAAATACCACACTCTGTCGTTACAATTTAAATATTCACCATTATTGATTCTTAAGTGTAAGCTGTCTTTCAGCAGACGAATGTTTCCATGGTTACAAGAACTTCTAAATGCGCAAGTCTGTGGTGATATGTTTACTACTAGAAATACACAACAAGGGATTAGCAATGTGATATAATTAAGTATATGTAAGTAAATAAACAAATTCCTAGAAATTAATGGGTTGTAGCAAATTACTAACACTGTTTTTTTTAATTTTTCAATTTATAAGACCGTGTTTATTTATCAAATTTACAAAATATTGTCAATATGTTAGATATTTTCAATCAAGTCAAAAATATGTGTTATAAGGTTTAACCTACTTTACGTTAAGACTGAAATCTGTGTAATGATATTGGAAAGTATCAGATCATTATACCTTCAATTATATTTCTTCCTGGGATATTAAACGCATTGTGAGTTTGAGATATTTGTCTAATGTTGTTTAATCAGATACATCATGCCAGCTAATACGGTCTATGTGTGTATGTTTGTCTGCTTGTGATTATGTGTGCTATAAAATATAGTTTTCTTCTTGGTGGACAAAGTGTAGGATAATATATAAGTCAATATGTTACACTCAAGCAGGTATAGAAAAATACATAGTCAACTTCAAAATTATAACTCTATGATTTATGATCACTTATGATTATTGTAAATATGCCCGTTGTGGTCACAGGTACTTGTGGACAGGATACCATTTGGTTGCCTCTAAGTGTTAGTTCTCCGAAGGACATCCCCCACCCATGTAATTTAATTTAGATTTATGTTTTAATTGTTTACACATGGAATATAGACATAAAACTTTTGAACTGCATTATACATATAGGTCGACCGGTAAAAATCTCAAATGCTGTTTGTCAGTAACGTTTGATAAAAAATAATTCAAAATTAAACTACATGAGGGTCATTCGGGGTAATCCACTCAGGGGCACCCAAATGGTATCCTGTCCACAAGTAAATGTTGTTGTGGTAAATAGATATCAGTTTAATACTCAACATGGCCATGATGGCACTCGAATCAAAACAGTTGGAAAGTCAAATCAACTACCAAGTTTCAAAAACCATTTTTTACTGACATGCTGAAAAAAAACCCCATAGCAGGTGTGTTTGAATATAAAGAAATAGAAAAATATCATTTCATTGAACAGACTAGTATTGAAAGTTATCTTTGAAGTTGATTAAAATAAGTTAAAGATTGGATATTTTAGTGATGTTTAAGTCTCATGAACTCTCCAAGAAGATACTCATCAACATAAAAATAGATGCTCTCAAGGGCCTGTGTCGCTCACTCGATTCTACTTTGGTTTTGTTAAAATAGATTAAAATAATAACAGATTTCCTAATACCGATTGAGGCCATGTTTGGTTTCATTCAATTCAGTGCTCCTCTAGAAGAAACATGTGTATGTACATGTATATCCCATAGGGTATTATATTAAAATTAAGTCCTCTGCTTGCAGCCATCTTTGATGATGGTTCGGCTACAAAGTAACAACAATTGGTCAGCACTTCATAAGGAACTTTCATGCCGTTTTTGATTACTCTGTATTCATCGATTCTCTAGAGAAAAAAAAACAATTGTATTATTCCCATAGGGAGCAAATTAAACGATTAAATTAAAATTAAAATTGGACGATGGATCGGCTACAAAGTATCAACACTTGGCCTTTTATAGCTGACTATGAGATATGAGCTTTGCTCATTGTTGAAGGCCGTATGGTGATATATAGCTGTTAATTTCCGAGTCATTTAGTCTCTTGTGGAGAGTTGTCTCATTGGCAATCATACCACATCTTCCTTTTTATATTGTCATGCCATGTTTGGTTTCATATCATACAGTGGTTCTCTAAAAGAAGACATTTAAAATAGAGAATGGATTCATAATTTTTTGTTCTCATCAAATTGGGGATCAGATTTTTTTTTAGAATACCCCCCCCCTTTTTTTTTTCTTCAAGTTAAATGGTCGATTCCTACGATAAAAAAAACACCATTAACACCCCAAAACACTTATGATTTTACAAGTTATGAAACAGACTTTCTAAACTGCTATGTCTGCACAATAAACAATTCCCCCAGAATAAGCAAATGGGTGCTCATAGTGGATAGCACGATAATATTGATAGTGTAGAACCGGCATTACACAAATAAAAATAATGTGTTGAGATATAATATTATTTTAAAAACATCATAAAATAACTAGGATACAAGGAAACAAAATCTATATACAAAAAAAGAAACGCTTTCTTTATAACTATTTCAGAAACAAATAGAAAATTTCCACACAAAATCTAAAAACTGACCTCGGTCAAACAACATTACGTTGATACTGCATGATCAGCTTATTATTAACTCTGCATAAATCATATATCATTATATATCATTCACATGTCATTGAAATTTTGTTGTGGTGCTAGAATGAATTATTTCTGGTTCAGTACAAGGTTTATGCTATATTGTTAATATTCTTATTTCGTGTGTATACAAAAGTGAACAATTACCACCTAAACAGAACTGATGATGAAATATTGGTCAGTCGATTTTCCATCGTGAGAAATCCCATATCGGATTTACAGTAATGAAGATGATTATTAATTTTTCCATGCCGTGTTTATTGATTTCGGGAAACAATTAATTCTACGTGTTTATCGGTATTTCTCCTACAGTGGAACCTCTGGAGATTTAGTGGAAATGGGGAAACTGCTCGTCTTTGATTTGACTACCGCTTTATTAATGCAATTTAAAAAGCGCATGTCATCATTTACCTCAAATAAAATAAACCATTTGCATATAGCTTACAATAGGAAAAACAAAAGTATACTAAAAACATCTATGTCCATATATAATGTATATACTGGTCACTTCCGGAAAATTACTCTAAATGTTTCCATTGGAGTAGTCTGGATTCGGTACAGGTACTTAGCAAACAGATGTGAGACGGACTATAAGCCGCGCCAATTCCATCTCCTTGTATCAAATTTTCCTTATCATTTTGTAAAGTATCATGACCTATTTTTTTCAATAAAAGAGAAACCAAACATAATCATGATAATGAATGGAGAGTTGACTTGTCTCATAGGCACTCATACTACATCTTCTTATATCTATAAAACAAATTGAAAACAAAACAGAACAGAACAGAACAGAACAGAACAAACAAAACAAACAAAACAAACAAAACAAACAAAACAAACAAACAAATAAAACATGACATTTTTTCATCTCGGATCAAAAAAACATATATAACTAGAATGATTTGTTTGACGACTTGTTATTGACATACACAAATTTAGTGTCTAAATGAAAAATATTTTAGAAGGGATTATTTGTTTCACTATTCATTAATATTTGCAGCTGAATGTTGAAGACTTTATACATGTGTGTAACATGAAAACCAAGTATGGAGTACAAGAACCTACATAAAATCATATTTATACTTGTCTACTATACATACCATGGTAAGTTATATTACATATAATTGTAATTTATCTACTACATATATCAGAACAAGTAATTTACATTCAAATAAATTTATCTTACCTCCTTTACATTTCTAGGAATGTGATTGGTTAAAAGCGCCCTCGTGGAGACCGTGTATATTTCATATTAGGTTGGTAGGGAGGCGGGGCTTATCTCATACACGGTAATTTATCATGACAAGTTATCACCTTTATAAGACTCACAAAGACCAGAGGCTCACGACTTGAGACACTTGCAAAAATTCGGCGGGGTTAAAGATGTTTTGTGAGATTTCAACCCGCCCTTATACCTCTAGTCAATGTAGAATCAAGAAACACATTATCATAGCAATACGCAAAGTTAAAACTCAGTTTATAAGAATTTCGAGTCCGATGTCAGAAAAGGTAACAAAAGAAACTAAGCTAAATGACAATTAACAAAAGACTACTACCAGTTACTGACATGTCAGCCCCAGTCTCAATTCAACTGATTGAACTCCCTAGATCCATCGGTCATCATTCAAGATTAAAACAAAAGTTCCATTACGGTTATCATATCCTAAGAAACTTTAAAGAGACGATAATTACCTAAGATTGATAATCGATGCCAGACATTCCTGATTTGTTGAAATTATTTATTTATCACTTTCCTTGAACTCAGTTAATCCCAATTTTTCACTTATTCCAGCTGATGGTATTGGGTGCTTCAGATGTACCTCTATGAATGGTAATAACAAAGAATGTGAGGACACATTTAATAACACGGGAGGGTTTTATGTAACAGATTGCTGGGCGAGTCGAAAAGACCGAATGGGGATGTTTCCTGCTACAGAATGTATCAAGATGACTGTTACTGATGGTGTGTATAAAATTAAATCTAGAGTTTTTATATCTCATTTACCTCATATTACCATAAACATTATCATCCATTGTGCCTGCTTTTGCCCCAATGGTCCCGATATCTTTGAATTAAGTACATTGAGTTAATGAAAAAAAATGGTCTGTTAGTAGTTTTGGTACTTTTATGTTATTTCATTATGAAAACATATCTTGAGGGAAGAACATTACATCTTGAGGGAACGAGAAAACTGTCTTGTGGAAACGACATAGCATCTTGTGGGAACGACATAGTATCTTAAGGGAACGAGATAACTATATTGTGGAAACGACATAGCATTTTGAGGGAACGACATAACTCTATCTTGAGGGAACAACATAGTCTCTTATGGGAACGAGATATCTATCTTGAGGGAACAACATAACATCCTGAGGGAACGATATAGTATCTTGAGGGAACGAGATAACTATCTTGTGGGAACGACATAGTATCTTGAGGGAAAGACATAGTATCTTGAGGGAAGAACATATATTTTTTTTTTCATGGCCGCATTCTGCAACCGTACTATTACCCTTTCGTGGCTCTAAAAACGGATAATGTATGAGAAAGTATTCATATAGGCTGAGCTAACCTTAGTTTGAATTGAATTGGTTTTAACAATAAAATCTTTGAATTGAACTATTAGTATACATATATTATTGACAATGTCTATTGGTTTTATTACAGAAAACGATGACGGCCAGCAATTTAGTTTAGTGGTTAGAGATTGTGTAGTAGATAACGGAGGTACAAATTCTGAGACTGAAATTGGTCGCCAGAGCCACTGTGGATGGATGAAAGTTTTACAATATAATGGCGAGCGGATGCGAGGGTGTATACTTAGCTGTGATTTAGATGGATGCAACACAGGACAAAAACTTTCAGCAGTTTCTCTTTGGATATTCATATTACTTGTTGTATACTTAATACTTCAATGAAAAGTACTTGTTATATATCTAATCCTACATTGAATAACCAGACTTTTTCATTGATCAGAACCAGGGGAAAAAACTTTAAGAATCAAGAATCATTGATGAAGGTGAAATCAATAAAACTGTCGTTACTCTTTTATACTGAAAATATTTAAAGGAACAGTATACATTTTGGAAAAGACTATCGGTGCATTGTCTAAAAGAGAAACAGTTTATATTTAGGAATAAAATATCTACCAAAATTTTGATAATTTAGTGGGATTTGATTTTAACGTCCCATTGCAGGCTCCATGTGTTTATTGCAAAAAAGCCTGCAACATGGTGATTGGATTATAATATCTATGAATGCTTTTGAATCAATGGTGGAATTGAGTTATCTGTAAACTATTCATAAATCAAAGAATTTGTCATAAAGATTAGTTATTTGTACTGTTTGTAGAATGTTAGTTTAGAGAAAACAATCATTGACTAGGTGCTAAAGTTCAATACAATTTATTTTCTTTCACGTAGCAGTACATCCTTTGTTTGATATTTAAAAGTCATATTTTTAATAACCCTTGAATTACAAGATGATTTAAATCAGACCATTGATTTTGATCCGTTACATTTGCTGGAACAAGCAAATTTAACATTACATTTGCTGGAACAGGCAAATTTAACGGATCAAAGTGATATATGTCATTTTATTCAGAGTGCTTAAAATAGATCTCAATTAAAAACATTATAGATCTATGTGTTTCAATTCGAGATATAAATACACAAGTATCTGGTATATTGCAAGCACACTATATTTTTATAATGAATGCAAATAGGTATCACCGTTTGCCATATAATTTAACATGTTTAATACATATTTTAAACACTATTTTTTTTGTGGATGTCAATTATATGAAAAATGAAAGCCATATTCATATGGTATTTGTTTACTAGTAATCATACATCATAACAATTATTTTTGATGTTTAATCATCGGGTTAAAAATGTAAGTTATTTTGTATTTAACTAACAATGTCAGTAGCAAAAATTATCATTTGCGTTAATGCATCTGAATAGTTCCCAGCTTACATTTGGCCTACAGAGAGAATAGAACAAGGTCCGTATAATTTCATTTGCGTTAATGCATCTGAATAGTTCCCTGCTTACATTTGGCTTACAGAGAGAATAGAACAAGGTCCGTATAATAGTACCTACTATAACATCCCTCGCTGTTATAATACATGTTTATCGAATTCAATTTACAGACTTCGCAACAACTAAACAATTTGAAGACGGTACTTTTGGAATTCTTGATAAAGGCTTAAATCTGAATTTTTTAAAGTGAAGGATTTGGTGTAGAGCAATGCTTTTTCAGTATCTAGGAAGATTTCTTATAAATTTGTAAGTGCATACTCAATTTACAAGCAAAATTATTTCTCGCAGTTGTTAAGTAATTTTAATTTAAAAACAAATAGTTTTCAATAAGATAGCAGAAAAAGTACTCTGTAAACAAAAGTTCTAAAATTAATGTGTAAAAAAGGAGCAAAGACGTTTACCGGCCATCTATTAAAATAAAAAGAGATTTAACCCACTTGGTCTTATAATGTTGATGGTGTACGTCAGTATAAATATTACTGACAACTATTTTGTTGTTGTTGATTATGTTGTTACAGCATTGGAATGCATGTGAACCATTTTGTTTAGTTATTAATTATGTTATAATGAATTGATTGCATGCATGTATACATTGTAGACATCAATTAGTTATCGAAATAAATAACTGTTAAGATAAAATTTGTTGATATCGGTGCCCTTTTCAATGCTATGGGTACATTCACACGAGGATTTGGCACCATTCTGGTCACCTTCGTCCAATCTTAACACCACGAACATGAACAATTTGGTATATATATTTGTATGCCCCATTTATGGGCATTATGTTTTCTGATCTGTGTGTCCGTTTGCCCGTCCGTTCGTTTCGTCCGTTCGTCCCGCTTCAGGTTAAAGTTTTGGTTCAAGTTTTTGGTCGAGGTAGTTTTTGATGAAGTTGAAGTCCAATCAAATTGAAACTTAGTACACATGTCGCCTGTGATATAGTCTTTCTAATTTTAATGCCAAATAAGAGTTGTTATCCCAATTGCACGCTCCACTGAACATAGAAAATGATAGTGCGAGTGGGGCATCCGTGTACTTTGGACACATTCTAAATCTTGTTGGTAGCTATTATTATGCTGGTACACTTTGTATGAAGATTAGATAACCATCTGTCCATCTTCGTCCACGTGATCAGCAGGATCCCGAATAACGGTCGAATTTTTGTTATAAAAAGATACATACATTTCTGTTCTGATCTTAATGACTTGAGATGAAATTAGTTACATTTAATTTAGCTGCATCAAGGATTACTTCATTTTAAACATGGCATATTTTAAACACATAATTCAGTAAACACTACATGTGTTACCTGTGTTTCCTTTGAATGAAACTGTCTGATATTTTAGTCCCCCTTATGATTTGTAAATTTTTGCAAGACTTGTATCCGATTTGTGATAGCTTCCATCAATTTAAGAATTTTAAACATACAAATGATTATAAATGAGACCCTAAAATGAACATTATGTTTGAGTTGATAAAATGAACATTATGTTTGAGTTGATAAAATGAACATTATGTTTGGGTTGATCGTAAGATACCAGATATCCAACAATAACAAAATCACTAGCTAATCCCATAAAGAGCTAAGAAGCTATTTTATACGTACCAAACTCCAAATTTTCCGAGGAACAACCTAGACAAATTCTTTATGAATTGAGGGTTTGAAAATTAAAAAAAAGTATATTGCACAATCACGAATTATTCATCTGGTTATGTTTCGGAAAAAAACTTGAACTACCGTCAAAAATTGAACCATTCATTCTCTGTTAAAATTTGACAAAAATTGAACCATTCTCTGTTTAAATTTGACAAAAATCTGAATAAGATCCTGTGATTCGTCGATTTAAGTTCAGCTATATATTTCGTATTTCTTTAATTTTAATTACTACGCTGTGTTGAAGACCCATTGGTGGCTTCGGCTGTTGTCTGCTCTTTGGTCGGATTGTTGTCTCTTTGACATATTCCCCATTTCCATTCTCAATTTTACTAGTACTCACTTTCTGTTGGTGACCTTCTGCTGTTGTTTTTTTCTATGGTCGGGTTGTTGTCTCTTTGGCACATTCCCCATTTCCATTCTCAATTTTACTTATTTGGTTGATCTCTCCCGACCATTCCAGATCCACAGGACTCTGTTATGAGCATATACGACTGTTCCCATACAATGATTGGACATTCCAGATTATTGAGGATTTTTCTTTTTGTGTCGTAGAATTGTCTAATCCAAAACTTGAGACCTAATCAATCCAAAACTAGAGCCATAATCAACACTGTGGGAACGCCTCATTACTGTCATTACTACACAGTACCCTATCTATATATTAGGCCGTGTGTTTGTCTCCGATGATTCCAAACAAGAAATAGCTGCTTCTTTAAAATTAATTAGTCTGTGACATTAAATATTTGAGAATTTGATTAAGCTTCATTATTTTATTTTTTACACAGAATAAAATCTGTTATTGTTTGTAAGATTGAAAAGTAAACTTTTGTGTATTGATTTGGGTATTGTTCCAAGATGAGGTGTATTGAGTTTTCAACTCTCGTGATAGTTTTAAGTGTTTGCATTACCAAACATCATCAATACCGCTTATAAACATTGACAGAAAACATTCTTCTTGGCTTCGTTAGAAACATAGATCGTATCTTCATCGCCTTGGGCATTGTTCCAAATTTGTCACTAGTTTTCACCTCGAGGATTTCACAATGCTGACTATGGGACGTTTAATATCTTTGCTCTATGTTTTGATTAACATCTTTACTGGTAAGTTATTTTTATGTTATATATGTGTGTATGATTACGTCACTATCTTCTTTACTTTAAATGTGCGTGTTGTAAATCATCAATGAGTGTCTAAGAAATGTATGTAGGATTCCTCTTACAAATCCCTGTATTTAACATGACATAAGTATGTTCTTTATATCTTATGCTCAAGTTATTCTTAATTAAAAATCATCTTTAACATGAAGTATTAAAGCCTATATTTTCTAACGATATTTGTAAATTGATTACCATGACTTTAATAATTACAGCAAAATGCATTGAGTGCGTAGGTAAAGCTAATATCTGTTTAGCTTGCTTGCTAGCTCAACCTTGAAGTTATTATTAGCATAGGTAAACTGCCGTCCTTTAAGAGTAGACTGGTTTGATAGATCTATAACCAATCTATCTGTCTGTAAGACTAAACTGCTCCAAAAGGAGGGTAGTATAGTAATACCTAACCTAATGATGACTTCACGGTTCAGGTAGCAAGCAAGCTAACCGAAGATATTACTTGTGTCTGCACACTCAATACAATCGGCTGTAAAGCCACCATTAAATGAGAGGCATATACTTTTTGTTGACGACCATGATTTGACATCAGCTTGACTTTATTATTATAAGGCGTTTTGTTGCTGTCTCATTGAAGGTTGATGAAAACTCCACATTTTCTTGATCAAAATCAGATTAAAACCAATAGCTGCATAGCTGAATGAAATTTTACCTTATAGTCAAAAGCATATGACACATACAGAAAAAAACATTTCTATCTTCGAGTAGTTGTTGTTCTCCATAAATGTTTCGTGTAGATTAATTGCCATTAAATATCGTTTTACGTCTCTGATTTCATTTGGTTTATCAAGCAATTGGATTATATCTTGATGACTTTCACAAATGATTCACATTGGGTACTCTTTCTTAATTTGGTAAATTTCGCGTGAAATTTAACCAAAACAAAACATTCCAGATCAAAGTAATGCAAAAAAAAGGGGGGTTAATACAACAACTGTGGCCTTGTTTGGAAGTCAACTTAAAGTGGAAACTGTTTAAGATTTGAATTAATTTTGTTATTTTTTTTTTCATTACTTGGTGAAGGATTAGTATAGTATTTACTATAATTTACTATACAAATCCTTTGACTTGGTTAACCAGCGTGCAAATTAATGTAAATCACTCTGAATAATATACTCTAAAGGAAATATGTGCTGAGTTTTGTGTAAGTTGAAACCTTGAGATACAGGTCAAGGATTAGTGGGAAATCAATGTATTTACGTTATAATAAATAATATCTTTATATAGAAAATGTTTCACCATTACCTAACCAAAAATAACTATTGTGTCAAGTTATCATCATTCGAAGTCACATAATTATTTAAAAATATTATATCTTTTCTTATAAGATGATTGTTAGGTAGCTGTTTATTTCAGACAGTAAAGGATGTGCTCTTAAATTAGTTATTATTATCAGTATACATTCTCTATCATACGTTTTTAAATTTAACCAATATAAACATTACAACAGATTGCATTGAAGGGGGGCAATACCTCTTTATGTTAACCTGTTTTGGCCTTTTTTAAGGTGTTGTTAACTGTTATTTGAGATAAATTTGAAATGTTAACTGTTTTTAACCCACTGACTGATATCTGTTCTGTTAAAATTTGAAAATAAGATTCCTGTTATCTGTTACTTGACACTTTAAGTGTTCACTGTTTTAGACACAATTTGTCTCTGTGAACTAATCTTAACTGTTATTACTATACTATATATAAAAATATTAATTTTCGCGAACCATTTAGGTCACGGAAATTCCAAAATATGGCATCAGTAAGGAGAGTTGTACAAACAATGTAAATACACAGAACCCCATCCAAACTTGCTTTAGTTAACTAGTACAAGAATTTTAAGATTCACACTAATCACACTAAATTTGCTGTCCATTTCTTTCTTTACGGTGCTTCTTCAAAGGAGTGACATACACAGCATATATGTAACTAGTCCAAATAATTATGATGTACTGAAATAAAATTGAGAATGGAAATGGGGAATGTGTCAAAGAGACAACAACCCGACCAAATAAAAAACAACAGCAGAGGGTCACCAACAGGTCTTCAATGTAGCGAGAAATTCCCGCACCCGGAGGCGTCCTTCAGCTGGCCCCTAAACAAATATATACTAGTCCAGTGATAATGAACGCCATACTAATTTCCAAATTGTACGCAAGAAACTAAAATTAAAATAATACAAGACTAACAAAGGCCAGAGGCTCCTGACTTGGGACAGGCGCAAAAATGCGGCGGGGTTAAACATGTTTGTGAGATCTCAACCCTCCCCCTATACCTCTAACCAATGTAGTTAAGTAAACGCATAACAATACGCACATTAAAATTCAGTTAAAGAGAAATCCGAGTCTGATGTCAGAAGATGTAACCAAAGAAAATAAACAAAATGACAATAATACATAAATAACAACAGACTACTAGCAGTTAACTGACATGCCAGCTCCAGACTTCAATTAAACTGACTGAAAGATTATGATTTCATCATATGAACATCAGGCACAATCCTTCCCGTTAGGGGTTTAGTATCATACCATCATAACATATATGAGAAGAACATAACCCGTGTCATGCCAACAACTGTTTTTAGAATAAATGTGTTTAGTTCCGATGCAAAGACCTTATCAGTGACTCAATATTAACGCCAAAATATGCAATCTTTAATGACTTGACAACAGTATCGTAATTATATCCCTTCTTTTTTAAAATTAGTCTATTCAAAGGTTTTGTAAGTTTCTGAGGTGAATACTGACACCTTTGTGCTTTATAAAGAATATTTCCATAAAAAATTGGATGTGAAATACCTGAACGTATTAGAAGTCTGCATGTTGAGCTATATTTACGAATGATGTCTTTATACCGATGATAAAATTTAGTAAATGTTTTGACTAGTTTGTGATATCGAAAACCCTGGTGTAATAATTTTTCAGTAATACATAAATTTCTCTCGTTAAAATCTAAAACATTGTTACATACACGAGCGAATCGTACAAGTTGAGATATATAAACACCGTAAGATGGTGACAAGGGAACGTCACCATCTAAAAACGGATAATTAACGATAGGAAATGAAAAATCATCCCTTTTATCATAAATTTTAGTATTCAGCTTTCCATTAGTGATATAGATATTAAGATCGAGAAAAGGGCAGTGGTCATTGTGTGACAATATGATGGCTTAAAATATATATATAAATATATATTATATATATTTATATTTATATTTAGGATTATATATTCTCAAAAATGTTTATTAAATTGAATAGAATTCAGGGGAATATCTATTAAGAAAAACATGACCTTGTAAAAGGTTGTTCAATTGACCTCTATAGGTTATATATATATATATATACATGTTTACATTCAGACCAGGTGGTGACATGTAGCAATTAGTTAAAACACGAGAAATACGTGCATTCTTTGACCATCAATCTCCAGGTTGGTCAAAACATGTCAAAACATGTCATTTAGAGACAACTTAATAGATATTCATCCCTGTATCTTTTGATTTAAGACTATAATGGTCAAATTAATAGAAACCTTGACACTGTTTATATTTTGTATATATACGGATGTATTTTACTGTATAGGGGACCGTCCGTTATGGACACTGGTCCAGACGGGCTTTAATAAACTACTATTCCAAATAACCATGTGTTGTGTTACATGTGGTTATTTTTGGTTAACCGTGACCAAAGGATATTAAGGTAAAGTGACTTTTTATTTGATACTCTTTACTTAATTTCTCAAAATGGCTAGACAAGAATTTAATGCAGGGTTTGTTTTTCTAAATTTAAAAACACAAGTTCAAATTCTCACTCAAAAGGTATTTAAAAACGGCATTAATTCGATTGAAAGCTTTCATGGTTCAAAATCAGACAAATTAGGAATAGGTGTATCAGATGTGAGCACAATTGTTCATGATCAAGATGCTGATTAACTCATTAAAAAAAACATGTTTTATTAGATAATGTTTTTTTTTTTAAGCGAAAATGTAGATATTTATTTTTTTTCAATGGTGAAGGTTTGATTTTTGTATTGATATTTTTTTTATGTAATCATTATCATAAGGGTGAAGGTACTTATAATAGGTATTTGATTGTTTTAGTCAATATAAAAGACTGGCAACTTTGTCAGGTATTTAATTGATAGTATAAGTCAATATATAAGATTTGCGTACATATTGCAATGATATAATGAGAAGTTTTTATATGCTGTTTTTTTTTTAAAGACAGAATAGATATTTAAATAAGAAAAAAACAACACTTGAATATTAATATTTAAGAATTAAATAACAATAGGTAAAAATATTTTAAAGATGTTGGTTATATTTTAAAGTATTTAACTGCAGGAATAATGATAATATTAAAACATTTAATATACCTTGATTTTGAATATAATAATTTAATTTTTAATTCATATTTTGAGCTGTTTTCTGAAGAGACACTCTGTAATTCTAGAATATACGCGCCTATATACATTGGTATAAGAAAGTTTCATAAGAACACTTTTGGCGACAAATTTAAGGGTATTTCTGCGATGTTATAATCACATGGTTGTTAAAATATGGTTGCGCAGTTGGGTAAGTGCGTAAGCACATTTGTTTAGAGAAACAAAATATTCTATGGTATTTAGAATCCAAACCTTGATTTTCGCACAGTTATTGTGGTATTTTTAAAGAATTGCGGAATTATCTTCGGAAAATAGCACTTAAATGATAAAAATTGATATTATTGTTTAAGTCCACTCTTAGGGAAATGTAGGGTTTTATAAGTTTTAAAAGTATTGACAGTATTTAGCGATAGATGAAATATAAGATTAATTATAGAGTATATAAATCTATACTAAGGGATGAAAATGGAAATGTTTTCATAATAAAACAATTTAGGACTTAAAATATGGAAATAAGTATCATATGATTAATCGTTATAAACAATTATAACGCGATACATCTTCCGCAAATATTTTAATGTGACCCTGATTGAATTAAAAGAAAATTAGCAACCCAAGAAAAAATGAGACAAAGAGAAGCATAAGGTCATCTATAACTTCCGGTTTAAGTGATATGACAAATAATAATAGTTCTGATAGATATAATTTAGAAAATAGCCAAGACATGCCTGTTGATGAAATCATAATACCAAAGAAAAATAAGCGAAATGTTAAGAAGTCTGAAAAGAAAGACGAATTAATTTTAAGTTTTCTCTCAAACATTTCTTGTTATCTTGATAAAATGAACGACTAACATGTCGTAAAAGTAGGCTTCGTGATGATTGTTTTTAAAGGTGGCACGGTAGTATTTCCTGGCCCATAAGGGATAATGATAGCCTTTTTAGAATTTTCACCACTTTCTAACACTGCAAAAAATTCTACATTCACAGTTAACTGAAGTACTTTCATTTTACTATTCAGAAAAGAATTTGAATATGTATCATGACCGTTTACTTTTTTTGCTATTTTTAAAAACCTAAGGCCACTAGTACTTTTAGGTCTTTTATGGTGCAGTGAATACAAAATTTAAAAAAATTCTCAAAAATTCATTTTCATCTGTATGTAAAATTATTTCATATTTTTCTACACCTGATTCATCCCTCAGTTTGGGAAAGTAAGATCATTTGATACTGTATTTTTTGTCCAATCGCACTGTTTAGATACATTAACCTAAGTAGGGTACACAAAAGAGCAACCTAAATTCTGGAAAGCAAATACTACCGTGCCACCTTAACCAAGACATAACAAACTTGAAACCAGTCATGACACCTATGATACATAGACTTCTTACTTTGGAACATATTACAATAAAGAATACTAGTCTGCACTCATTTCTTACGAAAAAAAAATGAAACATTACATCCCTACCCCATCTGGCAGATTTTCACTTTTTTTTCATCTTACCATTTTTACTTAAGGAGTGAACAAAACCCAAATATATGATGTTTCAAATCAACACAGAAGTCAAACATGGTGATTCAGGAGGAATTATTGGAATGCCAACTCTGTTTATGGTTAATCTGACTGAAAGAAACAGTTTAAGCACCAAATCATGAAAACTGATATTAAAGTCCATTCCACATTTTACAGCATGCCTTATATTACTTTAAACATTTCCAGATTAAGAGGGTAATACAACAAGAGTCTTTAGATTGCAGTTAACTATTATTCCAAAATCTGTTTGACAATACATGTACTAGAATACATCTCTAAGTTGACTGTTTGTCTATTTCTCATGTATGCATTAAGTTAAATTATGTCCCCTTACATAATCAATTTGCCTTTATTGTGCTTTTCACTGTCAGAAAATCTTAACAACTAATGGTATTTTCATGGAAAATGAATAAACCATTTAATCTTGCTGATATAACATCATAAATACATTCTTTGTCAAAAATAATGTCTAGTCAATGTAAAGAACCCCCTATTTCTATCTCTATTTCAGACCAATATGAGAGCTAAATGAATAAGTAAGGACCCCTTAACCACTTACTGGTTCCCCAAAAGCTCCAACTGGTGTCATGTTACATCAGAACTACAAATTGAACCTCAAGAAAACTAGTATAGCTGTACTTGTGTTGAAAAAAATAAGAAATTATGCAATTTATTTGTTACGGTGAAAATAATAGGATGTACATGCAACCGAAGAATGTCGCGTCTCAAATTTCAGTGGTTGCACATGTGTCAGACACTGCGAAAAGTCAAAGCGAGCATTTATAATTAAAAATGTATTGCAAGTTACATAATAATAATGAAGTTCTACTTTCTAGGTAAATTTTTACATTATTACCTACAGATCAGGCAAAATTTGCTGAATCAGCAATTTTTACTCTCAGGGGTGGAATTTAAGGCTTGTTTTTATCATAGTTGCCCTTAATCTACTTAATATTGATAAACTTACAAATTGCATAGGTAAAAAAAGTTCCTTTATTGATTTAGTGTAAAAATATATATCCCCCTTAAGGTGGCACGGTAGTATTTCCTGGCCCATAAGGGATAATGATAGCCTTTTTAGAATTTTCACCACTTTCTAACACTGCAAAAAATTCTACATTCACAGTTAACTGAAGTACTTTCATTTTACTATTCAGAAAAGAATTTGAATATGTATCATGACCGTTTACTTTTTTTGCTATTTTTAAAAACCTAAGGCCACTAGTACTTTTAGGTCTTTTATGGTGCAGTGAATACAAAATTTAAAAAAATTCTCAAAAATTCATTTTCATCTGTATGTAAAATTATTTCATATTTTTCTACACCTGATTCATCCCTCAGTTTGGGAAAGTAAGATCATTTGATACTGTATTTTTTGTCCAATCGCACTGTTTAGATACATTAACCTAAGTAGGGTACACAAAAGAGCAACCTAAATTCTGGAAAGCAAATACTACCGTGCCACCTTAACCAAGACATAACAAACTTGAAACCAGTCATGACACCTATGATACATAGACTTCTTACTTTGGAACATATTACAATAAAGAATACTAGTCTGCACTCATTTCTTACGAAAAAAAAATGAAACATTACATCCCTACCCCATCTGGCAGATTTTCACTTTTTTTTCATCTTACCATTTTTACTTAAGGAGTGAACAAAACCCAAATATATGATGTTTCAAATCAACACAGAAGTCAAACATGGTGATTCAGGAGGAATTATTGGAATGCCAACTCTGTTTATGGTTAATCTGACTGAAAGAAACAGTTTAAGCACCAAATCATGAAAACTGATATTAAAGTCCATTCCACATTTTACAGCATGCCTTATATTACTTTAAACATTTCCAGATTAAGAGGGTAATACAACAAGAGTCTTTAGATTGCAGTTAACTATTATTCCAAAATCTGTTTGACAATACATGTACTAGAATACATCTCTAAGTTGACTGTTTGTCTATTTCTCATGTATGCATTAAGTTAAATTATGTCCCCTTACATAATCAATTTGCCTTTATTGTGCTTTTCACTGTCAGAAAATCTTAACAACTAATGGTATTTTCATGGAAAATGAATAAACCATTTAATCTTGCTGATATAACATCATAAATACATTCTTTGTCAAAAATAATGTCTAGTCAATGTAAAGAACCCCCTATTTCTATCTCTATTTCAGACCAATATGAGAGCTAAATGAATAAGTAAGGACCCCTTAACCACTTACTGGTTCCCCAAAAGCTCCAACTGGTGTCATGTTACATCAGAACTACAAATTGAACCTCAAGAAAACTAGTATAGCTGTACTTGTGTTGAAAAAAATAAGAAATTATGCAATTTATTTGTTACGGTGAAAATAATAGGATGTACATGCAACCGAAGAATGTCGCGTCTCAAATTTCAGTGGTTGCACATGTGTCAGACACTGCGAAAAGTCAAAGCGAGCATTTATAATTAAAAATGTATTGCAAGTTACATAATAATAATGAAGTTCTACTTTCTAGGTAAATTTTTACATTATTACCTACAGATCAGGCAAAATTTGCTGAATCAGCAATTTTTACTCTCAGGGGTGGAATTTAAGGCTTGTTTTTATCATAGTTGCCCTTAATCTACTTAATATTGATAAACTTACAAATTGCATAGGTAAAAAAAGTTCCTTTATTGATTTAGTGTAAAAATATATATCCCCCTTAAGGTGGCACGGTAGTATTTCCTGGCCCATAAGGGATAATGATAGCCTTTTTAGAATTTTCACCACTTTCTAACACTGCAAAAAATTCTACATTCACAGTTAACTGAAGTACTTTCATTTTACTATTCAGAAAAGAATTTGAATATGTATCATGACCGTTTACTTTTTTTGCTATTTTTAAAAACCTAAGGCCACTAGTACTTTTAGGTCTTTTATGGTGCAGTGAATACAAAATTTAAAAAAATTCTCAAAAATTCATTTTCATCTGTATGTAAAATTATTTCATATTTTTCTACACCTGATTCATCCCTCAGTTTGGGAAAGTAAGATCATTTGATACTGTATTTTTTGTCCAATCGCACTGTTTAGATACATTAACCTAAGTAGGGTACACAAAAGAGCAACCTAAATTCTGGAAAGCAAATACTACCGTGCCACCTTAACCAAGACATAACAAACTTGAAACCAGTCATGACACCTATGATACATAGACTTCTTACTTTGGAACATATTACAATAAAGAATACTAGTCTGCACTCATTTCTTACGAAAAAAAAATGAAACATTACATCCCTACCCCATCTGGCAGATTTTCACTTTTTTTTCATCTTACCATTTTTACTTAAGGAGTGAACAAAACCCAAATATATGATGTTTCAAATCAACACAGAAGTCAAACATGGTGATTCAGGAGGAATTATTGGAATGCCAACTCTGTTTATGGTTAATCTGACTGAAAGAAACAGTTTAAGCACCAAATCATGAAAACTGATATTAAAGTCCATTCCACATTTTACAGCATGCCTTATATTACTTTAAACATTTCCAGATTAAGAGGGTAATACAACAAGAGTCTTTAGATTGCAGTTAACTATTATTCCAAAATCTGTTTGACAATACATGTACTAGAATACATCTCTAAGTTGACTGTTTGTCTATTTCTCATGTATGCATTAAGTTAAATTATGTCCCCTTACATAATCAATTTGCCTTTATTGTGCTTTTCACTGTCAGAAAATCTTAACAACTAATGGTATTTTCATGGAAAATGAATAAACCATTTAATCTTGCTGATATAACATCATAAATACATTCTTTGTCAAAAATAATGTCTAGTCAATGTAAAGAACCCCCTATTTCTATCTCTATTTCAGACCAATATGAGAGCTAAATGAATAAGTAAGGACCCCTTAACCACTTACTGGTTCCCCAAAAGCTCCAACTGGTGTCATGTTACATCAGAACTACAAATTGAACCTCAAGAAAACTAGTATAGCTGTACTTGTGTTGAAAAAAATAAGAAATTATGCAATTTATTTGACACGGTGAAAATAATAGGATGTACATGCAACCGAAGAATGTCGCGTCTCAAATTTCAGTGGTTGCACATGTGTCAGACACTGAAAAGTACAAAGCGAGCATTTATAATTAAAAATGTATTGCAAGTTACATAATAATAATGAAGTTCTACTTTCTAGGTAAATTTTTACATTATTACCTACAGAAGGCAAAATTTGCTGAATCAGGAGGAATTATTGGAATGCCAACTCTGTTTATGGTTAATCTGACTGAAAGAAACAGTTTAAGCACCAAATCATGAAAACTGATATTAAAGTCCATTCCACATTTTACAGCATGCCTTATATTACTTTAAACATTTCCAGATTAAGAGGGTAATACAACAAGAGTCTTTAGATTGCAGTTAACTATTATTCCAAAATCTGTTTGACAATACATGTACTAGAATACATCTCTAAGTTGACTGTTTGTCTATTTCTCATGTATGCATTAAGTTAAATTATGTCCCCTTACATAATCAATTTGCCTTTATTGTGCTTTTCACTGTCAGAAAATCTTAACAACTAATGGTATTTTCATGGAAAATGAATAAACCATTTAATCTTGCTGATATAACATCATAAATACATTCTTTGTCAAAAATAATGTCTAGTCAATGTAAAGAACCCCCTATTTCTATCTCTATTTCAGACCAATATGAGAGCTAAATGAATAAGTAAGGACCCCTTAACCACTTACTGGTTCCCCAAAAGCTCCAACTGGTGTCATGTTACATCAGAACTACAAATTGAACCTCAAGAAAACTAGTATAGCTGTACTTGTGTTGAAAAAAATAAGAAATTATGCAATTTATTTGTTACGGTGAAAATAATAGGATGTACATGCAACCGAAGAATGTCGCGTCTCAAATTTCAGTGGTTGCACATGTGTCAGACACTGCGAAAAGTCAAAGCGAGCATTTATAATTAAAAATGTATTGCAAGTTACATAATAATAATGAAGTTCTACTTTCTAGGTAAATTTTTACATTATTACCTACAGATCAGGCAAAATTTGCTGAATCAGCAATTTTTACTCTCAGGGGTGGAATTTAAGGCTTGTTTTTATCATAGTTGCCCTTAATCTACTTAATATTGATAAACTTACAAATTGCATAGGTAAAAAAAGTTCCTTTATTGATTTAGTGTAAAAATATATATCCCCCTTAAGGTGGCACGGTAGTATTTCCTGGCCCATAAGGGATAATGATAGCCTTTTTAGAATTTTCACCACTTTCTAACACTGCAAAAAATTCTACATTCACAGTTAACTGAAGTACTTTCATTTTACTATTCAGAAAAGAATTTGAATATGTATCATGACCGTTTACTTTTTTTGCTATTTTTAAAAACCTAAGGCCACTAGTACTTTTAGGTCTTTTATGGTGCAGTGAATACAAAATTTAAAAAAATTCTCAAAAATTCATTTTCATCTGTATGTAAAATTATTTCATATTTTTCTACACCTGATTCATCCCTCAGTTTGGGAAAGTAAGATCATTTGATACTGTATTTTTTGTCCAATCGCACTGTTTAGATACATTAACCTAAGTAGGGTACACAAAAGAGCAACCTAAATTCTGGAAAGCAAATACTACCGTGCCACCTTAACCAAGACATAACAAACTTGAAACCAGTCATGACACCTATGATACATAGACTTCTTACTTTGGAACATATTACAATAAAGAATACTAGTCTGCACTCATTTCTTACGAAAAAAAAATGAAACATTACATCCCTACCCCATCTGGCAGATTTTCACTTTTTTTTCATCTTACCATTTTTACTTAAGGAGTGAACAAAACCCAAATATATGATGTTTCAAATCAACACAGAAGTCAAACATGGTGATTCAGGAGGAATTATTGGAATGCCAACTCTGTTTATGGTTAATCTGACTGAAAGAAACAGTTTAAGCACCAAATCATGAAAACTGATATTAAAGTCCATTCCACATTTTACAGCATGCCTTATATTACTTTAAACATTTCCAGATTAAGAGGGTAATACAACAAGAGTCTTTAGATTGCAGTTAACTATTATTCCAAAATCTGTTTGACAATACATGTACTAGAATACATCTCTAAGTTGACTGTTTGTCTATTTCTCATGTATGCATTAAGTTAAATTATGTCCCCTTACATAATCAATTTGCCTTTATTGTGCTTTTCACTGTCAGAAAATCTTAACAACTAATGGTATTTTCATGGAAAATGAATAAACCATTTAATCTTGCTGATATAACATCATAAATACATTCTTTGTCAAAAATAATGTCTAGTCAATGTAAAGAACCCCCTATTTCTATCTCTATTTCAGACCAATATGAGAGCTAAATGAATAAGTAAGGACCCCTTAACCACTTACTGGTTCCCCAAAAGCTCCAACTGGTGTCATGTTACATCAGAACTACAAATTGAACCTCAAGAAAACTAGTATAGCTGTACTTGTGTTGAAAAAAATAAGAAATTATGCAATTTATTTGTTACGGTGAAAATAATAGGATGTACATGCAACCGAAGAATGTCGCGTCTCAAATTTCAGTGGTTGCACATGTGTCAGACACTGCGAAAAGTCAAAGCGAGCATTTATAATTAAAAATGTATTGCAAGTTACATAATAATAATGAAGTTCTACTTTCTAGGTAAATTTTTACATTATTACCTACAGATCAGGCAAAATTTGCTGAATCAGCAATTTTTACTCTCAGGGGTGGAATTTAAGGCTTGTTTTTATCATAGTTGCCCTTAATCTACTTAATATTGATAAACTTACAAATTGCATAGGTAAAAAAAGTTCCTTTATTGATTTAGTGTAAAAATATATATCCCCCTTAAGGTGGCACGGTAGTATTTCCTGGCCCATAAGGGATAATGATAGCCTTTTTAGAATTTTCACCACTTTCTAACACTGCAAAAAATTCTACATTCACAGTTAACTGAAGTACTTTCATTTTACTATTCAGAAAAGAATTTGAATATGTATCATGACCGTTTACTTTTTTTGCTATTTTTAAAAACCTAAGGCCACTAGTACTTTTAGGTCTTTTATGGTGCAGTGAATACAAAATTTAAAAAAATTCTCAAAAATTCATTTTCATCTGTATGTAAAATTATTTCATATTTTTCTACACCTGATTCATCCCTCAGTTTGGGAAAGTAAGATCATTTGATACTGTATTTTTTGTCCAATCGCACTGTTTAGATACATTAACCTAAGTAGGGTACACAAAAGAGCAACCTAAATTCTGGAAAGCAAATACTACCGTGCCACCTTAACCAAGACATAACAAACTTGAAACCAGTCATGACACCTATGATACATAGACTTCTTACTTTGGAACATATTACAATAAAGAATACTAGTCTGCACTCATTTCTTACGAAAAAAAAATGAAACATTACATCCCTACCCCATCTGGCAGATTTTCACTTTTTTTTCATCTTACCATTTTTACTTAAGGAGTGAACAAAACCCAAATATATGATGTTTCAAATCAACACAGAAGTCAAACATGGTGATTCAGGAGGAATTATTGGAATGCCAACTCTGTTTATGGTTAATCTGACTGAAAGAAACAGTTTAAGCACCAAATCATGAAAACTGATATTAAAGTCCATTCCACATTTTACAGCATGCCTTATATTACTTTAAACATTTCCAGATTAAGAGGGTAATACAACAAGAGTCTTTAGATTGCAGTTAACTATTATTCCAAAATCTGTTTGACAATACATGTACTAGAATACATCTCTAAGTTGACTGTTTGTCTATTTCTCATGTATGCATTAAGTTAAATTATGTCCCCTTACATAATCAATTTGCCTTTATTGTGCTTTTCACTGTCAGAAAATCTTAACAACTAATGGTATTTTCATGGAAAATGAATAAACCATTTAATCTTGCTGATATAACATCATAAATACATTCTTTGTCAAAAATAATGTCTAGTCAATGTAAAGAACCCCCTATTTCTATCTCTATTTCAGACCAATATGAGAGCTAAATGAATAAGTAAGGACCCCTTAACCACTTACTGGTTCCCCAAAAGCTCCAACTGGTGTCATGTTACATCAGAACTACAAATTGAACCTCAAGAAAACTAGTATAGCTGTACTTGTGTTGAAAAAAATAAGAAATTATGCAATTTATTTGTTACGGTGAAAATAATAGGATGTACATGCAACCGAAGAATGTCGCGTCTCAAATTTCAGTGGTTGCACATGTGTCAGACACTGCGAAAAGTCAAAGCGAGCATTTATAATTAAAAATGTATTGCAAGTTACATAATAATAATGAAGTTCTACTTTCTAGGTAAATTTTTACATTATTACCTACAGATCAGGCAAAATTTGCTGAATCAGCAATTTTTACTCTCAGGGGTGGAATTTAAGGCTTGTTTTTATCATAGTTGCCCTTAATCTACTTAATATTGATAAACTTACAAATTGCATAGGTAAAAAAAGTTCCTTTATTGATTTAGTGTAAAAATATATATCCCCCTTAAGGTGGCACGGTAGTATTTCCTGGCCCATAAGGGATAATGATAGCCTTTTTAGAATTTTCACCACTTTCTAACACTGCAAAAAATTCTACATTCACAGTTAACTGAAGTACTTTCATTTTACTATTCAGAAAAGAATTTGAATATGTATCATGACCGTTTACTTTTTTTGCTATTTTTAAAAACCTAAGGCCACTAGTACTTTTAGGTCTTTTATGGTGCAGTGAATACAAAATTTAAAAAAATTCTCAAAAATTCATTTTCATCTGTATGTAAAATTATTTCATATTTTTCTACACCTGATTCATCCCTCAGTTTGGGAAAGTAAGATCATTTGATACTGTATTTTTTGTCCAATCGCACTGTTTAGATACATTAACCTAAGTAGGGTACACAAAAGAGCAACCTAAATTCTGGAAAGCAAATACTACCGTGCCACCTTAACCAAGACATAACAAACTTGAAACCAGTCATGACACCTATGATACATAGACTTCTTACTTTGGAACATATTACAATAAAGAATACTAGTCTGCACTCATTTCTTACGAAAAAAAAATGAAACATTACATCCCTACCCCATCTGGCAGATTTTCACTTTTTTTTCATCTTACCATTTTTACTTAAGGAGTGAACAAAACCCAAATATATGATGTTTCAAATCAACACAGAAGTCAAACATGGTGATTCAGGAGGAATTATTGGAATGCCAACTCTGTTTATGGTTAATCTGACTGAAAGAAACAGTTTAAGCACCAAATCATGAAAACTGATATTAAAGTCCATTCCACATTTTACAGCATGCCTTATATTACTTTAAACATTTCCAGATTAAGAGGGTAATACAACAAGAGTCTTTAGATTGCAGTTAACTATTATTCCAAAATCTGTTTGACAATACATGTACTAGAATACATCTCTAAGTTGACTGTTTGTCTATTTCTCATGTATGCATTAAGTTAAATTATGTCCCCTTACATAATCAATTTGCCTTTATTGTGCTTTTCACTGTCAGAAAATCTTAACAACTAATGGTATTTTCATGGAAAATGAATAAACCATTTAATCTTGCTGATATAACATCATAAATACATTCTTTGTCAAAAATAATGTCTAGTCAATGTAAAGAACCCCCTATTTCTATCTCTATTTCAGACCAATATGAGAGCTAAATGAATAAGTAAGGACCCCTTAACCACTTACTGGTTCCCCAAAAGCTCCAACTGGTGTCATGTTACATCAGAACTACAAATTGAACCTCAAGAAAACTAGTATAGCTGTACTTGTGTTGAAAAAAATAAGAAATTATGCAATTTATTTGTTACGGTGAAAATAATAGGATGTACATGCAACCGAAGAATGTCGCGTCTCAAATTTCAGTGGTTGCACATGTGTCAGACACTGCGAAAAGTCAAAGCGAGCATTTATAATTAAAAATGTATTGCAAGTTACATAATAATAATGAAGTTCTACTTTCTAGGTAAATTTTTACATTATTACCTACAGATCAGGCAAAATTTGCTGAATCAGCAATTTTTACTCTCAGGGGTGGAATTTAAGGCTTGTTTTTATCATAGTTGCCCTTAATCTACTTAATATTGATAAACTTACAAATTGCATAGGTAAAAAAAGTTCCTTTATTGATTTAGTGTAAAAATATATATCCCCCTTAAGGTGGCACGGTAGTATTTCCTGGCCCATAAGGGATAATGATAGCCTTTTTAGAATTTTCACCACTTTCTAACACTGCAAAAAATTCTACATTCACAGTTAACTGAAGTACTTTCATTTTACTATTCAGAAAAGAATTTGAATATGTATCATGACCGTTTACTTTTTTTGCTATTTTTAAAAACCTAAGGCCACTAGTACTTTTAGGTCTTTTATGGTGCAGTGAATACAAAATTTAAAAAAATTCTCAAAAATTCATTTTCATCTGTATGTAAAATTATTTCATATTTTTCTACACCTGATTCATCCCTCAGTTTGGGAAAGTAAGATCATTTGATACTGTATTTTTTGTCCAATCGCACTGTTTAGATACATTAACCTAAGTAGGGTACACAAAAGAGCAACCTAAATTCTGGAAAGCAAATACTACCGTGCCACCTTAACCAAGACATAACAAACTTGAAACCAGTCATGACACCTATGATACATAGACTTCTTACTTTGGAACATATTACAATAAAGAATACTAGTCTGCACTCATTTCTTACGAAAAAAAAATGAAACATTACATCCCTACCCCATCTGGCAGATTTTCACTTTTTTTTCATCTTACCATTTTTACTTAAGGAGTGAACAAAACCCAAATATATGATGTTTCAAATCAACACAGAAGTCAAACATGGTGATTCAGGAGGAATTATTGGAATGCCAACTCTGTTTATGGTTAATCTGACTGAAAGAAACAGTTTAAGCACCAAATCATGAAAACTGATATTAAAGTCCATTCCACATTTTACAGCATGCCTTATATTACTTTAAACATTTCCAGATTAAGAGGGTAATACAACAAGAGTCTTTAGATTGCAGTTAACTATTATTCCAAAATCTGTTTGACAATACATGTACTAGAATACATCTCTAAGTTGACTGTTTGTCTATTTCTCATGTATGCATTAAGTTAAATTATGTCCCCTTACATAATCAATTTGCCTTTATTGTGCTTTTCACTGTCAGAAAATCTTAACAACTAATGGTATTTTCATGGAAAATGAATAAACCATTTAATCTTGCTGATATAACATCATAAATACATTCTTTGTCAAAAATAATGTCTAGTCAATGTAAAGAACCCCCTATTTCTATCTCTATTTCAGACCAATATGAGAGCTAAATGAATAAGTAAGGACCCCTTAACCACTTACTGGTTCCCCAAAAGCTCCAACTGGTGTCATGTTACATCAGAACTACAAATTGAACCTCAAGAAAACTAGTATAGCTGTACTTGTGTTGAAAAAAATAAGAAATTATGCAATTTATTTGTTACGGTGAAAATAATAGGATGTACATGCAACCGAAGAATGTCGCGTCTCAAATTTCAGTGGTTGCACATGTGTCAGACACTGCGAAAAGTCAAAGCGAGCATTTATAATTAAAAATGTATTGCAAGTTACATAATAATAATGAAGTTCTACTTTCTAGGTAAATTTTTACATTATTACCTACAGATCAGGCAAAATTTGCTGAATCAGCAATTTTTACTCTCAGGGGTGGAATTTAAGGCTTGTTTTTATCATAGTTGCCCTTAATCTACTTAATATTGATAAACTTACAAATTGCATAGGTAAAAAAAGTTCCTTTATTGATTTAGTGTAAAAATATATATCCCCCTTAAGGTGGCACGGTAGTATTTCCTGGCCCATAAGGGATAATGATAGCCTTTTTAGAATTTTCACCACTTTCTAACACTGCAAAAAATTCTACATTCACAGTTAACTGAAGTACTTTCATTTTACTATTCAGAAAAGAATTTGAATATGTATCATGACCGTTTACTTTTTTTGCTATTTTTAAAAACCTAAGGCCACTAGTACTTTTAGGTCTTTTATGGTGCAGTGAATACAAAATTTAAAAAAATTCTCAAAAATTCATTTTCATCTGTATGTAAAATTATTTCATATTTTTCTACACCTGATTCATCCCTCAGTTTGGGAAAGTAAGATCATTTGATACTGTATTTTTTGTCCAATCGCACTGTTTAGATACATTAACCTAAGTAGGGTACACAAAAGAGCAACCTAAATTCTGGAAAGCAAATACTACCGTGCCACCTTAACCAAGACATAACAAACTTGAAACCAGTCATGACACCTATGATACATAGACTTCTTACTTTGGAACATATTACAATAAAGAATACTAGTCTGCACTCATTTCTTACGAAAAAAAAATGAAACATTACATCCCTACCCCATCTGGCAGATTTTCACTTTTTTTTCATCTTACCATTTTTACTTAAGGAGTGAACAAAACCCAAATATATGATGTTTCAAATCAACACAGAAGTCAAACATGGTGATTCAGGAGGAATTATTGGAATGCCAACTCTGTTTATGGTTAATCTGACTGAAAGAAACAGTTTAAGCACCAAATCATGAAAACTGATATTAAAGTCCATTCCACATTTTACAGCATGCCTTATATTACTTTAAACATTTCCAGATTAAGAGGGTAATACAACAAGAGTCTTTAGATTGCAGTTAACTATTATTCCAAAATCTGTTTGACAATACATGTACTAGAATACATCTCTAAGTTGACTGTTTGTCTATTTCTCATGTATGCATTAAGTTAAATTATGTCCCCTTACATAATCAATTTGCCTTTATTGTGCTTTTCACTGTCAGAAAATCTTAACAACTAATGGTATTTTCATGGAAAATGAATAAACCATTTAATCTTGCTGATATAACATCATAAATACATTCTTTGTCAAAAATAATGTCTAGTCAATGTAAAGAACCCCCTATTTCTATCTCTATTTCAGACCAATATGAGAGCTAAATGAATAAGTAAGGACCCCTTAACCACTTACTGGTTCCCCAAAAGCTCCAACTGGTGTCATGTTACATCAGAACTACAAATTGAACCTCAAGAAAACTAGTATAGCTGTACTTGTGTTGAAAAAAATAAGAAATTATGCAATTTATTTGTTACGGTGAAAATAATAGGATGTACATGCAACCGAAGAATGTCGCGTCTCAAATTTCAGTGGTTGCACATGTGTCAGACACTGCGAAAAGTCAAAGCGAGCATTTATAATTAAAAATGTATTGCAAGTTACATAATAATAATGAAGTTCTACTTTCTAGGTAAATTTTTACATTATTACCTACAGATCAGGCAAAATTTGCTGAATCAGCAATTTTTACTCTCAGGGGTGGAATTTAAGGCTTGTTTTTATCATAGTTGCCCTTAATCTACTTAATATTGATAAACTTACAAATTGCATAGGTAAAAAAAGTTCCTTTATTGATTTAGTGTAAAAATATATATCCCCCTTAAGGTGGCACGGTAGTATTTCCTGGCCCATAAGGGATAATGATAGCCTTTTTAGAATTTTCACCACTTTCTAACACTGCAAAAAATTCTACATTCACAGTTAACTGAAGTACTTTCATTTTACTATTCAGAAAAGAATTTGAATATGTATCATGACCGTTTACTTTTTTTGCTATTTTTAAAAACCTAAGGCCACTAGTACTTTTAGGTCTTTTATGGTGCAGTGAATACAAAATTTAAAAAAATTCTCAAAAATTCATTTTCATCTGTATGTAAAATTATTTCATATTTTTCTACACCTGATTCATCCCTCAGTTTGGGAAAGTAAGATCATTTGATACTGTATTTTTTGTCCAATCGCACTGTTTAGATACATTAACCTAAGTAGGGTACACAAAAGAGCAACCTAAATTCTGGAAAGCAAATACTACCGTGCCACCTTAACCAAGACATAACAAACTTGAAACCAGTCATGACACCTATGATACATAGACTTCTTACTTTGGAACATATTACAATAAAGAATACTAGTCTGCACTCATTTCTTACGAAAAAAAAATGAAACATTACATCCCTACCCCATCTGGCAGATTTTCACTTTTTTTTCATCTTACCATTTTTACTTAAGGAGTGAACAAAACCCAAATATATGATGTTTCAAATCAACACAGAAGTCAAACATGGTGATTCAGGAGGAATTATTGGAATGCCAACTCTGTTTATGGTTAATCTGACTGAAAGAAACAGTTTAAGCACCAAATCATGAAAACTGATATTAAAGTCCATTCCACATTTTACAGCATGCCTTATATTACTTTAAACATTTCCAGATTAAGAGGGTAATACAACAAGAGTCTTTAGATTGCAGTTAACTATTATTCCAAAATCTGTTTGACAATACATGTACTAGAATACATCTCTAAGTTGACTGTTTGTCTATTTCTCATGTATGCATTAAGTTAAATTATGTCCCCTTACATAATCAATTTGCCTTTATTGTGCTTTTCACTGTCAGAAAATCTTAACAACTAATGGTATTTTCATGGAAAATGAATAAACCATTTAATCTTGCTGATATAACATCATAAATACATTCTTTGTCAAAAATAATGTCTAGTCAATGTAAAGAACCCCCTATTTCTATCTCTATTTCAGACCAATATGAGAGCTAAATGAATAAGTAAGGACCCCTTAACCACTTACTGGTTCCCCAAAAGCTCCAACTGGTGTCATGTTACATCAGAACTACAAATTGAACCTCAAGAAAACTAGTATAGCTGTACTTGTGTTGAAAAAAATAAGAAATTATGCAATTTATTTGTTACGGTGAAAATAATAGGATGTACATGCAACCGAAGAATGTCGCGTCTCAAATTTCAGTGGTTGCACATGTGTCAGACACTGCGAAAAGTCAAAGCGAGCATTTATAATTAAAAATGTATTGCAAGTTACATAATAATAATGAAGTTCTACTTTCTAGGTAAATTTTTACATTATTACCTACAGATCAGGCAAAATTTGCTGAATCAGCAATTTTTACTCTCAGGGGTGGAATTTAAGGCTTGTTTTTATCATAGTTGCCCTTAATCTACTTAATATTGATAAACTTACAAATTGCATAGGTAAAAAAAGTTCCTTTATTGATTTAGTGTAAAAATATATATCCCCCTTAAGGTGGCACGGTAGTATTTCCTGGCCCATAAGGGATAATGATAGCCTTTTTAGAATTTTCACCACTTTCTAACACTGCAAAAAATTCTACATTCACAGTTAACTGAAGTACTTTCATTTTACTATTCAGAAAAGAATTTGAATATGTATCATGACCGTTTACTTTTTTTGCTATTTTTAAAAACCTAAGGCCACTAGTACTTTTAGGTCTTTTATGGTGCAGTGAATACAAAATTTAAAAAAATTCTCAAAAATTCATTTTCATCTGTATGTAAAATTATTTCATATTTTTCTACACCTGATTCATCCCTCAGTTTGGGAAAGTAAGATCATTTGATACTGTATTTTTTGTCCAATCGCACTGTTTAGATACATTAACCTAAGTAGGGTACACAAAAGAGCAACCTAAATTCTGGAAAGCAAATACTACCGTGCCACCTTAATGAATATATGTGTATATAAAATAATTTTGATTAATCATTCTAATTCTCGCTTCAGATGGATCGCTGAAAAATTGTTGATTGTTTAGAAATCCTATAAATATTAGTAATCTCTGAATCACAGCTTTGTTTATGAAAAAGGAAGGAAAGTGTTGGTTGAATGTCAAACCTTATTTAAATAATTTTTCAGTCCTAACTAGAGAAAGGTTTATTTTCAGTCCTAACTATAGAAAAGTTTATCTTATTAGTTTATTGTTTTTGTATTTGAGTTTATTTTTATTTTTTGTTCTTATCTAAAATAAATAACATATCGATAATTTATTTTTTCAAATTAAAGCAGTTAGAACTTGAGGACGACTTTGAACTATCAAATTTAGTAAATGCATTAATTCATTTTGTTGCTATATTTATAGGTATTTTGTTATTGATCTATTCTTAAGTTTAATAATAGGTGTTTAGCCAAGAGAATTTAGTAAAAGAGAGGTTCAAATAGTCACACGATACCTTGGTGGCGATCAAATGGTGTCAACTAATGTTGAGGGCGATGGTACTGCCTCCAGAGATGTTAAAATAGCTTCTGCACCATTACAAGAACCAGCCACTAAGAACCATTATCCAGTATTGGATATTGGCTTTGATCATTGGACACAACGCAGACGATTAGATGTACATAAAACTATACGATCACATAACTTAAATTGGTAAAGGGAATCGTTCTACAGCATCACAGGTAGATTTGCCTGTAATGTTTCAGCCGGTGATAACTGAGCAACCTAGTCAGGGACTCTGAATTAACAGAGTAGGTAAGCTAGGTCAGTTAGGAGTAAATCAACGACAGATGGTGGATCATATGCAGGTTGGATTTTCGCCGATGGATGGTGGATCACATGCAGGTTGGATTTTCGCCGATGGATGGTGGATCATATGCAGGTTGGATTTTCGCCGATGGATGGTGGATCACATGCAGGTTGGATTTTCGCCGATGGATGGTGGATCACATGCAAGTTGGATCTTCGACGATGAATGGTGGATCACATGCAAGTTGGATTTTCGATGATGGATGGTGGATCACATGCAGGTCGGAGTAATTGCAGTACTTCTAAATGACGGGAATTGGCGTGCAGATAAACAAATGGATTGTTGGAGTTGACAACGACGATCAGAGGAGCAGTTCACTGGAGTCGGAGTTATGAAGACGGTCCGCAGTTGATGGTTGCGCCTTTTTTCTAGAAATAAGAAGTTCCGATATTTGATGTTACGAACTTAGTTATTCACACAAGAATTGTACGAACTATACATTGCTGAACATTTAGATGTTGTTGAACTTTTGAAATGATTTTGTTTATGAATACTTTTTGTTGTTTTTAGGGAAATTGCGAGCATTCATATTGTCACCGATTTTAACTAAAATATAAAATTATATTTCTTAAGAAAGGGAGGAATGTGACAATATGATGGCTTAAAATATATATATAAATATATATTATATATATTTATATTTATATTTAGGATTATATATTCTCAAAAATGTTTATTAAATTGAATAGAATTCAGGGGAATATCTATTAAGAAAAACATGACCTTGTAAAAGGTTGTTCAATTGACCTCTATAGGTTATATATATATATATATACATGTTTACATTCAGACCAGGTGGTGACATGTAGCAATTAGTTAAAACACGAGAAATACGTGCATTCTTTGACCATCAATCTCCAGGTTGGTCAAAACATGTCAAAACATGTCATTTAGAGACAACTTAATAGATATTCATCCCTGTATCTTTTGATTTAAGACTATAATGGTCAAATTAATAGAAACCTTGACACTGTTTATATTTTGTATATATACGGATGTATTTTACTGTATAGGGGACCGTCCGTTATGGACACTGGTCCAGACGGGCTTTAATAAACTACTATTCCAAATAACCATGTGTTGTGTTACAATTGTCAGTATTAGCTTTATTCAAAGCAAGGAAAGGCTATTTTATTTTTTGCTTTGACGCCTTGCTGTAGAAAAAAATATAATAGCCTTTCAAGAAGGGGGTACAAGTTATATGGTCGTATCCTGGACAAAAATGTGTACTAGTTCATATGAAATGGACATCACAATAAAGTCCGAAACATGAATCAAAATTGAAAAAAAAATCAAGATGTATATGGCTGAGGATCCGACTTGGGACAGGTACAACAAATGTGGCAATGTTAACAATGTTTTGTGTGATCTTAACCCTCCCCCTTTATTTCTAACCCATGCAGTTCATTTCTGTCTTCACTTTATAATTTATCCCAAAGTTAACAGGAGGGCCCATTTCACACCCAGCTAAAACCCTGGTCAGTCCAAAGATAAAAAAACATTTAAGATGATATAGAAAGTTTGATAAGTTACATTGACCCAGAGCACTGTAATGGAGTTGTGAAAAATAAAGTACTGTTTGAATTTGCAATTCGATAAATAATTGAACAGTGCAGCCTGGTAGAAGAGGCAGACACATGAGGACTTGGTTCTCAAATTGATGCCAAATTTGCTAGTATAAGACTTAAGATATGTAAAGATGGACAAAGGACTTTTTCCTATATCAGCTATGAGTTCTTGGGACTTTGAGATGGAAGAAGCATTAGCTTCTTCATCTTGTTATGCCTTACATGGTACTTTGTGATTTATACATTGATTTTAATGATTTGCAATAGAAATCAGTAATCTTTTCAATTCCTTTTTATAAAAGCTTATAAGCTACTAGTCGTATGAATACACCGATATGTATCCATAATTTATTAGGGCCTCAACATGCTAACAATAATGGTTAGACCCTACAGTAATAACTCTGTCTGTCTGTCTGTCACACTTTCCTACGTTGCACTATTATCCAAGTTTGCTTCGCCTGATTGAAATAAAACGTAAACACAACAATACACATAACCAGAGGAAGCCTTCCTTTTGATTTTAAAGCATTTTCGATAATTCATGTCTGAAAAATTGGACTATGGCTGGTGAGGCCTTTCATGACGTAGTCATTTTTATAGGAGTCAATCACTCCGTCTGCCTTTCGGTCCGTTCAATTGTCTGTCCATGTGTCCAGCATAAACGAAATATTTGTGTGCAACCTGAAACTTTATCAGCCGTATTAAAGATTCCTTCGGGCTTGGCATTTCTGCCACTTTGTACAGTGGTTCTGAACACATTGAAGGTGTGCATTTCCCCTTTTCATTGCTTTTGTTTATTTGGGGGAAAAGTGTAGATTAAAGTTGGTGTTAACTGTTATCAGCATTTTAAATTTGTTGTTAACTGTTTTTGTCAAAATTGAGGAGTTGTTAACCTGTTAACGGACACCCTATTGTTCCCCCCCCCCGAATGTGTATGGGTAAAAGTAGTATCGTTGGTTAGATTGCTTGTCAGCTAAACTCTTTAAGTTATTATTAGGTTATGTATACTACCCCTATTTCGGAGTAGTCTAGCCCTACAGACAGATAGTTAGTTACCTGTCAGACTAGAGAGACTCTTAGAGGAGGATAGTTTACCTAACCTAACAATGACTTCACGGTTCAACTAGCAAGCAAGCTAACAAAATATATCACCACTAGCTACACATTCAATGCATTCTGCTGTAAAGAAATTCTGGGTTTTCCAAATGTTCTTACAATGATGTTCTCATTTACAGTCAACGCACTTAGTTGTTTCAAGTGTTCCTCGAGGAATAGTGATAACCCTGGATGTGATGACACATTCCAGAATCCTGACGGAGCAAACAGTGCCTATTTAGTATCTGATTGTTGGGCACCTCGAACTGGAAGGACTGGTCTTTTCCCTGCTACACAATGTATCAAAGTTGTAGTCGACGATGGTAAAGTATAGAGTTTATGTAGTGATGACTTAAATAAAATAATTATGTTTACACAAAATCAAAACAGGTTCTTTTAAAAAATAGCAAGAGGAAAGAACATACAGAATAAACAATCGTGGACATGAAGTCAGTAATTAAAAGCACACAATTACAACGAGACAATAATGCCATGATAATAGGATGAAAAGACGAATGAAGAAAAGAAGAAAAACTAAAATGGGTAGACAAGCCAAAACATATTAATGACAAGAGTGCACATGCTGAAATGCTCGAATGTCTCGCCTTCTTTACTAACCATTAATACTATGTTGATAGTTCTAAATATAAAGCTTTACTACAACTTTCAGATAAACTTAACATCGATGATCCAAGAAAAATGAGGTCAGATAAACCAAATTTGAAATACATATTACATTACAATAATTCCATACACCAAATATGCTTGAAATATAGTTGACCTTTTGCACATCTAAGAAACAGGTGTCAACTTAACCAGGAAAACTTAACATTGATCGATGAACCACGACAATGAAGCCAAGCTAGGTGAGATGAACCCTGCTAGACAGACATGTACACCTTACCATCTTTACACTGTTAAAATATAGTTGACCTTTTGCAAATAGTCATGATCAAAGAAACAGACTTAACCATGATAATGAGGTCATGTTCATATGGCAATAGCCAGACAGACAGACATATATACACCTTAAAAGCATTCCATACACCAAGTATTATAGTTGACATATTGCCTACAGTATAAGAAAAACTGACCACAACAAAAAAACGTATTTATAACCACTGAACCATGAAAATGAGGTCAAGTTCAGATGACACCTGCCAGTTGGACATGTGCACCATACAATCATTCCATACAGCAAATATAGTAGATCTATTGTTAAAAGTATCTGAGATATGGACTTGACCACCAAAATTAACCTTGTTTACTGATCCATGAAGTTGGGCCAAGTAAAAACTGTCTGACGTGCATGCTGACATTGCAAGGTACGCACGTAAAACAAACATAGTGATCTTACTCCTTATGAGAGAGAAGTTAACAATACTAAAAATCTTTCTTTACAATTAGTCAATGAACCATAAAAATGAGGTCCGAAATGTTTCCTAATCAGCATCTAAACCAAACCGAGAAGCCTTTTTAAAATATGAATGTGTTTTGGTTTTCAGAAGAGAATGGTAACCATGTAACAGTCCGTGACTGTGTAGTAGATAATGGTGATATGAAGTCAGAGACAGAAATTGGTCGTCTAAGTCACTGTAGTGCCATGGGGACAAGACTAGAATTTAATGATGTCAGAAGTAGTGGATGTATCGAGGTCTGTGATACAGATGCATGTAATACTGGACACACACCAGAATGTCTGTACCCAATTCTGATAAGTCTATTGGTGATTACACAAATGGCATTGAATTTCTTGTAATCACAAAATGTACCTTAGGAGACGACTCTCCCTTAGAGGGTCTTAGATGAATCCGCACAGTGTTTAGATGTTTATGAAAATTTGATACCGTCGCCAAAACATATAATAATTTACATTGTTTGTGGACTGGATAGCAATAATACAATTCAAAAGTGTAGAAAAGGATAATTTATGTGTAGACTAGTGCTATAATTTAGAATAACTAAAGTCTCAAAGATTTCACTGATATAAAAAGACTCAAACTAAATGAAACAGAGATGCTAGCTTGAGACATGCACGGTAACAAAGACTCGCATTCAATCAAAATGTATGAAATGTGTACAATAGGTATGGAAGGTATCAAATCAAAGAATGTTTTGGGTGTGCAAAAGGTATGAAAGGTACAAATGTATATAAATTAGGCCATTAGTTATCTCGTTTGAATTGTTTTACATTGTCATTTCGGGGTCAAAAATGAGCTGACTATGCGGTATGAGCTTTGCTCATTGTTGAAGGCCGTATAGTGACCTATAGTTGTAAATTATTGTGTCGTTTTGTATCTTGTTAAGGGTTGTCTCATTGGCAATCATACCACATCTTTTTTTTTATTTATATCAAATGAAAAGGATGTTTTGGATGTACAATAGGTATCAAAGGTATCAAATGAAAAGGATGTTTTAGGTGAAAATCAGTGAGACTTCAACCCTCCAAAAACATGACACATAGCAGTAAACATGCATTCTTTAACAATAGACAGGTGCACATAGAGTAGCTATATCAAATTAAAATTTGACACCTGCTTATAAAAAGTTATGAACAAATTCAACAGGGAGTACCGAAAAAAACCAACCAACAAGTGCAAGCAAAACAATCTTGTATCCAAGAATAATACCATTAACACTTGATTGATATTTTTTGCAACATCCTGGTTTAGTTGCAGGTGGGTTTTTTTTTGGTGTTTTAATGCCACTTTAAGCACTACTGGCTGCCAGGATTTATTGGTCAAGGAAGCAGGAGTGCCTGGACAGAACCACGAACTTAGACAAGAAAGCATCATCACTTGAACAATGGTGGCTATACTTCTGTGAAGATTTTATATAACAATGTCAGGGTTCATGTTATATTCAAGTTTTTACTCGTGTTGTTGACATTTTGTATGTTTTGAAAAAAAGTCAGTTAATTTATTTCATTAAAAAATGATTGTTTTCTATCTGAATATTTTATTACAAATTTTCCAAAAGGATTTTAACATTAATAATACATCAGTTTTTTAATGTGTTCCCAAAAATGAACAATTTTTTGCAATTCCTTAACACTGGATCAAGTCTGAATATATAAAAAGCTTACAGCTTTAATTTGTAGTCTCCTCTGTCAATAACATTAGAGA
Organism: Mytilus edulis; assembly: GCF_963676685.1. Lineage (NCBI taxonomy): Eukaryota > Metazoa > Mollusca > Bivalvia > Mytilida > Mytilidae > Mytilus > Mytilus edulis. The sequence goes on along the minus strand of NC_092347.1, from coordinate 22,062,982 downwards.
GTGTTTAGAAAGGCTCTACCCATATAGAGAACTTGCCATCAGATGACGTTTTTTTAAAGTTGTATGCAAGATTGGATGTTTATATTGCCTACACAATGATATGTCCCAAACATGTTAACCACCCCACATTCTGTATGTGTCTGTCCCTAGCCAAACCTGTACTTCTGTGGTTGTTGATGGTAGTTTTCTGTCTCATTTGTTTTCGTCATTTTGTAGTATAAATCAGGTTGTTGGGTTTTCTCTTTTTTTAACTGTTTCACATTTTGTCACACCCAAACACTTTTTTCAGCTTACCATATAGAATAAACCCAAGCCTTTAATAGCTCAATTAATAAAAGTTTTGTTCATTGTTGAAGACTGATGACCTTGATGAGTTAAAGCTAGTATTGTTTCACTTGGGATAATAAATAGACAAAGGATATTGGGTATCCATCCATGACACAAAAACAGTACATGCACAACAAAACACATAAGTAGCAAAGGAACAGTGCTTTTATCAATGTTCTTCATCTTAAATCATAGTAATAAGTTTACTACACTGGAGAGTTTAAACCATTTCTGTCCAACTTGGGACAGGTATATTACACTGGAGATTTTAAACCATTTCTGTCCCACTTGGGACAGGTATATTACACTGGAGAGTTTAAACCATTTCTGTCCCACTTGGGACAGGTATATTACACTGGAGTTTAAACCATTTCTGTCCCACTTGGGATAGGTATATTACACTGGAGATTTTAAACCATTTCTGTCCAACTTGGGACAGGTATATTACACTTGAGATTTTAAACCATTTCTGTCCAACTTGGGACAGGTATATTACACTGGAGATTTTAAACCATTTCTGTCCAACTTGGGACAGGTATATTACACTGGAGAGTTTAAACCATTTCTGTCCCACTTGGGACAGGTATATTACACTGGCGAGTTTAAACCATTTCTGTCCCACTTGGGACAGGTATATTACACTGGAGAGTTTAAACAATTTCTGTCCCACTTGGGACAGGTATATTACACTGGAGAGTTTAAACTAGTTTTGTCTGAATTGAAACAGGGACATCAATGACACTGGTGGTTAAAAAACACTTTAAACTGGGGAGTTAAAACCAGTTTTGTCTGAATTGGGACTATAACATTACATTGAAGGAGAGTCTAAAACCAGTTTCTTTTGACTTGAGATAGGAACATTGAAAAATCAGTATGACTGCCTTGGTATAGGCGTTGTACATTACACTGGTGGAGTTCACACGAGTTTTGTCTGACTTGTAATAGGTAGATTACACTGGTGGAGTTAAAACTTGTCTTGTCCAATAAAGAAGAGGTATAACTAGTTCTGTCAGACTTGGGACTGGTATATTACACTGAGGAGTTAAAACTTGTCTTGTCCAATAAAGAAGAGGTATAACTAGTTCTGTCAGACTTCAGACTGGTATATTACACTGGGGGAGTAAAACTAGTTTTGTTAGATTTGGGACAGGTAACTATTTTTGTCTGACTTGTGACAGGTATATTTACACTGAGGAGTTTAAACTAGTTTGTCTAACTTGTGACAGCTATATTACACTGGCGAGTTTAAACTAAAATTGTCTAACATGGAACAGGTATATTTCACTGGGGAGTGAAAAGAAGCTTTGTCTGACTTGAGACAGTCATCTTGTGCTAGAATAGTTCAAACTAGTTTACCCAGTACATGTACTGAAATTGTTAAAAACATAATTATAATGACTATACAAACAAAGGAATATTAACATAGATAAATCATGTTTATTTGCAAATAAATAAACAAAAAATAAAAATCACCAATGTATAAACTTTTAACAGGTATAAATTAAATAAAATGCAAAATATCACAGATTTTTTCCCCCCATGTCAATGAAATATATTTTGTTCAATTTATTTCTTATAATGTATAATATAGATTTTGAAATATGAAATATTATAAATAATAAGGCAATTCAGTAGAGAACATTCTGTTTTACAAATGTAGAATGTTCTCATCAAAGATAGAACTTAAAACAGTATTATTTTTAAATCAACTTCATTTTCTTGGTATTAATTTGTGTCCATCCAAACTACTGTTGAATTACAACAATATTAGGAAGTCCATAGACCACCATATTATATTGAGAACGGTCCAACTCTGGTGAATCAATGGCTTCTTTAGCCTCCCTGTAGGAAAATTCTGATGGTTCATCTTCTGCTTCCCCTTTCGTCTGTGACTGGGCCAACTTAGCATCAGTGACCTCTTCTTTCTTGGGTCTAAGGTTTGGTGCTAGAAGATATCTGACAGTCTCTCCTGGGGTTTTGCCACCTTCCAACAGATCTGTCAACAAATTCATAGCATTATCTTGGTGTACATAGTATATCAAATAAAAATATCTTTTTCTTTCATGTTTTAATGCATACAGAGACATAAAAATTTCATTCATTCTTTGGATTTTATTCTATTTTCTATAAAATATCTGTCTTATGCATGTTCTAGCTGCTGCTTTAATGAAAATACAAGTCTGATGTCAATATTTTCCTATTTTGATATGTTACAAAGAATAAGGCCTGACCTATAGTGGTGAAAATCACAAGAGAAAAAAAGAAATTAGATATTTCTATGTAAAAACCACTAGAGAAGAATTTAGTAACATAAAAGAAACATTGGTATACTACACTACTGTAAATTCACAAATTATTGTGTGCATTTATTATTGCCATTTTGTCATTTGAGAATAACAGTCAATTTTAATTTTTGAGAAATTGAGAAAAATCCTGTTTAATTCATATAAAAAATTATTGCAATTATAATCGCATTTTTCGCAATAATAAAAACATTGCAATAATTTCTGACTTTACAGTACTTGATTTTAGAATCTCTTACCTTTCATTGTTAGTTTGAGTTTATTAGCATTTTCTGCTAGTGTACAATGCCATTGGTTGGTCATCAGACATTTGATTCCAGTCAAACTGGTCAACATGGCCATTTCTACTGGTTTCTCTAGGTTCAGGATACTGGAACTACAATAACAATCACATTGGTCAGAAAACTTTTAATATAATATTTCAAATCTTTGTTCATCTCTACTGAATGAGTCACAACTGACCATCATCTATGCTATAAATAGCTTTCCCTTGTCATCATACAGGCAGTAAATTATAGTCAACACTTCCTTAGTGACCAGATGCCTAAATATAAAACCAAGTTGAGATGCAAACATTTTAAATCAGATTTTTTGCAGAAAGGGGGAAAAGGGGGGGGGGGGATGGCTGATTGACATAACTAGAGGCTCTCAAGAGCCTGTGTCGCTCACCTGTTAATGTGTTTACTGATGTCGGCCATCTTCGTTGGTAGGTGGGGTCATTAGACACTTTTTTTTTAAATAGATACCCTAGTATTATGATTGTGGCCAAGTTTGGTTAAATTTGGCCAAGTCGTTTTAGAAAAGATTTTTATACAAGTTACAAAAATGACGAAAAGTTGTTCAATATTGACTATAAAGGGCAATAACTCCTTAAGGGGTCCTTTAACAATTTTGATCATGCTGACTTATTTGTAGATCTTACTTTGCTGAACATTATTGCTGTTTACAGTTTATCTCTATCTATAATAGTATTCAAGATACTAACCAAAAACTGTAAAATTTCCTTAAAATCACCAATTTTAGGGCAGCAACCCAACAACAGGTTGTCCGATTCAACTCAAAATTTGTGAGGGGATATGTCTTATTCTGATGGACATTTAAATCTTGAAAGATTTGCCCTAAATGTCTTAGTTTCAAAGATATAAAGCAAAAACTGCATTTTACCACTATGTTCTAATTTTAGCCATGTCGGCCATTTTGTTTGGCAGGCTCGGTCATCGGACACATTTTTTAAACTATAAACCACAATGATAATTGTGGCCAAGTTTGGTTAAATTTGGCAAAGTAGTTTTGGAGAAGAAGATTTTTAGAAAAGTTACAAAAAATGACGAAAAGTTGTTAAAAATTGACTATAAAGGGCAATAACTCCTTAAGGGGTCAACTGACAATTTTGGTCTTGTTGACTTATTTGTAGGTCTTACTTTGCTGAACATTATTGCTGTTTACAGTTTATCTCTATCTATAATAGTATTCAAGATAATAACCAAAAACTGCAAAATTTCCTTAAAGTAACCATTTCACAGGCAGCAACCCAACAACAGGTTGTCCTATTCGTCTGAAAATTTCAAGGCAGATAGATCTTGACCTGATCAACCATTTTACCCCATGTCAGATTTGCTCTAAATGCTTTGGTTTTTGAGTTATAAGCCAAAAACTGCATTTTACCCCTATGTTTTATTTTTAGCCATGGCGGCCATCTTGGTTGGTTTGACGGTCAGCCACACATTTTTTAAACTAGATACCCCAAGGATGATTGTGGCAAAGTTTGGTAGAATTTGGCCCAGTAGTTTCAGAGGAGAAGATTTTTGTAAAAGTTTACGGACGACGGACGACGGACGACGGACGCCAAGTGATGAGAAAAGCTCTTTGACCTTTCAGGTCAGGTGAGCTAAAAAGGGGTGGGGTCCAGTCATGATTCAGTGATTCCCTATATAATCTATCAAATTTTTCCCATGAAAGGGGGGACTGGCCCCCTGGATCTGTCTATGGAAGTAAATTGAGACAAAAGATTTACAAACATTGGAATACTCAGCTTAGTTAATATTTTATCAAAGAAAAATCTCCAATCTTTCATTTATCTATCATTTATAAGTGTTTGTCTTCTGTCTTCAAATTTGAGGAAATATAATATAACTTACAAATAAGAGTCTGTATATAGTATTATTTACTAATGAAGAACGTTCAGTGACCTTGCAATATATTTGTGTTTTCACAAGCTATTGTTTGTTTTTATGTTGAGTTGCTGTCTCAGTATGGAATACTTCATATAATCCCAACATTTTTTAGTATGTTTATAGACAAAATATTTCAAATTGCCATTTAGTATATTCTAACCTTTCTTTTAACAAATTAAGAACAATGGATTAAAATGTTATTTCTTACAAAAATTACATCTTGTAGGTAAAAATTAGATCTCACCTTTTCAGAACATCCAGTTTAGATTGTCTGGTGAAACTTTTACTTGTCTGTGCCATGTCCAACAGATATACAATACTACACTCTGTCAATAAAAAATGTTTGTATGCTTGACTTATTAAGTTAATGAATGGTTGTGACTGATTGGTGACTCCTTGAAATCCCATGGCAAATATTACATGCTTATACCAATGAATAACAAATAAAACTGAATTAATATAAACATAAATTTACCTTGCTTCATACTAGATCAATTTCCCAAAGTTGTCACAAGGACCAAAAATATAACAGCCTGAATTAACAAATTATTCTTACATAAAGCAAACCAAACGCTGAAAGCTTAGAATAGAAGCAGCAAATATGTCTTTTTAAGTCTGATTTTATTCAATATGACCTCCTGTAATTAATGATAGTAGTTATCATAGAATTACTGAGGCAGTTTTCATGCAGAACATGACTCCAATGAGAAGGTGTGAAAAGAGCAATCATTTGACCAATAAAACAATAACATATCCTTGAATCATAGATCCTCAAGATATGTTAATTTTATTTTCCAAAAAAGAGTGATTAATAAAGTTTATTATCCTGTTTAGCATTATTTGCAATAATATCAGTCCTGAGAAGGAATTTCCTGGAGTGACATATTAAAATATCTATTGCATGTTAATTTCCAAGACCTTTTAAGAATGTTGCCTCCTGTACATGCACACATTTTTTTTTTCTGATAAAGAAATGCTTACAGTTGTATGTATATTTACCTGGAATATTTAAAGCTGTGAGTTTTTCTGGAGGTATATACTTTATAAACTTCTCCATACCATAGAAAACAAATGATGAATTTTCTGCTAGATATATCTCCCATTCACCAACACTGAAAGTATAAAAGTTTATACAGTTACAGTAATTTGTTTTACAGTAGCCATTATAACATTTCTCAGGGCCTGTTCATCTCTGAGACTACCACATCCTTCTGATAACAAACTAGGATATGAAAATATCCGATGTCTAACCTAACATTAATATAATTAACCAAGGGGCAAGTTTTTTTTTCATAGCCTTTCTAAATCTTCATATAGCATACCTTACTCATACTCCTGGTAAAAACTCCAAGGAGTATGGAAATCACAAATATCTACCCTGTTACACTGTTATTTATAAACTATACTGTGGATTATTATTATTCAAATTCATTGGATACATATTTTTCTATTAGAATCTATGCATTAATTTTTTCACCATGAAATGAAATATTTACTTAAAAGCAAGTTTACCTTAATCTATGAAATTGGAACCAATTGAAAAAAAATAATCCACATTTCCTACTTAAAACTTCAAATAACATACATATAAAAAATGTCATATTCCAAGCCTTCTCCACCCTTAAAATAGCATAAGCATACATAGAAGCATGCTCCCCTCCTCTACCTTAACCAGCCTTGAGATAGCATTTACTTTGATCATGGCCATCTCTGATACTTACCCTACCTTTCTTAGGGGCATGGTCATCTTCCCCAAAAATACTTCAATTAAGACAATGTACTTAGGGAATGGTAATTTATACCTAATATACCCTAAATAAAATAAACCTAAGTGTCTACCTTCATTCAGACCAGCATAGCTATCTCACCTGCCTAACCCACATTTCAAATAACATAAAATAAACTGTTAACACAGAGATATGTCTTGCTTTTTTGTAATTATGATAATGCAAATGTTGAAATTAAAATATCAACACTATAACATGTAAGTTTTGCAAATATTCAAAGTCAGTGAACCATGACTGAAGGTACATGACTAAACAATCTCCATGGAAATGAGATGTGCCAATGCTTATACAACTGCTTACCAAATACCATTGACTTATCATAAGTAGTTCCCTTTAAACAAACATAAACACAAACTAATACATGTCAACTACGTAAAATTTCAAAGTCAATAAACCATAAATGAGGGTCTGGGTCAAATAATCTCCATGGAAATGAGATGTGCCAATGATAATACAACTGCATTCCAAATATCATTGACTTACCACTAGTGGTTCCCCATAAACAAATCATATCACAAACTAATAATAAAACTTAAGCATAAGTTTCACAGTCAATTGACCATGACTGAGGGGGCTGGGCCAAATAATATCCATGGAAATGAGATATGCCAATATTTTTACTTATCACTAGTAGTTCCCCATAAACTGACCTAATCACAAACTAATACATGAAAACTGAGCAAAAGTTTCAAAGTTAATAGACCATGACTGATGGGGTGGGGCCAAATAATTTCTTTGGAAATGAGATATGCCAATGATTACACAACTGCATACCAAATATCATTTACTAACCATTAGTGGTTCCTCATAAACTTACCTAATCACAAACTAATACATGATAACTAAGCAAAGCTTCAAAGTCAATAGACCATATCTGAGGGGGTGGGGCCAAATAATGTCCATGGTAAAGAGATGTGCCAATACTTATACAACTGCATATCATATATTTTTGACTTATCACAACACTAGTGGTTCACCATGAAGTAGACCTAATCACAAACTAATACATTGTTGACACCGCCAGAAACAGCAGACCTATGTCTGGCTTTTTGACTCTTGTCAAGCGAGATAACTAGGGGCAAGATCTTTCATATAAACACCAAACATTGAATCTGGTAATTGTCCCCCTTTACTTACTCTTCCTTTCAGATATCTTACCTTGGGGCATGATCATCACCCATAACACCAAGCCATCTAGCTGTAAATTGTTGATCATATTCTTCTAACACTGTTTGGAATACTTCAACTGGTTTATTTTCCTCTGTTGGAAATAAAGTTATAAAATTTAATATTCCCGTTTAAAAAAATGTTTTGACTGAATATCATTTACAACAGAAATTCATTACTTGTGTGTAAATTTTAAGAAAATTTTGAAGATATATCTTTTACGCGAAGCTTTACCAAGAGTTAAATTTAGTAAATTTAGCACCATATATTTATGCTGGTACTTTATACACTTTAATTCTACTATTTATCATTCAACAGTAGGTCAATAGTGGGTAGATTTGGACATACTATTTTATGGGTTTGAGGAACAGTTCCTATCACTTATGAATCTATCTACCAAATGAATGTTATTTTAGGAAGTTTTTAAGTTTTTTTTCTTTCATAATATAATGAATACTTATCAAACTTGTCACAAAAAAATATAATTTTCAAAATTAAAAATATAATACCATAACAGTTTAAGTTTAAAATAAACATACCTGTTTCAGCACTATCTAAATGTGTATCAACAAAATCTTATCATCAGTTAAGGTTATTCAAACTACCAAAATAACAATGATTTTCATGCCTTGTCCATGTAGAAAGGAAAACCTGAATCACACTAGTCTTTTGCCTATGTGTTACCAATGTGTTCTGTCCTCTTTTGAAAGCAAAAATTATTCAAATTTTTACATTTGTGATAGTTATATTTTTTTTACAGAATTACTAGCATTGTTGAACAGACTTTTCAATTTTTACAAACCAATCAAAACAATAAAAAAGTCAAATTCAAAGGTGTGATATGAGGTTTTTTTCGAGTGCAGTTTTCAATATTGGCCTCAAGTGCAAATATCTGTAACCAGCCTTGACTGCCGGCTATTATTGGCCATGCAAAAATGTACATATAAGTATTAAATGTGTGATATAAAAGGATACATCTAAAATTATGAGTATCAACTGCATGGCACCAACTTGGTACATCTCTACTAAGAGGAATCTGAAACAGAAAAACAGAAAAATGTTGAATATAAACAAACATACAGCTAATTGGAGTACTAGTTCTGACTTTGATTTTTTTTCTGCAGATTTGTTTTTACTTTAATTACAGATAATTTTTATGCATTAAAATCAATTAAAATTAAGATAGTTTGTAAATATACAAAAAGCAGAAAACACTTGGTTACGCTTACTTAGCAGTTTTTTGTGGGGTAAGTGTTGCTTAGACTTTTATTTTTCTGTGTTGTGTCATGTGTACTATTATTTGACTCTTTTTCTTTTTAGCCATGGCGTTGACAGTTTATTTTTGATCTATGAGTTTGAATGTGTCTCTGGTATCTTTCTTTCCTCTTTTACCTGTATGTATAGAAAAACCAACCAAACTTTTGAATGATTCCAATAAAAACAGTAAAATCCTTTTAGAACTTACAATTTTGGCTGTTCTCTTACTGGCATCTCTCATACCAGGAATCCTAGATAGTGGGTTCTCAGCCGTCTTTGAAGATTTGGGTTTCTTTTTATCACCACCTGCTGAATCCTCTGAAATAGTGAAATATTTCTCATTACTTCAAGATTAGTTTTTCTGAATTTTGTTTAATTAAATGCAATCATGTCATTGTCAACACCTAGAGGAGTGAAATTACAGGTTATTTTTTTAAATATGAAGTTGTCAACTTTTTTTTCATACAAGATTTAAACACTTGACAAAAAAATCATTAAATTCGTTTCTTAAAAAGCTTTATAAATAAATTTTACACAAAAAAGTCCTTACATATATTTTTTTTTTAATGCCCAAAAATATAAGAAAGATTTCTCTGAAAGCTAAAACAAATGCCATTCTATTTATGGATGACAAATATGATACCTATACTGATCGGGTAGCAATATATAAACAGCATGCAGGGAACAACTGTGGTGGGCGTATGACATTTGCGCTGATTTTGAAAATTTTCATTCTTGCATTTGCGCCGATTTCATTTTTTCATTTGCGCCGATTTTATATTTGCTCCTAATTAGATTTACAGGTAAGTTAAAACTTGTACATGTACTGTGCTATACCATTGGTAAAATTTGGTTATAATTGTTTTTCATCCATGTTTAAGTTAATTTTGATTCATATTGTTCTGGAACTTCGTTGCAACTTGATGGTCATATTGCACATTGAAACGGACCGAGAAGTAAATTCTTTAATCATCGAGGGCCATACATATCGGAAGGTCAGTGTTCTCAAACATAATTACATATCTTACTAATGTACCATAAAATCGTGTAAAGCCAGAGTTACCACGGATTCTATTGTCAAAACACAGATCGAGCATAACCATGTGGTAAATGTCCGAAAGATAGATGCTAAAGAACTACGTATACGGTCAACAAGGAAAAAAGTCTGGAGATGTATCTTGTAGGCCTTCTTCCACCTCCCAGTAGTGAGCAGGGGACAACAGTTATATAAATGTTGTGATTGACAATTCATTACATTTGTACAAGTGGCAAATGGAAGAGGTCTATAATGATAAATGAAAAATAACATGACTTGGATGGAGAGTTCTCTCATTGACACTCACATCTTCTTATATCTATTCACCTGTAATTTACCTGTAATAAAATCGGCGCAAATGAAAACAAAAATATCGGCGCAAATGAAATGCAGATCGGCGCAAATGCAAAACGCCGACTGTGGTCAGTGTTATTATTTCAATGTGCAATAAATAATGTACACATTCAAGTGTAAAGTATGTACTTGTGTTTTAAGGCATATGTATTGATTTTTCAATCCAGAATAACAATATATATAGGCTCCTGTAAAACAAATATTCATTATCAATAACAATATAATAAAATAAAACAAGATTTTGTTTTGGGGGATCGCTGTTCTGTAGACACATGAAGATTTCAATTCTAAAGAAAAGTGAGAAAAAGAGATAATAAGAATTAAAATATCAACAGCAAGTGTAAAAGAAAAATAATAACAAGGCCACTGTTTAAGAAAAGTTTATACTAATTTTTCTTATCAAAACTATTTTTTAAATTACTGACCAGCGGTTGTGTTGCAACTTACAAATTTGCAAAAAAGCATTGATGTATTCCAGTTGAGTTTCTATTCATAAAAAAATTAGCTATTGATGCGACCTTCAACCTTTTTTTATGTCCCTTCAACGGAAAGGAAGGATTACAGAGTAAAGAAGATTATTTCAAGGATGAATCAGAATAAATTGAACCTTTTAAACACTGAAGAAGGACTAATCAGAAAGTAATCTGAATGAGAGCAGCCTTTGATTGATTGAGCTGCATTTTTCTCATCCTTCATCTGATACCAATTGAATTCCAATTTTCACCTTGACTTTAACGAGGCGGGGAATAAACACTTATTTTAGAAGAAAAGTGCGTGTAACATTACAAAAAGCTGATCAAATTTTGGAAATAGCCATAAGAACAAAACAGAACAGAACAGAAAAGAATCGTGACTGTAATCATAGATAAATAAACCCAATGAATAACATATAAGCAAGTAAAAGTAGTCAAATAAAAATTTAAACAAGTATCAAAAAATAATTTTAACAAAATATTTGGAATCTATGATATTTGACCTTTGTCTGTAACAAATTTTAACAGTAACACTGAAACTAATCAAATATGTTTGCTAACAGGGTGTTATTGCTAACAATGTGTTCTGGCTGATGACAAGAAAAGACAATCAGAACAAAAGTTTTTATTATACAAGTCATTTTTCACCTTTTTTTTTTAATGTAAAATTGTTAAAGTTAAGGTCAAATATGAAACTTTTACATAACAAAACAGGCTGAAATTATATTTTACATGGAAAAATTGGACAGACTGTACATTTTGCACACAATATTTTGACGAACTAAAACAATGTCAAACATCAGAGATACAACAATCCGTTTTTTGTGCATTCATACTAACGCCTTAACATTTGCCCATTTAAAACAGATCTTGTAGATGATTGTTTTTGTAGAATTGACATTCTCCCATTTAAAACAGATCTTGTCGATGGTTGTTTTTGTAGAATTGACATTCTCCCATTTAAAACAGACTTTGCTGATGGTTGTTTTTGTAGAATTGACACTCGTCCACTCATGACAGAACTCCTTGATTGTTGTTTTATGAATGATGCCTGTTTATTCAGAGGTTTTGGCATACCTCTGCCCATCACTGACACTTTTCCATGTTGTTGTAGTATACCAAGTTCTGTATTTTAAAACTGATGGTATTACCTTCAGAACTATTAAATTCACTACACTTTTAATTGCCATTCTTCTTTGGAACCTTATATTTTCCATACTTTTTTTAATTAGTTTTTTTTTCTTTTTCTCCATACTTACCTTGATCTATTCAACAACTTGTATTTGCTTTTATCCTTTTTATTTAAAATTGCATTTCATCACAAGATATTCATTTTGTTTGTCTAAGTAGCAATTTCATTAAGTTTGTTTTCTTAAAAATTTTTTTATTATAAAAAATATATTAATATATAAAACTCATGCATCTTGTAAAAGGCAAGTCCATTAAAATGGGGTTTGGGACAGTAGGTAGGGAATTCAAAGTCCAACCCATCCCCCACCCAACACAACCATTACATTCTTTAAGTTATTTTGCATACATCAAAACAATTCCAAAGATGACTAATAACCAATGTCCAAAAACTAAACATCCCTTCCTACCTTACCACATTCATTTTAATAGAATAGACCTAAGAATAAAAAAATAACATCATAAAAAATAGGAAGAAAAATGTTTTGGTTGCACACATACTTGGACGATTAGTTTTCATCTGACTGGCCCTGGAGCTTGACCCTGTTTTAGTTATAGTACAGCAAGTTAGTTATGACTGTTATTTGAATTCACTATGTGGACCTTACAGGGATTGTGAACTCTTCAACTCAATGTTCACAATCCCTGTAAGGTCCACATAGTGAATTCAAATAACAGTCATAACATCAAACAATCACAATTTTCATCACAATTTTTAGTTAAAAACCAGGTTGTACCATTACCGTAATAACTATATTCTAATTAAGGGACATCATTGTTTATGTTAGACAGTATATGACTGCATACATTGGATCAACCCTTCTTTGTTGATATATATACTTACAATGTGAAAAATTAAATGTTTGATGAAAATGATGCATAAAATATAGAATTCAATACATTAATTCAATTTGAATATATTTTAATAACCTGTTAGTTGAAAAATAAAAAAAAAAACAAATTGAAAAAACTAACAAACACTAAAAATACAGAGTAAAAACTAATTCTATAAATTATGGAATCAAAAGGGTAAACACCCTACAATAAAACTGGAGTTTTAGTGACTAAAGAAAACTATGTTAGAGTGAAAAATTGCAACCTACCCTCATTTCCTGTTAACAAAAATATCTTGATCAAATATGGTCAATGTGTGTAGGTTTTTTTCACAAATTTATTTGCTGACTGTATTAACCCGCTCCCCATTCTATGATAATTTGTTTATTCTCACTTTTTGTATTTCGTTATTCGTGATTCACTTGAATCATATTTCATAAAAAAATAATAAAACACAAACTTTCGAATAATTGCCAAATTACTATTCTAAGAAGTAAATAGCGGTAGTTTACAAATGGGTTTGAATAAATGCATTTATAGTAAATGATAATAACTCAAAATAACACACCATATTTAATGAGCTTTGTGTATTTCCATTTATGATACTTAATGTGTATGTGTAAGTTAGTGTGTGACATGCTTTCAAAATTTCCCATATCAAAGTGAGATGTTATCTGTGAATTAAGTGTCTACATGGGTTAATTAGAATAATTCATATGATGTGAAAACTTATTGTAAATAGGGAAATTATTGTGTAATGGTCATTTTTTACTAATTAAAAGAGCATGTATATATACGAATGTATCCCAAGGTAACGTAAAGGTAAAACTTTTCAACAATTTTTTTGTCACCTTTTTTTCTTCAAACAATCAAGATACAAAAGTACCGTAGATGAGAACAGCTGATTTTTATATCAGTATTCATTTTATTTCACTTAAAAAAATCAAGTTGCGTTTTGTTTTGGTCACAACTACATTAACATAGTACTGCTTAAGTTTAATTCATAATCTTTGTATTTCATTATTTACCACATGCATATATTTGATATATGTTGCTTTTACTTCAAAACCATTGCATGCATATATTTCAGATATCTTTCATTAAAACATGTAAGGTACCAACAGGAAGCAGTTTTGTGATAATGGAACCACAAATAGAAGCAATTAAGAATTTTGAGTTTGAATTTCTACTGAGTGAAGGTTTGATACAACCCTCCTCAGCAGAGGTTTAAAAAGTAAAGTTACAAAAATATCGAACTCTGAGGAAAACTCTAAACAAAAAGTCCCAAAACAAATGGCATATCAAAAGCTCAAACAAACTCATCAAATGAATGGATAACAACTGTCATAGTCCTGACTTAAATATAATTTCTGCAGGTACCTAATATGTTTTGAATGTAGTTGCTATATATATGCATTTTCTACTTTGTAAAGACACTGAATGTAAATCAGTCATTTATTTTCAGTATGAATTACCTTGTGCACCTTCCTCTTTGAAACCTCTGTGGTTGAACATTTGTAATGAGAAATCTCGTGAAATAGAAATAATGTTATCTAACTGTAGAAACTGCAGTGCCTCTAGTGGCATTTGCATCAGCATTGGGTCAGCCAGCAATATTACACACTCGCTACTGGGTGGAGGCTCTAGGGATGCCTTCTGGTTAGGGTTGCTGGCAGGAGTCAAAGCTTCAGGGCTGAAAATATCCAATTATTTCATTGTTATCAACAGTAGGTAGATAGGAGCAACATCACAGGCAGCAATATAAACCCATAAAAGGATAACAAAATGTGCAAATCAAAGTGAAACTAAAACACATAACAATCAAATGACCCCTCAACCGTGTGAGCAATCATTCTTGAGATTTTAACACAAAAACTAATCTTTGAATGTGATTTGGAAATAATTTGTGCATATAAAAGGAATATTGAAAACATTATGTCCCTGAATCCAACAAAAACTAATCTAAAGGACTTGCCGACGAACAGTACTGGCACTCATCATCTGTCTGAGATGGAAATAATAAAAAAAAAAAAAATATAGAATAAAATATGGATAATCAACATATTGAAGTTGCTAACCTTGATGTAATTTGGTGGAAAGTTGTCTATTTTCCAATCATAGACCACCTCTAAGGCTTTATTTCATTTTTTTTTTCAAACTTAGCTTTATAAAGAGTGACTTAATGATGATAAAATTTTCTACAAAGACTTCTTAAATTCTTAAGAAGAGTTTCTAGATAAATTGTTCTTTTTGATTTATTCTTTTTCTTTGGGTATGAGCCATTTAATTTCACTGTAACTTAAAGCTACTATCAAAAAGCAAAACAAAAGGCTGTCAAAATCACAAGCAGCATTTAGTTTACTATACAATTGTTACAGCAATGGTCAAAAGTCCAGAACAGCAAAGGTGTAAATTTTGGAAAACAAACATGCCATTAGAAACATCATATCAAAATATTGAAAGAATTAGTTGAATGGTTCACCAGTTATCAGAACCTATCCACATCAAAAATATTTTTTAGAACAAAAAATTGTAAACATTGAAGTTGACCTTCTTATTTAATAATGAAAAACAACATACCAAACTAAGGGGACATAGAGCCAAATGTAGGCCTGTCTGTCATACTAATGTATAGTATGCAATAAAAGGCCCCAGCATAAACTTACCAGTATGTCAAAAAAAGTATTGTTTTGTGTTTGTTGCTTCAATCTAGCTGTGACCTTGTTAATTTAACCTCAGTATCCATGGTTGGTTGAGTTTGTTTAGTTCCACCTTATTTATTAGTATCTATATATTGTATTACTTTACCCTCTCTTTTTAACTGTGCTGGTATTTATATACTTTAACCTTACCTAAGAGTGCCTGTAAGCTGTGCTGTGATTGGTTTAAGATAAGCCTCCATGTCATTCAGTAATTCCTTGAATTCTTCCTGTAACCTTGCTTCTTCTTCAGCATCATCTTCATCATAAATAGGTTCCTGAATAAAAAAGAAAAAAAATGTTTTGCTGTCCTGTTGTTTAAATAAGATAAACTGTTAATGAATTGGTTTTTAATTCATGACAGGAGTAAAACAAAAAACATGTCAAATAGAGAAAATCCAATGACCTAAACAATATTTTTTTAATTTTTTTTTTCTGTTTAACTGATTTGCAAGTTAATATGTAATTTTACCCTTGTACTTTTCTTTAGGCTTGCATTCAAGTTTTGTAACATTTTCTGTTTAACTAATATGTATGTGATTTTACCCTTGTACTTTTCTTTAAGCTTTCATCCAAGTTTTCTAACATTTTCTGTCTCATCATGGCCTGAGCTCTCTGATATTCTTGTTTCAGCAGAAGTTGTTGCACACTCTGTTTGTGATCAGCAAACTTTGTAAGCAGTTCATCCAACAGCTGAGGACTTGTTTCTACACCATATACTTTAGATCTACTTGGAACTGTAAAGAAAACAATTATACAATAACAAATCCTAGAACTCAAATGGAGAAAAAATATCTTTGAAGCAATTTTCTTTACAATGATACGCAGAGTATTAATATTAAATTAGAGGTTGTTTGTGCCTTATGACTTTAAATCACCATTGAGTCCCCCCCTTTTTTAACACCTTACAACTAACCTGGAGTTGTTTGAGCCTTTGGATTTTTACCACCAGCTGGCTGAGCCTTTGGTTTATCCAATAAAGCACCATATAAATAGGACCTGAAATGCAAAACAAAAAATGATAACAACCAAAATCTGTATTTTCTGCATATATTTTAATTTGAAGTTGTCTTTTCAAACTCATGCTTTTGAAAAGGTAGAGCATTAATTAAGATTTAATAAGAAGGGATGCATTTTATTGATGGTCTTCATCGAAAAGCACAGCAAGGCCTTGAACACCAAGCAAAATGCCACACCTCACTGCAATTCAAGATAACTCTATCTCCCTAATAGATACTGTAAACAAGATAACTCTAGCTCCCTAAAAGATACTGTAAACAAGATAACTCTAGCTCCCTAAAAGATACTGTAAACAACATAACTCTAGCTCCCTAAAAGATACTGTAAACAAGATAACTCTAGCTCCCTAAAAGATACTGTAAACAAGATAACTCTAGCTCCCTAAAAGATACTGTAAACAACATAACTCTAGCTCCCTAAAAGATACTGTAAACAAGATAACTCTAGCTCCCTAAAAGATACTGTAAACAAGATAACACTAGCTCCCTAAAAGATACTGTAAACAAGATAACTCTAGCTCCCTAAAAGATACTGTAAACAAGATAACTCTAGCTCCCTAAAAGATACTGTAAACAAGATAACTCTAGCTCCCTAAAAGATACTGTAAACAAGATAACTCTAGCTCCTTAAAAGATACTGTAAACAAGATAACTCTAGCTCCCTAAAAGATACTGTAAACAAGATAACTCTAGATCCCTAAAAGATACTGTTAACAAGATAACTCTAGCTCCCTAAAAGATACTGTAAACAAGATAACTCTAGCTCCCTAAAAGATACTGTAAACAAGATAACACTAGCTCCCTAAAAGATACTGTAAACACACCTCACTGCAATTCAAGATAACTCTATCTCCCTAATAGATACTGTAAACAAGATAACTCTAGCTCCCTAAAAGATACTGTAAACAAGATAACTCTAGCTCCCTAAAAGATACTGTAAACAAGATAACTCTAGATCCCTAAAAGATACTGTTAACAAGATAACTCTAGCTCCCTAAAAGATACTGTAAACAAGATAACTCTAGCTCCCTAAAAGATACTGTAAACAAGATAACTCTAGCTCCCTAAAAGATACTGTAAACAAGATAACTCTAGCTCCCTAAAAGATACTGTAAACAAGATAACTCTAGCTCCTTAAAAGATACTGTAAACAAGATAACTCTAGCTCCCTAAAAGATACTGTAAACAAGATAACTCTAGATCCCTAAAAGATACTGTTAACAAGATAACTCTAGCTCCCTAAAAGATACTGTAAACAAGATAACTCTAGCTCCTTAAAAGATACTGTAAACAAGATAACTCTAGCTCCCTAAAAGATACTGTAAACAAGATAACTCTAGCTCCCTAATAGATACTGTAAACAAGATAACTCTAGCTCCCTAAAAGATACTGTAAACAAGATAACTCTAGATCCCTAAAAGATACTGTTAACAAGATAACTCTAGCTCCCTAAAAGATACTGTAAACAAGATAACTCTAGCTCCCTAAAAGATACTGTAAACAAGATAACTCTAGCTCCCTAAAAGATACTGTAAACAAGATAACTCTAGCTCCCTAAAAGATACTGTAAACAAGATAACTCTAGCTCCCTAAAAGATACTGTAAACAAGATAACTCTAGCTCCCTAAAAGATACTGTAAACAAGATAACTCTAGATCCCTAAAAGATACTGTTAACAAGATAACTCTAGCTCCCTAAAAGATACTGTAAACAAGATAACTCTAGCTCCCTAAAAGATACTGTAAACAAGATAACTCTAGCTCCCTAAAAGATACTGTAAACAAGATAACTCTAGCTCCCTAAAAGATACTGTAAACAAGATAACTCTAGCTCCTTAAAAGATACTGTAAACAAGATAACTCTAGCTCCCTAAAAGATACTGTAAACAAACTGTTTTGACAGAAATTATTTTTTGTTATTTTTTTATTTTTTTGGTGAATTATAGCAATACAAGAGAAGATCCTTGTCTGACAAGCTTATGACAATTTATATTCTAGTTATTTTTTTTTATTCATGTTAGTTGTTCAATGAGTTAGTTAACAGTAAATGTATCTTACCTATCTGGACTGTGTTGAAGTATAATGAAATTAAAGTTGGCTGGAAATTCTTTTAGTATATCTAAATGATTGGGTTGAATTATCAATCTCTTCCATGCCTGAAAGTGAACACATAAATTTGATTAAAAAAAATCTCTATTGCCTCTTTTAAAACAGTGCATTATTCAATAATTAACTGTATTTGTTTCATGGTTTATTTGAAGTTCAGACTTACTAATATCTTGCTTACTTTCAACATTTACAGAAGTTTCTTAGTCTTCTTTTTTTTTCAATTAAAGAAACTGCATACTTTATTCTATAAAAATGCTTCAAATTTTAATTCCTAAAGTCAATTTAATGATTTATGTCTTAAAAGTGTTTGATTCAATAAATCTTAAGATTTTATTTTAGCCTTGTTCATCATTGACAGAATTCTTATAATCTCACAAGAAGAAGATTGTATGTAGATCTGTAGTTTTCTTGTTAATCTCACAAGAAGAAGATTGTATGTAGATCTGTAGTTTTCTTGGTAATTTTTATTGTAAGGAAAAAGATTGTATGTAGATCTGTAGTTTCTTGTTAATTCTTATTGTAAGATTGTCCTTGATTTGCTGTTATTGTCATTTTCCCCAAATCTCTTTTTATTCATAAGAATAGAATTTAGTCTTTTTGGTTTTTTTTATACAATTTCCAAAATATTCCATTTCAATTTTGGTCTTTTCCCCCATGATACATACCTGCCAGTTCTCATCTAGTGACTTCTGTACTGTTGACATTAGAGAGCCACATGATAGATTGGCTGTCAGATCACCATCTATTAGATGGTCTCTCTGGTGAAGTAAAGCAGCTAACTTAGATGTTCTTGGATCAACCTGGGCTTTACTGAGTAAGGTCTTCAATGTCTGGGAAGCTGAGCAACTCTGTAATAAACAGTATGAATTATAACACCATAGAACCATGACACTTTCCTGCTATTGCTGATTTCAGAGTAAAAGTGGTTGACTTCCCAAAAATAAGTCCATTTATTAGTAAAATAAGCAAAAAACATGATTTTTTATTTTTCATATGCCAGTTATTGAACGGTTCTGTCTAACTTTATAATATGTTAAGCAAAATGGTGCAAATAGCCTCTAAATTATTCATAGGAAATTTTCACCAACAACAAACCCTTTCATGAATATCAAACTTTTTATCGATCACATTTAATGTGTGACCTTTTTTTCTTTTTCTTACTTGGAACAGAGCTAAGAATTGACTGGCTGATTGTGGGTCATATTGTCCATAACAGTCCACTAACTCAAGGGATGTGGTACCAGCAATGTCCTGAAATATATGAATGTCAAGATAATTAGTCATTTCATCATCAAGTCTACCAAATCCAGGTACTGTTATTTGGTTATAGCAGTTTCCTGAATATTAGTAAAACCCATCAGATTTGCAAAAAGTTGCACATAAAGTTCATTTTTCTTCAGTAATAACAGCAATTTAATACACCTCTTTGATACTGTATACTTGAACTCCTAAAACTCACCAGAAAAGAATCTTGACACTGAACAATGCAATTACTTATGTATTTTAGCATGAGCAAAATATTAAGGAATTAAAAAATTCTCGTAACGGAGATATCAATATGCTTATAGTTTTTTTTAATATCCATGGTTCATTGTAATGTCTTCTTTATATGAAAATGATATGTGTCTAAAGGTCACTGTGCCCTGCTAGCAATATCTCAATTCCCTTTTCCATCAAAATCTAGGTAAAAACTGTAATTTGGCATACATGTAAAAAATATTGATTTATTATGAACAATTATTAATGTTTCATGTTGATATGACCTCAACTACCTGAAACCATAACTTTAATAAAAAAAAATTACTGACAGATGAATAAAGGCATGAACTGGAAGCATAATGAGTACAAAAAAACTATGATAGAGGAGCATGGCCATACATACTACAAGTAACTACAATACATTAATTCTTATGTAAAACAATACCAAATATCAGTTGTTTATTGCAATGCCTTTTGCATCTTCATCAACATATTAAAATTAAAAAACTTCCAAAGTCGTTGAATAATGGGTTTATACAAGATAATATCCCTTCCCCATTTATCTACTACAGAGGGGGGATAGGACCTTTATCGGGACTCCGGGATCGGGTGTTTTTAAGCTCGGGATTTCGGGATTGACCCTTTCGGGATCCAGGAATTTTTTTATCAACTTTCAGGACTTCGGAATTTCGTGTTTTTAAGTCCGGGATTTCGGGATTTCGGGATCAGGACCCCTCCTACCCCCTCTTTACTACATGACTTTGATACACAAACTTTAATACACCATTATGACATTGATACACAAACTTTGATAAACCATTATGACCTTGATACACAAACTTTAATACACCATTATGACCTTGATACACAAACTTCAATACACCATTATAACCTTGATACTTACCACAAAGCCTTTCTGTAATGACAAATTTAGAGCTTGAACCAAACATTCTGAAGCTTGGAGCAAGTAATGTCTGCTCACTTCATCCTGATCCTGTAAAAAGAAAAAGACTTGTGTTGTAAGGTTGTTTGTCTTTTAATGTTTACCATTTATTTTTTTATCTATGTCTCTCTTTTCTTTCATATAATAATTCTCGATCATCTCTCTGATTATGAAGCAGAAGTTTTGCTTATAAAAGCAAATTCTTATATAATTTATCCCTTTTTTCTTCTAAGATCTGGTTATCATAAAAATTAATTCAGTTACATGTACTGATATATTTTTGTTCAACTTTTATTTTTTCTATTTCCTAACATGAATAGTGATTGAATACAGTTCTAATTTCTGACTATCTGTGATGAAATAAAACTCAACAAAGACATAAACATTGATCCTCCTAAATAAACTTTATTCTATGTTATATCTGATTTATGTTAGAGACGATCTTTTGTTTTCTTTTTGTGTACTTACTTTCATATCCTTCATCTGTTTAGAATATCTGATGTAATTTTTAGATGCCATATCGACCTCAGCCTTTTCTTCTTTCTCCTCCTCTTCGACAGAATCTGCAACCTTTTCTAATTCCTAAAAATTATATAAATGTTATACACTCAATAAAATTATAAAAAGACGTTGGTTTTCCCGTTTGAATGGTTTTACACTAGTAATTTTTGGGACCTTTCACAGCTTGCTGTATGGTGTGACCTATGGTTAAAATAACTCCTACATTATTTGTTCCCTGGTGGGCAGTAATCGCATTGGAAATCATACCAAATCTTCTTATTCTTATATCAAAATTAAAAAAGTGTTTTCTAATTTGAAATGGTACACCATAATATCATGTTATGATAAATACATTTCATGCATTTCTAAGAAACCTCCCATGCTTTCCTTTGTGCTGTAAAAAATAGTTATTTGAAAAACCCAACATCTCTTAGAATATATTTATTGTGCAAAAACACTCTGTCCTGTATTAAGTTCTTTGTGCCTAGGATATTAATCAACTTTTTTCAGAGACCATTTACTGTGAAAGTACTTTAATTCGTGGGTATCAATTTTCGTGGTTTGAGCAATATTTACATGTGTGTGGATTTTTAAATTCGTGGATTTTATAGTTTTCTAAAAAAAAAAAAAAAATTGAAGTCATTAGAAACGAAGGTTACAAATTGCTTGGATTGAAGGAAATTGCTAAGTAAACATTGACCCGTGTAAACGTGTAAATCATAGTGATCACACTAATTAACCTGATATAGAGTGATAAACAGATTAAAGACTATCAACGTTGTTAAAGGGAAATTCCGCGATTTTTTACTTATCATCTAATTATGTTCATCTTAACATAAAAAACACATTTGCAAAGTTTTTAATTTATATTCCTTCTAATAACGGAGAAAATCAAGTATTTGTAACTTTTTTGGTTGAATTCTCGAGTGGGTCGTGACGTTTTAGCCCGATTTGTTGAATTCTGGGAAAAAATAAAATCTGTTTGACTCTTATAGCTTATCGACAATATACGTAATTAAAAGCGCACAGCTGACGAATGGTCGTAGTTATTACTGTTGTTTTTTATTTGGGCGGGTTGTTGTCTCTTTGACACATTCCCCATTTCCATTCTCAATTTTATTAACCACAATATAAGAATGAACGAAAATGAATATGCATATACCGTTTTGTATTGATTGAATTAAACTCCTATAAAATTATCTCTAGTAAATGTTTTCAAATAAATTTCATTAATTATTGTTGAGATTTTTTTCATAAAATATTTATTAAACATTTTTAGTGATATTGAACTGAAAATATTTCAGTTCTATTTACCGTTATTGTTTTGATAATCATTTCAATGCAACTAATGTGTGAGCAGTGTGTATATTATTTTGTAAAGGTCACTGTTTTTTCTCGGCTTGAGGTCAATTCGTTTACCTTGTAGCTATTTAGCTTTAGGTGTGAGTTCAAGCGTACACAGGTATAAATGTTGTTATTTGGAAAGGATAAACAGAAAGGATTAGAAAGAGTATGCTGTATTTAATACACTAAGATTTAATACACGATGAGAATAAAGATACAATAATTAAATTGTGTAAATTAATTGAAAAAAAAATTCAGATTCATAATTCCGAAAGTGTATAAAAATAAAAGGAAACAATTTTGGATTACTTTCTTAGCGGCAATTGGTGTACAGATTCAAATATGAAGTAAAAAATAGTAGTTTTAATCTTTAATAAAAACTAAATGCAATATTTCCCAATTTGATATACCATTGCACATCTGTTTGATATCATTGACTTTACCGGAATTTCTTAACTTGTATTCAAATCTGGCTGTGTTTAATGCTCATAAAACTATCGCAATTTTAAAGTTTTTAATTGAAGTAAAATACAACATACAACATGCATGATTTTTTTTTAGCTTCTTTTTAACATTTCATTCTCACATAATTAAATTCATTTGACAATCATTTACACGAACTTTTTGTGAAAAGAATACCAATGATCTAAGCTAAGGCATTATTTTTTTGAGGATTTTTGTACATTTTTTTTTTTTAATTCTATGATAATATTTGTGCAATGTTGAACATGATAGCCGTCATTAATCCAAATAAGTATTACAGTAGTTGTAATAAAACTTATATTTTACTTAGTCATGCATAACTGATATTGACGAATTTAGAATAGTTCGTCCATACATCGTTGTTCTTGAAACAATCATTATTAGTATACATGTAAGTTTCCTGACGTATAAGCGCCATTGAGGATGAGCTCTAGAGAAAGCAGACTAGTAGCGTTTCGTTAGTTTGTTTGTTGGAAAAGGAGAGGAAATGCAACCACTTGTACAGATAAACGACAGAATTACCATACAAGCATTTATAGTCAACACAACCAGAAAAAGTTCCCATCGTTGGACGGGGAATATGAAGGCTTCCAAGAATGAACAAGTGACATGTCTAACTCTGAACAATTAGAAAACGGACTATCGACATCGACCGCTTGTTCTTGATATTTGAAACTGCATGCATATATACGTATACGTTTATGATAGTGATGAGTTCTTGCGTCTGACAAAAACTAAATTCCTTCATGGTTATATCTTGCCATACGTTTATATTGGTTTGTAAGGTGATTACTCAAAATCATTATTTGAAGATGTAGATTCATTTCAATACAGACATTTCGTCTATATATTAATTTTCACAAGTGTATACCATGCACGGAGAAGCTCTGAAGGTACATTACTCCTATTTTGTTTGGGTGTGAACCATCGATGTTTACAGCAATATCAAAGAATAAGATGATGATGGTAGAAAGAACTATGGGCGTCATGTGGCAAATATTACATGCATATCGGACCATGAGTTGTCAATCTGTATGAAAAGATTTCCAATACAACCATATTATTGAGAAGGAATGTGTACATGCTATACTCTCGTACTAGTATTACAGGGTTCTTGTGGCGTCCACCTTAGACACACATCTTTTTAACGATGCTTAAAAAAAAGACAGAACCAATTTAATGTCATATTTCCCTTGAATACCAAGAAAGAAAATAAATCCCGAAATTAATTTGAAACTTTGATACTCAATAGTTTCCCAGCAAAATATTCACATCCCTTGGGAATAATTAGTGTTCGTCCAGTGGCATATATAACAATTGTGATGACGAATTCCTTCCTTTGTTCGAGAACAATCTTATTGAAATATAAATCTGTGATTTTACTATGTCCACAACTTCGATGAACCTAAGAAAATTATACATCGACCTGTATTTAAATCAAATTGGTTCTCTACTTCTTCTTCTTTTTCTACTTCTTCTTCTTCTGGTATACAATAGTCTATCGACATTCGATGATTACATACTGTTGGCATACGTGGACTAGTCTATTTACAAAACTTTTACCCCAATTTATTCAAAATATATGTTTTTTCTCTTATGTTCAATGTATACATGTATATATTTTAAATTGCGCTATAGTTCCGTAACTTTCTACCCAGTCGTATAAACGAATCGTCGACAAGTGCGTACATTTTTTTAAATCAATATTTCTGGTATGTTCCAATCTGTTCTTACTATTGACAATGAGTATATATTACATTTTTCCAAATTCACCCTTGGAAAAAATATTTAAATAGATTTAAATTTCATCAAATCTTATTTTTTGGGTATTATTTATATTTTTATGAATAATATTCTTTACACCAGATATGTTATTTATAAACAAGCAGATGAGTTTAGTAATGACAAGTAAGACAGAGTTGTATATTATACATTTGATAGTTCAAAATGGAAAGTTATAAGTTATCCGCCGTGTACACTGATCAATACCTGCAGAGGTGAAACGATGCATGAACTTGCAAGCCCGACAGGAAATCGCTTGAATACCTGGACGTGTCACCTCACACCCCTCACAATACCTTTGGAAGTAATACCTTTAGCCATGCTAGTGATCAGATGAGGGAAGATCAGAATTTATTTGACTTAAAAAGTTTATTACTTTAAAGAATTATGAACAAATTAGATTTTCGAAAACAATTTTCACGGAACACTTATTGATGATTTCAACTTTGACTTTTTACGTAATTCCAATATCAACAGTTTAAAGACCATGGTAATTTAAAAAAATAAGAATATTTTCCGTATCAAGTTAGTTAGTCGAATAAAACAACCGTACGATTGACAAGATATCGACACACAGTTACGACTACATCGGTTACTGTAGTTTTGTTCCTTTGTGGTTTATAGACATATCGTTGTTATTAATCGGGAAAGAAGACAAAATGGCTGAACGCAGAGAATGGTGATCGTTTATCTAGCAGAATAAAACTTTAATAACTATGAATTTGAGCCTTTTTATACTGAATGAACATAATATCAATTTTTGATTTTTTTGCGAAGTTTCCCTTTAAGTAGGCCATATACATGTCACCTATAGAAAACAGTTACATAAACAATGCTATTAACGTATCTTGAATTGTAAAAATAAGTCTTATCAAAAGTAAGCCCAGCATAAAATTATTATTCCCCATACTTACAAGAATTATGAGGTTATAAAATGAACACTTTATCATAGCATATCAATACCGGATATGACTTTCATTGATCAAAAATAATTGTTTATGAGAATGAAAGCATCAAAAGGTTGTACAATTTACGTTTTTAAAGATTATAGGGGTATAATCCTGCCTGCAGTTGTAGTTCAGAGTTTGTTTGTCCTATGACTACTTATTGTCAGATTTGGCTATATTCAATATATTCTCTAGATCATATCAGTAGTCAAACCTACATGGAGATATTTTCATGTCTTGACTTGGACAACGGTTGTTTTATTTCGTTGGACACTTAAATTCGTGGATATAGCCACTCACAAAAACCACGAAAATTGGTTCTCCACGAATAAAAGTACTTTCACAGTAACAGAACATGCTGTTTTAAAACTTACCATTTCATGGACTAACCACTGTGTTGGCGGATCTGGGCTGATGAATGTAGAATAAGCTCTCATAGTCTGGCCCAGACAACACAAGGCCTGAAAAAAGAAACATTTATTTACATTCAATATAAGTTTTTTGGTCTGGCAAAAAGTAATACAGACCTGCATAAAGAACAAGTGAAACTGTGAGCTACTGCTCACTGATGATACCCCTGCCCAAATACTTGACATTCAACAGGAAGTTGAACAAAATGCATCATACTTTATAACTGACTTATATAAACCCTGAAATCAAATTTCAGAAATCCTTGTAATGTAGTTCCTGAGAAAATTGAGACGAACATTTTCAACTTAGAAGTCATATGTAAAATGATACAAGTGTTTGATAAATAAACAGTTGTTGAGTGATGAATCTGAAAACCAATAGCTGACTCATATAAACCCTGAAACCAAAATTTGGATGGACAGACAGAGGTTAAACAGCATACCCCACTTTTTATTTAAAGCATGTGTTTTTGTATATGTAAAATATAGCAAATCCATCATGGTCTGATCTAGGCAACTCAGAGCCTGAAAAGGACTAAAAGATTTATAGGATCTCACATTAATATCAAAGATGTCTGAAGTCAAGAGTCTTTAAATGGTTACTAAATAGTATTTGCCAGTTATGCACTAAATTATTACATTACTTCAAACATCACCACACTATTTCCCATTTAGCACTTGTTTTTACACACCCAAGAAATGGGCCAGTCTTTCAACAAATGTAGATTTACCCATCAACATTATGATGAGAATTAATATACCTTTGCTCTGATTCAAGGAACAGATATTCTTAATGATGAGGAGTTACCTATTCTTGCTCTGATTCTAGGTGGATATTCATTATGATGAGGAGTTACCTACCCTTGCTCTGATTCTAGGTAGATATTCATAATGATGAGGAGTTACCTACCCTTGCTCTGATTCTAGGTACAGATATTCCTTACGATGAGGAGTTACCTACCCTTGCTCTGATTCTAGGTAGATATTCCTAATGATGAGGAGTTACCTACCGTTGCTCTGATTCTAGGTAGATATTCCTTATGATGAGGAGTTACCTACCCCTGTTCTGATTCTAGGTACAGATATTCCTTACAATGAGGAGTTACCTACCCTTGCTCTTATTCTATGTAGATATTCCTAACGAAGAGGAGTTACCTACCCCTGCTCTGATTCTAGGTAGATATTTCTAATGATGAGGAGTTACCTACTCCTGCTCTGATTCTAGGTACAGATATTCCTAATGATGAGGAGTTATTTACCCTTGATCTTATTCTAGGTACAGATATTCCTAATGATGAGAAGTAACCTACCCTTGCTCTGATTCTAGGTACAGATATTCCTTATGATGATGAGTAACCTACACTTGCTCTTAATTCTAGGTACAGATATTCCTAATGATGAGGAATTACCTACCCTTATTCCGATTCTAGGTACAGATATTCCTAACAAAGAGGAGTTACCTGCCCTTGCTCTTATTCTAGGTCGGACTGGTCCAGATATTTCTAACGAAGAGGAGTTACCTACCCTTGCTCTTATTCTAGGTACAGATATTCCTAAATTATGAGCATCTTCAAACTTCAGAATGGCATCTTCTCCTAATACTCTGCAATAAACAACACTTTTTTTTATAATACTTTTATAATACTTTTAAAATAGATCATGTTATTCTTTAAATTAAATTTGACTTATGATGCTTTGTCAATAAATGGTATAACATTTTTTTTTAATTCAGTGCCATAGTCAGCCTGTATAATCTGATCCCTCATAAATTAATAAATTAAATAAAAAACAAACAAAAAAAGTTATAATTTGTACAAAATTAACTAACTTTTTTTTTGAAAATCAGAAAAAAAGAAAAAACAAGTGAAACTGCGAGCTACTGCTCACGGATGATACCCCGCCGCAAGTGGATAATATTAATAGTGTAAAAATATGCAAGTGTTCGGTAAACAGGAAGTTGTCGAGTGATGAATCTGAAAACGCATCACACGGTATAGCTGACTTATATAAATCCTGAAACCAAATTTCAGAAATCCTTGTATTGTAGTTCCTGAGAAAAATGTGACGGAAATTTTCAACTTGGCTATCATGTGTAAAATCAGACAAGTGTTCGGTAAACAGGAAGTTGTCAAGTGATGAATCTGAAAACGCATCACACGGTATGCCTGACATATATAAATGTTGATACCAAATTACAGAAAGGGTGGATGTGTAGTTCCTGAGAAAAATGTGACGAAAGTTTCATGGGACGGACTGACTGACGGACTGATGGACGGACGGACTGACGGACGGACTGACAGACAGAGGTAAAACAGTATACCCCCCCTTTTTTAAAGCGGGGGTATAAAAAAGTTTTTTATATGTTTTATAAAACAATTTTTGACTGGACAATAAGCAAGTTACAAGTAATATTCATAATAAATTTTATATGATGTCTTTAAATAACAAAATTTGTAGCAAGCAACCATCTTTAATGTGTCAAATACACTATTAGTTAAATCTTACTTGGTCATATCAACCCATTCTTTCTCCATATGAGTATAATGTGGTGTGGTTCTGATGAAATCTTCTACCATCTTAAAAGAAATATTGATATCATATATCAAATCTGTCATAAACATTTGTAACTGAGGACATTTCCTCTACACTTAAATCTGACATGAAACAGTATAAATTTATTTGACATTAAGATAGAATTAGAGTGAAAAATATCCAACAGGTAAAGAATTAATTTTACAAGTAAGTTTTAACATAGAAATCTGATTCATTTTCAGGAATGTTTGTTTAAATGATTTTTTTACCTAAGATAAAAACTAATGTCCTAATATTTTTGAATTTTTACTAAATAATTTGATTTGTTCTGGGAGATAACGTCCCTTACCATCATTACTGATCCCTTTCTCATGTCCTGTAGTTGTATATTTCTCATTTCTTTAGAATGGACCTGGAACATTTCTAACATCATCTCACCACAACATATCTTAATGTCGGCTAACTCTCTCTGTATCGGTAAACTCAAATTTCTAACCTACAATAATATATTTATTTATTTATTAGATCACTTAAATGTGACAATTCTTTTTGTGTAACTCATAATTTAATTGTAATATGAAAATTATTTTAAAAAAATACATGGCTTATTAATGACTCACACTTCTTTCATCAAATTTTAAAAATTATGCCTGAATTAAATAAATTTATATCAACAGATTTTCATTTGATCAAAGCGTAATTTTTGGAAAAGTTTTACAAGAAAATATATCATTTTTAAATCTCAATTAAATTCTCAATGACTAACAAAAGTTTATAACCCTGTAGAAAACATACCTCTTGCAAGGAGAGAAGTGTCAGAACATCTTGATAAGCCTCCTCAGCAATGCAGACTGCCTCCTTCAGCACCATAACTCCCTGGAAATAAATCAAACTTAAATCAAGATAAAAATAAGATAGGTCAAGGTTCTATGTTTGATGGAAACTTATAAAATTCTCTTGGCAGCTCTTTTACAGAAAGTCAGAATTCCTGAACAAACATTTTTATGTATTGAAAAGTGTTTAATTATAATGCAATTGTCTGAAAAAATTATGCAATAAAACAAAATGTATCCCAGTAAAAAATATCTATATATGTTTTGGTTTTCTCACCTGTAGATAATAAGTATGACATATTTCTTTCTCTATAGCTTTTCTAGCAAGTTTCTGTAGAACTCCAGCATGCTTCTTCATTATAGGTAACACTTCTCTCCTGAACTTCATCATGATCAGTTTCTCAGAGGCAGACTCAAATTTCTGTAATAAAAAAATATTGCAGATAAAGTTAAGGCTCTGTGTTGAAGGCCATAATTTGACCTATAATGGTTTACTTTTACAAATTATAACTTGGATGGAAAGTTTTCTCCTTGGCACTCAACCCACATCTTTTTATTTCTATTAAACAAGTACATCTTATTTCTTTGTCTAATGAAAAATAAATGGAGAATGTGTCTATGGGCCACTGATCACTTGTAAATATGCATGAGTCAACTTCCACACACAGATGCTGAATTCTTGTAGTTTAGAATGTTTTTGAGGTTATAAGCATTGTGTATAAGTTTCATTATATTCGGTTAAGGCAAACTAAAGTTAGAGAACAGAAAAAAGTAAAATCACAAAAAATACTGAACTCAGAGGAAAATCAATTTGGAAAGTCCATAATCACATGGCAAAATCAAATAACAAAACGAATCAAAAACGAATGGACAAGAACTGTCATATTCCTGACTTGGTACAGGCATTATAAAAGACAGATTAAGCCATTTTTTCCAATTAAAAAGAGGCATGACTCATAAACAGTAGAAATGATGCGACCCATTTTAACTTGATGAGTGTTTTGTGGTTATAAGCATTGTTAATAAGTTTTATAACATTAAGTTGAGGCAAACTTAAGTTAGAGAACTAGCAAAAACAATTCAGCAATTTTTATGTATATAATGGGGCATAACTCATGATTAGTGAAAGTGATGACACTCAATTTTGAAGTTGATCTGTTGTTGGGGTCAAGAGCATTGCCTATAAGTTTAATAATATTTGGTTGAGGCAAACTAAAGTTAGAGAATACAAACCAATTTGAGGATGTTCAGGACAAACAGACAGGACATAATGACACACAGACAGAAGAATAAGGGTAACACTTAATACCCTCTCAACTAAGGCAGAGGCATAAAAATCATGTGAAAAATTCCACAACCAAAACAAGATTATATAAGGCATAGAAAGCACTTAAGGCCAGGAGCAGACTCTGCTTTGACTTTTATAAGTTGTAAAGGTAATTAAATATGTTAATTGAAGTAGTTTTAAAAGGCAATATCTTATAATATATGAGGTCGTTCGGGTCTTATAAGAGTGAAGAATTATAATTGAGGGAAAACCTACCTCACATGCTGTTAATACAGCTTTCATAACTTTTGGATCATTTAAATCTCTTTCTTCATCCTCAAATATTATGTCAGTCTGAATCTCTGCTAGTCTACAAATGAAACAAATTCAATACTTCAAGTAAAATCTTATTATATTAATTCATTATTGAAACATTTATCATTATCAATATTCTATTCTTATGCATCTAATCTTTCCTGAAAAACTGCATTAATTCAGAAATTTTTGCAAAAATGAAAAATCACAATTTATATTTTGATAGTATTATTTGTATATATGCAGCAGTTCATGAAATAGTAATAATTCTACTTTGCATTTTTGTTCATAGGTTACCAAAGGTAATAATAAATGTGTGCATTAATTTCTGAATTTACAGTATACAATCCCAGTACACTTAAAACAGAAAATTTTGAAAGTCAAACAGATATAAAAAAAGTTATATCTACATTTGATAACATAACATCAATTTGACATACCAATCTTGACTATAGTTATCTTACATCTAGTCATATTAATTAAATTTTATTGCCTTAGAATACTAATTATTTTCTAGAAGACTTACTTTGCCTCCATCATAGCAACTATAAAAGCTGTAACACTATTTCTGTTTGGTCTCTCATCACATATTCTCATAAACTCATTCAAGCCATGAATCAAAACTCCACGAGCCTAAAAATATATTTAAAATGAAAAACTTAATTCTTTGCTATTGTCTACTGTATTTCACTCTTTTCTATCAAAAGAATCTGCAAATTAAAAGGATTGTTTTCAGTAAAATTAAAATATTATTCTTAGGAAGATTTATTTGATCATGTCATGCATTATAGAAAATTTAGTTACAGTCCCCTGTCTTCAAAAGTCATTGTCCTATTAAGCCTATACATGTATTGTTCATCTGTGATCTTTTCACAATATTGACTCAAATTTTATATGTAATATAAAGGGATGATAGGAGTATCTGACAAAAATAAATAAAAACAGTAACTCTAAGCCAAGTAACAAATTAATTAAACAAATCAATATGTATTTGTATGGGAAATTATCAAAATTATTGTTCTTTCAATGTTCCATTGAACAGAGTTTTGCATTTGTTCTGATTTGCATTTCATTTGAGCTGATTTTTTCTATCATTTGTGCCATTTTTTCCCATTTGCACCAATTTTTTTACAAGTAAATTACAGGTGAAAAGATATAAGAAGATGTGGTATGAGTGCTAATGAGATAACTCTCTATCCCAGTCATGTTATTTTTCATTTATCATATCAACCTCTTCTGTTAGTCAGTTGTACAAATGCTATGAATTGTCAATCCTAACATGTATATAACTGTTGTCCTGTGCTCACCCCGGGGGAGGTGGAAGTAGGGTTTTGAGCAGGATAAATCAATATAAAATATATAGATTTACATTCTTTAAAATCAAGAAGTAAAAACCTAACAGTAAAATTTCTTTAAAAATTACCAATTTGGGGGCAGCAACCCAACAACCAGTTGTCCAATTCATCTGAAAGTTTTAGGGCAGATAGATCTTGACCTGATAAACAATTTTACCCTGTCATATTTGCTCTAAATGTTTTGGTTTCAGAGTTATAAGCCAAACTCAACATTTTACCCGTATGTTCTATTTTTAGCCATGGCGGCCATCTTGGTTGGGTGGCCGGGTCATCGGACACATTTTTCAATCTAGATACCCTAGTGATGATTGTGGCCAAATTTGGCCCAGCAGAGGACAAGATTTTTGTAAAAGTTAACGACAACGGATGACGGACGACGGATACCAAGTGATGGAAAAAGCTCACTTGGCACTTTGGGCCAGGTGAGCTAAAAATGAAATCGTCGCAGATGAAAGAATGAAAATTTTCAAAATCAGCGCAAATGTCATACACCCCCTTTGAATTTTGCAGTAGTCATATCAATCGTATATTTTTTTTCAGAACTTTTTAAAAGTTTAAATTGCATTATAAGATTAATCCACCAATATATGGTTCAAACAGATTTCATAAGGACAAAGATTTATCACAGTAATGGTGGTTTTCTATTTATAAGGTAATCTTACGATTCTTTTGCAATTTCTGCTTTCATAATCATGAAGAGTAGCATCAACCATCAGCATAGTTGTCTCATACCAAAACATTTCATCTCCATGGTGGATTGCCTGTAGAAATAAAAGCAATGTTCAATATATGGACTTTTCACCACTGCACATAATAAAGAAACACCAGAAAGATTTCCATCTTGTACTTTGGTATATTTAATCTATTATATTCCTGATAACATAACTTATGTTTAGATTTGATAGCTAAAAATATGCAATCTTTTGCTCATCATGAACCATACATTGTCTCGTTGACCTACTCCCCATTTCCATTCTTAATTTTACCTTACAAAAACAATATACAGTAAGGTATTGAAACTACGTTGTTCAGGGCTGTTACGGATGTGGTACCCAGGGAAGGAATTTGTTCAGGGCTGTTTAGGATATGGTACCCAGGGAAGGAATTTGTTCAGGGCTGTTTGGGATATGGTACCCAGGGAAGGAATTTGTTCAGGGCTGTTTGGGATATGGTACCCAGGGAAGGAATTTGTTCAGGGCTGTTTGGGATATGGTACCCAGGGAAGGAATTTGTTCAGGGCTGTTTGGGATATGGTACCCAGGGAAGGAATTTGTTCAGTGCTGTTTGGGATATGGTACCCAGGGAAGGAATTTGTTCAGGGCTGTTTGGGATATGGTACCCAGGGAAGGAATTTGTTCAGGGCTGTTTGGGATATGGTACCCAGGGAAGGAATGTGAAAATAGGGTATCCATCTATGATCATGTATATACTGTTTGTTTTCAGTTCCAATATTTTATTTGCTGAAATATAACAAATATTCAGAATAAATGAAAGAAACCTGCTATAAAATTTTATTTACAAACCTGAGCTTGCTGACAGAAATTAAATGCCTGTCCATGCTGAGATTCTGCCAATGAGAGTTTTCCAAGGAAATATAAGATTCTAGCCTGTAGCACTTTATCTTCAAAGGCCTGTCAAAAGTTTAAAAACAAATTAGAATAGCATTATAAATAAATAAATTGTATTTTACAAGTTTCTCAGATCATTGGGTAATGAAAGAACCGTTCACCATTATTCTCTTGGTTTTTTTTTTTTTACTTCAAGTAACTTGTCAACTGAAAATACTTAAAATCCCATTTTTTACTGTACACAAGTCTACTGATGTAAATTAAAATTCCTCTTTGACAATCTTTGTTCCAAGTACTTAAAGGCAAAAAATAACAATGTTGAAGAACGATAATCATCAGGAAATTGAAAAAAATGTTTTTAAGGTGGTACCTAACACTACAGGGAGATAACTCTGTAAAGTCAGCTAAATGTTTTAATTATGTTGTGTTGTAAAGTGAATATTAAGCTTCTCAATGATCAAAATTGGTGTGTGTCAAACTACTATATAACCAGTGTAATTTTTCTGACAAAATGGTTGGTTCAAAATTTTTGAAATTTTTATATTTTTGTTAAAGGGTTAAAGATAATACTTTGACAAAATTTTATGAAAATTAAACAAGCCAAATTAATTTTAGTGAAAGTGTTGGGTACCACCTTAAAAATATAAAGGACTACAAAGAATTTCATTTTACAGAAAAAAGAATCACTAACTTTTGGACAGAATTGACTAAATAAGTTTTTGAAAAGAAATAATTAAAAAGCTTTAAACACTAAAAAACATTAAAATGCATAATTAAAAATCACAAACTAATACAAAACCTACCAAAGCAGCATTGAAGGCTTCATTTAGATACTCTCTCGCTGCTTGGTAATTACACTGAAAAACAAATAACATTTCCATTATTATGGAAGCCTACATTAAATGCAACAACAAAAAATAACAACATAAAATAAGAATTAAATAGTTATTGTCTAGGATTACATTATATGTTTTCATTCCTGGTAATAGTCCATATTCCTCAGTGTGGACAATTACATAATATATTGATCATAGTCCATAAAAATAAATGTAATTTTTCATTATTTATTCTGAAAAATAATACTTTTAAAACAACTTGATAAAAATTTGATTTAAAAGATTTAAAATGTGCAATTTTGTCTCACCAGCTATGAAAGAAGTAGGAGCCAAACTTAGTCATACTGTTTTCTGCACAAAGTTGCTTCAACAATAATCTAAGTTAGAAATTTGGTCATGCAGGCCAGACACATCTCTGTGTTAACAGTTAATACATGGTCATTTTTTTTTTACCAAATCATAACAGTTTATTAGACATTAACTCATTAAAAGATTTCCCTCTTCGTTCAAAGGACAAGGTATGATAAGGCTTGTTTTTGGCCCCCCTATTTTCTCATTTTCTAAAATTTGATTTGGAAAGCTACTTATCACGTTAAAATATTCCCATAGGTTTGAAGTTTGTTTGGATGAACTTCAAAACCATTAATTTAAAAAAAATGGGTGAGGTTAGGGGGGTAAAAATTTAAAAGGCATTAAAATGTCAAAAGAAGGAAAAATAACGATTTTTGGCCATTGTTTCTTAGAATTTAATAGCATGCGCCTACGTGACCCGGAAAAAATTATGACTATTTAGACAGCATAAACAGTTCTCATGACATTGGACTTAAAAAAATCCTGGGTCACGTTGGCGCAGGCTCTAAAAAATTATAAAAATTGTTGTAAAATCACCTTTAAAATGAATAATAATCACAAATTTGAAAAGTAACAGAACATTAACCCCTCTCCTCACCCAGTTGCAAAAATGAGTGGTTTTTAGGTTCATTTAAACAAACTTCAAACATTAGGAAATATTTTAACATAATAAGTAGCTTTCCACACTAAATTTGAAAAATGAGAAAATAGGGGGGCCAAAAACAGGCCTTATCATACCTTGTCCTTTCTTATAACAAATTGAAATATTCTTAAAAAAAAACCAATTATTCTTGTAAATAAACTGTTATCCCAGAGATATGTCTCACCTTTTTTTGTAATTTTAATTATACAAATGTTGAAATCAAAATAGCAATACTTTAACATCTTACACAAGTTATGCAAATATTCAAAGTCAAAATACCATGACTGAGTTCCATGGCTAAACAATCTCCATGTAAATGAGATGTGCCAATGCTAATGCAACTGCATACCAAATACCATTGACTTCTTGAAGTCGTTCCCAAACCTAAATACAAACATTAACTTGTAAACTATGTAAAAGTTTCAAAGTCAATGAACCATGAAGAGGGGTGGGGCTATATAATCTCCATGGAAACAATACTTGCAAATGCCAATAAATTTGTATACCAAATATCATTGACTAAACATTGGTGTTCATCTTAAACTGATCTAATCACAAACTAATACATGTAAACTAAGATCAGTTTCAAAGTCATTCGACTGTGACTGAGGGGCGAGGCCAAATATTCTCCATGGAAATGAGATGTACCAATGCTTATGCAACTGAATACCAATTAACATTGGCCTACAACTAATGGTTCCCCTTGAACTGACCTAATCACAAACTAATACATGATAACTCAGGAAAAAATTCCAAGTCAATAGACCATGACTAAGGGAGCGGAGCCAAATTATCTCAATGGAAATGAGATATGCCGATGCTTATACAACTGCATACCAAATACCATTGACCTACCACTTGTGGTTCTCTATAAGCTAACCTAATCAGAAATTAATACATGTAAAATAAGAAAAAGTTTTCGAGGTCAATAGATCATGACTGAAGGGGGCAGAGCTAAATTATCTCCATTGAAATGAGATGTGCCAATGCTTATACAACTGCATACCAAATACCATTGACCTACCACTTGTGGTTCTCTATAAGCTAACCTAATCAGAAATTAATACATGTAAAATAAGAAAAAGTTTTCGAGGTCAATAGATCATGACTGAAGGGGGCAGAGCTAAATTATCTCCATTGAAATGAGATGTGCCAATGCTTATACAACTGCATACCAAATACCATTGACCTACCACTTGTGGTTCTCTATAAGCTAACCTAATCAGAAACTAATACATGTAAAATAAGAAAAAGTTTTTGAAGTCAATAGATCATGACTGAGGGGTTAGGGCCAAATATTCTCCATGGAAATGAGATGTGTCAATGCTTATATAACTGCATACCAAATATGATTGACCTATCACTTGTGGTTCACCATATACCTAATCACAAACTAATACAATGTTGACGCTGTCGCCGACAACAGCCTACCTATGTCTCGATTTTGGACGGTCAAGGCCAGACAAAAATCTCATTCAAATTGTTTAATGAAAGATTTTTTTATCGATTACTAGTATTTTATAATTACCTGTCTAATAAGTAGTTCTGCCGTGTCTGTCCATACCTCTCTGTAAGTAATGATACTCAATACCTTGCCAAGATGGGATTCAATCACTTGGTCTTCAACCTGAAATACATAATATTTAATACATACATAATATTTCATATAAAATTCATCTGAGGTATAAACAGAATGATAGTGGTAAATCTTTGTCAGGATTTACTTATGGTCTTCCAGATATATCAACTAGGAAACATGGTTTGGAACACTTCACAAGTTATATAAACTTTAACTAACAGAATCTCAGTCCTTCTGGGAGCCCTTTTTTTACTATTTAATCCACAAATCTAACAGGCAATGTTTAAAACTGAACGTATATAAAAATAAGGAGATGTTGTATGATTGCCAATTAGACAACTATGCACTGAACTTCAGATGAAGTGGATGTAAGTTATTATAGGCAACTCTACAGCCATAAACAATGAGAAAAACCCATACAATATAGTTAGCTATCAAACGTCCCAACATGAAAGCTTTTAAACAATTCCAATGACCATGGGACAGGAACATAAGGATGTGGCAGTGTTGCACATGTTTGTGAGCACTCAACCCTTACCCTAACATGAAAGTTTGCAACATGATATTGTCTATTTGCAGGTAGTAAGTGTTCTTAGAAAATAAACTGTGGGTCAACCAGGTGTAAAACTGGTAATATTTTGTTTTACCTTACTAACGGCAGCACTTGATGGGGCAGTTCTAGGCTGAGGTGTCTTCTTCTGATTGTGTGCCTCTTCTTTCAATCTAGCTAAAGATTCTTTCACTCTCATTTCCTCCCTTGCTACCTGTATCTGTTTCTCTTTCCATAAAGCTATTTCATCTCTTGATCTATAAATAAACAGTGATATCTCTTGATCTATAAATAAACAGTGATATCTCTTGATCTATAAATAAACAGTGATATCTATAGATCTATAAATAAACAGTAATATCTATAGATCTATAAAGAAACAGTGATATCTCTTGATCTATAAATAAACAGTGATATCTATAGATCTATAAATAAACAGTGATATCTATAGATCTATAAATAAACAGTGATATCTCTTGATCTATAAATAAACAGTGATATCTATAGATCTATAAATAAACAGTGATGTCTCTTTATCTATAAATAAACAGTGATATCTCTTGATTTATAAATAAACAGTGATATCTCTTGATCTATAAATAAACAGTGATATCTCTTGATCTATAAAGAAACAGTGATATCTCTTGATCTATAAAGAAACAGTGATATCTCTTGATCTATAAATAAACAGTGATATCTATAAATCTATAAATAAACAGTGATATCTATAGATCTATAAATAAACAGTGATATCTCTTGATCTATAAATAAACAGTGATATCTATAGATCTATAAATAAACAGTGATATCTCTTTATCTATAAATAAACAGTGA
This sequence comes from Mytilus edulis, assembly GCF_963676685.1. Taxonomy (NCBI): domain Eukaryota; kingdom Metazoa; phylum Mollusca; class Bivalvia; order Mytilida; family Mytilidae; genus Mytilus; species Mytilus edulis. The sequence goes on along the minus strand of NC_092347.1, from coordinate 22,023,704 downwards.
TATCTCTTGATTTATAAATAAATAGTGATATCTCTTGATCTATAAATAAACAGTGATATCTCTTGATCTATAAATAAACAGTGATATCTCTTGATCTATAAAGAAACAGTGATATCTCTTGATCTATAAATAAACAGTGATATCTATAGATCTATAAATAAACAGTGATATCTATAGATCTATAAATAAACAGTGATATCTCTTGATCTATAAATAAACAGTGATATCTATAGATCTATAAATAAACAGTGATATCTCTTTATCTATAAATAAACAGTGATAGCTCTTGATTTATAAATAAATAGTGATATCTCTTGATCTATAAATAAACAGTGATATCTATAGATTCTTATCATACTAATAGCTACTGAAATTGTTATACTAAACTCCTATAACAGCTGTTCCTTTAAGTTCTGCATATTTTATAACATTTTTCCAACTTGTGTAAGGGTATCATACAGGTTATAATAATCTTTCATGGAAATCATTTTAAAAAGATTGTTTTTACACTTAATACTTTAGAATGATCAACTTTATCATAAGTCTGAAATCAACCATTATAACTTAATTTGAAATTGTAACTTAATATTTGTTCATACTAATTGTCCAAATAACTTACAGAGCTTGGTCATCTTCATTCAGTAATACAGGTCCTGCTAACTTTTCATGGAAACTATAACCATTCTTAAGATTCAACTCTAAACAGATCTCACTGGCCCTGGAAACAGTAAAAGTCTAATTAATTTAATGAAAAATACTTCACTCTGATTATTACTATAAAATAATAATTTGCGAAGAAACAAGAGAATTGTGGAATTGAAACTTTTGAACCTTAAATAATCAAGAACCTCCAACATGTCAATGAGAACTTTTTTAGTTATGGTAAATTTGAGATGTCATGTAAACATGAAAATTTAGACAGACTGCAATATACTTATCATTTTTAAATATATTGTGAATAAGCATATAAAATTCTTTATTTATTAAATTTCAAAAAAATATTCCACAAATTCAATATCACATGTATAGCTTCATAACTGAAAAGGAATTATTCAAACTACATTTGGAACTCTTGATTATTGTATCAATTTTTTTGTAAATGAGTTTTGAATTGCAGGTGATAGTATCCATACCTTGAGTGGACCAACACATAGAGTGGATTATTCTTTAAGAGGTTTCTGGATAGGATATCACATGTGACTAAGATTGGGAAAGTCAGATGGTTGTATCCTATACCTCTTAGTCTCACTAACAACTGGTCAAGGTAGTACATTGTCAACATCTGTGAAGATAAAAGATAAAACAAATAGTCTAAATAATGAACAGGGTCAAAACTTGTAACAATTCACTAATATTAGAGGTCATTGGATTTTCTTCGAAAGATTCAATCAATAAATATCAGTAATATTCATGATATTGAAACATAAATTTTATTATACTTCACGTTAAAATGCCATATTTTGATTGGTTAATACTAGGGTGTTAATTTACTAAATCACATGGCTGAGCGGGTGACAATTTTTTTGAATGTCACCCTCTAGTCTAGACCAATCAAAAATCAATAATTTAAAGGACAATGAATTGAATTTACATCAAGTTATTAAAAACAATGCTTAAGTTCTACATTTTGGCTCAGATTCTATTATTTGACTGTCAAAATAAAAAAATAAAACATCTTGCTTCACTTTTGTTGTTTTTTCTAATACCTGTAACGTAGTTATGTATGTGACATCATAGAAAATACTCTTAAATAAAATTCATCTGTAAAAGGCAATAATTATAGGACATTCAGTATAATAAATTGAATAACACATAGCTGAGAGGGTGATAGAGCAATTGGTACTCCTTGAAAAAGCATTGCCAAACTTGGCTTTGCCACGGTTGACAATGTTTTCTCGGGGTAACAATCTCCTCTATCACCCTCTCAGCTATGTGTTATTTATATAATGTTACATTTCATGAAACTGATAACAGCCATCACATGTTCTAAGTCTTCCATAGAGATATTGATAAATTGAATATTAAACAATCTTTCACAAAGTTGCCTATATAAAAATCAGGAGATGTGGCACATGTAACTGAATGATGTAGAAGTTAACATTTATGGGTACCTGTACAGCCTTCAACAATTTCTGACATTATACTTACAGGTTTGACAATAGTAGTATTATTAATTCCTGAGGTCTTCATCAAATCATGATTAAATGCTTCCATTACCTACAAAAATAACACATTAAATAACTAATCATTTGTTCTTGAAAGAATTTTTCAAAACAATATTGTAGAATTGAGAATGGAAATGGGGAATGTGCCAAAGAGACAACAACCCGACCATAGAGCAGACAACAGCAGAAGGTCACCAACAGGTCTTCAATGCAACGAGAAATTCTCGCACCCGGAGGCATCCTTCAGCTGGCCCCTAAACAGATATATACTGTTTCAGTGATAATGAACACCATACTAAACTCCAAATTGTACACAAGAAACTAAAAGTTAAAATAATACAAGACTAACAAAGGTCAGAGGCTCCTGACTTGGGACAGGTGCAAAAATGCGGCGGGGTTAAACATGTTTGTGAGATCTCAACCCTCCCCCTATACCTCTAGCCAATGCAGAAAAGTAAATGTGTGTAACTTTATATATGATTTACTACAGTTCCCTTGTTTTAATTGGTTTCAACTAACATGTCATCTTTTGCTTGGATCATATCTTTAAATATGTTTTATGGTAGTATTAATGCTTGTTTTCTTTAGTTTCAGTGAAAACTGGAAAAATGGTAAAACAACTTGTTTAGTTTTGTTCATAATTTATTTTTTATACTCCTGTTAGAGTCGCATGTAAATAAATGTCATCAACATGTATAAGGAATTTAAACTTGTGTAAAGGCTAGATATCATCTTGAACTTGCATTCAAGTATTAGAGTCTCTTTAAATTGGAAACTTTATATAAAAATCAGCAATAAACACACTATTCTTTGCAATATAACATGTAATACTATTATTTGGAGACTTCTGTCTGTAAGTTCATGGTTTACAGTCAGAGCCATTGGTAACAACATAAAACAATTGCAGTGCCAGGAAATTTTGGTTTGAACAGTTCACCTTTATTGCCTTATAATGGAGATAACAGCTTTATATTTGTTTCTTACCTCTTCTGGTATATCATATATAGACCATTCCTCTACTGTTGATGGTAAAATATCTAGAGGTCCCTTCCTCTTAGGTTTCTCCTTTGGTGGAGCTGCCTCTTTCTCTTTACCTCCTTTCTTGCCTTTAGCTGACATAGCTTTGGGATCCTGGGCAGGAGGATTTTTGGCTATTTCTTTGATCACTGGGCCTGTCTGACTAACTGTAACCTACAGATAATAAAAAGTGATAAAAAAATATTATTGCAAATCCTCTCAGCTCACCAATTAAACACAGAGAATACAGAACTAGTGTCCTGATTGGTCTTGTTCTATCTTCTGGTCATTCATACCTGCTCTAATGTAAGGATGTAGTTCAGTGATTGTCTTTGGTTCATGTCTGCCAAATTTCAAATTTAGTAAATGTTTTTTTTTATATAAATAAGGCCATTAGTTCACATTTTTTATGTCATGAAGTTTTACAGTTGACGATATGGTATTGGTTTTTCTCATTGCTGAAGGCTGTATGGTGGCTATAATTGCTAACATCAACCTTATTTGAAATCTGAGGGATGTCTTAGTCTTGTCAACTTGGCCAGTAAGGTATATACTTGTTAATCTTACCTGTAACAATCTAAGTATGTATGTCTGAGCCATTAGTAGATAATCTTTATAACATGGAGAGTCATGGCCAGCTAACTCGGCTAGTAAGATGTGTGTCCTTATCAAACTATCTATTTGTCTGACATCCTCAAGGTCATTGACAGTCAAAGCTGTGTTAGCTGGTAAAACACCTGAAACATTTAAAACAGATGCATATTTATGTAAAATCAAAGAGCAGATTGCTCTGAGGGATACGATTGCCATTGTTTCATTGACAGATGTATGCATGTAGCTGGATAATATTATTTTCAAAACTAATTCAAATGACAAACAGACATGTAAAATAGTTACAAAATAGCAAAACCCGGAAAAAAGTGTATGAACAATGTAATTAGGTCTATTGTGTTTTATTTTTGTACTATCAATACCAAGTTTACTTTCCACAGCAGTCACTGACTGACTCAGAGTGAGAGATGTCAGAGAAGGTATTTTATTTCACTCATTGGTTATCATATTTTATTACGTGTCTGTTAGCGATGCGCCGACGTATAGTCATCAATGTGCTGATGAATCGTCGTATGAATATGATGTAGATGTAGATTTCAATTCGTATCTTATCACCTTTTTTCCTATGTTAATTCTAGGAGGAACCCCATTCCTAACTCTTTAAATATTTAATTTCCTTTGGGTCAGTCATCATGGCTCCTTTCCGTACACATTTATCGGTTTAAATTGCATTTGGTTTCAATATAATACGACGTTTATTGACAGAACGAGCTAATACTCGACGTCTTGTTTATATTCAGAATTCACGGAAGTTACTGCCGGAAGGGAGACAACTCGAAACGATAATATGGAAGACTCCATTTCGCCTGCAGGGGTGTTCTACGATGTGGAATATATTTATTTTAATCTAAATGATGCATATGATTTTAAATTGTGCAACAACAATAACCCTCAATAGCAGACATACATAGAAAAGATCCCACGAGTTATAAATTAATTAATTGAGTAGGGAATCCAGAGCATTCAATCTAAAACCCCTTAAAGTCAAGAAAATGCGCATAATTTCCAAATCAAACCCTGGGGAAGATATATTAAATGCTTTTTAAACGACCTAGATGGTTCTCAATTTCTTTATGGAAGTACAATCTCAAATATCAGTTTCAAAACGGTAACATATAAGAAACACTCCACTTCAGTTTTTATATAACAGAAATAGATTTATCGGTATTCAGAGAACTCTCGCATTTAATCAAAACTGGGAATTCCCTCTGACGTGTTTCTAAATTTATAACTACACTAAATATAAATACTGCTTAATTCTGATTTTCCGTGTTGTTAAAAACACGCATCGAAGTCAAGGGAATTATCAAACATGAAGATTATGAAAAGAACATTAAAGGAAAGTTGATTAAGTTCAATCCCTTTGTTTGTTTTTACCTTTTTAAGCAAGACAATCATAAGAATCTGAGATATTCCTTAATGTTTAGAATAAAACGATTGACGTGAGGGAAATTGCTCTGAGCCACCGGTATAAGTCTACAGATTGCTTGAAAGCAATCGTATCCCAAAAAATCAATCAAAGGTGAAGGCAAATACACAGGCAGTTTTGAAGTTAAATTAAAGACGTTAGTACTCTATACCGTATTTAGCTGTGTATATTACTCAGTTGTGAAAAAAAGGTAAAAAGTGTGTACTGTACACACTAAAAGACGGTAATCAACATTGGATATTCATATTTTATTTCCAGTCTCATTTTGATCCTTACCAATGATAGCCTGTTTGGTGACTGGGATAATACCCTCATGATTAAGTTCACTATCACTATCACTAGTGATACTCCTTGTATCTGAGCCAGTTCCATCTCCTACTTTCTTAACCTCCTCCTGGGTAGGAACTGGGGTGGCAGCACCACGACTCTTGGCAGAACTCCTTCCTTTTGGTTTTCCTTTATCACCTTTCTTACCTGAAAAATGCAAGTACAATTCTCTTTAATTGTCAGTAATTTGAAAGTCTTTTTTTTTTATTTTACATCTTACAAAATATATGCAAAATATACACAAGACTTTGAGTCATAATACTTAACAACCATTCCATGTCTCTTTACGATTTATTAGTTAAATCAGTAACATTTGCTATAGGCTAGCATTACGCTGAATATTGTAAATAATTGATCTCTTATAATAAGTGTAAAATATATCTTAAATTTTGTATATCAACACTGATTGTGCACATATATTGAAAAGGCTAAGAATAATCTCATCTCTACCAGCTCCAGCAAAAGCAATGGGATGCTATTTATAGATTGAAAATGTTCTAATTAAATCTATATCATTTTTTTTTTTATATAATCCATAGAATCACATGATAATTATATTTAAAAAAAAAGCAAAATGACAACACAATTTTGGTTGCTTTTTAACAACCAATTGCCCTTTATACTCTATGAATTCATGAAACTTTATGCTGCAATGATCAAAAAGCTGGCATGCAGTTATTGGAAAATATCACAATATCACAAGAAAGTCAAAAATGAATCCTGATAAATATGCTGCATTTTTAAAGTTAAAACATCAACACAGTCTTGCAACACTTTATAATGAATGGTAAACAACTCTGACATACTGTAGCCATGATCCTTTCAAACTCATCAGCCATTTTGACATTCGTTTTTAGCATGATTAAAGTATTCAGTTACAAAAGACGGAAAACTTCATCTAATATTATGAATTAATGTCTTACTTTGTCTTTAATCCAATATTAATTTATCAAAATATCAAACTAAGATCTGATTGAGTAACATTAAAAAAAAAATTGAATGAGCACATTGTAACACATTATGCATCTTCACTTGAACATAAGGCATTTTTTTTTAAATAGCCCTGGATTTTGAACAAAGATGATTTTTGCTTGACAAAAACAACTCTACACTCAAGCGACATATAAACAATCATTACCAAATACTACACTCTTTTCTGAAAGATAATATAGAAAACTCTCTTTAGCAAAAATATTACAATTTACATACAAGATTGTCTCAGTTAAAACATATTTTGTTTATGTTGGAATATATTTCTTGAAAATAACTATGAATACACCAATATGCATAAAATTATACTGTATGTATAAAACACAATATTTCATTATTCAACATATGTCATAATATACAAACACCCAAAAATAGTTCTAGGTAGGGATTTGTGTTTGTGTTTATAAAATACTTTTGGAAGTGCAATACTATATATAATATTTACTGTAGATACGACAAGTGCATGTTTTGATTTAAAATACTCATGGTGCACAAATCCATTAGTTACTGAGGGTTAGGATTGACAGATACAAAGTGAGGTCAATCAATGGACAAAACAATAAATATACCCAACTCCCCGCTTCTCTAAGCTTAGGCATCAAATATTAAATAAATATTCGAAAATAAAGCATAAAACTTTGACCTTTGACTTTTGTAGAAGCCTGATCAAACTTTTAAGTGAAAAGGTTTACATTTTGAGGATATTGTGAGAAGTAGGGTTCAAGTCCATATAATGAATATAAATACTGTATACAACACAATATTCACCTTTCATTTTACCCATTCCTAAAGATATGAAGAAAAAAACAACAGTTCATAAATAAGTTCTTTAGATATGCTTTTGCTAAAAGTTATTTTATACCCAAAGTTACTATTTAGGTATATAAATACATGTACAAGTATATAAATTGTCACTGCTTGCACCTTGATGCAAGATTTCACTTAATCAAATTTTATGCAAAACCTCATGAACGAGAACTTTAATAAAATTATCAAATCAAGTAGAAACTTTAAATTGTAGCTGAACTGCAAACTGCAAGAATTTCTTCCGCAAAATAGCAACTTTTTATTGAAACTCTTAGAAGTTCAAATCAAATCAGCTTGTAAAATCTTGCTTTAAATAGCTAAGAAAAATCACAGAAGGAAGTACAAAACACACACTGATAAGCATTCTTGTTAAAAACTTTAAAAACAAATTAAAGATTTTATAAACCTTTCATTTGATTTATTTATTTTTTATAATTGATCAAACTTTGCATGGCATGATAAAAGAAAAGCAAGCAGAAATGTATTTCTTATACATGTACTACAAATAAAAAATATAAATACTGTGGATTCATTTATTTTTGTGGGTATTAAATCTAATGCTTTCTTCAAAAATAGGTCAAACTGATCTACTCTTACTGAATGTTGACCTCTTGACTAATATATCAATAATACTGTAAATTTGAACCAAAATAAGTTCAGCATGGAAAGTAGCTATCTTTTTATGGTAAGGGTAGTAATCTATACAACTATAGCTACCTATAAGAGTAGAGACTACTGTATATAATTTTTTATATTTTGGTTAAAAATGTTCGGACAGGCTAAAAGATGTGTCTAGTATAACATGTAAACATGCACTACAAATTCACTGGAAATTACTTTTGTTTCAATAAATATGTGAAAATATAATAATTTCACTGATCTGCTAAATAAATCACCAACTAAAAATAAAAAAGTAACTTATACCCTCAGATATGTAGTGCCAAATTGTATGAGAAAAAATTTTGGATGGATTGCAAATGTAATCATAGGAATTACTTGTGCATGATGCTATCAACAGAAGAAATGCTACATCTCTGTCTTGCCATCCATTTCATCACAGATAAGATCAAAATTGGAAAAAATGGAAAAAGAAGTGATGTGGTGTTTCCAGCTAATAAAGTGCTTTAAGATAAAGAAGTATAGAGATCTAGTGGCAACTACAGTATGTATGTGTGTGCTTGTGTGTATACCTTTTCTCCTGTCTGCACCAGCTGATTTTCCTGTGAGGTAAATATTACATATATAAATGTGTACGACACATAAAGTCATAGTATTAAACATAACAAATGTTAATAAATGTAATAAAAAACTTCTGAAACTGGAAAAAAGTCAGGGTTGCATCTATTTATCAATATTTTAATGAAATATAAGGGAGATTAAAAGCCATATTTTTAATGCTACCCTGTATTTACTAGAAAAACTGCAGTGAATTTTTCACAATCTTGTGTTAAAATTCATATATGTCCTCTTGAAATAGAAAATGGAGTTAGTCTTAAAATCGGTTATTATCTTGCAGTGCACTTCTTAAATGCAACCATGAAAATTGAACATTTTCAGATACTATAATGGAAACCTACTAGCACTATGAAATCATGCTATCTTTTTAATCTTTTAAAAAAACATGCACAAAAAGTGGTTATGGAATATTAGCATGCAAATATTTCGTTCTGATAGATGGAAACATGCACACACATGACAAAAGGTTGCATTTTTGGCAACATTTATATCTTCCAATCAATTAACAAAATAAAATTGAATTCCTAATATTCAACTCAAAAATTAATATACTATGGTTTACACTCAGTTTCAAGATTCAAATACAGATTGCCAAAAAACATGAAGGCTATAGACAGTTAATCCATTATTTTAATCTCAGAAAATGTGTCTCCCATAAATTTTGGTTTCAAGTAACAACAAGAACTATAATTAAAATTTATGCTTGCCATCTATAACAAAACCCAACAAAAAATACATATAACATTATACTCTAGCAAGAAATATCTATGTAGAGTTTTCTACCTTGTTCTTTCTTTAGATCTGTTTCTGTTTTCATATTAAGAATAATATCAACAGCCCATTCTATTTGATCAATGGCATCCTGTAGTGGGAACTCATTGCTGTACAACCACTGTCCAAACTCTATCAATAAGTCAACCTTCAACCATTCGTTACTGGGGCTCTGTGAAAACAAATCAAATATAGAGTACTAAAGGTTGCCTTAAACTTGCAGAAAGGTGATAGTTTTGTTTGCTTCCTGTTGAAGGCCTCACTGTGACATTGAAATGAAGAATTTTTTTTATTTGCATGTAATGATTTTGTTTCATGGTTAAATCAGCAATATTCTTTGTTTTTCTTTTATACAAGGTGTCATCAGATGGAGAACTAAGTATTGTGTAAAGTATGCAAAAGAAGGTAAAACTTCTGCTGTCATTACTCTCATATGGAAATGCCAGATTCTCACTCTCAAACAAATTAAAAAAAATCATAAAACATCATTTTGCCAGAAAAAAAATTTAGGAGGAGTGGGAGATGGTAAAAATTACTTAGTAAAATTTGATTTAAAAATTGATTAAATGCACAAAATAACCTTACTACTTCAGCTTTAACTTACATTGAGAGCTTCAATGGCAGCTTGGTAAGATATAAGTTGTTCCAATGTTTCTTTAGAACTCAATGCCACTCTTCTCCACATGTGTGCCACATAATCTTCACTTTCATCCTATAAAAACAACAAGCATATAGGTTTTGTTCTGTGGAATATTATAAGTATAAATCAACATACATCTGATTATATATATTATTATATAAAGCTGTGCAGTAAAAAAAAAAATATTTACTATTATCAATCTAACATTCTAATCAAAGTTGATTTATTGATCAGAGAAGTTTGTCAGATATCAAAGTTATTTTTTCTAGAAAAGTATGATTATTATGAAGCTGATGAAAACTCCTCACTGTCTTTCAGAATTGGCATTTATAGCAGCTTTAACCAATTTTTTATTCTTTATTGTTTATCAACTTAAAAAAAAAAGATTCAAAAAGTAAAGTTACTGAAATCAGTTTAAAAGCAATCTATATTGCTATATGTCACAACATTTTGATATTTATAAGAAATATACATACTTCTTTCGTCCTATTTTCCAGTAATTCATGGTTTTTGATTTATCAATCATATAGTTAATAACTTTTATCAGTTTTTCATCATAATTATCTTTTATTGTTTTGTTTCTTTTCATTTCATTTCTTAATTTCAATGCTTTTAATTGCTAGTGCTGATTCATTTTCTGCACTTTACACACCCTACTAAGCCTTGTTCACTCTCTAAGAGGAATGGAATCACATTCAAGACAATTACAGACAACATAAGCTACATGATGTGTAATAATTCATTCTGCTAATTTGTGTCACTGCACACATTTTATATCTATACTAAAACAATTTGATGACTATACATTCTAATCAATGTCATGCAGATGTTTGGGTGATAAAACACATTACCTGGTCCTATCAGCGTGAAATAGAAAATAACAAACTTACACCTGGGTAACAGTCAAATCTGCTGATACTGGGATACATATGTACAAGGAAATTCAGACCAATATTGGTTTGTTTCTTCATTTTGAAAGCTTTGGAATCATTCACTTTTTATTTTGCAATTTGATACATATAAAAGTTTGTTTGATATCTGTATGAATTTTCTGCAATTCACAGAACCTTTCAGTGTTCAAAAATTATTGGGCTCCAGTAAAATGTTGAGGAACAGCAAGTTTGACTGTAATAAGCTTTCACATGTGTCATGTACACACGAATTCTGTTTCACTCTTGAAAAGTTATTTTTTCACAGAAATAAAATCGTTTAATGATTTTATTTAAAATATTCATATTTGAAAGTGATATATTTTTCAAATTTTTATCACAAGATATATGTAATCTATTCAGCAATGAAACAAAATTCTGTGTGAAGATTTTCTACCTTTTTATCTAAATTACAATTATCAAACCTTATTGACATGTTTCAATCCATCCTTTATAAAAATTAAACAAAATAACATGTTTTATAAATTAGGAATTTATTCCCCAGGTAGTTCATCAAATTCCTGTCATGATTTGAAAAAAAATATTTGCAGCTTGCCTTCCACTTAAAGTTAACCGTTGGTAGATTTAACTTTGGTATATTCATGCACATTTTTACATATTTTATTTTTCGAAAGTGCACTAAGGACAAATATACATTAAACATAGGGATTCAGAATTTAGAAAAACCTATATTTTTCTATGAAGATAATTATGGTATTTCAAAGTGATTTTTTTTAGTAGAATGGAAAACTTTCGAGTGGAGATCATAAACAACCTTATTTCTATTTTAGATCCAAAATGCCTGATAAATCCCTTTCACATTAAACAGCAAACTGTATAACAATTTATTAAAATAAACTATACAACAATAAATACATGCCAAATTTAAAAAAAAAAAAAATTCTAAATGAATATTTGAGAACAAAATGACTTAACTATGTAACTGTTACAGAAATAAATAAAAGGAACCCAGAAAGGCATAAATTCTATTAGATAGATGTAAAATATTCTTAAAGCATCTGCTAATGTGAGAAATAATCCCTTAAACAGACTCATATAAAATTTATGCCTGAAAACAACTTTAACTGAAAAATAATATGTTGAAAATTATGTTGTCTCACTTTTGTTCCATGAAGCTAAATTTGGATAAATAAAATATCTATGGTAATACTACTGATAGAATTAAATTATAAAAGCCATTGTTATGTCAAAGCAAAACTAGATGTAAATCTGATAATATAATGTCATCAATTTCTTCTAATGTGTCTGTTTTGATTATACAGTTCTAAATATTACCAATTAGCTTTAATAAAGCAATTAAGTACTTGCACAATCTATGCATTGAAACTGGGCGTTTTTATGGAATAAGTAAAAATAGTAGAATGTGTGTTATGTGTGATATAAATGTAGTTGGGGATGAATTTCATTTTATTCTACAATGTACAAATTATAGTGATATACGTAAGAAGTTTATCAAGAAATATTATTGGACTAGACCATCAACTTATAAATTAGTACAATTACTTTCTGTTGAAAACACTAAGGAACTCTGTAATTTAGGAAAGTACTTACTCTATGCATTTAAGTGCAGGAATAATATTTAAGACACATGTATATTATATGTAGTCTGAAACTCACAAACTGTATAATATGTAACTGATATTTCTGACGTGTATTATTTATGTGTTTGTTAATGCTATACAACTTGTAAATTGTAAATTTATGCATATTATACTGATAAACTGTATTGTTTAAAGTAATAAAGAATTGTAAGTATATATATTCAATAATAATATTTTGTCATACCAAATGCTTAAAAAATACATTGACAGAACAAGCTAGTTATGTTGAAAATACAAACAAGAAGAAATGTATCATACATAAAGTTAAAGAAAATAGTCAAACCATGCTTTGTTTTAAATCACAATCACATCTCAAACAGCAAACTTTCAGAATCCTGTATTCTTTACCTAATCAGTCTTAATTCTAAAATATATCTGTTTAGAATATTAATAAAAAATACCTTGAATTTCTGGATATCCATATTAACACTTCTTCCCAGTTTGGCTTTAGTCATTACTCTGTGTTTGAATATCAACCTAGAAAAAAAATTGTATCTATAAACAAAACAAAAACTACAGCAATAGAAACCTTAATTTTGTCCTCTATATAGTCTTGTCAAGATTCTCAGTAGTAATATACTCATCTGAACTCTTTCTCTACAGTACTTACAATCTATGTTTAGTCCTTGGCATGTCATTAATGGCCTGGTCCATAGTTCTCAATAGAAATATAATCATTTACTCTCTCTCTACAGTACTTACAATCTATGTTTAGTCCTTGGCATGTCATTAATGGCCTGGTCCATAGTTCTCAATAGAAATATAATCATTTACTCTCTCTCTACAGTACTTACAATCTATGTTTAGTCCTTGGCATGTCATTAATGGCCTGGTCCATAGTTCTCAATAGAAATATAATCATTTACTCTCTCTCTACAGTACTTACAATCTATGTTTAGTCCTTGGCATGTCATTAATGGCCTGGTCCATAGTTCTCAATAGAAATATAATCATTTACTCTCTCTCTACAGTACTTACAATCTATGTTTAGTCCTTGGCATGTCATTAATGGCCTGGTCCATAGTTCTCAATAGAAATATAATCATTTACTCTTTCTCTACAGTACTTACAATCTATGTTTAGTCCTTGGCATGTCATTAATGGCCTGGTCCATAGTTCTCAATCCCTCCTCCCATTGTTTCTGCAATGAAAATATATAGTATACGTTATTTTTAACCAGTTCATCTTTTTTTTTCAATATTGCATTAAAAGATTGATAAAATGACATGTATTTTTGCTCATATTTTGAACTTTGGTCATTATAGATAGATGCCTCATTGGCAATCATACCATATCTTCATATTTTCATATTGAACACACTACAATTAGTTACATCTGTCTATAAAAAAAAAAAAAGTCCAAAGACTTGTATCAATGTAAATTGAAGTCGTAATCATTTGCAGAAATTACTATAGATTGCTCATTGTTAAAGGCCAAACAGTTCCTTTTTATTGTTCACATTTATTTTCATCTGGTCTTTAATAAAAAGATGTCATTAATGGCCTGGTCCATCCCTCTTTATTTTTATATAGCAGCATCAACTCTTTTCTAACCAATCACTGGGTCGTTACAGACCAGAAAGACTTACCTTATTATCAAATAACCAAAAAAGAAACCATATATTAAGGGCATACGATACAGTTAAAGGGGAGGTAACGATGTTGCTAACGTAAATTGTTATTTTCACAACGTCAAACTATGACTTATCGAGAAAAGATTCAGTTTTCGACTGATTTTTTTCATTCAAACTTATTTAACTTGAAAACGAGTTCATAGACCCCTCTTTTTTATAATGCCATTAGGTTTGATTACGCGAGAAGATTATATGTGCAAATTTTCATGAAAACGTAAATAGTTCAATTTTTTTAAATTTGATAAATATACAGCAAAAAAGGATGTTCTTTTTTCTACATTCATGAACATTTGATAAATATGAGTTATTTCTGAAAAAAAAATGTATAAATTTTAAGGATAATTATAAAAAACAGAAATTACAAATAATTTAACAAAAAACAATTTGTGTTTATCTTTTAAAACAAAAAAGTTATGTCTTTCTTTGGAAAGGGAAATACGGCCACAAATCCGAATTTTGAGCAAATATACAAAATTTCGATCTAATTTTACTCAAAAAGTAGCACATGAAGGTATATTTTTTATTACATATTAGATTTAATCTGGTAAAAATAGTCTATATGGAAATTTTTATCAAAATGTAAATACAGGATCAAAACTGTATCGTATGCCCTTAAGATCGAAATCATTTTCAAGACTAACTATAAAGACTCTTTACTCATTGGTCTACTTATCTGCATTATCTACGGAGACCAAAAGGACTAACCTTGTCAGCAAATGACTGGAATAGAACCCCATACATTGATGCCCTGAGAGTTAGATCATCTTCAGGACTACCAATAGTAGATTGTGATTTCTGTGGTACAGCTACTTCTTTTGTTGTTTCCTCATTCTCTTCTCCCTCTCCCTCTTGCTTTTCCTAAAAAAAAAACCCAACATTTCCATCATTAATCAAAATTTACTGTCAATTAAGAAATTATTAGGTTTTTATTAATGTGAATAAAGACTCTGTGAATCTCGCAATAATAAGAACTCCTTTTTATAACTAAATCACATATCTGTATGTAAGAAGACAACTATCAAATTACCTCTTTCTTTTTGATTTTCTCAGCAGTGGATGTTATACATTGTAAGATCATTTTAATTGGTTCTCTCAGTAGTTCTCTCTCAATAGGCTGACTGACCAGTGGTACACATGCATTCCAATAATGTCGGGCTGCTGTCATCACCATTTCATAATTATCTGCATTCCTGGCATATCTATAAAATAAACAAACAGTTGGCAAATCTCTATGTATAAGCAATGGCATAATCTGACTGTCTAATGGTACATAAATACAATATGACATCAAATACCACTTTTGATTGGATGAAAATTCCAAAGTTCGTGTAGGTAGGAAGGAATCATTGTGAACAGTATTGCACAATCATTTATATTTTTCTAGGATAATAAAAAAACACTGTTATTCATAAAATGCATGTCTGCTGTCCTTGTACTACCTTCTGTATCAACATTTCAACTTATAAATATATTTAACCAATATCAAATCTCTTTACAAGCAAACTGACCAGTGGTCATCATTTTAAAAATATGACAGATCAAAACAAGACAAGCATTCAACTAATATTTGACCAATCTCATTACAATCTTATTCATATTTGATTCCTTGTATAATAGTTAATTTATTCACATCATTTACATTATAATTCTTTTTTATTTTTTATTTTGATCAATTACAAATGATATTTACATGTTTTAAAAGCATATAAAATTTAAATCTAATCCATCATGTTGTATATAACGGTTACAAAGGAAGCCCTGTGAAATAGAGTCCTAAAAAATTGTCTTTAAAAAAAAATGGCTGCAAGGACTGTTTCTAACCAAACAGTAAGAAAAGTAAGAATGATCTAATTATAAAGTCCTAATTAATACAATCTGAACCTTTATCAATATGGAAATCATCACATTATATCGAATTTTATTTTTATAATATACAGTGTTCTCCCCAGGATTTTTGGATAGTGCTGTGGTAAGCGCGTAATTTTCGACAATATTCTCAGTAACTTTATCGCGGCGCGCGGTTTGTTTGTAATTGATTTGTTCTGGTTTTTATTATATCATGCTGTTGATGTTTCCTCTTGTTATGATGTCCTTGTCATGCTCATGGAAGTTACAGTGTATTCCTTAATGATGCTTTGTTTGTTAATGTTATTGTCTGGATATAGAAGTCTGAAGAGTCTTTTTTTCTCCATTGTAAAAAAATCATATATTAAATCCTCATACATGTACTATCTATGTATAAAACTGAAGGAAGAGTCTTTTTCTATGATGGATCTACACCAGACTGCCTGTGCCAAGATTTCTTAGCACCATCAGGTAATGTTGCAGAACATGTAGGACCAACAATAAAGTCATTGTCAGCTTCTATTTGGTTTTGTAACAAACTGTAGCAGTGTACTGTTTACCTTACGACGTTTGACAGGAATTGACATTTTTTAGCATAAAGATTTCTCATTTTTATGACCTAAACGTTTTATAATATTTAAATGGCCTCATCCAAGCTGGACATCGAGAAAGTAAAATTTCTCAAGTCGTATCAGCTTGGGGTTTGTTTTGCTAATCATATCCTCTCAAATTGTTATCAAATGGAAGAATTTCTGACTAAATTATAAGTTCGAATAGGGGATAATTAATATTTAAAAGACTTGGTCATTTTCGGGGTTCGTATGGATAGTAAACCCGGCAAATAATTTGTAACAAACCCCTGTGTTTGATCGTTTTTAAAATCATCGTTTGTTCAAAGTTCGTAAAACAAGTTTGTGAGTGACGTCGGGAAATGCGGTCATTTCATTTCATCACATTTCATTCATATATGCCTCTATATTTTCTTTAAATTAAAAAAATCGATGTCAATGTTGAAATCTTTGTTTATTTTGATCTTCCAAAAACGCCATTTTTGTAAAATTTATTAGACTGGTCCCTTGAAGTTACTTTAATACAATGGAAATAATTCATTCAAAAATCGTAAACCAGTCGATCACGTGATCCGAAGTGAAAAATAAGCGGGAAATTTGAAAAAAATTGAAAAATACGGAAAAAAAATATAGCGACGCGGTTGCGTTGGATAGCGCAACGGTCAGTGCAATAGGACAGCGGGGAATTGCAATAGCGCTGAAAAGCGCTGTGCTAAAACGGCCTGGGGAGAACACTGATATAACTTTTGTTGCATGCAGGACAATAAAAAAATAACATTTTGCACTTTCTTTTTCGGTCAGCCTTTGCCGAAAATCAGATGTTATATAGAATTTATACCTGGCACTGTTAAGGAATGCTTCCATTGCCTCTCTTCTGATAGCGTTCTTGCCAGCCATATTGTCCATCAAACTCTGTCCCAGAATTCCACTGGCATAGGATAACATTTCCTGTTCTACCAAATATCTGTGACTGTGTCATATATGAAATAAAATTAATAAATTATATTTTGAATAATTTGCATGAAAATATACCATAAGTTTACCTAGCAAACAAGCTTCATGAAAAGTGAGAAACATGATTGTTAAGTATATTGAAAAATTACTGACAGCAGATGTGAGATGAAATTTGTGGATAACTTTAACTTCCTCTTTTGAACTGTAATTCCATTTTTCCCCTATGATTTGATTTTCTATGTCTTACACCCTTTTTAAGCAACGTTTGGATCTATTAGGTAGAGGCCAGTTTTTATTGGTGGAGAAAGCAGGAGTGCCCGAAAAAAACCACATTCCTTTGATAGAAAAAGTGACAATCCTAATCAATAAAGATTGGAGTCAAGTGCACCAGCACGAGCAGGGTATGAACTCACAACCTTAGTGTTGACTGGCTAGTGATAACAGTAGTATCTTAGACCACTCAATCAGCCACGGAGGCCCCCTTATGAAGTTCTTAGCAAGATGATAAAGGAGTCATTGCAAAAGATCATATGTCTCTACTGTTTATTATGACATTGTGGTATGAGATCTAGAGCTTGACATACTACATAGACGATTGTTAAAAACTGTAGGTTGACCTTTAGATATCTGTTTGTTCTTTTATGTCATTTAGTTGTTGTCTCATTGATCATTGTTGATGTGCACCACAAATTCTCTTTATTCATATCTCAACTGTAATCTGAACAAGTTATTGCATAAAAGTCAAATACAACTTACGCTTCAATTTTTTTGCCTTTAGACTGGGTCCCTGTCACAGCAAATCTCAGGGCATTTTTACTGCATCTCATAACAAGGGTGTGGTTCTTCTGTAGATATGATAGGTAGGTCAACCTTGCCCATAACTGCAGTTCTACAAACTTGTCTGCCCATTTACATTCTTCTATCATGGAGGCTATCTAAAATAGGCAACAAAAGCAATTTAAACTTGGTACTGACAATGTATTATGGTTAACCTTGAGTATAGCTGAAAATTGACAACAGATAAAAATTTTGAAAGGAATGGATTTATAGTGGACACAGATGGATTCGTGACAAAATTTTGTTTTGGTGTTGGTGATGTGTTTGTAGATCTTACTTTATTGAACAATCTTGCTGCTTATAATTATCTCTATCTATTATGAAATTGGCCCAGAAGTGACAGTAGAAAATATTTTGTAAAAATTTACAAAAACTTACAAAATTGTTAAAAATTGACTATAAAGGACAATCACTCATTAAGGGGCCAATTAACAACTTTGGTCAAGTTGACTAATTTAATTTGTAGCTCTTACTTTGCTGTACATTATTGCTGTTTACAGTTTATCTCTATCTTTGATAATAGCCAAGATAATAACCAAAAGCTGCCAAATTTTCTTAAAATTACCAATTCAGGGACAGCAGCCCAACAACAAGTTGACCGATTTGTCTGTAAATCTCAGGGTAGATAGATCTTGACCTAATGAACAATTTATCCTGAGCAGATTTTCTCTAAATGCTTTGGTTTCAGAGATATGAGCCAAAAACTGCATTTGACCCTATGTACTACTTTTAGCCATGTCGGCCATCTTGGTTCACGGGTGGGGTCATCGGACATATTTTTTAAACTAGATACCCCAATGATGATTGTGAAGTTTGGTTAAATTTTTCTTAGTAGCTTCAGAGTAGAAGATTTTTGTAAAAGATTACAAATATTTAGAAAAAAATTGTTAAAAATTGTTTATAAAGGGCAATCACTCCTTAAGGGGTCAACTGACCATTTTGGTCCTGATGACTTATTTGTAGATCTTACTTTGCTGAACATTATTGGTGTTTACAGTCTATTTATATCTATAATAATATTCAAGATAATAACAAAAAACGGCAAATTTCCTTAAAATTACCAATTTGAGGGCAGCAACCCAACAACAGGTTGTCCTATTCATTTGAAAATTTCAGGGCAGTATCTTGACCTGATAAACAATTTTACCCCATATCAGATTTGCTCCAAATGCTTTGGTTTCAGAAATATAAACCAAAATCTACATTTTACCCCTATGTTCTATTTTTAGCCATAGCAGCCATCTTGGTTGGTTGGCCAGGTCACCAGACACATTTTTTAAACTATATACCAAAATGATGATTGTGGCCAAGTTTTGTTTAATTTGGTCAAGTAGTTTCAGAGGAGAAGATTTTTGTAAAAGTTAACGACGACGGACGGGTGAGCTAATAAGGAAGAAAAGGGAATTCTATATACCAAGAATGTAAAACTAGTACCTCAGCTACTGGTGGTGTGTCTTTAAACTCCAGTATACCATTCCTACTGAGATGTAACATTTCTACAGCTACAATAGCCCTAGTCATCTGTCTCTGACCTTCACTGTATGGTTCATCATCAGCACCAAAGGTTTTAGCTATTTGTTGCTGTGCCATCTGTTTGGCAGCCACCCACGTCTGTAGTAATGCTAATCTGTTAGCCATTGGTATTACATGTAAAGGATTGTTCCCATTGGTCACTTCTATTGCATATTCACAAACCTAAAATTATAACCGTTATTTTATGTATTGAAATTTTCAACTAAATCTAGTATTGTCTTTCAATTTTTAACTAGCTTTTAACATCTATCATTAACTTGTTACCATATAAACGAAATAATCCTTTAACATTTCAAACAGAAGCAAAGAACAATGAAAAATTATAAGTGTTCTATTAAATCATGTTTTGTCAATTGCTTGTAGAGATTTGTGTCAAGAATATGATCAAGATCTATAAAATAGTCAATATAAAATCTTACGAACATGATAAAGATCCATTTAAAAAAAAATATTAGTAAATATGTATATTTATCATATATTTAGTACAAAATACAGCTATTTTGTATATCTAATAAAGGTTCGTTTTTCCAGTCTGTATCACCTACCCTGTATCGCATACCCCGTATCGCATAGCTAAACCCGTATCGCATACCCCGTATCGCATGGTAAAACCCGTATCGCATACCTTTTTTTTTTTTTTTTTTTTTTACATGAAGTCAGTTTTTTGGTTTGTTTTTGGCTTAAGAAAAAAATTCCTCAAAATAGGTCAATTTTTTGAATGACGTCATTGTTTGGTATGTAACGTCACGAACGTCAAGTTTTCATATTGTATGTGACGTCACGAACATCAAGTTTTCACAACATATTTTTTGGCACACTAAATGCAACTGTTAAAAATACAAAACACACAAATAAATACAATAATAAACAAAATATTTTTAAAACAACAGATTGTAAGGTAACCCAGGTGCTTCGTATAAATAATTGAGCAGTTATTTTAAGGCTTTGAAACAAGAAAAAAGCAGAACTTAAGGTAACCCAGTGCTATGGATCAGAAAACAGTTCATAAAATATAATACTCTTCTGTTGAAATATATGATAAAGCGTATAATACATGGCAAAATCCGTATCACATGCCGTATCACCCTCGACCAATATCATCCCTCGGGCCTAAAGGCCCTTGGGCTGATATTGATGTCTCGGGATGATACGACATATGATACGGATTTTGCCATGTATTATTCTCTATATATCAGGTTTTCTACAAATTGATATCCTAAAATGTCAGCCGCGAGCATTAATGTGAACCTCTTTCGTACACTACATATTGTGTTGAGTGGCTGATATTTTACGATATTTACGCAAAAAAATTGAAAAAATAGGATAACCGGTTTATCGTTCTATTAGTGGTCTTTCCCCACTCCAGAAGACAGTTTTACGCTTGACAATAGCAAGCATGATAATGTCTCCTCCCACATAGTGACGATTCTGATAATGCATGCTATTGTTTCAAAGCTGTGATACAAGTATTAGAGCAACTGAGCAAGGTGATATAGACTGAGGGAAGGACAATAAATGACTACCTCTATAGCTTTCTTAAGATCAGGTAGAGCATCAGGACTTATGGAGATCTGTGTTGTGGAGGTTGGTTTATTTTTAGCATCTTTTGGTGCTTTGCTTCCTTTCTTACTAGCTGGGGACTGTGATGGTGTTGGGCTTGGAAGTTCTGGCTCCTTATTTCCATTTGGAATCCAGGGCGTCATTAAAGCAAAGGCCAATGCACCACATACATTCACCAACATAACTGTTTCTCTGAAATCATAAAGGTACTTGCTTATCAAAACATGACAATAGAAATTGAAAATAAATCAAAATTCAAATATGATGCATTTTAAGCTAATAAGTAGATACAAGCAATAAATATTAGCTCTTATTCAATGTTACAACCTCAGGTCTTTTTTTTTATTTTCCCTATACCCCTTTTTAAAATACCACATCTTCTTATATCTCTTAAAATATAAAGGATGTTTTCCATATTTTTTATGGTATTTTCTGGCAGCTAAATATCATGTAATGTAGTTAAACCTTCTTTGTAAAGTAAATAAACAATGATTATTACAGACCACATTCTTACTCAAAATGGAGAAAATGTATAACAAAGGGGGATTTTCTAGATTTAACTTGACTCATCAAACTTTTCAGACATATTATTTTTTAATTTGAAAAAGGAAAACGGAAGACTCTGCAAGATATGGTAGAGCAGACAGCTATGAGCTAGAAAATATATTTACCCAGCATGGCCAACTTTCTTTAAGCCATCAAAACATGCCATTAAAGGATCCATGATTTCCCTATGTCTATTCTGTGTCAGTACATGGTTATTGTAGTTCCAAATGTAGGCACTGGCACAACAGACAAGCCATGGTTCCTCTAGTTCTACACCAAGGTCAAGGCCTCTCAAGAAACTCTTAGTCCCATCTTGTGATAAAGATTTAATCCAATCACTGAAAACATAAGAATTGACAATGATTATTGTGAGTCTTTTTATTCCACTTTTACATACTATTTTTGGGTACTGTTAACAGTAATAAATAGGTGACACTTCAACAGAGAATTTGCAACATATGAACTAATTAGTTCATACAACAATCATTTTGTTTTGGTCATGTCAGACATTTTCTAATGTGATCTCCAGTTTTGGCAGACAAACAGCAAAAAGGTGTATTGTGGTATCAGCCAAGCTAGATATTAACCTTCTATGACCCCTAGTGCCATATGTTTGCTTTTATAGGTTTGACCAATTGTAATCTCAGCAAAACTACAAATTTAACCTTCACTGAATACTGCATATATAAAGAAAAAATATATATTACTTCGTATTCATGCTAGTATTTAATTCTCTCTTATTTTGAAATAACCATAAAATTTTAACTGGTCTAATGGAAGTTTCCTCCATGGTTATATTTTCATCCATGGAGATGTTAGATAATAATATGAAGTCTAAAGATTAGATCAAATATTAAATCATTCCTAAATACAAATGTATAGAAATATGTAACAAATGTAAGATACTTGTGGACAAATAAATTAACAAGCTGACAGAAGTAAAGTACACACTATGTGTGTACGTGTGGGGAGCGGTAGGGTATAACATATTCTTCATGTAAACTTTTCATTGTCAAAACATTGCCATTTAGTTCATTCAAAATCCAATTTACATACTAACCAGTATTCCAGCCAATCAGGATCTTCCTCAGGTTTTTTGGCCACATAACCTTTAGGTCGTTTACTTTTATCTACTGGTGGTATAGGCATGTCATTCAGTTCTACACCTTCTGTCCTCAGTAAATGTACCATAGCCTTTAATATAAAAATAGATAGGATGTAAACAAAGTCAATACATAGAACCTGTTTTAAAGGCACCACTTAAAATACACTAAAACAGTAAAAAATCAATTGGAATTAGGACAAAATGATAAAATTTTTGGCATTCCAGGTCAAAAGGGAGATAGTAGATATGTTTTGACATTCAACAACTACTATTACCTCTCCTTGAATAAACTGCACTTCGGCCAGCATACGAATCAAATCTTTATCATATAATGGTACAGGTCTCTCTGGACTGGATGGTCTGGTTCCAAGTTTACTATCTGCCTTACTTTTATCACCTAAATCAGTACCAGATGTTGTTCCTTCAGGAACAGTAGAAACAACAGAAGCTCCTGTGTCTCTCATTTTTTCTGGTTTAGGACTGAAAAAGTGAATTTTCTAAATTAATTCCATTGTAAAAAAAAAATCCTACTGACAGGTAAAAACAGTATGAACAAAATTAATGTAAATGCAACATGTACTATAAGCCAATGTAAAATTAAATCCTGTGAGTAACATTAGTTATTTGCAAAGATTCTCTGAAAAACAGCACTTGGTCTTATCATGTAACATAGGCCCTGTAACATTTCATTTTTCAAGTATTAATTTAATATTGGTACCAAAAATGGTTTTAATTTATACTCTTAATTTTAATTATTTCATCAATTATCCTACCTCTGTGGTGATGAGTGCTAAGATATTATATAGAACTACCATGTCCTTGTATTTTAAAAATGTTTCTAACTCTATTTAAATATCTTTTGTTTCATATATATAATTAACAGTAAACAATAATATGACTTATATCATTTTGTTTATTAATTTAAACATGTTGAAAAAAATATTTGTGTTGTTGGGTTGCTTTTTGATTGATGATACCTAGTAATTCTTTTGTTAAAATATTTCTGATAAAAATTTGTGAAAAATATTCTGATAAAATTTGTGATAAAGACTTTTAGTATCTCACCTTTCTGTTTTGATGGGAGAAACATTTTTCCATCTATCATCATCATACAGGAGACAGAATCTGGCTGCTACACGACACACATCCCAAACCTCTTGTTTTCTTGCTGTCTTAGCCAAATCTCCCCATAAACGTGCCCTATAAATTGTAACACAATATTTTAACATATGCTGCATTCCTGATCTCTTCTTTGCTTGCTATGCCAAATTTGATCAAAACTGATTGCAGTATGAATTAACAAAATGAAAAGCATCCCATATCAGATATTTTATATCTCCTTATCAATCTTTAAAAAAAGTACCCCAAACAAGTTTTCAGCTGTTAATAACATATTTTTTTCTACTAAAAGTAAAATAAAAATTCAAACAAATATATAAACTTCAAAATGTCTGCTCCTCTTTTAATTTTAATTCTCAGTACGTTATTTTAGACTAAATGCCTTAATTATTATGCAAAGCAAGAATGTATCTTTCCTAAATATTGTCAAATGTCAACAAGTTTTAACATTGTATAATTATTATATATATAATTCTTGTAACTATTTTATTGTTATTTTTTCTGTTAATACTACATATCTACAAACAAATTTACAATACATCAATCAAACAAAAGTCACTCCTCAAAATTTATAAGGTTGTGAAATTCTTCCTACTTTCAAATTAATCTGCAATCACAAATTAGGCTACTTTCTAATATTTTATGTAATTATATGAAGAATGAAGATGTCACATTAATTCATTCAAATTATTCAGTTAGAATTATACAGAAGCATCTATCATTAACTAGCCACAAACATAAACACAATACTCAACTCTTCCCTCCCGTCGCCATGGCTGTAACAAGCATAAACATATTAATTCCCGTAAAAATGCTCTCATTTTTGTAACACTTTAAATTCTCATAAAATTATTTTCGGGAATTTTTAGAATATACTTTCGATATCTTATTTATGAACAATATTGTATGTGGAAAAAACAAAAACAAACAGAAAAGAACAATTGATTGTAAATGTGAAGCGTGCAATAAACTAAAGACAACATCAAATCATTCTGTTCTGATCAACTTAATTGTGTTAACATCACAACTACATACCGCCAGTGGGTAAGCTTATATAAATCTTCATAACTGTCATTTATAAAACTGACAATCAACAATCCAATATATATCATCTATTTTCCAATTTCATTAGTGTATGCCTTTTTCTATTTCTTTAATTTTCATTAAAAGAAACCAGATACATTGTCAGCTACTCCTTTTAAAATTACCAACAATACATAAATGCACATGCTAAAAATTTTCAATAAACAGGAAGTAGAAGAGCAATGGATCCGAAAACAATTAATTCCTGGGAAAATTTGCAGAAAATTTCATAAATGGTTGTTATGTATAATAATAAGGATCTTTTGTTTAATTTTACTTCTTATAGAAGTGATTCAAGGTTTTATTGTTGCCAATCGAGGTTACTTGCATATAACAACCTGAAGAAGCACTAAGAAAAAAGATACTTGCAAAGCAAAAGAAAAACTTAAATTTATTTTATACAACAGCTATCTCTAAATGTCTGTAATAAAGTAGATATCAGCTATGTGTTTAACTCATTTATTTTGTGCAATACAAATGAATATATATAATAGATAAGTATATAATATTACAAGCAACATACACAAGGAGTTAAACATTTATAGAATTGTAAAGTGCCTAAGAAATATCCAAATATATATTGGTGCTTCTATTTAGAAATACATTTAACAGTACTTGGTGCTTACATATATGATATTTGTAAATCTCACCTTTCTCTATCATTTTCATCCCCTAGCCTCTTTAAATGACCTTCAGCTTTCTTCACACATTTGTTAAATTGCCTGGCTTTATTTGCAAGTTTCTTTATTTGTGTCTGGGGAGCTTTCCCACCTGTGACATCTAAGGATTTAAAATAACACACTTTTAGCTATATATGTGTTCAACAATTTTTGTTTTCTTTGGGGAGGGTTTGCGAAATACCTGACAATAATCAAGACATATGTTCACATTGTCTTGTGCATTTAAAAATATATTTTATATTTTATATAAAATCTCTTCAGATTCATATCATTGTAAATTTACCAATAAAGCCTTTTATTGTCAATGTCTGACACCAAGTTATATTTTTGTTTTTAATTTTGTGATTCTTTTTGCAGTTGGTACATGTATTTGAGTGTGTGTTTTCTTTAACATAAAATTGTAGTTTATTTATTATGATGAAATAATAAACTTATAAACTAATACAAATGAACAAAAGCACAAAATTAATGTGAATTTTAAAATAAATAATTAAATATGGGAAAACATATTTTTTCCAATAAACAAAACTTTTCCTATACCAGTAGCCTAGTTCTACCTTATCTCCCTTAGCTGACAAGCAGGTTCAATCAACCTTTTACAACTGAATGACTTATTTACATAAAATATTAGTAATTAGAGATATGTTACAAAGATACCTTTACCAGAAATGAGAATTATTAAATAACTGAAGTTAACACAAAAAAGTACAGATACTTGAGAGTGCTGAATTTTAATTCAACATGGAAGCATGAAACCAAGTTTAATATGAAAATTGTATACTAGAATACTAGTGATCTTTCACTTTATAAATTTCTATGTTTTTAAGCCTGTTATTAAAGTATTGTATATCAGTTGTTATAAAGTGAAACATACATATATTATAGTGAATATGTTAGTTCTACATTGTTAAATGAGATTTCTTGCTTTTAATAGCTTCTTGCTTATCTTAAGAAATATCCAGCCATAATCTATAAAGGGACATGATAATTGAAATCTGATACATGGTTTGGTGCTTATTTATGCAAAATAAAACTATTTGGTTGCAGCAGACCTAAAAGTGTTGATTCTAAAAAATAAGGAGTTCAAATATTCTTCTAATATTTGATATTTAACCTTTTAATATTTTTTATAATTAAGATATGGATAACAGCCTTTTTTAGGAGTTATTCATAGATTTTTCTTTTTTTTTCAAGTTTTTTTTTGTCTTTATATCTCAACAGATGAAAATAATACAGCATTTCAAACATAAACAGCTACATTATCAAAAAAGGTCTGTTGTGCTACCTTTAACTAAGTAGTGTAAAAATTAACACGAAATAAAATAAAAAGTATGCAAAGTGAATAATCATCTTTTTTTCTTTTAATAAAGCAAATAGCAAGGTATTAATTTTATTCATTTGTAATATAGCAGCTAAGAGAACAGTCAAAATAATGTAACTAAGAAGGAATAGCAACTATAATAAAAACTAAATGAGGAACCTGAGTTATTATTTTCTCCATTCTTCTCTGAAAAAGGAAGGGTGCAAGCAAAATAACTATCAATACAATATAAAATATGCAAATCTAAAGTTCAGTATATAAAAAGGGAAGGTTCAAACAAAATAATGCCATTGCAACTACAATATATATATTTCTATTCATTTAAAAAGATGTCATTATAATTCACAGTGAAATGAGGAGTTAAGCAAAATAAATGTAAATTAATTATAACTATGGGACTTTTATGATGTCATGAAATGAATTCTGAGTTTGATCGTAAAATTATTTTAATATGAAAAGACCAACTCTTGTTCTAAGGAGCAAGTAATGTTTCATGCAAATTCCTTTTTGAAAAATACAATTTACCATGACTCCCAAAATTAAGGAATATTTGGATAATTCAAATAATGTGTCAATCTTCCTAATACTGGGCATTCTCATTAAAAGAAGAAATAATAAAATTAACATATTTAAAAAGCAAACACAGATAAATACAGAACTATTAAGGTAGATTATTACATTGCAAAATATGGGAAACAAGCAAACAAATACATGTATTTATAAAAGTTAAAATATTACAGTACTAAAAAACAAGGGGGTTTAGCACATGTTTATTTCAAACATTTACACAAAAAACAACTACAAAAAATTAGAGCAAGTAAACATATCAAATCTATTTCTTTAAAATAATTACATTTAAAAGCAGGGGTTTAATAATTAAAACTGTATAGGTAATACCTACAAAAGGTATTAAAGCAAAATAATGTCAGGGTTATCCTATAAGCACATTATAATCTACTACAAAATGTCAGTTATACCTTTAGTGTCACTCTCACTATCTAAGACTAACTGGAAAGCATCTGGTGCTAAAGCCTCTCCTGCCTTTACTAACAAGGATCTCTTCATTCTCATGGTACCAGAATCAGCTTTCCTAGCCTAAAATATACAGAATTTAGATGAAGGCAGTTTACTTACAGGTAGCTTAGAGAATTCGCTCGTTTCAGAATCTAATGCATTTTTGGAAATTTTTCTAAAAGCGTACACCAAAACGTTGTGATTGGTTTAAAACTGGATAAACAAAAGAAATTCAACCAATGAGGTAACGTTATTTTCATTTTTGTGTACGAACAATGAGATTACCCATAGTCATTTAGATTCTTAAAAGGCCAATTAGAACCTTTGAAGCCTTTATCTACAGTGATCCATTTATTTCACAATGCCCATTTTAATCTTTCTCCTCAAGAAAATGCTGTCTAAACAGTGTAGTTCAGAGCTCAACAGATGACATATACACTTGTTTATTAAGTGAATAGTCTGTAAATTGACCTGTCTTTTTATTTTTGTTATTTGATTTGTTATTTTGTTCACTCATCTCTTTTCAACCAAAGTAAAAACAAAACTGCATTAAATTTTCATTTGGTGAACAGATATTTTCTTTCATTGCATATTATATTGATCTATCTTTGTTATTGTACTAACAGTCATTGGGTTTCGTCTTTAAGCATTAATGGCCTATTGCTATTGAGACATAAGATTTGTTAATATCAGAATGTGTCAAAGGAGCTGCCATTTTTTTTTGTACTACATGACCTCAACATTGAACTATCAAGAACATAAATTGTTTGATTGTATATATATGTTAATATATATTGGTGTATAGAAAGATACACTGTCCATACCTGTTCTATAATCATGGCTGCCATGTCTTCAGGTCTGTCTGGCTGTTTATACAACTGAGCTCTAAGCTCTAGTCTATGTAGAGCTACTTCTAATCTCTCCTTATACACAGCTCCGTCATCCAATTGTATTGCCTATAATTTACATACAAATACATTATTTACTTTTCTTATACGATCCTTCGTTGTTTTACCTTCGTGTGTCAACTGTTATATTGTTCTTTGCAAAATTATATATGGTCTCAACTTTATTTATTGACTTTCTGTTATATTTTACAATATTTACCTTGACCCTTTGACAAAAATGTAAAAATTTAAAAAACTAGAACTTCATACTTTATTGGAAAAATTTCATTACATATATATAGAAGTTTGACAAACACTAATTTTGATCATTGAGAAGCTTAATATTTCCTTAACAATAGAATGTGATTAAAACATTCAGCCGGTGTTTACAGAGTTACCTCCCTGTAGTTTTATGTACATCCTTAACATTTCAACGGCAGCATTATATTACTGTTACCTTTAACTATTCACTCAGGCATTATATTACCTTTTTCAGATGATCCATGGCTACTTGTATTTGTTCCTGATCCTCTTCACATTTAGACAGTTCTGTGTGGATCTGACATCGCAAGTTAATTAATAAACTGAAAGAAGAGATAAAAATCTTCACATTTAGACAGTTCTGTGTGGATCTGACATCGCAAATTGATCAACAAATTAAAAATAGAAACGTAAATCTTCACACTTAGACAGTTCTGTATGGATCTGACATCGCAAGTTAATTAATAAACTGAAAGAGATATAAAACCTTCACATTTAGACAGTGCGGTATGGACCTTGCATCACAAATTGATTAACAATGGGAATTTCACATACAATGTGGATTCAAAGAAACTAGAAACGAAAATCTTCACATTCAGATAATTCTGTGTAATTGATATCACAGACTTATCAAAATACATAATGAGAAACTAATCTCAACATTTAGATTTTTCTATGTTAATCTGACAGTGCAGTAGAAAAGCAGCCAGAAATGAGAAACAAAAATTCAAAAAGGCATGATTGAATTGTAAGTTAAATGCTTTAGTTCCTACTTATTCCAGGACAGATATTTCTTATATTATTATATCCTGTGAAAATAAATGTTTTTCTGCTGGTCAATTCTAAAAAAAACTTTACCTATGAATTTCTTCCAGAGCCTCAGCTAACAGTGTGAGAGGTTTTCTGATGTGTTTACGGAGATTGGACTGTATAAGAGGTAAGCATAGGTTGAATGTTGTAACACATCCAGCTTGTATAACATTTGGGTCTCCATTCCTTATAGCATTCATCATGGTCTCTTCACATCTCTTGATGGCTTGAAGTCTAACCTAACAATATTAATAAAAGCTTTTTACAAGTATTTTTATCAAATATTATTCTCATTAAATGTTATTGTCATTGTTATCAGTGTACATTCAAGTATTACTAACTGTAAATTCAGAGTTTTTTGTCAGTAAATAATGGAACTGGGTGAATATCACATTCATACAATTCTCTGAAATAGAAAGGAAAATATCTGTATGATGTTTCTTGAGATCGCAATAACTAATTTTGGATTATTGAGGATTAGCAATAATTTCATAGTTTTTTTTTATGTAATATGAACGTTTTTTTCACATTGTTTTTATTTGCTTGATTTGGAGTGATCAGTGACCGTCTCCTCCAACATGTATTATAGTAATTTTCCGTTTGTCTGGGAGTGAGGTTTGCCTATTTAGCATTCATTTTTAATATGTTAACATTTATAAATTACAATCCACTAGATGAATCAGACACTAGTCATTAAATCAAAAACTTGACTCACGTCAACTGAGGATTTCTGATAAGATTCCTGTTTGTCTCCTAAACTTTTCACTGTTAAGTCACTCTGTAGAAACTCCAACTCTAAAAAGAATCCAGGATCCTACAAAAGATTCAGGTTTTATTATAGGATTAAACGCCTTTTTAAAGGAATTTATTGGTGTATAAACTCGACCAATTCACTCACAAACAAAAAAAGTCTGAAGGTATTCTCTATTTGCGATATTCCATCCAACAGGCATGAAATTGAATACCAAGGAGCCACCAGTTACAAATATTTACCAAATTAACTTTCGATGATTTCTTAATCCAAAATATTTGTTTATTGCATTTGAGAAATTGTCTGAGGGCTTACCTAATTAGAAATTTAATCCATTCTAGAATATCAAAATAGTAAAATCAAATTGACCATACCTTTACATTAGAATTTTTCATCTGGTCAACACAATCTTGAGCAAGATCAGGAAAGTCTAACTCCAAACAGAACCTGGCTAATTCTAACAATAGATATGGTCTGAAAAATAGCATAAAGACAAATATTACATTATTACAAACAATTTTGGCAAAAAGTCAAGTATGTTAAAAAAAATGTCTGTAAATGTAGTTTGCTCAAAAGATATTCATGATATTGAATAATCAGAATAGTAATCTAGATCTAATCAGTTTAAATTTTCAGAATTCAAACAGACTTTTTGAAAAACTTCAGTCTTCAGGTCAATTTGAATACTGATACATGTATCACCAAATATCTTACATAAATCATTCTATCAAAATTATAAACATGTAACCAAACTCCATCGCACCACTTCAGCACAGTTTTAAAAACTAACTAGCCATGATTATTTTTCAACTATGGTGGTATTTGAAAATAAACATTAAATCTAACTAGAAGGTGTCAAACAATTACTATCCACATTGTCAATTATTACAATTACTATGCACTGCAGCACATTGTCAATTATTACAATTACTATGTACATTGTCAATTATTACAATTACTATGCACTGCAGCACATTGTCAATTATTACAATTACTATGCACATTGTCAATTATTACAATTACTATCCACATTGTCAATTATTACAATTACTATGCAGTGCAGCACATTGTCAATTATTACAATTACTATGCAGTGCAGCACATTGTCAATTATTACAATTACTATGTACATTGTCAATTATTACAATTACTATGCACTGCAGCACATTGTCAATTATTACAATTACTATGTACATTGTCAATTATTACAATTACTATGCACATTGTCAATTATTACAATTAATATGCACTGCAGCACATTGTCAATTATTACAATTACTATGTACATTGTCAATTATTACAATTACTATGTACATTGTCAATTATTACAATTACTATGCACTGCAGCACATTGTCAATTATTACAATTACTATGCACTGCAGCACATTGTCAATTATTACAATTACTATGCACATTGTCAATTATTACAATTACTATACAAATTGTCAAAAATCAAAATTGCCAAACTTGGAATGTCAAAAATGCAGTAAATGTGTCAAACATTGTTGAGGCATCATTTTGTCATGGTTTTATGTTGTAACTTATTTTATTGACAATCAAACTTGTGTAATCACAGTATGCCCAAGTGCAAAGCAAAACAGCATCTGTTGAGTGTCAAAATCAGTCAAGAAAGGGCAACTTGAGGGTGACACAAACTTGGCTTTTGTGTGATTAAAAGCAAAACTGTAAATTTTGGAGTGACAATAAAATTGAGAAAGTATATGGGGAATGTGTCAGAGCGACAACAATCCGACCATAGAGCAGACAACAGTTGAAGGCCACCAATGGTCTTCAATGTAGCGAGAAACTCTCGCACCCGTAGGCGTCCTTCAGCTGGCCCCTTAAAAAATATGTATACTAGTACAGTTCATTTTGCTTCCTTGCATGCAATAATTTTAGAACTGAATTGTTCTATGGAAATACATGTATACATGTTTTTTTCCATTTTTTAATAGATGTAACATTGTAATAACAAAAAAAGGTCACCACCTTATCTAGGGTTTTGCAAGTTTCTTAATTAAGCAATGAAAATAGTTTCTTCTCTGATCACCTCTAAATTTCTACTGGGCAACAGTAACCATATCAATAATACCTTTCTAGCAGAAAATATGAAAAGTAAACTAAAATAAGTTGAAGCTTCTTTGTAGGATACAGAAAAAAAACCTTATATTTCAAAACAGCTAAATAGATTTTTTAAGACATTCCAAATATGAATATATATATAAAACTACAAAGATAACAGATGCAATTTTTAATATAAATAACTGTTTAGACATAAACATTTCACATAACTACAATATTGTTATGTTAAAAGAGAGTTTTGTTAATTGTATATTCCTATATATATAAAGATTAAGTACCATTATACTTCCTTAGAAAAAAACGGACAATATTCTGAATTTGATCAAACAATAATTTAACACAGCAAGAATTATTATGATAAAAAACATAAATACAAAAACTGAATGCTGTACAGGGACTTTTAATTGTTCTTATTAGAAAAACTTATGTATATATTAAATAATATGTAGACCTGTGCACTTATTTTTATTATTCAAGGTGCATTAATTATAAATGCAATTAATATTGAAATTAACAGATGTCAACAAAACAGTAAACTATAATAATAGTCCACATTTTTTATTTAAAACATTGATATGAAAGTAATCATTCTACATTCAATAATCTAATTTTTGGGCAATCCTAATTCCTGAATAAATAATTCCTATAATAAAGTAAGAAACGAGAAATTGAAGCAAAGAACACATCAAATTTCTGTCAAATTCAAATTGCTGCAATCTTTACCTGTCTGGTGCATTAACGTCTAAATTGCTGAAATAACGTAATAATTAAAAACAAAGTTATCTTGGTTAATTCATAATGGTTGTTGTTAAAAAGACAAGTCAACAAACATTTTATCTATCAAATCTCATAATGATCTTATTGGTTTAAAATTAAATGGAAGCACTGTGTCTCATTAATTGAAATGAATATAAAATTGTCATCAATTAATTGAAAGCAAACATGAAGACATGCATAAACGAGATAAAAATCTCTCTACCAACAGTAAATATCTACAGGTGCTGAGGTGAAGCAGAATGGGTTAATCCAAATTAAACTTCAATCTACAACTAATCATAATGTTTATACATACTAACTATCTATATAGTCATAGAAGTCAATAAAAGTTCATTATCTGAAGAAATTGATGAAAAATATGTCAGTATATTGTTTGTAAGTTCAGGAATTGTTTACCTAAAGGGGAAGAAAAAAGAATGAAAATATTGATAAATTCAACATTTTACACCAAATACCAAAACAATCAGCTTAAAAACTGATGACATGACATGACAAAAAGGGTCTATTGGAAAGAGTATGATGGGGGTTAATCATGATAGTTATGAAATTTTTGACAAATAATGAGCTAATTCTTCTGTTAAGGGTGCAATCAACAGTTTTTTACGTGACGTCATTCTGTAACAGGGCATGTAATAGTGGACCCATCATGCAGAAGTCAAGATATTCATAGTTATATAGATATCTATACATCAATGGAAAGATAATTCTATGAACTTTCTGAATAAATAAAAAAAAATCCAACATCTCTTGTTTAAACATGCAAATTGGTACAAGTTATCAGCTAGAAATTAGGCATTTTCCCCCTAAAAAACCTTAAAAACAGACCACCTTTGGACACACGGATCAGTAACCTGTGCATATATTTGAGATTTCTTATAATATGCATTTCGAAGAGCTTATCCGGCTGATTTAAGAAAATGTAGTTTCAGCCTACGTTCGCCTGCTCCGAAAGGAGCTATCTTACCTGACAAATCAAAGTGCTTTTTGCAACAGGTGAAAATCAGCTGTTTATGGAGTTGCCTCCCATATAGTAGGAAGTCACAAAAACATTTTTTTTTTTAAATCTTGACAAAAGTGGCATTTTAATTGAACTTCAATATATGTTTTTCACATTGAACATAAAAAACAATCAACTTTTTCATTTAGTGGTATATAAATAGCAGGGAATTCCATCAGTATGTAAATCTCACTGGGGAAATACCCCTAGTTTTTAGTACGAAACTGTTTATAGCACCCTAAATAAGTACTTAAAGGGAGATAACTCTTTAAAAACCCTATAGCTAATGAAAAAACAGGAAGTTCTAGAAGTGAAATTCTACATATTAACGAACCAGTAAATAAAAAGACACTAAGGGTAAGGTTTTTTGTAACATTAATTCAACTAATCTAAATATTTTTGGCCAAAAAATTTATCTAAGTTCATATTTTAGTTTGCCATTGATTAAGAGTGATATACTATGACAACATGGTAGAATCAAGTGAAATGACAGTTAAACTATTGGGTGTTGTACTAAATGACTGTATCTGGTACTAGTTATGTAGGTATCCTCTAGTAAATTGTACTAACAGACTCTTTAGAGTACCAGTTCTGTGTGTATGATCTAGTAACATGACAGAAAAACAACTGCACTTTCACTACAGGATCAAGGTCCTAAACAAATAATGAGTGATAACACTCAAGAAAACTAGTGCCCAAAGTCAGACAAAGTTATACATAGAAGGAGGCTTAAGACAAGACAGAAGAGACAAGACAAAACATAAACAACTCACTTGTCCAAGCTTTCTGGTTGTAGCTTTTTGGTAGATGTTGGGGTCGGAGTACGACGACCCTTTACCGGCGTCTTTCTGCGTGAAAAAAGTGAATAGTCTACTTGTATATGTTGTGTTTAGTGAAATTATTAATAAAGCAATATATTTTATGTTCAAATAACAATTATCAGCAGTTATATTATGACACTTTATTGGAATAAGTTATTCACTAATCACCATTAAGGTCAAGTTGAATAAAGTTCCTGCCATCTGATGTTTATTTGTGTTTTCTCTTAATTGTTGAAATGTAAATGAAGTTAGCTATTTGAACAGAAAATGAATTGACAATTTAGTTAATTAAATTCATATTAAAAGTTACATAATTTCACTTCTATGGTAATTGCTATGACTAATTCTACATATTATAACTTAAATTAATGGTTGATTATTAGTTAATTCCACAACTTTTTAATGTTGTATCTTTATCATCTTAAACAAATCAATATAAATGACTTTAATTTGTCAGTTACTCCTAAAATATATCTATTCCTAGAAAATATTTCTGAAAACACAAAAATCACAAAATTTTATTATACAGCTCCTAGAATATAATATAATATTAAAGCTCTTTATTTCAGACTTAATATAATAAACAATCCATGCCAAGAATACAATCAATCAAACAAAAAGCATGAGAGAAAACAAGAAGATAACTTTTTGTCATTCAGATTCAGAATCAAAGAAAGGCAAAGTACACAAAAATATTGCAAAGGTCTTCACCAAATATAATCAACTCTGAATTCACTCTTTTATATCAAATATTTATATAAATCTCTGTGTACACTTCTAGCTTAAAATGAAGGCAATAACATTATTTTTTTTTTTAAATCACCAGACTTTATTTCTAACTTACAAATGAACTTTTATAACAGATAATCAGACAGTGATTGTATTTAAAAAATCTTGAGGGATTTTTTTTCTTTTTTTTCTATGACAAAAACCCAAGTTTCAACAAAACTCATTTAACAGCCAAAAACTTCTAAAGAAACATGAAATCAATTAATGTGGACACACCCGCCATCTAGCCTATGTTTAGATGCATGTTGATCCATCTTGCTATGACTTCCACCAACCATTTTCATTGAACTTGGTTTACCTATGGACATTTTAGAACCAACCATACTACAAACCAAGAACACATACTAGTTAAATTTCTTTTCTGCATTACTTTTTGTCCATATATTCACTATTTATTTGAGTTTTTGGCATTTAAAGAATGCATGTATCAACTAAAGATCATAAAAAAGACCACCCAACCCAGTAAATTTAATACGTTTTCTATTTACTTTTGGCTAAAGATACAATGTCATCTCAAAACTAGCATTTTGATGTCCTTTAATAATTATCACTAATATTACATCATGCATATTTTTTAGACACATGCACATGGTAGCATTCTATTGATTCATGCCACGACTTACACATCCCCTGGATCATTTTCTTCCTCCTCAAATGATACATTACGTTTTGGTAATTCTATTTCACTGATTATTTTATCAAGGTCCTCTAAACTGTTGATAAAAACCATCAAAGTTATGTTTCATAATAAATAATCTATTACTTAAGTACTTTAGCTTACTTTTGTTTCCTGTCATGTTTAGGGAAACTAAAAAAGTTTTTAGAACCTTATATATCTTCCAAATTTAAATTTCTGCTCTCTTCAATTTTACTGCCATGTCATAGCCTTATAAAGCAGTTTTAAGTTATCATGATTCAAATCAGGGCAAATGGATACTCTTTCATAAATAAATCATATCTATTAACCATTTAATGAGGATTTTTTATGGATATGCATAAAAAATAACCATATAGAGTCTTCATTTCAATATCCCTTTATATCAACCTGTAACTTACCTTTAAAGTGCAGAACTCATGCTATAACACTGGTATTTGTGTGCAAACTAACCATGATGACAGACGGAGTTTTAAGTTTTAAAATTGAGTGAATTTTTATTTCAATAAACATGATAAACAACAAAAGCAGTATTCTATAAATTTATCAAATAAAAAAAATTAAAAAACTTATCTTTTATTCTTTATTTAAAAAAAAGTTTCCTTTTAACTAAAACTGAACAATATTGAAATGTCCTAATCAAACTTTTTCATCATAGACCGTGTGGTTAAACTTGTGCTGTAAATTTGTGATGACCACACATTGTGAATGATTTTCTTATTTTAATGACCATCCTATTTTTACTTACGAGGGATATTTTGAGACTTCTTTACGAGACTCATGTTGTCCAGATGAAGAAGCTGATAATCTAATAACAAAACTTTATATGTTCAATACTTTATCTCATCATTCAAACCTACACTTTTATTTTTATATTGTAAACTTCAGCTTTTAAATTCTCACAATTCCAATATCTATTGCCAGTATGCTTTGAAGAAAACATTGCCATCTTTGCAATTGACTTTGGTCTTTTTATGCTTTGAATATCAATGTACTACTTAATATAATGGATTAT
Source organism: Mytilus edulis (assembly GCF_963676685.1). Classification (NCBI taxonomy): domain Eukaryota; kingdom Metazoa; phylum Mollusca; class Bivalvia; order Mytilida; family Mytilidae; genus Mytilus; species Mytilus edulis. The sequence goes on along the minus strand of NC_092347.1, from coordinate 21,985,514 downwards.
TCACCATCAACAAATCTATAGGATTAAAAAATCAAATAAATCATACAAGGGTAAGATGGTCGGAAAAATCAACTTTTCAGGAAACATACAAAATATATTTTACTTGAGGAAGAATTGTTTTAGTTAATCTGAGCTCTATTCTATTTTCTAGATTGCAAACAATATATTTTTACATTTACAAAAGCAGTTCATTAATTGTAAAACTTGTCAAACAAACTGCCTTGGTTGTAAATGTGCATACCTTTCTTCCTCCTGACTCCGTCCTGCAGGACTGGTGGTTGTGGTAGGATGTGATGCCCTTGATTTGCCCCTGTTAGGGTTTAAGGTCTGTGGTACACCCATCTGATTCAGAATATGTTGCATCTCACTATAGTAATCTCTAGGTTCACTTATGTCATTAGCCCTGCAGGAGAAATCAAATTTATAATTATGTGGATTTTAGCCCTGAAGAGATTTCCCTCAAGTTATGTAACCATATTTTATTCATGCTTATTATTTCATTAGTTTCACATGCTATACAGAACCTTTTTTTATTATATTTGTTTTGTCTCCTTTTTTAAGTTAACATTGAGGACTCTTTTTTTTATCTTAAATTAGAAATATGTAGACATTTCAGTGTGATTCTATAATTTCTTCCATTTCAAAATTCACATGAAAAGATTTTAAATGAAATTTTAATAAGTCATGTAAGTGAAGTGTAAATTCTCAGTTGTTACTATACTTACACTTTTAATTTCAATATTTTATAATAAACTGCCAATTCAGGAGAATTTTTCACATCTTTGTGCAACTTGGCTGCCTCAAGCAATTGGTTTCTAACCTTAAATATAAATGAAACAAACATTTTGTTAAAAAAAATCAAGGAAAGTACCATATAAATGGTTGGCTTCTTTTCTCCTATTGTAACTAACTTCATGTCAGCATTCAGATGGGGATGTAAAATGGGGCAGGATCTGTTAACCCTTCAGAAGCAAAGACTTTCAAACCCAGTTTTAGACAGGTTCCTGCTGTACAGTCTAAGTTTTCTATGTAGGGTTTTATGAAGTTGTCTTTTCATTGTCTTTCACTTTTTATTTTAACATGGTGTTGTTTCGATTTTCTTTTTAAACTTTGATAATCCCTTATACCACCGACATTTTTTAAATAAATTTCTTCATTAAACTTTACAAGGCAGCACACTCAAGCAGAAAGTTTGAAAACCACATGTTCTAAAAATATAAAAAGAGCTTAAAATGTGAAATGCAAATAAAATGCCATGAACATTTTATTATTCATATAAATTGCTTGAAATCAATATCTCTTTTTCATACAATTTTCTTCTTACAAGCACTAAATTAGCACAATAGAATTATCATTTATAAAACAAAGATGTGAGTTAAACTTCAATGAACCAGCATTATTTGTTTTCAGTAGAAGCAATCTAACATAACATATTGAAATAAAGCTTACAATGAGGCCAAACACTTGTTTGTATAACTGAGGAACATTCTGTTTAATGAATGAAGCTGCAGGACCAGCTATTCCTGTGGCATCTGTCTTTTTACCTGCATCTAAATGACATTCTATCAGTGCACTGAAAATTAAAATAAAAAACTTTAACATCTGAATATCTTGCACTTATTACAAAACATCTAAATAACTTGAACTTGGTATAAAATATCTGAATATCTTAGCCTTGTTACAACTATCTTAATGGTTTTCTTATCAAAACACTAAAAAACTATGGAAGTGATTGGAGCAGTTAAAGTAAAAATATGTTATGCATGTTTGATTAAATTTCCAGTATACATGGTATATGACCTACTAATGGACATTCTATGTACAACCTGTGGTAAAAAAGGAACAATTCAAATATTACACAATGATAAAGGCAGGTACAACATTTACCTAGGTAATACTGATCTTGTAGCAGGAATTTTATGATTTTATCTGTATTTAAAAAATGTCCAGAGCATTTGAAATCTATCTTTGCTTGTACATATGTGATTGAATAGTGCATGTTGTAAACTAATATTGACTATAATTTAGATAACCATCAACCATAGGATGTATTATGTAAACTTAAATACTATTGTCCTACAATATAACATCCTTTTATTTAACCTAAACACTTAATAGAACAATTTATACATATTTTGTCTCAGATAGGAAGCAAAGTATATTACATCATTAACTGAGCTCTCCATTCAAAGTCTTGGTCATCTATATCATCCAAAGCCTTCACTACTTGATGTAAGCTGTGGGCAAGATATTGTCTGTATCTGGGTTTCAGAAAAGGACGACAGAACTGCCAGTAAATCACTGATGCATTGTAAACCAGAAAATGGTATCTAAAAAGAAAAATTGAATAGAATGAGGTCAAATACAAACAAGGATTCTCATCAAAAACACAAGACTAAATAATATATAAAATCATTATTGGATGTATTTTTTCACATTTAAAAAGAAATGTTATACAAAGATTAAGGTGTAATCCATTAAACTGAATTCATGAGTTTAAACAAACTTTTTTAAGAAAATGTATACATGTATTTGTAAGGAGTTGTCTCCCATTAGCCTGATGCTGTTGTTGCAAAAATCGATATACCACTGTCACAACACCATGCATAATTATTTGGACTAAATTTTCTAAATTATAATGGCGGTTTTGTGTAAAAACTGTGTTCATTAGATACTGTTTGCCTTTAAAGAATCCATAACTGACTTGATAAATTCCACAAAAGTTTGATTTAGTGAATACAATAATATCAACACAACCAGGGGTTTAATGACAGCGCACATCCATTGTTAACTTATCTTCTCCAAAAAAAATTATCAAAATCTCATTCTAAGTTGTTTTAAAGAGGACTCTGTACATAATAAAGAAGTAACACCAGGAACAGATTATCACATATATTTTGTAATTTATTGATGGTATCAACTCAAAGACAGTAAAAGACTTTGACATTAAAGGACCACCGAGTTTCAGTCATCCTTGACTATGAGAATTCAGGCTTATTATGTTGTAACCAATGGCAATGGGTTATTCTAATAGGAAAACAATATACCAGCTGGTCTATTTCACATCATGTTTTTCTTTTCATAATTATTTCGAGTCTAAACTAAACAAACTTTTGAGCTTTTAAGGTAACTGTCTTTTGTTGAAGGTTAACTGGTGATTTTCTTGAATAACATTTATTTTTTAGTTGCTGTCTTAATAATGGTAACCACTCACTTCTCTTTATCAACATGCAAATACATTGTACTAGCCTACTTATGAAAAAGTTCACTTAATATACCTTTGATTGTTTTTGGCAAAATTGATGGCTTTTATCAGATAAACAACAGCTTTTTCTAACTGTTCCTATAAAATAAAACAAAGTTGTATACATATAATGCTGGAATAACTCAATAGAAATGTCCTCATTCTTGAAAAAACATCTGGTAGGTGTATTCATTATATATTGGGTCTACCCAACAAATTTTATAGCACATATAATTTGTGCTATTATAAGAAGTATTACAACATATATATAGAGAGATTGTATGTAAAATCTCCAATCAACTACTGACTGCAATTTCTTTAATAACATAATGTTGAGGATTTTTTATTTTAACAGAAAAAATTGTGAATAAAACAGTCATTCAACATAATTTCAGAGATTTGTCAGTCAATTCTGATAACAGATTCAGATAACATTGATCATGTTGATTTCATTGGATGATTAATCATTTAACAAAACTTGTCTTCCTGTTACTGTGGATTCCTTTTTATTCGTGGTATACCAATTACAGTGGGTTTTGTGGGTCACAGCGAACCACCAATTTAAGAATTCAATGAAGAATAATCCAGAGTATTGTGTATGGAGTCGGATGTTTATTTCCGGTTATGTTATGCAGTTCTAATATAGTGTTGACTAGCAATAAACAATGTAACATAACACATGTTTTTTTTTGAAAGAAGATACAAGTATTTTACTTAAATCAATAATAAATATATCGAATATCAGTGATAATTTACTTTTTAAAATTGATTAAAACTGTTCATGGAAAATAACTGCAAGTTGTTAATTACCGTGTCATAGTTTGGTTTACTAGTGATTAATAATCAATAGGATTAAGTAGGAGGATATTGCTCATATGTAATATTGTTTATGACAGGCACATTTATTTCACACCTTTTACTTATATGACTGTTTATTATATCGTGATTAGGGAAATGAGCTTTCAATCATAAAGTTTTGAATGCCTTATAGAATTCCGACAAGAATTTATAAATTGTAAAACAAACGAATAATTAGTTGTCTTTGTCCATTATTGTAATAGAAGTTTTCAATGAACACTTTAACCTAGAATGACCAAGCAAGGATTTTGACAATTCAAAACTTTTTCAATGAATTCCTTCTTTTTTGTTTGTTTTATTATTGATCAAACCAAGGAGGTTATATGATCTACTGAAACAAAAAGAAATCCATGAATTACGTATCTCCCCCTAGAAACACGAAAGTTATACTTTAATCAGTTTAATGGTTATATTCTCCCTATTTTGGATTACGGTTGTAAAATTTGGGGAAACACCAGTGACCAAAATACAAATAAATTAAATAAACTTCAAAAACGAGCAGCTAGAATTATTCTTGAACTTCCTTATGATACCCCATCTAATACAATGTTTAAAAAGTTATCATGGCTTCGATTTACTGATCGTGTAATTCACCACAAGGCCTTATATGTTCATAGATGTTTATATGGATCTGTCCCAGAATATTTGTGTAACAAAATCTCCTATGTTACAAATAAAAATGGAATGCAACTTAGATCAAATACTACCCAATTACTTAATATACCAAAGGCAAGAACAAACACATTTAGAAGATCTTTTTCATATTCTGGCCCAACTTTATGGAATAAACTACCAGAAGCACTAAGACACCTGTCAAACATAAATACTTTTAAAACAAACTGCTTTAAGTTTTTACTTGAAAATCCAGGAATTATTTAAATAACTATGTATCAATTTTGATTATGTTTTCTTATGTTTAACTTTGTTATGAAGAAATTGTGTGAATTGCATTGTGAGAGGAGTGTGAGGGCCTCAAGGGAGAATAGTGTTTGTACTAATTGAGCATACCCTCTTGAAATAAAGATTATTATTATTATTATTATCTGATTTTTTTTTTGTAATCAGTGATCCACGAATTTACGTATACAGTAGTCAACACTTCGGTGTTGACATGAATATCAATAATGTGGTCATTTTTTTTAATTTCCTGTTTACAAAAAAATGAATTTTTCGAAAAACTAAGGATTTTCTTATCCCAGGCATAGATTACCTAAGTTGTATTTGGCACAACTTTTTGGAATTTTGGATCCTCAATGCTCTTCAACTTTGTACTTGTTTGGCTTTATAAATATTTTGATATGAGCGTCACTAATGAGTCTTATGTAGACGAAACGCACGTCTGGCGTACTAAATTATAATCCTGGTACCTTTGATAACTTTACCACGAAACGTCTTTTTTTCTCTATCAACAAAAATTGATACCCACGAAAATAAATGAACCACAGTATAAGAATTCAAAATTTAGAATATAAAGATCATCAGTTATATTAAAAGTCTAAATGGCTTACAGGATCATTAGCTTCTTTAGGTGCTAACAACTGTGCTTGACACAGGTAAGCTCTACACAGGAACTGGTTTCCTGGTGGTGGTTTCATAAAGTACATCTTCAAACACTCCCTTGCCATCTCAGTTAACCCATTCTGTAACAGACAATATTGAATATCTTTGATCATGCTAAATATTAACACATTTAGGTATCAATACATTTTGAATATGGACAAGTTCAAATACATATGGACAAGTTCAAATACATATGGACAAGTTCAAATACAAATGTACAAGATATAAATCCAGTTTTGTATTGCACTAGAATAATAGACTTATCTTAAATCATTTTTGTATATTGAAGCATACTATATGCAAATGTAAGGCTGTTAGTTTCTCATTTGAATTGTTTTACATTTTTCATTTCTGGATCTATACATCTGACTATCTGACTATGAAGTATTGGTTTTGCTCATTGTTGAATGCTGTTCATTGACAAATAGTTGTTAACTTCTATGTCATTTGGTATCTGGAATAGAGCTGTCTTGTTGGTAATCATAACACATATTCTAGAACTTATTTCATAATGCAACATACTGTTAAATTTATAAGTGTTTTAAAGGCCTATAATTTCAGATAAAAAAATCTTAATATTTTCTGTGTTAGAAATATTATCATTTCATATTTTTAGTAATGAAACTGTACCTGAAATGCAGTTTCAGCACATATGACATAGAGATCTGGACCAAAAGATTCTGGGGCATCTATTGCTGGTTTACTCTCAGCTACATTTCTCAACAGACTGTAAGCTTGATGTAGTGGCTGATTTTTCTCTGGCCCTGCAAAACACCATACCAACATTTTAATACAAATTATACTGAAATCATGATTATTACAGTCAAACCTGTCAGACTTGAAGGTTCAGAGTCAATAAAAAAAAATGTCAGTGATTATTATGATCTTTCAAAATGGACATATTTAAATCATAATTTGCCTGGATGGTGTTCTCTAGATGGTTTATAAATAGTCAGGCCACCTCAACAGCATAATATAATTCCATACAGACAAAAGCCAATTCAATTTTATATCTTGCAGTATAAAATTTTGGTGCTCAGACTCTGTGTACTTGTGGGTAGAATCTAAGAAAGAACAATATATTCAAACAAACATTACTAGATACAGAAAATAGTGAAGTGTAAATATCTTTCTGCATGAACACATAGACATCAATATTATGATGGAGTGCGAACACTGAGAGAAGAAGAACAGTCATGACAGTATGGATGCAAATTACAAAATGTTTATAAGGAGTATGGTAGAAGGGTCCATATTGTTCTTTACCACTCACAATTAGATAAATTTAACAACATACTACATGTACTAGCATACATGAGCAATCAAATTATTCCAGACTTTTTTTTAAACATAAACATTGATAAAGAGCACCTTTTTATCTGAAGAGCATCTAAATGTAACTTTCCAATTTTCTGGGGAATATCTGATTAACCAACAGCATGATAGGCCATTGGTTTTCTCTCATTGAACATTGTTGAAGGCTGTTGAACATTGATATATAGTTGCTCATGTTTAATATGTACAAATGTACCTCATTTGGGTCTCTGATAGATAGTTATTTAATTGACACATTCTGAGTCGGATCAAATTTTCTGAATTTGTTGTTTATCATCGTAATTACATGTTATCATACATTTGTACATGTACATGTACAATGTATAGTGCTTTCTATTTGTATAAAATTGGTAAATTATTAACCTTTACTGTTTGGTCCATTTATCATGTTTATGGTACTAAGTGTCCTTTTGACATGACTGTGTTTTTATACATTCTGCCATTGTGCTATGCTCATTTTATGTGTTCTTGACTTTCATTGTTGCATTTGTGCTTTTCTATATATGTCATTTTGGTTTTTTTGTTGACATACATGTATTTGTTTTTTTCTAAACTTTTAATATTGATTAAAATTATAACACAATGCAAGTTTAAACATATTTATTTTTAAACTAACGTTGTGTTATAATTTTAATCAATATTAAAAATGTTGACTGCTCTACGTGTTCCCATATTTTTTACATTTAAGAGGGGGTAATGGGGGTACCTTCATGACGAATATCAGTAAAAATCTTGCCAAATGTCGAAATGACATTAACAGTAATATTTGGTGCCTGCCGTAAAAATGAACATTTTCTTTTAGACGATAAAAAAAATTGACTGGTTTTGACGCATCACATTATTTTTTTTCAACAAATGACGCTAACGATAATTATATAAGACCTCTGACAATTAACGATAAGGATAATTTGACAACTAACTGCAAAAATTTAACCAATTTGATGCTTACGTTAGCCAAGGATTTGTATAGTCACTATACTAATTCTTGTGTTAGCTGAAAATCACTGTTTGATGTCTGACGGTAAAGGGCATTTCTACACTCATTTATACCTTTATATTATGTCCATTTGTTTTGTTCGTGCATTGTTGTCAGTATAACATGTATAATGGAATTTCATGTGACTGTCCGTAAATAGTTTTAAAAAAATATCATAAGGACCTAAGAGGTACGGTTCCGCAGCTAATATAAAGTGGACTGTTCTTCTCTGAATTTTTTTAAATGGTGAAATTCTATGTTTTTGATTCCAAATGGTTGGACAGTGTAACTTCAAATTTTGGCCATGCAGACTGGTGATGAAAACTCTTGCATTTTTTTGTTGCATTCCTCATGTTCTTCATAGGGCTCTTCACGGTTAGTTCTGCCATATCGGATAGGGGCAGATTTTTTAGAAAGAGGTGGAAATGGTATGAAAGTATGGGAAATCCTACATTGTATGTGTGTTTCCAAGCAACTGCTCTGTTTCTATGATGTTTTCCCCTATTTTTCTCACCATTTTTACCTTCACTATGAAAATCTGCCCCCTATCCTATATGGACGAACTAACCGTGAAGTGCCCTATACACCTTATCGCTAATCCTGGTCTGTATATATTAACATTTAAAACAGTCCATAGTTTTATGATAGAAGTTTTAAATAACATTCTATGTGGAATACTTTTAAAATGGATTATATTGTGCCGTGTAACATAAGCCTCACATTCTATATTGATATTTGTGCCCGTGTAATATAAGCCAACTATTTCTTAAAATCCGTTTGGATGTGCTCCTCATTAGCAGGAGGAAGATACAGAAAAGAAGAAGAAGGTTGACCCGGCCGCTTGAACTTTTGACACATACAACAGTCAGGGGACTTACTGAAATAAGTGATTTTTAAATCACTTATTTGAGTAGCAAATTCAAGGTTTTGTCACAAATTGGGATTTTGTAGTTTTTTCAAAATTTTAAACACATAGGTTTAAATAACATCTTTTAATTAGTAAAATTAAAAAATATGAACTTTTTGCTTCTTTTAAGTAGCAAGGTTTATGCCTTTGATGCTATCATTTACCTAAAAATTCTATTTTAGTTGGAAAAATGCTATAATAATGGCTTTACATAATGAACTGATACTTTTTTCAAAGATTTTTCACAGCAGTGGGAGTATTTTTCCTGTGAAGTTCAAGGTTTCATCTTTCAGATCATGTAATAAAATTCTACTGTTCACGATAAAAAATTCACTGTTCGGGGGTGTTGAAATTAGTGGGGGTTATTGAAAGAATGATACTTAAAGAAGTGATTTTTGGGAAGGAAATTGAGGTCTGATACTTAAACAAGTGATTTTTATGTCATTATCCTAGATTCAGTACAAGGTCATCACCTGAAATGACCTGGTCATCCTAGACAACACAGATGTTGGTTCTGATAAGTTTAGAAACATAATTAGTCCCTGGATCATTAGTATTCTATATTTAAGCTACACTAATATTAAATCACTTTTTCTAGTGATTATTTTGTACTACTTAAATAGGTGATTATTAAAGAAAGACAACTCTAACTTCCAACCTTTATGGAAATAATGTTACTTGAATCAGTGATTTAGAAAATCACTTGTTTAAGTAAGTCCCCTGACTGTACAACAATCACTATTCCATTGTGGCGTCAGATATTTTGTTTTGAGACGACAAAAATTTACGGGAACCTGTGTGATATCTAGTTATGGCGGACAAATAGTGATACGGTGTATTAACAAGTAAATAAAGAGCTAATCAAAGATTTATTTTATCTGAGGACTACACGTTTAATCGTTTTAACTGACATTTCATTTTCCCGTCTGCATAAGATAAAAGTAAATTTTGTATCCTTGAACCATGACCGAAGCCCAACTCTAAAGTATAGGACCCCTAAAGTAACAGAAGGCCGAAAGTTTTATTAAAAATTTGAGTGTTTATTTTTTAAATTAAGAGGACGTTTCCTAGTTCTCAGAAAGATATCATTTTCAAACAATTATGCATTGATGTACCTGCATGTTTTTGTGCTGCAGCCAAGAGAGTTCGTATACTAGTATCCATATTTGCTATTTATTTTGGATTTTTTTTATTTTAAAGAGCACATAACTGTTCAGCAGACGCCATGTTGTTTGTCTTTTCGTAGTAAGTCGGTTTACGAATTCGCTACAAAATAGTTCAAGAGCTAGTATTTGAATTTTCGTTAAATTTAAAATGTGATGCAGTTTTCGTTCCAGGTGTATTCATATTTTTAATTTATTTTAATATAAAAAGCAATGTAGTTGCTACAATTATGACACAAAATGGTTTAAAATTTTCAAATTGCGGATGGATATATTGTCGTAGAAACAGTGTACTTCCGGTAAAATACTTCCGGTTTTTAAAAGACTGGTTTTCGGTATTTATTGAGTGTTATTCTTGCTTTAAATCATATTTCAGAACCAGTTTTAAACTTTATGCAGACGAAGTTGTAAACAACAAAGTTAAATTAAATTAACTATTCGATCTTAAAGGAATCATGTTGAATTTAATAGTTTAATTCAGAACTTAAATTATTGATGGCAACATCAGGACAGAAAAGGCTGGGTTCAGGAGGCTTGCCATCCAGAACACCACTTTTTAGTGCTAACAAAGCAACAAGTTCAAAATCAGAGAGCTCTGCCAGCACAAGAGTGTCTAAACCATCAGATAAATTAAACCCTAAAACAGTAGACCCTGTAAGTGGAATTACATAAACTTTACCAATAATATGTGGCTGGTAGAAACCATGACAAATCGCTTCACTTTTTCACCAACTCAGTTAACTACCTACAAAATTGCTCCACTCTTGTTTACCAACTCGCCCAACTTATGAAAAGGGTAAAATCCCATGGAAAATAGGTTGGATAACTCGCCTCACTTATGAAAATGGTTAAACTCCCGCTGAAATAAGGCTTTGTAAGGTGTACCAAATTGCCCCACTCAGGACAAATATAGATAACTACGATGAATTTAATAATGCCAACTCGCCCCACTTATGGAAAAAGATGCTTTCCTGTTGAATATGTACCTGTTTAAATAAAGCAGTAAAAAGTGCCACAGTATCAGTATTTTGGTGACTTGAACGTCAACTCGTTCCAATTGTGAAAAATAGTAAAATCCTTATAAATTGAGTTATGCCAACTCACCCCACTTATGAAAAATAGGAAAATCCTAATATTGAGTCATGCCAACTCTCAACACTTAAGAAAGAATAGAAGTAATATATACCGTTGAACTGTCTGCCATAGAATAAATGGCTACCAACTAGCCCCACTAGTGACAATGCTAGAAGTGCATTTATTTTGGTCTTTTCTTTAGGTTGAAATAAAACAGAAAAAGGCAGCATAGTTTTTTTTTGTATTCTGTGTAGATTAGTTTTCATTTAAGTGGGGCAAGTTGAATTATGTGGGTCGAGTTTGCAGGAGTAATATAACAAGATTTAACCCTTTTCAACAGTGGGGTGAGTTAGTTAAAAGTGAGGCTATTTGCTAGTATCTAGGGCGATTTGTCCTGCTTCTGGCTGGCATTACCTCTGAAAGGGGATGAAGTCTGAATGAATGATTTTTTTTTAAATTCAAAACATATTAACTTCAAAATCTGTTTTAAAAGAAACAGAAATACAGTTTTGAAACAAAGATATATTCTGCACAATTTTATAAAAAGTGCTAATTTAACAAAGGCTGTTAGCATGATTAGGGTGGTATTACACCTTTAAGAGAACAATCAATATTTTTCAGCCCTTATTTGTCTGTGCAAGGGAGTTATAACCTTATTTTTATTCACAGGCATTTGTTTATATCCATTGTCTGTGATTCTGTTTATGTGAATTAATTTGTTTCATTATTTAATGTATATGCCCAGTTCTACAATTATCTGTACCCATTCATACCTGATCCAAGTCACAATGTTTAAAAAATGTAAACAATTATACAGGTCAAAGTAGAGCCTTCAACACTGAGCCTTGCTCAAACTGAACAGCAAGCTATAAAGGGCCTCATGATGACATGTGTAAAACAATTCAAACAGGAAAATAACAGTCTAATTAACATTACAAACAATTTTTTTTACAAGAAACACTTATTAACCAAACCAAAAAACAACAACAAGCTCCTGACTTAGGAGAGGTGCAAACATAAATAGGTAGCTGTTAACAATTTTAGTCTTTGGTTTGGCATTGCCTTGGACTGAAGCAAGAACACTACCACATGACCATTGTCAATTGACATGATTGAGGATATGTTTCTGTTGGTATAAATTAATTAGTTTTATTATTTAATGTATATTTTCAGTTTAGTTCATCAACAAAGGGTCAATCAGCATTTGCAGCTGTCTATACAAAGGGAGGGGTACCATGCAGGTTTGTTCTATTTCAGCTGTCTATACAAAGGGAGGGGTACCATGCAGGTTTGTTCTATTTCATAATACTGTAAATTCAGAAGTTATTGCAAGGTTTTTATTAATGTGCGTAATGTGACTGGGTTAGTATCGCAAAAATAATAACTCTTATTCTGATACATATATCTGATTCACATACAAATGTGGCTGTATATACATTGTATGCAGCCAGATTTCATGAAATCTCAATAATTAATCTTGTATTTTGTCTATATATTAAACAAAATTACAATAATAATATTTCTAAATTTACAGTAACTAAACACAAATATTTAGGTTCCTTTTATTGCTATTTGGCATATTTGATTAAGAAGGTTGAATATTCTGGTATACATGTATCTCATTACTGCTAATTCTTTGAAATTACATTTGATTAATTATAAAATGGATGGTTCTCAAAATCTGCCAGCCTATCAAGATTCTACCAGGTCAGCATAGAATTAAATGTTGACTGAGTTTATATATGTCACAGATGTTCTACCTTCTTTTGCTGCTGCCTTTATTGAGAACCCTGTGTTAGTAGGGACTTGGATTGGTTAACAAATATTGATGAGTCCTTTAGATCTGATAATGAAAATTCAAAAACTGAAAGTGTTTTGGTGATTTTCAGATAAAGTCAATTCAACATGTTGAATGTAAGTCTGTTGTTCAGTTGAAGGCAATTTTTTGGTGTTGGATTGCTGTCCCATTGATGTATATTCAACACTTTGTTTTATTTTTGAATCTTAATAATTTAAAAAAATGATTTTGTAGAAGTAAAATCAAATTATGATTAATATTTATGTGCCATTTAATCGGTTATCCTCAAAGATGTTTAAAGATGTTAACTATGCTACATAATAAGATTATTTCACCAAATATTTCCATCAATCAAGTAGAAATTTGTATATGAACTAAGGTATAGAACATGTACAATGATGTACATGAACAAGAAGAAAGAAAATATTCAAGTTAATTTTCTTGTTTATGTATGCAGGTTACAACATGGATCTGTGAAACACAAATTAGGATGGGACACTCCTCCAGAGCAACTACCTTTTGATCCTGTGTTAGTAACTCTATCGGAGGTAGGATGATCTATAATGTATTTGTAACTGATATCAGATTGCAGGATATAAATATTGATATACAGACATTTATTTTATAATTTTCACCAATTTTTTAGGACTTTCAAAGATAAAAGTATCACACACAAACAAACTCACATTTTATATTGTGTCAAGAGTTCACTACAGTTAAGATGATGTGATATTAATCACTTGCAAAGGAAATCACTTATTTATTCTGTCTGGAAATGATATTGATGTAATAAACTACTTGTATACACCTTATCGCTATTTGTCCGCCATTACTGGACATCATACAGGTTCCCGTTTAATTTTGACATCATAATACAAAATATTGGACGCCACAATTGAAAACTGATTGTTTTATGACGTCAATAGTTCAAGCAGGACAGATTCTCCGGGCAGCAGGCAATAGCAATAAGGTGTATTGACCTAGACATCAAATAAATCAGATCTAAATTAAGTTAAACTCATTTTATTCAATTCCGTTAGCACACATTTATGCACTAAAGCTCTTCTCTGGGTACAATATTTTCTCCATGTGTTAAAAAGCCATTGGTGAGCTTGAGCTGTTTTCTTCTCTTTGTTCAGGTTGTTGTCTCTTTGACACATACCTTAATTCCATTTTCCATTTTATTTGTTTGCATATAAGAGACCAGCTGGTATCAGGAAGGTCAAAATTAAATCAGCCGTTTCATATTTAATATATGCCTCTCTGCATTAAAGCATAAATATCTACAGGTTTCACTAGGAGTAGGTTTTGGACATAGCTTGATATCACTTTAAGTTATGTAATATCATTTTGAGAATAAAGAAACCGTTGTTTAATGGGAAGGATTATAAGATGTCAGCATTCAGTTTTTGATTCATTCTGAGAGACTCTTTATATTGAATAAAAGTTGTGAATTGTCATTTAAAATAATAAAATTTCATATAAACTATTTTATTTTATTGATACATATGTATCACTTTTATTCATAAAAAAAAACTCACATAATGTCATCATGGTCATTGAGAATAATATGTTTTTCTCATATAATGTTATCTTTATTTTATGATAAAGGGTCTTCAAGAAAGCATACATCCATACTCGTTTGTTGCAAGAACAGGTTTTAAAGAAATGTTAGAATCCAATGGTGCCATTGAGAAAGTATTACCACTTCTGCCAAAAGTCTGTTATGGTCTTAGAGCTGCCCTAGTAAGTATTATCATTCCTTCCAAAATTCTATACATAAGGTTAAAGTTTTGGTTTGAAGTGGTTTAACATGAAGCCATGGTCACACCACCTTGAAATTTAGTACACTTGTCCATTAGAATTAGAATTTTTGCGTTTTTGATGACACTTTTAAGCAACCCTTTTGGGCTATTTCATGGCCATTTTTTTGCTTACCTGGCCCAAAGGGCCAAGTGAGCTTTTCCCATCACTTGGCTTCCGGCGTCGTCGTCCTGCGTCCGTCGTCGGTAACTTTTACAAAAATCTTCTCCTCTGAAACTACCTGGCCAAATTTTACCAAACTTGGCCACAATCATCATTGGGGTATCTAGTTTAAAAAATGTGTCCATTGACTCGGTCAACCAACCAAGATGGCCGCCATGGCTAAAAATAGAACATAGTGGTAAAATGCGGTTTTTGGCTTATAACTCAAAAACCAAAGCATTTAGAGCAAATCTGACATGGGGTTAAATTGTTCATGAGGTCAAGATCTATCTGCCCTGGAATTTTCAGATTAATCGGACAACCCGTTGTTGGGTTGCTGCCCCTGAATTGGTAATTTTATGAAAATTTTACTGTTTTGGTTTATTATCTTGAATATTATCATAGATAGAGATAAACTGTAGACAGCAATAATGTTCAGCAAAGTAAGATTTACAAGTAAGTCACCATGACCGAAATGGTCAGTTGACCCCTTTAGGAGTTATTGCCCTTTATAGTAAATTTTTAACCATTTTTTGTAAATCTTAGTAATCTTTTACAAAAATCTTCTCCTCTGAAACTACTGGGCCAAATTAATCCAAACTTGGCCACAATCATCATTGGGGTATCTAGTTTAAAAATGTGTCTGGTGACCCGGTCAACCAACCAAGATGGCCGCCACGGCTAAAAATAGAACATAGGGGAAAAATACAGTTTTTTGCTTGTAACTCAAAAACCAAAGCATTTAGAGCAAATCTGACTGGGGTAAAATTGTTCATATCTGCCCTTAAATTTTCAGATGAATTGGACAACCCATTGTTGGGTAGCTGCCCCTAAATTGGTAATTTTTAAGGAAATTTTGCAGTTTTTGGTTATATCTTGAATACTATTACAGATAGAGATAACCTGTAAACAGCAATAATGTTCAGAAAAGTAAGATTTACAAATAAGTCAACATTACTGAACTGGTCAATTGACCCCCTAAGGAGTTATTGTCCTTTATAGTAAATTTTTAACAATTTTCATAAAATTTGTAAATTTTTACTAATATTTTCCACTGAAACTACTGGGCCAAGTTCATTATAGAAGAGATAATTGTAAGCAGCAAGAATGCTCAGTAAAGTAAGATGTACAAACACATCACCATCACCAAAACACAATTTTGTCATGAATCTATCTGCTTCTTTTGTTAAATATTCACATATGGGGCAATATGCGCAATTGTTTCTCCATAGGCCGTAATGGTAACGTTTTCTTCTGTTGCTCAGCCCATATCGTAAACTTGTATATGTATGATGGCTTGTTTCGAAGCTGAGACATTTTTACATATGTGGTTAAATTTTCGGGGTACGAAGTGTGATTCATTTTTCCGTAATTTAGCAAACCCCGAGTATCCTTTTGCGATGTGGCTCCTCATGGTAAAAAATCCCATTTTTAACACAATAAGTTCTTTGAAATTTTAATACTTTGAACACATTTAATAGCTCCATTGTTTTTACACATTTATTTTGTGTTCCCTTACTTTCTAAATTAACACTAATGGTTCAGCTCAGTCATTTGTTTATCATAGAAATGTGTCAAATATCACTACACAGAGATTTTTTGTTTACACGTGACTTTTGTGTTCCTCATTTCAAGGCGCATTAGGGGTATTGTCCCATATACCAAGGTGAGCGACACAGGCTCTTTAGAGCCTCTAGTTTAGTGGAGGAAGCTGGAGTGACCAGAGAAAACCAACTACCTTTGATAGATGAGAGCTTCCTTAAATATATGTCTAATTGGTGATTGCTAACAATAATAAATTGACTTATAGAATATTTTTTGTTATAATCTTATTGCTGATATGCTGTCTTAATGTAATCACCATGTTTTATAACAATATATTTTATAGCAAGAAGTTAATTAATTTCATCTAATGTTTGATATGGTTTTTTAGGGCAACAAAAACAGTGATGTATTTGCAGCAGGACTAGAGGCCACAATACAATTAAGTAATCTGACAGGACCTCACTTAAACCCACATCTCAAAAATCTTCTTGTTCCTGTAAGTTTGATAGAAATTTGTTAAAAATCAGACTGCAACACTGCAGGGCTGATTTGCTCATATCATTTAATAAAACAAACTTTAGATATGATTACATGTACTTGCATACAAAGCATGTTTCTAAAATGAATCAGCAAGATCACTCAATAAAAGTTTTTAAAGAAATAATATTGTATGTCAGTGTTTAAAAAATTGGTCATGCCAAAAATAGCTATTTCAGACAAATGACAAGACAAAAATTTTATTATATTACAGCAAGACCATTATCATACATCTTTTAAAACGTTTAGTGTTTTTTTGTTGTTGTTCAAATAAATTAAGAGGATATACAGTGTATTAATTTGTGACAGCAACTTTTAAAATAATAAAATCAGAAAAGACGTCCATGGGGCAGCATGAGGTACTGTGGATTCATTATTATTCGTTGGATACCAATTTTCGTGTATTTCGTGGGTACAGGTGAACAATGAAATCAAATGTTCAACGAATAACATAATTTCTATAGGCTTGTAAGCAAACCACGAAATTAAATATCCACGAAACATGTGAGTTTTCCTTATTCCACGAAAATTGGTACCCACGAAAATAATTGAATCCACAGTATATCACAAAAGACATATGTGTCTAAACAAATGTGTTTACCATTTACCTTCTAACATGTTTAATATGAGCTATTTTTGTTTAAAATATCCATATAAGACAAACAATTGCAAGTTCCTAACTGCCTTATGTACTAACTTCCAATTTCATTGTTTAATTAATTTGACCCAGTATTATTAGTATAAGGTAATAGCCGTAACACAACTAACCAACTAAGATATGAATGAACATTATCTTAAAGGGAATTCAATTTTTCAGGTTTCCAAAAGAATGATGGATAAAAAGTTTAGAGATAAAATTACAACAGCATTACAGACTTTTGAACAAAATGGGGGAAAGGTTAGTCTTGTTATAAATTAATGAACTTATACTCTTAGTGGGAATAAGCAATGTATTATTTAGTTGAGATGCAACAGTGTAAAACTTGGTTTGTGATATTATAAATGATGTCCAGAGGTATATATTTTAGTCTAAAACAAAATTGTTTGAGACTTTAAGAATATAATTGCAAAAATTGGTAATACCCATTTGGAAGAGAATGATCTAGCTGATTTGGGGATCGAAGGTCAGTGTCACAAAATAACCTTACATTTTAATTTCATAATATGTTTTCTTTTGAATCATCAGATCACTTGTCTAACTATTTATAAACTTTGGTAAATATTGTTTCTAGGAATGAGGAAGAAATGTTTTGATTTTAGGATCAAATATCAAGGTCATAGCAGATATGAATAAAATGAAATTTGATTTCCACATGTCTTATGAACCATATGATTGTCTTTTACCATATCAGATTTGATAATGCTCAATGAAATGACAATACACCCCTTTTGATTTTGAATTCACTAGGTCAAAGATCAAGGTAATTGTAGTTTACCTTCTGATTTTGGATGTTATCAATTGAAGGCATTTTTTACCTTACACTATTCTTTTTGTTATAAATTGTTAACATACTTTTAGTCTTCAATGTACTTGACACAATCATATGTTTACCTGCTAAAGATTCATTAGGATTGCAACTATGATAATGAACCCATTGTGCTAATGTAATTTAATTTATATCCTATATATATATTTCAATTCAAGATAAACAAGTAATTGAAATTTCCTTTGTTTTAAATTTCTCGATGACTCCTCTTAAAAATTTATAGTGAGTATATAAAGAAAAATCTTTTACTTAAGACATCTTCTTCAATCAGTTCAAAAATTGTTTGATCAACGCAGGTTATATTATATATTTATTGATTAATTAAAAGTTTGTTTCTTTTTTTCACTTTTCCAGGAAGCCTTACCAGTGATCAAGTCAAAGGTGCCAACATACACAACAATATTCATGTGAGCAGATTAATGCCTGTGAGTGTACAAAGATTTACAGAGAAGAAAACACTCGTTTTAATATATGTGTACATGTATATCAGATGAATTTAGTAGTAAGGTTGTGGTTTATATTACACAAGCTCTCTGTGATGATTAATGATGATAAGATGTAATAACTTTAAAGTTTATGTCTGTGTTAACAAGGCTGCTGCTCTTAGTCCATTTGCCATAATTTGTACCAAAATGTTTGTTATTAGTTGTTAGGAAGCTATAAGTTCTGTTACAAGAACCTACATAATATTCAACTATAGTTTTACTCATTGTTAGATAGTTTCACTTAGCTTACTTTAATAACAGGTTCTTTCTCAAATCCTTGTTAAAGAATCATTTAGATCAAATCAAGTAGGGGTCTGTATTTGGCTTGTATCAAGGCAAATTTCTGGCCCTAGCCTAAGTACCATCATTTTCGCAGTGGCAGATTTTAAGTTTTTATTATTGATTTTAAATGTAAGCATGAGTGGCCTAATCTCCTCTTCTAGTAGTAATCAATCAAGAAAGACAAAAGATAAGCCATTCAAAAGGTTTTATTCAAAGAGGTATCAAAAGTTGTTTTTTTTTTATTTGGGAATGATTACAATTATTATAGATGACTGAAAAGAATCATGGTACCAGTATATTGTTTTCTCATTCTAAAGTTCCATCCAGGCCAGGAGACATTGGCTGTAAAAAGAATCTTGTTCTTTTTCTTTTTAATGGGATTGAATAAAGGGTAATCTCATAGACTACATAGGACATTACTGCATGACAAATCTCTCCATTCAATTTCATTATTTTAACCATTTGCCTAGTATTATCCCTTGGTAGCCATTGTAATGACTGACTGTGGTTTTAATTAATTCAGGTTCCCTATTAAATCTAATAAGAATTTATTTATTGGTTGAAATTATTTTTGTTTGTTTAATGTAGCCATTTTCTTTTTTATTAATTTCTTAATTTTGGGTCCTCTTCAGCTTTGTAGATAATTTGGCCTTTTAACTTTTTGTTTCAAGTGTCACTGTGTAGTCTTTTGTAGACAAAAAGGAGTCTGCCAAACAATACAAAAATATAAGCCTGGCCTTGAAGACATAAAACTTTGCTCAGTGCTCAGAGCACAAAAATCATGCTCGAAACATGAAATCAAGCGTTTTGATTGGTTCATTCTTGAGTCTGAGTACAAAAATTGTGCTCGAAAGTTTTATGACCGCAAGGCCTGGTCATTTTAATGATTTGTTTTTTAAATTTTTCTTTTAAAGATTACTGTAATGTTTAGGTAATTGATTACGTTCTGTTTAATCATTCCATATTATTATCATTATTGTACTGTTTAAAAAATTATGTTTAGCACATTTTTTAGTTTGCTTTTCACACTTTGGCACTAGAATTGTGTGGTTTTTATCATTAGCTGCATACATCTGTAAATAAGATTGTTTTTATATCATCAATGTAATGTAATTTATTATATTATCATTTGCTTTATTGATATATTCAACAATTCAACGAAAAGAGCCTGAACTATTGAAAGGCAAAACCAAAAACTCGATAGTTTTAATTGTCCTGCTAGTAACATACAATATATATTCCAGTACAAGCCACAGAACTAGGTAAATAGTCCATCAGGTACAACAGACAGAAGTTTTAGAAGCCAAATAAAAATTTGTATAAATAGATGCCAAAAATGATTTTAAATCACTTAGTTCTTATTAGGGTATATACTCACACATATGCAAGACTTCTATTGAAAAATGTCAATCTAAAGAATAACTGCAAGATAAAAATGTATATACAGTGTAACCTGCCTAATCAAACACATGAATATTCCAACATCCTGCTTTAACCGACACATTTGTGTGGTCCCAAAATATGCATATCCTTGCAGAAAAAAACTGAGTAAATCCAACATTTTTTTCTGGTCCCCTAAGTGTGTCCAATAACACAGATTACAACTTAATGTAATTTACTTTTTTTCAGATTGTTAGAACATTTCACTTGGAAGATTTGATTACTTTACATATTTAATGCAAAATAGTCAACACAATTGATTAAAAGTATTATACCATGTAGAAATTCAAAGTACATATTATTGTTATTTTTAATTTGATGCTTGCCTTTAAACTGCTAGTCACAGGTTACAATGTTCATGTCATAAAAAGTTATTCTTTAAAAAATAGAGCATCATAATCTTATAATTTAGTTTGATGTATATTTTTGTATTGATAGATCATTCAGTGATTTTTATAACAATAAATAATCATAACTTGGTTTTGATTTTCTGCTGTTCTTGTTATATGTTCTTTGAGAATACCCAATGCTATGTTACAGTTATTTAAATCTTTAGCATTTGTGGTTTTGATAAGTTGGAACTAATAACTTATAGTAACTCAGTAGAGATTAAAGGATGCACTTAGGTGAGGTTTGGGAATTTATGTCAAATGTTCGGACTCCTTGGTTTCTTCCCTGTCATACAGGATTAATTATTTTACCCCATAACACCAATTTTTCTTTTCATAAAAGACTTCAATAGATCATATAAAGGTCCTTTACCAAAATTATTTCTTTACTTTCGATATGAGACCCAAATAAACCAATACATATCTGAGGTAATAAGTCTGTGTCAGTCTTTTCTTGCCAGCTTTTAAAACTCAAATATCTTGGAAAAGAACTATATAACCTATCAATATTTTATCTTATTTTATTCCTCAACTAATGCTCTTTCGACTTAAAATGTCAATTTTAAATTTCACCTTAGTACATCCTTAAATTAAGAATTGGTGAAATTTTTCTGATTATTCAGCCAAAACTGTAACTTGATTTTCTGGTATCTCCAGAATACTGAGCTTGTAAAAGAGAGACCAAAAGAATATTTAAACTCATGAGTCTAAAACAAACTGACAGTGCCTTAAAATGTGAGGGTTGATCTCCAGTGCTCACAAAAGGTAATCATATAATGCTCCACATGTGGCACCAGTTGTGTTGCTCATTTCAATACAAACCTGGTGATAAATTTTATTTTCGAGGAAAAAAGGATGGGATTGTGGTTTTTGTCATGTCACACTCGACATAGGGATAGTGATCCGGCGGCGGCCTTAGCTAACTTCTTAAAAGCTTTATATTTTAGAAGGCGGAAGATAAAGGCAACAGTAGTATACCGCTGTTGGAAGACATGGATGCCTCATGTTACTAAGTTTTCGTCAGTCTCATGTCCAATGTCCTTGACCAATGTCTTTGACCTCATTATCAAGGTTCAGTGACTACTTGAAAAAAAAGTTAAGAATTTTTGTAAATGTTAAATTCTCTTTTATTATAATAAAATCAACGGTACTAATTTTGTTGCACCAGATGCGCATTTCGACAAAACATGTCTCTTCAGTGATGCTCGTGGCCAAAATATTTGAAATCCAAAGCTTATATAAAAGATGAAGAGCTATAATCCAAAAGGTCCAAAAAATATAGTCAAATTCGTGAAAGGAATCAGAGCTTTGCATTATAAGTAACAGGATACCTATATTTGGTATGTGCGTACCTTGCAAGGTCGTAATTCCCATCAGATAGTTATCACTTGACCTCGACCTCATTTCATGGATCAGTGAACAAGGTTAAGTTTTTGTGGACAAGTTCATATCTCAGATACTGTAAGCAATAGGTCCAGTATATTGGGTGTATGGAAGGTGTACATGTCCAACTGGCAGGTGTCATCTGACCTTGACCTCATTTTCATGGTTCAGTGGTTATAGTTAAGTTTTTGTGCTTTGGTCTGTTTTTCTTATTCTGTATGCAATAGGTCTTCTATATTTGGTGTATGGAATGATTGTAAATTATACATGTCTAGCTGGCAGGTGTCATCTGACATTGACCTCATTTTCATGGTTCAGTGGTCAAAGTAAGTTTTGAGTTTTGGTCTTTTTTTCTAATACTATATGCAATAGGTCAACTATATTTGGTTTATGGAAATATTTAATGATCTATATGTCAGTTGCACAGGTTTTATTTGACCATGACCTCATTTTCATGGTTCATTGCTCGGTGTTTAATTTTTGTGTTTTGGTCTGTTTTTCTTAAACTATAAGCAATAGGTCAACTATATTTGTTGTATGGAAGAATTGTTAGCTATGCCTGCCTGGCATGGTTCATCGGACCTTGACCTTATTTTCATGGTTCATTAGTCAATTTAAAGTTTTCTTGGTTATGTTAAGTTTATGTGACAGTTGTAATAAAGCTTTATATTTAGGACTATCAATGATAAGTAAAGGCGGCGAGACATTTCAGCCTGTGCACTCTTGTTTGACAATTAAAACATATTTGTTGACACAGATATTCCATAATTGTTAATCAACTTGGTGATGGCAGCATTAAAATATTCGAAGAGATGATTTCAACTTCACTCCTTGAAACTCTTGATTTGAAGTGTAACAGTTCTAAAGGGACAACATCTTATATTGCTGATTATGTTTTACAACTTTGAAAGCAAAGAAGGAAGTATGTTATATTTTAAGTTGTCAGAAGTAAGAATAAACATCGGTTTAAGAAAGCTTTTACATCAACAAAAATAACCCGCATTGCAATATGATAAGTTAAGGTTACAGATAAACATTAAATATAAATGCACATGCTTCAAAAGGACATTCTGACATCACATAAGCGCATACATTGATTAGAACAAAGCATTGAGGTAAAATATGAATATATATTTGATATACAAGTAACGAAATATGTGAATATATTTCATCACATACTCAGACATGCAACAGTTTGCAATCTTTAATGATTCGAGGTCTAAACTCCCTATTTGAAGAAATTCTGCTTGGTAATCCACAATATTGTACAGAAGAAAATATGTACAAAGTCAGGAATATGACAGCTATCCATTCGTTTGAGCTTTTGATGTTGACATTTGATTAGGGACTTTCGGATTGAATTTTCCTTGGAGTTCAGTATTTTTGTTATTTTATTTTTTAAGGCATTAGCCAACCTCCAAATCAAATAAATTACAATTATAAGACGTTGTACTCTTTGTTCTATACTAATGAGAACTAAATGTGTATGATGCATTAAGTGCTCTCAGATTTAGGTGTTACTTTTAACAACATAAGCACATACACTTATACAAGCCTATATCAAAACATTGTAGCCCTAAACAGATACTAAACATCAGAAATAAACTCAGCCATGAGGCAACAGTTTTATCTATTTATACTGGGAGTAACTTTCTACTGGTCGAACTATACCATATTTTATGTCTCATTTACTAATGAGTTCTAAAATATTAATCCCTCAAACTTAAAGATTCTTACATTATATATTTATACATTTGTATTAATTTTGGTATGATATGCTTCGAATAAAAAACAATAAAACATGACACGTTGCAATACTTTTCTCATTTATATTTGTTTAAAACGCTTTAATTGATTGTTGTTTGCTCTACATCCAGATTCAGATATTTCATGCATATTGAAATCGGAAACAAAGTAACAATATATACAATATTTAGGTTCTGTAAGTTTGGTAGATTGGGAAATTTTGACTACATCTTGAAAAGGAGGATGTGTATGATCGGTAACAGACATTTTACTTTGCAACAGGACACATACCTACACATCAACGAGTTACTGAAATGTTCTAAAAGGTGCACAAAAGGTTGCACACTACCTACAGGAGAAATCTTATATAGTTTCCAAATTTGGCCTGACGTGACTGCAGATATATACTTTGTGTACAGGCTAAAGGATACCTCTCTTCATCGTGTGTTTTCCTGACTGAAGAAATATCCGTGGATGACCATAATTATATACCTCAGTCAAAACCTTTGATGTTAAGAGAAAGAGTTCAGAAAGAATGTTGTATTTGTTTGGCTTTATAAATATTTTAATATGAGCGTCACTGATGAGTCTTATGTAGACGAAACGCGCGTCTGGCGTACTAAATTATAATCCTGGTAACTTTGATAACTATTAACAGACAATCGGTATTCTTGTGAAAACCAACCGAGCTTCTCTTCTTGTGGACATTTTCCTCTATTTACAAGAGGCAGATATCATACAGGAGCTTCACATGAAGAATGAAAAGAAGCTAGTTGTATCCTTTAATTTGATATTCAGTAAAATGGTGACAAGATTTGAACATCGGTAAATATAGTATAATACCGTCGCATAAAAGTAAAAAATTGATTGAGAGAAAAATCCTGGTTGTAAAATAAAACCAAAGAAAACACACCATCTTTAACACAGGAACACAACGCAAGAACGGATACACTGAACTGCAACAAAAACAAACGCCAACATAGATAGAATATTTGATAACAACTGCCATACTGACTTGTAATAGGACATTTGAAAAAATAATGATGTGTTGAACCTGGTTTTATGGCTAACAAACCCTCCTGCTCTTATGACAATGTTTAAAATACCGTTAAAATGACAACATTACGTGACAGGAATAAGCAACTGTCACCTTAATTGAACTCATCTATTCAGTCGAACTTTAAATAAAGCATACAACAGATTCAGTAAAGACGTCTGCATTATAAATAATTTTTCATCGAAAAATTCACAAAAAGTGTAAGCTGAGAACAAAACGACAAAAGAGATGATTTCAGCAGTTTCATTTGTCAATTTATCGCAGTTTATTCCGTATCATACACCTTTACTCACCCCAATTGCTTTGTCTTTAATTTTCTATGTTGTGTTTTGTGTACTGTCTTTTTGTCTGTTTCCTTTTTACCCATTACGTCGATCGTTAGTTTATCTTTGACTTATTAGTTTTAATGTGGTGGGTAATTAAGGCAACATTATTTAGCGATGTTCAAATCCCACCAATCGATTAAAAAGACAAACCAAGGTAACACGCAAAAACTATGGTGCTTGCATGAACTCTAAAAGGAGCGACATCAGGTGTGTAGACAGATTTAGCAAGCGTCTGCTTATGCGAATCAACACTCAGTCGAAATTTAACAATTGGTGATATCACTAGCATATATTTAAGACGGCTATTGTGGTACTAGTATCTAAGGTTTAAAGACTGCTAAAACATGTCGCTAAGGACTTAATACAAATACCAAACGTCTCTGATGACCGCTTGCCACTGTATAAATCGCAGAAACAGTTAAACTCTGCTACAATTGCATGTGTGTCTTTGTAAGGTTTTTGTCACTGTCTCTTCCTACATTTAGTTTTGTGAGATTATGGTCTTGGTGTCCGATATTTTTTGTCTATATTGTATCTTTTTACACAATTTGACCTGTGACTTAGTTCCTTGTATATTCTGAAAATTTAGGTGCATTTAAGTTATATCTCACTGACATTTTTATCTACTTTGTTTGCAGATAAACTTTTATCAGCTAGCTTTCAGTAACAGCGAATCTTAATTTAGGGCTTTCGCTAACAGTAAAGCTTTGAACCAACTCTTGATCGTAAAGTTGAAGTAGTTTTCGTGTATGTAACAATGTTTTAGATTTTAACGAGAGAAATTTATGTATTACTGAAAAATTATTACACCAGTGTTTTCGATATCACAAACTAGTCAAAACATTTACTAAATTTTATCATCGGTATAAAGACATTATTCGTAAATATAGCTCAACATGCAGACTTTTAATACGTTCAGGTATTTCACATCTAATTTTTTATGGTAATATTCTTTATAAAGCAGAAAGGTGTCAGTATTTACCTCAGAAACTTACAAAACCTTTGAATAGACTTATTAAGAAGGGATATAATTACGATACTGTTGTCAAGTCATTAAAGATTGCATATTTTGGCGTTAATATTGAGTCACTGATAAGGTCTTTGCATCGGAACTAAACACATTTATTCTAAAAACAGTTGTTGGCATGACACGGGTTATGTTCTTCTCATATATGTTATGATGGTATGATACTAAACCCCTAACGGGAAGGATTGTGCCTGATGTTCATATGATGAAATCATAATCTTTCAGTCAGTTTAGTTGAAGTCTGGAGCTGGCATGTCAGTTAACTGCAAGTAGTCTGTTGTTATTTATGTATTATTGTCATTTTGTTTATTTTCTTTGGTTACATCTTCTGACATCAGACTCGGATTTCTCTTGAACTGAATTTTAATGTGCGTATTGTTATGCGTTTACTTTACTACATTGGTTAGAGGTATAGGGGGAGGGTTGAGATCTCACAAACATGTTTAACCCCGCCGCATTTTTGCGCCTGTCCCAAGTCAGGAGCCTCTGGCCTTTGTTAGTCTTGTATTATTTTAATTTTAGTTTCTTGTGTACAATTTGGAAATTAGTATGGCGTTCATTATCACTGGACTAGTATATATTTGTTTAGGGGCCAGCTGAAGGACGCCTCCGGGTGCGGGAATTTCTCGCTACATTGAAGACCTGTTTGTGACCCTCTGCTGTTGTTTTTTATTTGGGCGGGTTGTTGTCTCTTTGACACATTCCCCATTTCCATTCTCAATTTTATTCCCATAAAAATTACGGTTGCCATTTAAATTTAACTGACCCTTATGGAATATTTAATACGTGTTAAAGATATTTACGGGTGTGTTTCACCTTTCGAAGATTCTTTCTGCCGTGTGAGGCATCACAGAATGTGGCATACCGACGGTGCGTTTCCATTCTATGGGCATCATAAGGGTTACCATTAGTTAACTAGGAACTTGCCTGGTTGGATATTGTGTTATGTCTTATCGTTTGTGGTATATGTTCTGTATTTTCAGTACAGTTCACATATGTCTTATTTGTCAATATGGTCGATTTACTCATATTTCGGCTACAGTGTTTTTTGTTTTATGTTGTTTGTTTTCAATGTGTTAACTGTTAAGTCTTACATCATCTTGCCTAATATAAAAATAATTGTATTTAAGTAATTAATTCCACTATTTTCGAAGGCCTTATTTGAACAATTAATTTATTATCAGGTTTTTGATTGTACATAGTGTACTGGTAAGTTTAAGAAAAATCCAAGTCAGGAATATGACAGTTATTAACTTATCCATTCGTTTGGTATGTTTGAAATTTGGATTTTGCCATTTGATGACGGACTTTCCGTTTTGGATATTTTTTAGGAGTTCGGTATTTTTTTACTTTTTAAAGATACTATATGCATAGTATTTTTGTTTAAACGTAATCTTAATTTATAAGAAAAGCCGGCATGGTTAGAAAATACAAATGATAACATCAATACAAACTCAATGCTACTTTTATATTCTTGTAAGTGTCTACAATAAAACAAATCTATTCTACTTTTAAAAATTTACATGTGATTTTTAAAACGTAACAAAAATACGTCACGTGTTGTTTGCAGTTTTTACTTCGTTTGTGGTGTAGTCAGGTGTACTATTGTAAAATCATGGGATGTGTTCGTTGTTATTTTATGGTTTGTATGTTATATTGTCCTGTGCTTTTATATTATGTATCTATGTATTTCTCTGGTATGAGTATTTTTGCATTTATAGATATTGTATTCCTGTCACTTAATATTGTCATTATAGCGATATTTTTAACATTGCAAGATAAACGGGAGGTTTGGTTAGCCATAAAACCTACCATATTTTCTTAAAATAACCATAAATAAATAATAAGCCAGGAACATGGCGGTTGTTATCAAATAGTATGTATGCTGACGTTTGTTTTTGTTGCAATTCAGTTTTTCTGTCGTTCCGTTGTTTTCATCTTTTAGTTGATGTGTTTCACTCGCTTTTAACTTGGAACCTGTATTTTCCTTTGTTTGCTTTCGATCTATGTCTACTTAACAGCGGTATACAACTGTTACTGTTATATTCCTTTTTTGGAAATCGTATTGTCTGTCTTTCTTCGACAAATGTTGTTAATTGACCTGCTTTATTATTTTTATTGATGAGTCATGTACCATGTGTTTCCCGACAGGTTCCATGTACAACTGGGGCATAATCTGTTCACCAATAAGTAGCATAAGGGATCGCCCCGATCCGGCGTTTTCTAGCTTTTGGAGAAAATTGTGATTCTAAACTTTACTTTATATTGGTAGGATTGTGAAATTGTTAGGAAATATTTTGTCGTCTACTATGTTTTTATCCTGGCCTTTTTAATTTCTCGCAATTTTTTTTATTATTTTGAGTTTTGAATGTTCTCTTGACATCTTTGATCTATTTTATCATAATATACTTCGCATCAGAATACGTTTTATACAGGATGAATAATTCAAAATTTGGTAGATTAGTAAATCTCGCTTTACTAAGGGGAGGGGGTAGAGATATACAAGAATTGAAGAAATAGAGTTAGAACGGCAATATTATCTTGCAATTTAAATCATGCTGTTTTTGTTATTATTGTTTGTTTTAATTTTTAAGAACTGGTCGCACAGCTTCTTTTTGGAACAAATTGCTCAAACTTTATTTTAAAAAATAACAACATCAACAACAAATCAAATCAGATAATCAGTTGACAACATACTTGTTACGTTTTTTACTGAATTAAAAAAAAACTTTTCCATTGGGACTAACTGTCGTCCTCTTCTCGCTGACTTGTTTCATTTTACAGATGAGATAGATATCATACGAGGGCTTCCTCCTCAAGATATTAAAATGAAGCCAGTATCCTTTTTTTCTGAAACTCCTCTATATGTGTAAGTTCTTCTACTTAATTAATGGTTGAAAGTTTGGTGACAAAGTTGATTTCGTTATACTATTAAAATCTAATAATAGATACCCCAGATATACCAGAGCTTATTTGTATCTTAACACTTATTGACATTGAAAGCTATTTGAAAAACTTCACAACAAAGGAGATAGTTTTAATTTTTCTGTTGGGAGTTTTCCATTTCTACTAAGCAACTTTCAAACATGTATATGTCTAGTAGTTTGTACGATGTTCTTTGGCTAGAGTTTTCTATCATGATGTCGTCGATAGGCAGTTTCTGCTCAAAAAGGGAGACATTGAAATAAGTAAATCTTCATGGTAAAGTTTTAGTTGTGTCTCTTACAGTTATAAGTTACCATTGTAATTTGATTAACCATAGTGTGTGTCACAGAAGTCCATAGATATGCTTATCTTGTATCCTTTTTCCCTCCTCAAATTTGACACATACGAATGCAACTTCTCATGTGATTGTTACTTGAAACAGAAGAGGTTGTGTAACACTTGATGTCACCATGTTTTTAGCTTTTTTGTAGTTCGCGTTACTCAATCTTTGGTTTTCTATACAAATGTCTTGTAGAGCCTATGCTTGACTTCTTGGTATTTTGTTTCCTTGTTTCTGGTAACTATTACATGAGTTTTCATTACTCGTCCAATTTAAAACGTCCATGAATGATAATATACATTAACCTTGTGTCATTATGTAGTTGTCTCTTCTCCTTTTGTTCATATATATTATATGTCTACAATGAAATCAGGGTCGGCTCCGCTACTTGTTTATCCTATGGAAAAGCTTATTTTCGTTCCAGTTACTCATGAATAAAAGTGTTTTGTCAACCATAAGTGATCATCAATAATCACACTTTAAGCCCTGGTACTCATTTTAAAATCACATTGCCAAGAATTATTAACCACATGAATCATATTGTTGAGCCCTAGTGCACATTAACGTCACAATAGTAAACCCTGGTACTCATTAACTCACGAACAAATCTTATGCATGAGTTCTAGAGCTGATTCGAAGGAGCAAATACTTCCAACTCAATAATGCATACACCGTAGGAAAAACTCATAAACAATAATTCTACCAATATGTAACACATGAATTTAATAATAAAAAAAAAACATGATGTGGTGAAACACATTTTTATTAAAAACAAAACAGTAACAAAATAAATAATAAATTAAATGAGATTTCATCAATATCCAACATATTTATATGTATGACATATACAATACAATCAACAATGCAAAATGAAAGTCTCATTATGTTGTTCGACAAGAAGCACGATGGTAACTAATTAAGCACTTGAATTCACAGATGAAAACGAATCTGTAAAGGCGTATGTCTCGTCCGGCAAAACATAACCAACAGATTTACAAAGATAATGATATATATTTCTGAATTTTTAAAAGGTTGTACATAATGTACCATATGAAAATATTGCAGGTCAAAATATTTGTTTTGTTTGGCATAATATAACCAATGTCTTTGATTGTCAAACTTTGTAAAGGAATATTTGGAAAGTTTGAATTACCCAATTATGTTTAATATTTCACCAGAATGTTCTAAATAGCAATAAATGTAATACAACTTAGACAATAAAGTTATGGACTACAGTTTGAAATGTCAGAACTCCAATGGAAGGAAGGTCCTAGCCATCATTCATTAATTAACGGCATATGATGTCCAAGAAACCATTGAACTATAGACTGACATGTTAGATCATTTGTCAACTAAGGAATAATACCGAATGTGATTGTTTAGAAGTTCCATATTATGAGTTTACAGTCTTATCATATATGTCACGATGTTGCCAACTAGTGACCAAGTATACATTCTATCATTCAATGTTTAACTTTTTGAATTGGATAAAATTCTATATAGTTTCAATGTGTGAATATGGTGAAGTCATTAATATGATTATGTGATGTGTTTATGGGTTGATAAGATTCGTGTAAATAAATCTGATAACTCCTTTCGTTTCCTTCGAACATGTTGGGAATAGCACGTGCAAATAAAAAAAATCAGATCTTCTGTTTTTGGGCAAGCAATACAACACATATATCCACATCGATCACAATTTTTTTTAACAAACTTCTTGAGATCGAAGGTATATAGACAGAACTTTTCATTAAACAAGAATTAGATGAAAAGTACTGTATAAATAAAAAGACTATATTTCGGATTATAGCAAGTTTTTCGCAAGAACATGTTGACTTAAAGCGGCTGGTGTTGATCTGTTTGTTTTGAGGTTTCAATGATTTCTCTTATGTTTATACCCAATCCTTCAGAAAATTCCGACTTCTTGTTTAGATGGACATGTTCATAGTGTTCTTTCTCTAACTAGAACTAGAATTCAAAATACTGGTGTGAAGTTTTTTTCTGCACACAATGGTCGTCTGGCAAGTATGAGATCATCTACAGGAAGGACAGCCGTTCGTTCCCTGACACAACTAGTTTGTAGAAAATAGAAGACGTTGAAATGTTAATGACTTGGTTATCATCCTGGTGTATGTTAGCTATAGGACTCAAAGTGTTCTGAAAGAGGAAGAGGGTATTTTATTAATCACAAGTTGGTTAAAACGCGAATAATAAACATGCAACATTCAATTTACTATTTCCGTAACGACTAGTAGGAAATATTTCATAATAATTATTATTCAGTACAAGCAATATTGTCCTGTTTACTGCAAAGATTACAGTTAATATATATACACTTTGCAGAATGGTTATTATGATAGTTACTTCGTGTTTGATTAAATAACGATTTCAGATAATTTTACTGAAAAAAACTTTATTAGATTACAATTAAGGATGTAATTAGGTGAGGTTTAGAATAGTTTTTCCTACGATACAGGGTAAAATATGTTGCCCCATAACACCCATTTTTCTTTTCATAGAATACTTAAAAAGCTCAAATAAAATGTCAGTTCCAGATTTCTTGTATTTCGATTTGAGACTACAAAATACCAATGCAAATACATTGTATAAAGTATAAGATTAAGTCAAGAGTCAGCCTTTTCCCGCCATTTTTAGAAAATTAAAAATCGTCAATATAATACGTCATTGGAAAATGCTAGACAAAGTATACGCCGGCTTGTGACGATGTGTGCATAGGCTATTGACCGCTGTCCTAGTTATAGTGACTCTAATTTTGAACATATTTATTAAGTTTTTATTTATTTACAGTGAGGGAGGATACTATTTAAATTGTGTCCTTCAAAATTATTTACTTTGATGCTCTTTGTTCAGTCCAATCAGTTGGTTAATACCAAGTAATACTAAATATGGGGTACAAAAAGGGAACGCATTCTGTCCATTATTAGTGGTAAGTTATTAGTTTTTTATTGCTTTTCTGTATTTCGTATATCGATGCAGTAACATGCATATGTTATTTATAATATCAACGTTATGAACATGTAGCCGTCATTCTATGGTCAAAGATTCCAGTAACACTTAGAAATTCCCGGTATCGGACCTATCTCTAAAATGTCAATCAGTCAACTAGTACAAACGCGGGGGAGTTAGATAAATAAACACCGATTAAATTAAAGTATTTTATCTTTTTATTTGCTACTTCAATTAGAATGTTTGTAGTGCCGAAATGATGGAATTTAAACACACTTTGACATTTACTCAACGCAAATAGGGTATATCTATAGCATTAATTAAATCACAATGTTAAATCCACCAGACACAAGCCATCCTCTCTTACAGGACAACGGAACCCAGAAACAAACACAGCATACTGCAATATATCATCAACGAAACCACTGCATATCAACCGAAGAATGACCTCGACGAACAATCAATTATCACAGACAAATTAATTGCTAACTTAGTTGATAAAAGATTTGTAAAAAATAGTCCAGGGTTCATTAATAAGTTATATTCGATATAATTGCGCAATTTAAATGCAACCTAAGTGTGAAACCGAAATAATTATTTAATTATTTTCTAGGTACAATTAGTTATCAAAGGTACCAGGATTATAATTTAATACGCCAGACGCGCGTTTCGTCTACATAAAAACTCATCAGTGACGCTCACTTTAAAAAGAAACACCAATAAAAAAATATATCAAAGGTTTATTTTGTTTAAATTTGGGGAAGTAAACTGTTTTCAGCAAAGAAAACTATTATCTTACAAGTTTTGCATACCTTCAAATTAAATTCTTTACAAATATCTGCATTCTTTTTTGATAGTCTGAGTTTGCCTTTGTTTTATACGTTGTAAAGTTGACCAGAAATCTCTGCTTTTATAAAAGCAACTAATCAAGTGAATTAAAAGAGAACGTTATAGCTGTTTTCCGTAAATCTATTCTATTTGATTTTAAAAAAAAATCATTATTTGTTAAAACTTGAAAAAAATTCATACAAGTAATGTTTTGCTATCTGTTTATTTCAAATATATAGACTATATATATCATATATTATTTTTTTCTGCGTTGTTGCACACTTTTACTCGTGTAATACATTTTATGCTTTGAAAACCCTTTTCAGCTTTTGCGATATGTTAAGGGTTTATCTAGGATTGATTTTTACTGCGAAACTATTTTTATATTTTTTCAGATCATTTTTGGGTATAAAAAATCTATGCGTTACCAAAGCTTAATTTTCTATTTCTTTTAATTTATTTAATCATTTTGGAAAAAATAAATATTTCAACGTTATGAGCATAAACCCAAAATTCATCCTAAATGTGGACAGCCAAACCATTGTTACTTTAAAATTGCCAGAAATTGTTACATTCTGACAATCATTATAATCAAAAACAGAAAACAAAGTATGATTAAGAAACGCGTTTCATGTTGCGATAAAAAAAAATGGAATTAAAATCAGACAAGAAAGAATAACTTCAAAATTGCAACTTTTCGTCAAAAATTTGTTTATTATGTCACCGGTCCGGGTTTATTCCCCACAAAGTAAAGCAATTCATTTTTGCTTCGGCTTGACTATATGCAGCTGATAATTTATTCAATCATAACTATTTCTTTTTTTCTGAAAAAAAACTCCACAGAAAGGCAATCAAAGTTTATCAATTTCTAAAAAAAAAAAAAAAAAAAAAAAAAAAAAAAAATAGCCTTTCAAATTTGTTATTTTACTGACCCGATATTTTACAGGAATAATATACTTACTAAGCTTTTTGAACCAAAACACATTTACAGGTTTTAGATCCAATAAAAAGACGGTGAAAATTTGTTCCTCAATTTATCGACATCATTTCAAATTGTTTTAGGATCAAATAAATATCGAATTGTCTTTTTATTTCTACTTAAAGAATATAATTATTTATTTGATGTATATAGATATATGATGTCCTATCTTTCAATTTGTACAAATTAACGGTCCATTTATAAGCACGAGAGAGACAAAACAACGTATGATCTTTTGAAAGTTCAATTAAGCATTTAAAATTTTAAACGAAGTTGGTTTGTAAAAGTTCTGATTATCGTAATTATACCTTAAAAATATATCCCCAACTATAACATAATTGAAATAAGATTGCTGAACATTTGAAAATCTACTCATCAAACTGAATTAGTGGAAATAACTCTGTCAAAACTAATGTCATGATAGGAATCAGATGGAACAACAAAAACGAATTATCTTATTGTATAAATTATATATTCAAATTGAATAGATTGGATATATCTTAAGATCATTGAATACATTGAATTTATCTTAAAACCAAAACGGTATATTTTCCCTTTAAAACTTTGAACACTAACACATCAATAACAGAATAGACAATAGTGCTTTAATAATAGAAAAGAAGGACGAAGAACACATTTCAGTGTTATTTTTTTAAACGTTAGATTCAAAAATATGACAATGAACGTCCAAAAAGTAAAAAAAAAAACTTGCACTGATTTGTCCCATACCAAATAACCTTTACATACAATTGCCACAGCATGTGATTTCAGGAAGTTTGGTGTGCATATTATGTCTATAAAAAATCTAGAAATTTAGAACATTTTTAAATTGAGAATGGAAATGGGTAATGTGTCAAAAAGACAACAACCCGACCAAAGAGCAGAAAACAACCGAAGGCCACCGTTGGGGTTTCAACACAGCGAGAAAAAACCACATCCAGAGACGTGCTTCAGCTAACACCTAAACACAAATGTTTACTTGTTCATTTTAGGATTCATAGAATTTTAATAATTTGTTTCAGCTTGTACAGGATTGTTAATTACGCCATATTTTATTTTATTTTTGTATTGATCAAAAATTTACCTTCAAGGATTTCAATATGTTAAACTGTGGAAGAATTATATTGACACTTCCTCTGTAAAACAAATATCAAGTTGAAATTAAAAAGGCATTTAATTTACAATACGCACATTTATTAACTTTGTTTGAGTTGAACTTCCTATATCTAGTAGTAACATATTTTCATTTATAGCTGCTTGTCAATAACTAAGGCTTATTGCGTCATAATTTTTTGGTTTATCAATTTTATGTTTTAATTATGTTACATTCAATGAAATTGGATTGTTTTTTTAAGACTGGACACTTTTTTTTCATCAATTAAAACAATTATCTCTTGTATTAAAAATTTACCTAAATTGAAACCAGTTGCCGCATGTCTTTTAGCTCTCAGTAACCTCGATAAATGCTTGTGGTGTCGGATTCTATGGATTTGTTGTCCCTGGTGGAGGGCTCTCAACCCCTGTAAGCACGAAGTCGCACAGAAAATGTCTATAAAACAGCAAGAAATGCGTCGGCCTTCTCCCCATCTACCCTCCACTTCAGATGTAATTGTCAAAATTACTAATGTTAAAAATACTCCTTGTCTTTTATGCATAATCTGATATCGCACTTATAGTTCAAGATAACCAATTTATGATATCATAATTTCAAAATCTGACAATTTATACTTTTAATATATATTACACACGTGAATCTGTTTCTTATTAGTTTAAATATAGACATGATTTGGTTTGATACCAAATTTATATGCGTTATCATTTGTGTAGGTGTGTCTATGAACAAAAAAGATGGAAACGTTGTTAATCAGGTAAGCCATTTCCGATGGCAACCAATGTGTTTGGATGCAAAATACTTCCTTAATTCGAGGGACATACATTCATAGGTTCTGTAAGACAGCGATTCGATGCAGAGTCCAATAAAATTATTAAAGAAAATTGCTTTTATGAAAAATAAATATAACAGTAAAAGTTAACTGATTTATTTATTATTAATTTGTATTAATATTTTAATAGTGGCTGTTGATCGCGCACGGTCGCAATGGTTCATGTAGTATCTATGGAAATGTTGGCAGTTTTAATGGAACTACCCCTTTAATTGGCATAACGAAAATCGAGATGTTTTAAAACATTTTATAAAGGAATATGTATGTCCTCTTATCCTTATATATTATTTATTTGTTTCTTTATTCATTTTTTTTTATCTGTGTTGATGTATTCGATTTTGATCACATGCATTTTGTTTAAAATAACTTGATTATAATCATGCATTTTTAACCCCGCCAGTGTGCTTTTCCAAAATTTAGGAAACTTTTCAGTGGTTGACTTTATTTATATCTTAGTAACTTTGTTATCATAATTTATAATCAATTGTTGAGGGCAGACCTTTTGTAGTTTCGGCTAAACCATTGAACACTTGTTTTAAAATAAGGAGAAGAACCCACGGGATTTATACAAAACCATAAGTCCATCAAAAAATGATTTCACCATGACCAAAAAGAAAGTCTTGGGAACCCGAGCATACAAATATTTATAAACACTTTACAGAAAATAGAAGAAACAGTATCAAGAACCCCACATAAAAATCAGGAATCAAATCAGATGCTGCTAAAAGGTAAGCACATCCTGCCTCACTAGTGACACCCGTCGTGTTAATCGTTGCAAGTAAACATTGTTGATAATCCTATCAATAGAAAAAGACAGGGATTGTTGCTACAACAAGTGGGACATATTCATGGTTATCTGAGACACACATATACCATAACTGTTAACCAAACCAAAAGACACGAAAATCGCTCGAAGGGATGACTTCATCTTTATCATAAGATTAACATATGACAAAACACGAGTCTATTTATTAAGATCGTATATCTATGTCTTGATTTTTCTCTGTTGTTTGGTTGCTGTCTTAATGATATATAACTACTATAATCTACAATAGCTATATGTTCATTGGGATTAACTGATATATTTTTGTAATGTTTATGTTTTACGGTTTGTTTTTATTTTATTGTATAACCGAAATTTTTATTTGTTATGAGTTCATGGTTTTATTTATTATGGAGGACGACAGCTAGCATTGATTCTCTCGACAAGTAGAAACTTTTATCAAATATTTAAGTTAATTTATATGAATGAATTGTCCATTTATGTCAGTTACTCCCAAGATTTGATATGTTATCAAAAATTTATAGCCCCCGCACAAAAGATGTGCGTGGGTTCGGATTAAGCAGTGAATTTTGAATTAGAATAATTATGAACCCCTGGAAATGATTTATAAGAGTGATGACGTCACCCAGAAGCTGACGTTTGATTCAAGGTGTATGTGACGGTCAACATATTTTTAAATGTATTTACAATCAGTGATAAGTTTGTTCTAGTTTCAGGACAACTCTATAGTGCAATAAAACTAAGTTCATCTGTTATATAGAATTAAACAATAAACATATTGAAATCATTATTTAAATATCAAGAGATTAAAAAGTAAATAATGCATATCTCATCTTTTTTTGTGTATTTCTTAACTAGATTTTACTTTTTTAATGGTATATACTCTGCTTATGTAAATGCGCGTGTTTGTTTGTTTGTGGGGTGTTAAGCGTTTTTCCTCTCCCAAATGTTTCTTAACGAAATGTGTGGAATTTTAAATTCCTCTTAGATTCAATTGAGATCCTTATATTGTACATTTTGTTTTTATAGCACACCAAACAATAATGCAATGTATTGAAATGCTCTTGAGCAGAGCTAAAATTATGGAATTTATTTGTGATAATCAAGGAATAGAAGAGAAGATGGGGTGTATACAAATGTAACAACAATCACCAATAAGACACAGAGAGGATACAATATATCTTCAAATCATAGATTAGTATTTAACCATTTAATTTATAAAGTGAAAGAATACTAGATGATACCATTTTTGCATTTGAGTTGTAAAGGACAAGGTACGATAAGGCCTGTTTTTGGCCCCTATTTTCTCATTTTTTAAATTCTATTTTGGAAAGCTACTTATTATGTTAAAATATTCTCTGAGGTTTTGTTTGGATGAACTTCAAAACCACTAATTTTAGCAACAGAGTTCCTATTATATTGTTCTATACTGTATGCCCGACTTAGCTTAGTTCCTATTATATTGTTTTATACTGTATGCCCGACTTAGCTTAGTTCCTATTATATTGTTCTATACTGTATGCTCGACTTAGCTTAGTTCCTATTATATTGTTCTATACTGTATGCTCGACTTAGCTTAGTTCCTATTATATTGTTCTATACTGTATGCTCGACTTAGCTTAGTTCCTAATATATTGTTCTATACTGTATGCCCGACTTAGCTTAGTTCCTATCATATTGTTCTATACTGTATGCCCGACTGTTCCTATTATATTGTTCTATACTGTATGCCCGACTGTTCCTATTATATTGTTCTATACTGTATGCCCGACTGTTCCTATTATATTGTTCTATACTGTATGCCCGACTGTTCCTATTATATTGTTCTATACTGTATGCCCGACTGTTCCTATTATATTGTTCTATACTGTATGCCCGAATGTTCCTATTATATTTTTCTATACTGTATACTTAGGAACACATTGTTTTTATACTGTCTTTCTTCTGACTTTGATTAATTACTCTTGGTATGCTTCATATTAAGTTTAGAGGCCTGTTATTTGACACCACCGTACGTTCAAGCCAATAAAGTCACAGCTATCTGCAAGCTCCCGTTATGACTGAATAATTTGTGTACATAAAATTAAGAGTTTTTACTCAGTTGACTAACAAATTGTATGTTTTTTTCTCTCTCAAATTGTAGCCTTCTGAACATTTATCTTGTCTTATTCAAGAACATATAGTTCCAATGAAATGATAAGCCATTCCATTGGCAAATGGAACATTACAGCACGATTTCACAAGATCGTGCCTTCTAACATTTTGTATGACGTTAACACTAATACAAAATCTATTTAGACACTATGTTCTGTATAATTGACATGTTCGAAGACAAGTCATGATGTCACTATCAACGGATAAAATCTTGTCGGTAACTGAGAGCATTTTGTATGAAACGTTGGCAGTGCTTGTTTATCCTGCAGTTTTGCCTTGATTCCTTTAAAACTATGTAATGCAAGAAAAAAATACTTTTCTATGTTGACCTGTTCGCTTTTTTTCAAATTTTCCATACTCACCTTTGATGTTTTTAAAGCAAACCAAGAAAACAAAAAGGCAAAATCACAAGCGTAAAAAACGCATAAATACGAAGGGAAAAACGTAAATCATGAAAACAGTTAAACGCAAAAAACGCGAAAACGCAAAAACAATTAATGCTTTTCATTGTATATTTATCTCAAAATGTATGATATTTGTTTATTGTGTAAATAATCACTTGTTTTCCTTATTGTATGCAAAATCTTCATGTATATGAAGGAAATAAAGATTCATTCATTCATTAATTCATTCATTCATCTTTTTTTTTTTTAAACATTTTCGTTTACGATTCATTGCATATAATTTTGAAAACGATAAATTATCGCATCCGACCAACATAAGTTCTTTGCATTGGGTAGATTTTGGAGCTTGCCGTACGCTATTTTATAATCTCTTATGTCTTAACTTTTGTAGTCCAAATAATTATAAAATTGCCTTTCCATACCATAATTGTGATAAAAATTGTTTGAACGAATATTGTAAAATAATTGTTTAAATTTGAGATTGCATGTTACTTACATTAGCGCGTCAATGTTGTTATATCCTATGGTGCTAGTCGTTGATGGAATATGTCCGTACTGGCTCTGTGGTTTGCATGTACTTTTTTTGTGCGTTTCTCTGTTATAAACGTTCTTGCGTGTGATTGTGCTGCATTTCTGTCACGTAGTATTTAAGCGATATTTTTAACATTGTTATAAAGCGGAAAATTTGGCATGCCATCAAACGAGGTCCAACACAGATTTTTTTCTTAAAATGTACTGTACCAAGTCAGGAATATGGTAGTTGTTATCAAATAGTTCGTTTCTATATGTGTTGGCGTGTGTTTTTGTTGCACTTTGGTGTTCTTGTTGTTCTTTTCTTTTCCTTTCATAGTTGATGTGTTTCTCGTGGTTTTGGTTTGTAACCCGGATTTAATTTTTCTCAATCGATTTATGACTTTTGAACACCAGTATACTACTGTTGCCTTTAATTATCATTCATTTCATTTAAGCAAGACAGTTTATAAGAGGCCAAAATATACATTGCATTAATTAAAATACAAGCATCCACTCAACATAATAACTCTAAAAATAATAAAAATATTTCACAAAAAAAACCAATTATAAAATCATTTGGTGAAGTCATTTTAAAACGCCAACATGATTTTGGCAACATAACAATTGTTAAGTATATGACCTCTGAAAATCTTCTGAAAATCTAGTTCATTGACGATCAAACGTTCTATAATAAGTATCCAGTACTGTAAAAGGTATAGCTATCTTTTTTTTTAAACTGTGCAAGTTATTTCATGAGAGCAAACCACTAAAGTAATAGTCTCTTATTGGGAGAAGGAATCCGTGCATACAAAAAACCACACCACTCCAATATTAGTTGAAGAGAGAAGGTTGATAAATGACAAAAGATTTTACCAAACTCTGTGACAGTAAACGCATATTCAAAACAGGGACGAAAGACACCAGAGGGACAGTCAAACTCATAAATAAAAAATAAACCGACAACAAATGAAAAATACAAACAGACAAACAAAAGTACAAATGACAACATATAAAACTAAAGAATAAGCCACACGAATCCCATCAAAAACTGGGGGTGATCTCAGGTGCTCCGGAAGGGACGTTGTGACACATCCTATTTCCTTTCATTTTTTATCAATGTCATGATATTTATGTTCCTATCCTCGATAAATCCGAATGTTTTGTCAAGGAATGAAACAAATATCCAATCAAAACCCTTTTCTTGATATGACCAAGTGGAAGTGTTTTCTTGTTTTGAAATTTCATCCTTTGACCGGATAATCCTAGTTAGGTTGTGAGTCAATCTTACATGTAAAGCAAAATTTTGATGGGAGAGGCTTTTGGGATGTTGAAATACGTGAAAAATAACCATCCCGAGTTATACATCGATGTTTAACGTCAGTAGGAGTTACAAGGTATATCACAATATAGCATCGTAGGTGCAACAGAACTGTAAAGATTTACTCCCAATTTAATGAAAACTATGTCAACACTTTTGCGGTTAAAACATTGATAGATTAAACAAATCTCGCTTTCATCATAGATATGGTCTAACACAAATTAAAGATCGAAAATGTTATGAAATGTAATTGCAGTCACCTTATGAGTTGAAAACTTATACCTTCCGGTGCTATAGGAGATAATAATCATAACAAATCAATAAGTTTGAATGTCAATGTCTTGAAACAAGTGCTGCTGTTTTTGCATGCTTAAAATGATACATTTTTGATATAAACTTAAGCAGAAAGTATGAGAGACCTGGTTTTAGAAAAGCTAAAATTTATTATAAAAATGACTACAGATATTTCTATATCATCCTTAAATGATGTACATGCACAATTTTGTTAACCGTTAAGTCAGCTATAAAAGACTCAGACCTAACTATTAGTACATTGTACTTTAAATTGCACATTTGTTGACAACAAGGGATTTTGAGGATATTAAACTGAAGTTGATTACATTTAAGTTTATACAACCTAATCCGATTTAATACTTTGTTTAATCAAGAATACTATTTCTATATGACTTTTTGTAACTGACATACCAGAGTTCAAAATGTTGGAATAGAAGAAATAAAGCCGGAGTACACAATTCCGCACTTCCTATTTATTTAAGGGATTAACTAAAGTTTTGACACCATACTATTTAGACGATGCACCCCAAAAAACAAAACCGTTGGCAATCATTGAGAATTATACACAGATCAAGGAAAAAGCACTTTATGAACCCATCTATTTAACAACAATCGCTAATATTTCTACTAATTCAGTGCCAGGTCTGTTGTCTTAAACTTGAAGTGACAAGTCAGTGTTTTACATCGTAAGTTTCGTAAGAGTAACGGGACGAAAGATACCAGAGGGACATTCAAACTCATCAATCAAAAATAAACTGACAACGCCACGGCTTAAAAAGAAAAAAGACAAACAGACTAACAAAAGTACACATGACACAACATATAAAACTAAATAATAGGCAACACGAACCCCACCAAAAACTGGGGGTGATCTCAGGTGGCCCGGAAGGGTAAGCAGATCCTGCTCCACATATGGAACCCGTCGTGTTGCTCATGTTATAAAAATTCCGGTAAATAGTCTAATTCGGTAGGTCACATTCATGAAAGGGAAGGGGATTGTAGTTACGACGTAAGGAACATGAGCGTAAGCTGAAAAGGCCCCGAAAGCCTTGTTCCTTAACTTGTGTTTTTTCTTTTTTTTTTTTTTTTTTTTTTACAACTTCAGATACTTTATTTTACTATAATAGTTGTTAACAAATCTCCTTAATGTTACAACAATGGCATTAAGGTTCTGCCCTGTATGGTTAATTACCAATAAAACCAGGGGATTTTATTGGTAAACCTTTTATAATTTTACATACATGTAGTATTGCGTGTTAGTTACAATTAACAGAGTAATAGCTGTCTACAACATGTACTTTACTTCACAATGAAAAGAAAAACGGAACTTTGACCGTCTTTTGTTTAGCTTTTAGTTTTGGATTAATCGAAAGTGAAAGAGCATGGTTTCGATCGGATTAAGAGGTCAGTATAATTGAATTATGGTAGTTTTTAGATAGTGTCTTATCTTTCAAGTACGCTAAACATTGAATGATATACTATATATGATAATCAAACAAAAAAAGTAAAAGGCAATTTCGTTAGAAATTTGTCTTCTTTTTATTTCAATGACATTTTTGTGATTCTCAAAAATGTAGGTCAATCAACTATAAATATGACAGCCAAAGAATCAATTTTCTAAAATTTTTCTTTGAAATTTTCTCAAAAAGGAATTTTCCGGATGATATAAAATTTGTGTATCAATTTCGTTTTTTAGGACTGACATCATATTCACATATTTGGTTCTCTTTTCGGATAAATAAAAACATTTATAAATCACAAAGCAAACAATTGTTATAATATGATTTTTCATCAACAGTGTTTAAGCATATTTAGTCATGAAATAATACGCCATTTTTCT
The DNA here is from genome assembly GCF_963676685.1 of Mytilus edulis. NCBI lineage: Eukaryota > Metazoa > Mollusca > Bivalvia > Mytilida > Mytilidae > Mytilus > Mytilus edulis. The sequence goes on along the minus strand of NC_092347.1, from coordinate 21,941,641 downwards.
CCATTAAACTTTGTCACCGGCAAAGATGGCTGTTGCCAGATTTGGAACATATTTTGGAATGTTTGGTTTTAAATGCTTGCCAACGTATTTGTATAAGACTTTAAACTTTTGATTAAAGCACCACTGAAGAGTCATGTGTTGACGAGGCGCGCGTCTGGCATACCAAATATAATTCTGGTATCTTTGGTGACCTTTTCCATCACTCAATTTAGGATGAATAACGTAATCACGACAATCATTTGAATTTAAAACATCACATGATAAAATATTACAAGCATTTGTTGTCGCATAGCAAAACAAATTGACATATTATAAAAATAGTTTGTAAAGAGCTATCACCAATTCAGTTTATGTACCTGATGATTCCCTTGTCTTCTGTTACTAATAAACAGAAGACTTCACAGTGTTAAGAACGAATGCCATATTTTTGTTTTATGTTAATAAAAGACATTTTTCATACCTATTGAATTTCCTTCGAGTTTTGGTAACCAATCAATGCTTTAATAAAAGAAATGATTTGAATTTCTAGATTTTTTGCACTAAATGTGTTAAAAAATACATTTCTATCACCAATGATGAAGATTAACTTAACATAATGGATGCTTGCCATGGGATATTTTTGTCATGTGTTTCAATTTAAATTTTATGCATACTTCTCCCTTAATGTCTCAGCTAGTAAGTTTCGATTTTAAAGTTGGTGGATTTTGGTTTTCTTTTTTGGTCATATATCTTCCCAAGTATTCAAGTATTTATACCTCTGGTTTTCAATTTTTAGGATTTGAGCGTTCCCAATGGAGATAATTGAAAGAAAATGCTTCCAAATTTATATACATGTAGTAATATTTTCAGCTCCCTCAAGCAAATATTCCCTTAGATGAATTTGGCTATTAACTTATTTATCATTTTTTTCTTTATATGTCCTGTACCAAGTCAGGAAAATGGCCATTGTTATATTATAGATCGTTTCTGTGTGCGTTACATTTTAATGTTGTGTTTCTGTTGTGTCGTAGTCTTTTATATTTAATGCGCTTCCCTCAGTTTTAGTTTGTATACCGGATTTGTTTTTTTCTCAATCGATTTATGAATTTCTAACAGCGGTATACTACTGTTGCCTTTATTTATTCTTTTTGCCCATATATTCTTCAACTGTTTCGGTTCGTATTCATCCTCGTTTGTCAAACATTCGAAATTGAGCGTTCCTTATGATTAATCCCGAAAAAAATTATAAAGTGCTGTTTTAATATTTTTTAATTGACTTTTTTTTCATCACTATTTTTTTTAAAACTGTTTACCTTGCTTTCCCCGAATGTTTGTTTTGTTTAACAAACTTGGGTATTAAGTGTTGTCTGATGGTCATGCACCCTCAAATCATTATCGTAGCATTTGTCCATTGCTAGTCTTCAAGTTGTAACATTTAATATGTTGAATGACAACAACATATCTTTTGAAAGTTTTCGATATCTGGCTTCAATTTACTCGTTTCTCTGTGCTAGGCATTGCTCTTCTAACAAAACAATCTAACGAATGCCAGACTAAAAAAGGTTAAAATATGGATTATATTCTTATTTGAGATTAAATAGATTACATTTTTTTACTTTTTGGTGTCACCAATTCATACTGATTTATGATGATTTGGATATAAATCTTACCGAGAGATTTATGTTATGACGTAACAAATGCATTTTTAACATATTCATGTCTATCAAGGTTAAAGTTGTATAACTTTGATATCTTGTTTACATTCATGTGTTTATAAAATAATGCTGTATCACCATAACATTAAACACATATACAGGACCGGCAACTGAGTACTATACGTTCTACATTGATAACATGCAAGGATCATTGATAAATAGTTTGCTCATTCATAATGATTGTACAAGTTTTTATCAATAACACACCTTTTATTTGGTTTGTACTTTTTTGTTCATATATAACTTCAACTGTATTTCTTGCATTCAAAAATTGGACTTTGGAGAGTTCCTGATGAAGCTAAATTCAAAGGCATGACATTTACATTATTTATAAACTGTTGTTTTTGATTTTACCGACTGTAAAATAGATTTGAAATACAGTACAACAAATTTATATAAAAGAAAAACCATCCATATTTTAATGAAAAGTTTCAGTGAAATTGTTTCGATTACAGACAGGATAAAAAAAATCGTAAGACAGACTTTATCATGTCCCGTGATGGTCAACGAATCATATGGGCAACTGTAACACAATTTAATAAAACAAAATTTTACTATTAATCTATAAAGTCCATAAATATCTAAGCATTAATCATTCACACTTTTAAAAACACTGAATGGATTAAGATTACAATTGCATTATATGATTTGTAGATTTTCTTTCAGTGTTTGAATTGGTGGTATTTTCTTCTTTGACATTGAGCCCTGTATATATCCTCTGCAATTAGTAACACCCTTTACACATGTTTACAGGGTTGAAAACATTGCCCTCTACAACAGCTTCACTTTAAAAATAAACTTGCATATTTAAAAAATATATTCTAGTAGATCCGTTCCACTCCTTATTCCTTTCACTTTTTGTTGGTACCCTTGATCCCTTATAATGAGTAAACATATTACTATATTAATATAATGAATGTTTGCTTGAACAAATTAATGGGATATCAAACTTCATAGTCTATAATGTCTTGATGACAAAAGAGCGGCGAGCAACGATACAGTTGTCAAAATTGTGATTACCAAAAGGATTGTACAATGGGGAAGGACAATGAAAGATCGTAAATTGAATAAAATTAGACAATTCCATGGTTAAAAACCCCACAAAGAAATGATTCATTTTGGGAAAAATACTGCGTATCATGAACATATAAGACCCCTCAAATAAATTTCTAGCACAACACAAACTTAAAAGTTTAAACTGTTACATTTTGTTTTTATTTTTCCTTCTTTTATTAGTTTGCTTGATTTATGATACATGTATAAACAATTTCTTGATCTCATCCTCCAGCTCAAAAGTAAATCTCCTCCTTCAGCTCAAAAGTAAATCTCCCCTGGTTCTGTCATTCAGCGAAAGTGTAAGTATGTATCTATTGTTTATTTTTCCATGTGCGAGATCGTGTTATCAGAAACTTTTATAACGATACCCAATTATAAAGAAATTGAATCCAGTGATACCACTACTAGGTTTGACACACCTTCTCCATCAAGGGCGTTTGTAGTTATGTTACTTTGTCCTAAAACCATCCTTTAAAATGGACCTTCTTTCAGATCAGTACTTTGTGATTTTTTTTCTTGTATTGTACTTTCATTGGCTTTTGTTGTTGCTTTATATTGTATTTGTTTATTGTTTATTGTTTGTACTTATATCAGGCAACCAGTTTTCTCGTTTGAATTGTTTTATATTTGTCATGTTAGGGCCAATCATAGCTTACTACGCTTTATCATTATTTTGTAACCAATTATTCATCAATGATAGAATGAGAGCGCGCAAAAAGGTAACTAACCTATCAATATCCTCTCTTCAAAGTAAGAGGAAATTTGTTTGACCCATCCACACTTTATTCGTAGGTGCCCAATCTTTTTTTAATGTTTTGTTTATAATTTATTCCAAGTCTATTAGCTCCACAAGCCTATTTGGGTTAATTGAGCGTAAAACGATAATTAACAACCAATAGTATTTGTGTTTTTATAAGGTGTGAGTAAAATCAGGTACACGTGTTTTCTTGTTTTCAAATCCAATCCTTTGCCCGGGTTTTTGAAGTCACAACGTAACGTGGCGTGACAGTCTTTTAAAGCTAATTTTCATAGGAGAGGCTTTTTGTGGTGGTGAAATACGTGATAATAATGCAGTTTAAGTTTCACATCGTCAGTTGGAGTTCTAAGGTGAATGGCAATACAAGCATATGCAGTAGAACCCATAACATAAAGGATTTATTGCCAATTTTATGACAACAATGTCAACAATTTTGCTGTTAAAATATAAGCAAAACAAACACATATATTACCTTTGCTAGATAGATGATCTAACAACATTTTGTACGCTAGGTTAAAAGTGATATTGATTTAAGAGCCTAACATTTCCGGTGAATTAGGAGAAATAATCACGACAAATCAATAATTTCAAATGCCAATAACTTGACGCAATACATAAATATTTCGTTCAGTACTTTTTAAAATTCTTGAACCCAAATCATTTACCTAGCACAAAAACACAAGCATGAATAATTAGGCGTTATCTCAATTGTAATAAGGTTTTTAAAGATTCCATCAAATATCTTATATGTGTATATTATAATAATTACTGGTTATAAATAAGAGTTATTCGTGATAGTATAACTCAAAGTCTGAATTCTAATACTTTACACTTTATCAGACGGTCCGTACAGTACAAAACCATACACTTAAAACCTTCATTCTGACAAAACACTTTATTGAAGAAACGTAAGATATTGTCAATAAAAAATCAACAGCTTTAATCATCACATTACAGTTACAGTAAGTGCATCTCGCAACGAAAGAGGTTCCGGTAAGATCCCTTGAAATCATATATAGCATTGGGTCAATACCTCTGCTATCAATTCCCGAAGGTATCATAGGCTCAGTGTTTGGTGCTCCGGTACTGGCATGATTTATTACTGAGCATTCTGATATTTTCCGTTTATAAATCCAGAAATATTTTGAAATAAGGTTCCAATTAGCTAAGACAACATTGACCTTAAATGCATTTTGATATATTTGTTGGTTCCTGTTGGCCATAAAGCTCTTCATATGTTTCTTCTCCATTCTTGTTGTTCGAATATTTGGTTTTAAGCGTTCCCGACGAAGATAAATCAATCATTTTGTTATTTTTATATTGAAATATGATTTAAAAAGATATTTTGCTAAAAATTGTATTTCAATTTTTTTATAATGTGTGTAAACTATTTTTCGTGGCAAAGATGATGTTCATATCGGTATATGATTTGACAATCAAAACAAAACAAAAAGCTTTAAACCACTCAAGCTGCATATAGCTGCCAAAATAATGTGCACCAATTTGACTCAGTCTCATATTTGATATATAACATACTAAAACGTATACCAAAATTACAATGAGTCTGAAATAAACAATGGAATGCAATTATGCATTAATTTATATCAGAATATTAAGGTGTATTCTAGTATAAACACCATCTAGTTAATCATCGAGATGACTTCCGAAGACTAACGACGGTCACATAACCCGATATAAACATAATTATAACTATAAAATAAATAGTGACCTCGTGCAATTAGATTTTTCTATGTCTGTTTGATTTCGTGTTCTAGGTTTAAAAAATAAGCTAATTATTATCGTTTTTTTCTGTATAAGAATGTTTTTTTTTAATCAGTCAACGAAATGGTTCAGATTGATGACATTCTTTTCCTTTTAATGGCAGAAAACGATGTATACGTGCATAACCAATATCTAGCTTATGGGTTAATTGAAAGTCAAATGAATACGGATTTAATGAGGCCGCATTATTAACTTGTTAGTGAATAATTCATCAACGCGGTTTCTTTGCTTATTTTGACGAACTTAAACCAAATAAGCTGCTAAAAGCGAATGATTATATCATTAATTTATTTTTATTAATAATTGAACTAAATAAAATCATAGTTTATATATTGCGATTTCAGTGGTCGAATAATGGCTTTGTTTGAATCTGGTTATAAAATTGACATATTCGATGATGCATTTGTTTTCTTTGGTCAATCCTTATCTTTCTCGACTTTAAAAAGGTTAAAAGATGGGACTTCTCATTAGTCATAACTGAGAATCAATTTACTTTTTAGAATGTTGGTATCACCCATTGATACTGATTTACGATGATCCGAATATAAACTTTGTGCAAAGATTTATTATAGAATGTAATAAAAGAACATAAAATGGTAATCGAGGTTTAAAAGATCTTTCATTCATATCCTGGTCATAACCTCTTGTGGTTATCATGTAAACGCTGTGTCACCATAATAATAAACAAAAGTCATATGAAAGTCATATATTAATAACATGCAATGTTACGACTGAGCCTTGATGTATTGTTTGCCCACTATTGTTGATTTAACAAGTATCCTTAACAGTATTGTTAAAGTCTATAACATGGATATAGTTGTGGATGCATACAAGACAATTAGTACACGAAATTCTACCGCATATCAAATAATTCTAATGATTGGTATTTATTATTGTTCATGATGACAATAAATGATTTGTCTTACTATCAAATTGGGCAGCTCAAGGAGCACGCCATCATAGTATATGCCAGTGTTTCAACGAAAAGAAATTCGAAACTATGCGGAGATCCACAAATCATATAAAATCGAAGGGTTATACAATTTAACGAAAAAGGAAAGATGAAAAACCCATAACGGTTCGGAAAAGTGAATCATATACACCAAAAATAGAATATCATACACCAAACGATGTGTATTGGAAGGAAAAAGTTTCCACTGCATGAGATCACATTTTTAATTACACGTAAAATCAAGTGACATCTTGTTTTCGGAGATTAGTCATGGTGGGGACAGAATTATTACGACCACATGTAACATATCTTAGTCATAGGTGAAACAGAATTTCCGTAACGTACAAGAAGTCATTTGGACGACCGTACACGTACAATGTTCGACAGTTACATAGTCGCAAACGACAATACAAATTTAGAAGACTAGGTTAGTCTATCGCTGATTTTAAATATGACTAAGTCTTGAATCGAGCATATTCAGTATAGTTGGTAATCTACAATATCCGTTATTGGGTTTGGGTAATTTAATGAGAAGTTTCGTCCCCGAGGGTATCACCAGCTCAATAGTCAACACTTCGGTGTTGACATGAATATCAACAATGTGGTCATTTTTATAATTTTCCTGTTTACAAAACTTTGAATTTTTCGAAAAACTAAGGATTTTCTTATCCCAGGCATAGATTACCTTAGCCGTATTTGGCACAACTTTTTGGAACTTTGGATCCTCAATGCTCTTCAACTTTGTACTTGTTTGGCTTTATAAATATGTTGATATGAGCGTCACTGAAGAATCATATGTAGACGAAATGCGCGTCTGGCGTACTAGATTATAATCCTGGTACCTTTGATAACTTTTTAAATAGACCAGATAGTTGTTTCCTTCCCTTTATGGTCATCGTCCGGTTCTGATTGATGTCAAGTATTCTGTTTACGGTAGGTATGAAAAGACCAAAGTTAGCAAAATATTCAAACAAGAACGCACCATGGTATTTTGACAGTTTACTTATAATGTCTGTTTGTTTTGCTCAAAGATGTTGCCAATATAATGGAATTCAGTGCGAAAGTCATATATGTCATTTAATTACAAACCCATTGATGAGGTCACATTCAAGGAAAAGAGAACGTTATTTTTTTGGTTTAAACAATTCGAACATATCCATTACAGATATTTTATAACGTCCTACCAACTCGAAATGGTGTCAGGTTAGTCATGATAGGTAATAAAAGATCTAGATTATCGTATCAAATAGAAGATATGAATTTCATATGCAGGCGCTGCTGGAATGTTGCTATATAGAAATAGTAAGTTCACATTTGGAAACTGAATCAACTCTTGTTGTCAATTTCTAGACATGAGTCTTGATATGAGGTAGAATTATCTGTAATTGTTGTATCCTTTATTTCAATTTCGATGGTATAGATAAAATCAACATAGATACCAGAATTTCTTTTTTTTTTTAATTACGCCACACGCGCGTTTCGTCTACAAAAGACTCATCAGTGACAATAAGTTAAAAAGGCCAAATATAAAGTACATATTTTAAGAGCATTGAGGATCAAACATTCTTAAATATTTTGCCATATATAGCTAAGGTAATCTTTTCCTAGGGTAGAAAAGCCATACTATTTCTAAAAAGTTTTGTAAACAGTTGATTCATTGTTTCTGAGATAGAAAATCGGTATGCTTCTGATGCCTAAAAATCCATTGCTCCTTTTTACACTTGCTCATAAATTATAAATATAAGTTATTCTGAAATGAGGTATGCCTTCTTTTAAGCATCTACCCATTTAGTGGAATTTATGAACCAATTAATGTAGCTTAAACACAGAACACATTTTGATGCAACCTTACAACTATTGGAAGACCTATCCAAATTGATGATATATAAACATCCAAATCAAGCATCTGCTTAACAATTGTCGAATATAACCTGATAACTGTGATCACAACTATGTTCTCTGTAAATAAACTAAAATGTCGATTGGCTGTTCTCCATTTAATCTTTTTATTGTCATTTATGGGTTTAGCACTGATTGCATATCTATGATAGTTAAAACTATTCACAACTTCTAGACTCAGATCAAATAACATCTAAACATATTGTCTATTATGAAAGACGATATAATTGGCCTCTAAAACATGTTTCCAATGCTATTTTAATGTTCATTGTATGATGAGTACATTTCGTATTTATCTTTTGGATATCTGAACAGTTTCATAATCAACCATTGATGACGTCCGGACTTAAAACAACAACTTCTAGTTAAGAAATTGAGAAATCATTATTAAAAAACTGAGGTTTTAACTCAGACTCTGTCTCTCTTAGAAAAAGTTGACATTAGAAGAATTCGCTGTTCTTTTAAGTTCTCTGTTAGTTGATTTGGTTATAATTATAAATTTTCTGTTTACATACTTTAATTTTTAGATATACAGGTATTTCCTTTCCCAGGAAAAGGCAATACCAAGAAAATACTAACCTCTGAGGAAAATTCAAAACGGATTTCCCAAACAAATGGCAAAATCAAAAGTTCAAACACATCAAACGGATGGATGACAACTACATAGATTACTTAAGCTTTATCTGACAAAAAAATCAGAATATTTGGTTCTTAATACTCTTTACAATCGTTCTTTTTTTAAGCGTTACTGATGAGTCTTTTGTAGTCAAATCACGCGTCTGGCGGATAAATTTATTAGCCGTTTTTTGTTTGTTTGTCATACATCTCCTAAAGTTTCTATACAATTATAAATCCCTGGCTTTTAATTGTTTAAGGTTAAGGCATTCCTGATACAGGACATTTAAAAAAAAGTTCCACGAAATTTATTAGGTATTATTTTCATTTTATACTTTACCAAGTATCGTATCTTTCTCGCATGCATATCTGTTATTTTATTTCTGAGTTTTTGCCTAGTAAACGGGAGATAACCCAGTTGAATCTTATTCCTGTACATCTTGTATCATGTACATAGGTGATGTATGCTTATTTTCCGTTGAAAGTAATAGGAATAAAATATATCCACAATTTGTTCGACTATTATGCATATTTGCACTAGTATAATTTGGATACAAACTTTAACAATTGTCATTGTAAAAGGTATTCTGTTTATGATCATGTATTGCAATTCTCACACGTTGACATATATATATATACATAGGGTGGTGAAGTGTTTTTTTGTTCTGTTGAATGGATGACAAAACAATATGGATTCAGATATGGTGATATGGTATATTTTAGTTAATAGTTATTAAAGGTGCCAGGATTATAATTTAGTACGCCAGACGCGTGTTTCGTCTACTTTTGTGACATATTTTCACTTGGTAATATAACATGATATAACCTGTTGCAGAAAACTAAATGTAGAAACCTCTGATAATGTTAGTTAAGTCAGCAGCTTATGGGGAATATTTTAGCCCACAATGAAAAAAACTTGCCTGCTAAACTGATCATGATTAAGGTTATGTCAAATGTCTTGAAAATAAAGGTTTTATACAAAAAATCTATTCTAAAAACCCGTTGTTGGCATGTTGGTTATGTTCTTCTCATATACTTTATGATGGTATGATACTTAACTATAGGAGGGCTTTCATATGATGAAGGCATAATATTTCAATACTTCAATACTTTTGATTGAGGTCTGATGCCGGCATGTCAGTATATGCTAGTAGTCCTTTGTTAATTTATGTATGCTTAGTTTCTTTTGTTACCTATTTTCAAACGGAGTTTTACTGTGCAAAAAGCTATGTGTTTGTTTATTTCATATTGACTAGAGGTATAGGGGAAGGGTTGATATCTCACAAAACATGTTCAACTCAGCCGTATTTTAGCGCCTGTCTCAAGTTAGGAGCCTCTGACCTTTGACAGTCTTGTGTGTTGTTAATTCTAGTTCGTGTATATGTTTCTGAGATAAGTGTGACGTCCACTTTCATTGAACTGGTACACATTTTGTTAAGGGGTCAACTGAAGGCAGCATCTGGGTGCGGGATTTGTTCACTGTGTAGAAGACTCATTGGTCGCCTTCGGTTGCTTTTTGCCCTTTGGTCGGATTGTTCTCTCTTTGACACATTATCCATTTCCATTCTCAATTTTATTTTAACTATAATATAATTTTGATATTTTGAAAGATCTGTACAAGTGAGAGAAAAATCATATGAACCCTGCAAGAAGGACACGTTACACTAATTCAAAACTAAATACTAGTTTAGTTTACCATTGCTTCTAGTATTGGTGAAAGGTACCAATATAGTAGATCAGAAAAGGACAACACTAAACATTGACCAATGAACCATTGAAATAGGGTAAAGTTCAGGTGAACCCTGTACAATGCATGCATACCTTACAACCAATAAATTCAATAAATATAGTCGACTTATGGCCATTATCTGTGAAAATAATATGAACACGAAATTGTAACTTATCTATCCAATCAAACTTAAACCAGGATACTACATATATAGAAGTCTGCCTCATAACTGACATTAATTAACGTTCATTGCCTTAGTCGTATTTTCAATTTTTGGGGGGTTTTTGGTTTTTAAAATGCACTTCTACTTTGAATTTGATCAGGTCTGCCACTTACTTGCAGTATTTTGATTGTAGCTCCACTGGTGAGTCTAGAGTAGAAGAAATGTGTCTGACCAACCAAATTTTAATCCTGGTATCTTTGATGATTGGTGATCGCATCAAGATCCAACCAGCAGAACTTTCAATTTCCATTGTCATACTTTTAAAAAGTGAGATTTAATGCAACTTTTATGAAAGAACTACAACATGTTCAAAATTACTTCAAAATAATCTAAGTGCAAAGGGCAACAACTCAGAAAATACAAATGATTTTCACATCACCACAGACAAAGCTGTACACATATAGGGTTTCAATTCTCGAATGTTGATGCCAAAAATACATGGGAAATTGAAATCAAGTGAATGGCATACAAATGGTAGGTTTGGTATGCTGTAAAACATGGCCCAATACACCATACTTAACCAAATCAATTAAAACCAATTGTTCCTTTGAGGACCTATGAGATTTTACCTAAATGGAGGCAGTATATATGGACATTAAAAAAGAAAGTAAATATGTGCCCATTTCCTCTCAAATAGTTGTTCATGTTCATTTGACACTCTTGAAACCTTTTATTTATGTTTTAAAAGTGCAGAGGTTAGACTTATTATTTACATTTTAAAAATTAGACAACACATTTGTTCATCATTTAATGTCTTTCGACTAATTTAATATTCACAAAACAACATTTTAACAAAATACAATTATATATATTAGCAAAATAACAAAGTTCCCTTAATTTGTGAAAAATATACTTCTTAATATCTAAAGATGAAATATAAATATGCACATATGCAGGTAATTTAAACTACTATCAAAGAGCTTTTTAAAAGAGCAATGATTTAAAAATTATATAGAAACATCAAGCTAGCCAAAAGTATTCACCAATGGATCAGACACTAGAAGTAATCTATTTAACATTTTCCTGTAATGTTAATGGTTTGATAAATTAGTTAATCTTAATTTTAGTTCATCTAAGACAGTCACTAAATGTCAACCAAACAGGAATTGCAATTGTTAAAAGATGTCATAATACATAGAATATCAGAGACTTTAAATAACCTTCAGTTAAATCCTGTGTGTGAATGTAATACAGAGAAAGAGTCATCTTGTATACACTTGTTATGTAAATGATCAGCAACTCTTGATGGTGATTATTAAAATGAGTAAAAGTTCTTATTCCTTCCTGAGTAAGAATTAAAAATATGATGATAATATAAGCAAGAAAATCAAGGAAAACATTGAAATTACCAGATAAATACAAAATTATATTGCACATTAGTTATTTTCCTATCATTATTATACACTGAATTCTTAAAAAATAATGTTGTAACAACTACCATCAGGTCTGTTAATTATGAAACTGCTCATAGCCATTTGTATATAGAAAAAGATGTATATGTGCCTGTTTACAGACAGATAATGATGATGAAATATTTTACTTGTCACTTTCAACCTCATTTTTAAAATAAATTCAGAAACTTAAGAAATAAAATATAACAGTCCTCAAGGAACCACATAAGATTGAACAGAATTCAAAAGGGCATACAATTTTAATGAACATAACTTACAACAAATATGTTTTATCAACTGACTGAGATTATTTTTATGTCTCCTTAATTTGTATTTTATAGAAAATAAAAAACGTCATGAGAAAAGAGACATACAAATTTGTTGTTTTCCCTCTGTAAATTAAATGATATGAACATACCTTTGATCATGAAGTTTGCAGGCCACTGCATGCCTTTCGCAATTAAATAAATTATTTTTATTTGCACTATTAACAAAACTCATACATTTAAATCATCTGATCCATCTCCAATCACTAAATACAATGAAGCTAAAACCAACTTTCAAACCAATCTTTCTAAAAATACTTACTTCATTAGCACTTTGATTTGCCAGTAATTTTTTACTACTTTTTTTCTCTTTTATTTTTTCAATGTGACCAATCTTTATCACTCAAAGTGACATAACTCTATTCAACAACTATACAAAAAATAATACCTATTTTTGAGGATCATCAAATTCTGATTCTAATGAAATTATATGCATCAACCACACTACACTTTATGTTCATTGATAACAATGTGATCTTTACAATCAAATATTCTTCGCTGGACACATGAGACATTGGAACTGTAGAGACAGAAATGATTGGGATATATATGCTGATTGAAATGATTTCTTGATAATTGTTCTGTTCTATCTGACAGTTTGTGCCATATGTAGAGGATTCAACATTAATTCAAATGCAGCTCCCTTTAGATTGGCCCCTCGTAAGTTGGCTTCTTGTAAATCACACCCTGACAGATCACAGTTCTAAAAAAAAAACCAAATAAACACATTTAGTTAAAATGTATATTAATATGATCAGGGTTTCCCCTGGGTCAATTATTTTTTTCGCCACCTCTTTCGCCAAAACAATATATTTTTCGCCACTTTATTATTTTTTTCGCCAAGTAACATAACTATATTTTTCGTTTAAAATTTACCTTTTTTTCTTACCCCCACCCCTTTCCCTTAAATCAGGTGATTATGCCCCATTGTGTCTATGATTATTCTGTCAAACTTATTTAAGAGTCTACATTTAATGAATAAACTTTAAAACAACAAATTTTGTTTTTAACATAAAAGGGAAAAATATTCATTGTATTTTAAACAACTTTTCTAAACATGCTAACTGAGGGGGCCACTATACTTTTAATAATAAAGAAGATATAAGTCCTGGAATTCAACAAAATTAATGGACATGTTTTGATTATATAATACCAGTTCGTAGGGAAAGTTTCTTTAAAAGAAAAATATTTGATGTGCCCTTTTGTACTAAGAAGTTTTTTTTACAACAAAATAAAAGCTTTTATCACATGATATTTTGATCCCTCATTTCATGTGTAGCCATAACATTGAAGGGCTACTCTCATTCGAGGGGTTGTTCCCATCCTTTTGGATAGATTTCTTCATAACGACAGTTTTCTTTTCTTGACCATCGTAAATGAAAAAGTTGATACGTAAAACTATGCTTGAAACACACGTGTCACTCAAACGACTTTAAAGTAGTCTCCCTAATCAATTATATACCTACAGTATATTTAAGTCAAAGGATAATTAAAGTTTTAAATCGGAAATTTTTCTTGCTTTTGAAAATTTTTCGTCACAACAACAGCTTTCTTTTTAAACTATCGTTAAAAGGAGAGGAGACGTTTGCTTCAAACACGTGCGTCGCAAAGTGGTAAATAAATCATGTATGTGACATTTAGCGGAAGCCATTTAACCATATCATTTTGTCAATTTAACAATTCAATCAACACCTTTATTAATTAGTCCTTTGTTGTTGATAGCTATAAAATGCAATCAGCTGATTATTGATTTTCTGTCCAAATCGTTATGAGGTCAAGGTGAATTCCGAGTATTGTCTGATCGGGTAAAGTCCGAGAAACTCGAAAAGAAGTAAATAAACAAGATGGAGGAAAATAAATCGTTCTATATATTTCTTTCGCCAAATTCTTTCGCAAATGACGAATTTTTATTGCCACAATTATTATTTTTTCACAAATTGCGAAAATGGCGACCGCCAGCGGAAACCCTGAATATGATAATATTTAATAGTTATATGAATTTATCATTAAGTAAATCCACTTTTTTATCAATATTAATTAATGGTTTTGGCATGCTTTTAGATGATAAAGTAATTGGAGTCTAAAATATTATTTCAAGTAACTCAGTAAAGTTTATTCCATTGGATAAACCAATCACTATAGTATCTGTAGGTCATACATATAACATTACAAACCTCTAAATCAGACCCTGCTAACACTGCTCCTCTTAAATCACAGTTTTGCAGATTAGCATTCTTCAAAGTAGCAACCCGTAAATTAACACCTGCCATATGACTTCCTTCTAAATCTACGTTCTTCATCAGTGCACCTGGGGAAAAAAGAGATTGATCAAAGATCTTGACAAAGTTATAAATCAATGCTTAACAGATCAATTAAGGAGTTGTGATATAGGTGAATAAGAATACTACCTGCTTAAGACAGAACGGCAATGATGTAAATAACTACTTGTCAACCTACAGACTTCAACAATGAAAAAACACATACTGAATAGATGGAGTATTCTATATAAAAAAAAAAAATCATTGATATACTGGTACCCTAATTCCATCATAGAACATCTGAGTAAAACTTCCTTTTAATCATCTGCCATTTTAGCCATATTCACAGTTAGTACCTCTAAAAAGAGCTCTTAGTCCTCCCTTAACATACCTTCCATATTTGCTCTACTCCCAGCAGGATCTTCAAAATTACAACCTCTTAGTGATGCTCCTTCTAAATTGGCACATAACATTTTGGCACCTAATAAATTGGCAGACTGTAAGATAAGAATAGCTATAAAAGTATTGTTCCTTCACATTTCAAATCCTTTATATATGCTTTTTTCAATTGGTTTTAGATATTATTGTTAGATATCAGTTTTTCTATTTGAACATTTTTTCTTTCATTATGTCATGAAAATAACAAACAAAAATTAAATGTGAATCTTTTTTGGTTGTTAATTCTTACCTCCTAAAGATACACTAACATGATAAATTTCATGACAAATGTTCTCTACAGTATTTCAAAATTTCTACATACAGATGACAAAATGAAAGAATTATTAATTATCTCAATTCCTTGAACTACACTTGTTTTTTTCTGTTTACTTCAAGCACATGTGTTTGGTAAATTCTTATGTGTTTGGCTAATGGAAGGATTATCAAGCATACTAAATTTGATATAATATAACATATAACAACTTGTTTTGTTTTTAATCAAAATACTATAATTTGCTTACAAGTTCATAAGTATCTTTTTAATTTCAAAAGAACAATTAAGATTGAAGATGACATCAATTTTTCTGTGACTTTAGTGTTTATATCTTATAGACTAAGTTTGAAAACTTGGCGTAGTCACTATAATGTAATATTTCTGTTTTACAAAACTTACATCCATCTTTGTATGTGACAAATCTGCCCTTTCAAAATTACAATAAGATAGATTGGCTCCAGCTAGGTTAGAATTCTTCAAGATGGCATATTTGAAATTAATATATCTCAAATCTAGTTTGGACAAATTGGCTCCAGTGAAATCCATACCCTAAAATAGAAGAGCACATATATACACAGATACTGACATCACAAATCTATATTGTTTAGAACACTTTGTGTAACATAAAATATTAAGTGAATGAATGATATCTCTGATTCTTGAATTTCCATATGCAAATATAACATGTTCAACTGTACAGTACTCCCAGAGATTTTGTAATTCTAAACTCCATACACCGAAATTATTCCTGGTGTGACACCTGGAAACTCCAACATCCCTCCCTAAATTCTCGGAGAAATTTGAGAGTATTCCCTCCGACTTCCTTGTAAATTCGCTACCTTTTGTTTATTGTATTAGCGACATCTCTCCCAGTCCAGTGTGATGCATGCGGTGTCACACCAGGTAATCAATTGCCCTAATCCTTCTGATCTATGCCGGCAAGCGACAGTCAAGGTATGTGAGATTTCTAATGTAATTAAACAATTGTATTTCCTGTCTATTGATAATTAGGTTATATATCTGATTGCTTGAAACAAATAAAGGATTAAAAAGCAAAACGTTATTGTTAATTTTTTCAATTACACTGTACATTTAAAATTAGTTTTATTAAAAACAACTATATTTGATTTTGACTTCGTTTTTTTTTTTTGTCAGTAAATAAATATTTAATTTACAAAAGAGATATATTTGTGTAAAAATAAATGAAGACTAATGCTGAATAAATTTGGGCAGTTTAAAGAAAATTACACGTCTCAAAGTTTAGTATACAAGTAAAAAAGTCTATGCCATGATTTTCATTTTACGATTACATAATTGCTTGAAACAAATAAAAGATTTAAAAGCAATATGTTGTTGTTAATTCTTTCAATTGCATTAACGTTTTATAAAAAAAAAAACTTTACTTGATATTGACCTCGTTTTTTTTATCGGCAAATTATATTACTTACGAAGAGACATACTTGAGTAAAAATAAATGGAAACTAACACTGAATTTAAAATGTGAGCAGTTTTGAGAAAATTATGTGTCTCAAAACTTGTATATGCAAGTAAAAAAGAAAATACTATTCACCATTCTTTATGCTTAATAAGTCTACAGCATTTTCTCTTTACGATTTGTTAGCATTACTTTAGGATAAATAATACATTTAACTATAACAGGAATACTTCTATAGCTGCATCCAATCGTCGTTGCATAATATTCATTTACGCACAACGAATGTAAACTTATGTGTTGTATTTAGGACAGTGATCTTAAAATATTTTTAAAGCAATTTATAGCAGCCTTTTATTTTTATGTTTCTCAGTGAACAGAGAATGTAAACGTGGACATTATTTATACGTCCATGGTCAACAATATACATTAATGGTAGATGAACACGATGCATGACGTTCAGTTCCTGTTGGCTGTTGGTAGAGATCCTCTGTGAAAATGTACAGATTGTTAAAATCTGATCCACATTTTTTTCATGTATTCTTCAATTACAGATCATAACAGAGATGAACAACACATGATTTTTTTTTTTGTTCATATAATTAATTATGTTGTGATTATTGTGTTGTGTCTGGAAGGGGAATGTGTTTTTTATGAATATAGGGCACATTGCATACAAAACGTTTTCCCTTTGTTCAACATAGTTGTCACTTTACAGTTTCTTTTCAGAATTCAAATAACTCAAGTCGGTAATGTACCAGAGGTAGTGAAACAATATTTTACATCGCAAATTAAACTGAAAGTAACAGAGTTCACTTGTTGATCCGATAAATTAACTCTTGGGTTAAGATTGGACAAATTATCGTTAAAACAACATTTTGCTTTAAGCCAGTTGATTTTTTATATGTTGAACAACAAATGAACCGGATATTGCTCACTGAGTAGGTCATAAAAGAAATTAATTGTGGTAAAATAGTCTTTGTTGAAAAACACAAATTATGATCTGACCGGACTATAATAACTAGAGGCTCTAAAGAGCCTGTGTCGCTCACCTTGGTCTTATAATGTGCATATTAAACAAAGGACACAAATGGATTCATGACAAAATTGTATTTTGGTGATGGTGATGTGTTTGAAGTTCTTTCTTTACTGAACGATTTTGCTTCTTACAATTATATCTATAATGAACTTTGCCCATTAGTAACAGAGAACTATATTTGGTAAAAATTTACATAAATTTACCAAATTAATGAAAATTGTTAAAAATTGACTATAAAGGGCAATAACTCCTTAAGGGGTCAACTGACCATTTTGGTCATGTTGACTTATTTGTAGATCTTACTTTGCTGAACATTATTGCTGTTTACAATTTATCTCTATCTATAATAATATTCAAGATAATAACCAAAAACAGCAAAATTTCCTCAAAATTACCAACTCAGGGGCAGCAACCCAACAACCGATTGACCGATTCATCTGAAAATTTCAGGGCAGATAGATCTTGACCTGATAAACATTTTTATTCCATGTCAGATTTCCTCAAAATGCTTTGGTTTTTGAGTTATAAGCCAAAAACTGCATTTTACCCCTATGTTCTATTTTTAGCTGTGGCGGCCATCTTGGTTGGTTGACCAGGTCATGCCACACATTTTTTAAACTAGATACCCCAAAGATGATTGTGGCCAAGTTTGGATTAATTTGGCCCAGTAGTTTCAGAGGAGAAGATTTTTGTAAAAGATTACTTTAATTTACGAAAAATGGTTAAAAATTGACTATAAAGGGCAATAACTCCTAAACGGGTCACCTGACCATTTTGGTCATGTTGACTTATTTGTAGATCTTACTTTGCTGAACATTATTGCTGTTTACAGTTTATCTCTATCTATAATAATATTCAAGATAATAACCAAAAACAGCAAAATTTCCTCAAAATTACCAATTCAGGGGCAGCAACCCAACAACCGATTGACCGATTCATCTGAAAATTTCAGGGCAGATAGATCTTGACCTGATAAACATTTTTATCCCATGTCAGATTTCCTCAAAATGCTTTGGTTTTTGAGTTATAAGCCAAAAACTGCATTTTACCCCTTTGTTCTATTTTTAGCCGTGGCGGCCATCTTGGTTGGTTGACCAATTCATGCCACACATTTTTTAAACTAGATACCCCAAAGATGATTGTGGCCAAGTTTGGATTAATTTGGCCCAGTAGTTTCAGAGGAGAAGATTTTTGTAAAAGATTACTTTAATTAACGAAAAATGGTTAAAAATTGACTATAAAGGGCAATAACTCCTAAACGGGTCAACTGACCATTTTGGTCATGTTGACTTATTTGTAGATCTTACTTTGCTGAACATTATTGCTGTTTACAGTTTACCTCTATCTATAATAATATTCAAGATAATAACCAAAAACAGCAAAATTTCCTCAAAATTACCAATTCAGGGGCAGCAACCCAACAACCGATTGACCGATTCATCTGAAAATTTCAGGGCAGATAGATCTTGACCTGATAAACATTTTTACCCCATGTCAGATTTGCTCTAAATGCTTTGGTTTTTGAGTTATAAGCCAAAAACTGCATTTTACCCCTATGTTCTATTTTTAGCTGTGGCGGCCATCTTGGTTGGTTGACCGGGTCACGCCACACATTTTTTAAACTAGATACCCCAATGATGATTGTGGCCAAGTTTGGTTTGATTTGGCCCAGTAGTTTCAGAGGAGAAGATTTTTGTAAAAGTTAACGACGACGGACGCAGGACGACGACGGACGCAGGACGACGGACGCCGGACGCAAAGTGATGGGAAAAGCTCACTTGGCCCTTCGGGCCAGGTGAGCTAAAAATACAAAATAAGTGTTTTATTCATATTTTTATTTGTTGGTACATTTTATTTCAAATGACAATGACAAGGGATAAAAACATATCCTACCGTAGTCTAAAATCGTTCATCTTGTCAGTTCGTTAGGTATTTGTGTTTGAACTTAACACACGGGGAAACTCCGCACTGACGTCACTACGCTACTTCCGGCGTAGAAAAACAGAGGAGAATACGTTTTTTCTGCACTTTTGAATAAAAAAACATTTCTGAAGGTAAGTTTTCATTGTTGTTCTCAATTATTGCTAAAAAATTCCAATTTTCTAATGCCCGTTTATTTTGAAGCAATATCCCACAAAGAAATAACGTAATTGCCGTAGACTGAAAAATCCCCTAATTGACAGTAGAGAAATTTGATTGGGTAGAACGAATTGTCATCACGTGATTTTGACGCCATTGAAATTTAAATGTAAACAAACAAGGTCAGAAGGTTCAGTATGGGACAGCATCGTACATTTAGTTACTGACAAATAATTATGAGTTACCAAGCTTGACAATGCATGGTAATAAAAAAGGAAAGCTAAGTCTACAGAAAAAATAAGAAAAAAATAGCCTTAGGATAACGACTTATCAACACACCTGGATACAAGAATAATTATCTTATTTGCTCATGCGGCGTAAAGCAACCAACAATCAATCAATCAATCTTATTTTGAATGATAACGTCACATTTTATCTGTCAAAGAAAGGACATTTTAAAGGGATAATTCGCGATTTTTCACTTTTCATCTTATTATGTTCATAATACCATAAAAAACATATTCACCAAGTTTTATTTTGATATGAAATCTAATAAAGAAGAAAATTGGGAATTATTAATTTTATTTCTTGAAGCTTCCTGACTTATGTGACGTAGTTTAAGTCTTTGATGCATGCCGGGAGTGAAAATATCTCATTTAAGTCTTGTTCGTTAACAATCTAATTACGCGATTTAAAGCGCATCGACGACTTTTGGTGTAGCTATTAACCAACGAAAAATAAGTGATAGCCATGCAACTTTTAAAATTAGATCGTGTGGATATTTTAAAACGAATTTTAATAATAAAATTAATTCATACATAGAACATTTTTATGATTTGTTTTGTACAAATACTTTAAACAAACATATGAAATTGACATGATCAATAGTGTATTAAAAATACATGTTTGTATTCTGACGTTTTTGCTTCATTACAGCAAACATTTTCACTTGCTTGTACGTTGGAAATAAAATGTGTATTGTTTTGTTACACCTAAAGAATGTTGAATGCGTAGGTTAACTCAAGGTAATTAAAAGATTAGCATTATGTAATTCTAATCCTTTGATCCTCATTTAGTGAAATCTAGGCGTCACGGTTCACTGGCATTCAGGTGTGAACAACATAATTGTAAACGGGACTCCGACAAAATTTCAGACACATGAATGTAAAAAAAAAAATTAAAATTAATTAACAGGAATAATAAGATCGCACAATAACTGGATAGCTGTTGTATATTTTTATATTTTGCATAAGATCACTTTTTAATGAATTATGACTTTTGATTACTTTAGTAACGATAAAACACTGAATTATTTTAATTGAAGAATTTATAAATAAAAATAGCCTTCTAAACACGAGTTTATGAACTAAAAATTGTACTATTTCAAATAAGGATCGGCAGCCTTAAATATTTCAAACAGATCATTAACAATTGCAATTATATATTTTAGTCCATCCAAAGTGATCTTTAATTACCTATTTAGAAATTAATAAGCTCATCAAAATATTTGAAATCTGACAACACATGAAGACTTCAGATATTTAAAAAGAAAAATGTTTAAAAAAATTGACAGGAAATTAAAGGATCAAATTACGAACAGATATGCTTTTCAAGCGTGAAAAACATTAACAAAATTTATACATAATCGGGAATATGTCCATCTTAAAATACTCTTCGTCTCACACCGTAACTATATATAATACTTTAGCTATTTGACCAACGATGTATAAAAAAAGACAACGAATTTAATGTCATCCTTCCCTATTTTTTAATGTAATTATATAAGTCTGTTTCAACTGGCAAGAATACCATTAAAGCGGACAAGCAGTTTCTTTAAATTGCTGTCATTGAATATCTAGAGAGAAAATAAATCCCGAAATTGATTTGAAACTTTGATACTCTATAGTTTTCCCGGAAAATATTCACATCCCTCGGTATAAGTGTACTTCCAGTGGCGTATATATTACATGCATTTTGGAACAATTGTGACGAAGACGAATTTCGTCCTTTTTTCGAGAACAATCTAATTGAATTATAAATGTCCATAACTTCGATGAGCCAAATAAAGTTATATATCGACCTGTTCTGGTATGTTCCAATCTGTCCTTCACCATTGACAACGAGTATATATTACATTTTACCAAATTTACTCTTGGATTTTTTTTTTTAATTTCATCAGATCTGTTGTTTTTTTGGTATTATTTATATTTTTATAAATAATTTTCTTTTAACCAGAAATGTTATTCATAAACAAGCGTATATGTTTAGTAATGACTATATATTATATCACTTTCTGACACGCAAGATAGAGATGTATATTATACACCTAATAGTTCAAAATGGAAAGTTATAAGTTATTGGCCGTGTACACTTATCAATACACTAAGAAGTGAAACGATGCATGAATTTGCAAACTCGACAGGAAATCGCTTGAATACCTGGACGTGTCACCTCACACCCCCTACAATACCTTTGGGAGTAATACCTTTAGCCATGCAGGTGATCAGTGGAGCGAAGATCCTAATTTATTTGAATAAAGTTTATTACATAAAAGAATTATGAACTAATTAGATTGCCGAAAATAATTCAAGTTTCACGGAAGACTTATTTATGATTTGAAATTTTGACTTTTTCACTAATTCCTATATTAACAGTCTTAAAATAACAGATCATGGTTATTAAAAAAAAAAAGAAAATTTTCCGTATCAAGTTAACTAGTCGGATAAAACAACCGCACGATTGACGAGATATCGACACGCAATTACGACTACATCGGGTTACTGTAGTTCTGGTCCTTAGACATATCGCGACTGCAAATCGGACAAGGTGACAAAATGGCCGACCGGAGAGAATTGATACCCTAAATTTAAAATCGATGGTGATCTCTTATCTAGCAGAATAAAACTTTAATACCTATGAATTTGAGCATTTTTATACAGAATAAACATAATATCAATTTTTTATTTTTTTGCGAAGTTTCCCTTTAATACATGTACCATTTTTTAAACCACACAGGTGCAATCAAGATCGATTAAATGTACAAAGGTAATAAATCTAACTAATCCGATTATGTTGTCACGCGTCATTAATTTTCAGTACATCTGATGGGGAATAAACCAATTCCCAGCCACGTGGTGTTGGGTGAGAATCTTTGGAGGAAAGTGGGAGTATAATCTGTGATTCGTGTTGTCACACTGCTACACTCCGAAATCGGTGATTAGAGTTTGTGATTACAAACTCTCTGGGCATACTGTACCTATTGATATTTAAAAGGACATATCCAACATATGTATTTAGATTTTACAGAGATATAAAGGATTAATAATGAATGAAAAAGAAGTGTGTATACATAAAATTAATGTTAAACTACCTAAAAAAAACCCACAAATTCCAATGATAACTTGAGATTTTAAAAGAATAAATAGGGCCAATCATATGATTTGGACCATTACCTGACATCTGAGTTCTTTATCTGTAGGTGTGGCCAATAGACGTAGAACTAGCTCTCTCCTTGTTATAGGTGTATTATCATCAGCTTTCTGATTTTTCTGTAATAAAAATATTACAATTTCATGACCAAAATCAATGCCATCGATTGATGCATCTGTCAGTATTTTTTTATCAAGCAATGTCTTAACAAGATATCAATTGAATAAATGTTTGAATAATCTAGTATTCTTTAGTAAAATAATCCATTTTATCTTGCAAAAAGTCAATTATTGTACAAATACATGTAACATGTACACAAGTAAACATTTCTATTAGTACAGATACCAATCTTTCAAGTTGAAAAATTATTCTATATTTTAAAACAATTATTTTTTGCCAATAAAGGCCCTTAATGTAAAATGTCCCTTGTTCTTGTATGTACTTGCATGTGTACTAAATTCACTGTTGACTTAACCCATACCTCAATATATTCTTCAAGGTGATCGATCATTGATCTGAATCCATAAAATTTGGCTTCTTCTAACACACCTAAAAATAGAATGAAAATAATGATATAAAACTTATTTTTTTGTAATATATTAAGAAATAATATGGCAAAAGACAGATAAAGTTTAATCCTGCTGAATAGTATTGGTATAGAAATCTAGATCATGAAACACACATGATAACTTCTGAAATTACAGAAAAAAGTTGAAGTTAAACTGTGTCACTCACCTGTATTTACTAATGCTTTGAAAATCATGTAAAATAAGGTTATTATCATAATTTTTAGTATAAGATATCATTAGATACTGTAACAAAATGGGGGTTCTTTGAAATGGAACTTATTTTCCCTAAAATTGTGTGATGATGTTGTTAAAACCTTACCGTTTATTGACTGTTTTTATTTTATATTTCTTGTACAACTTTGTGTAAACATTGTTAACTTTTTATTATTCTTAACGTCCATGTTTTGAATTTATATTCGGAACTCCCCTCGATTGTTCATGTCAAATGAAGTACATAAACGTTTACCAATCGTTCCGAACATTATTTTGGTAATTACCAATTCCGGTTTTGGTAGTTTAGGTATTTTTCACCACTGGTAAATGGTAAAAATGGTAAGCCGAAATGGTAGATGGTAAACCATTTTGATAATGGTTTACCGAAGTATAAATACGGTGGAGAAAACCGATAAGACTTCAGTACGACTTTACCCTGGGCAAGTGACACACGCTAATTCCAAGCGATTGAATAATCAGAAATAACCAGACTATTTCCGTATAATGTTGGCTTGTTAGTTCCATAACAAGTTGTATAATTTAGAGAATTACTTCTCGAGAGAAACGTTATCAGTTTTGACATTGAATTTCCGTTACCATTTGCCGATTACCAAACTATCTTGTTCGTAAACTTTCTAGGTATTTATGTATTATAGTTCCGCTATCCATTTTCTTTACGATATTCTAATAAAGTAAGGTATTTATTTGTTAAACTAGAATCCTGTTACTTAAGTTATTTATTATGTCTACGAATTGCTGATATTTATTGCACGTATAAAATACAAGTTGATTTTTATTCGACGAGTCTGTTATTCTTACAAAAACCTAAACGGAACCAAACTAAGATCTATCAGAATACCACAACGTACCACAAAACCTATACAGAACCAACTGTAGATCTACCCGAATACCACGATACCAGAGAACCACGTTACCAAAGAAGAGTCGCCAGTTATAACTTTAGTTCATATATTCCAGTCTTATAGCAACACACTAAGCACACTAAGGGTTCCAATATTTATAGTTAACACCAAAGCCTGACCGCTCGGTTATCGTTACAGTGGTGGCAGCGGAGGCACGTACCTACATTTTTTATATTCTTACAATAAGTTGAATAAAATTTTAAGATAAGGCATAAATAAAATAAGTAAAATGGATAGCGCGGAAAATAGATTTGAAACACCTAGGTTAACTGCCCAGGGTAGACCAGTACTCCCCCGATCTCGGTCCTGTGAAACTTTCCATGATCTGACGCCGACCGGAGAGATAAGCATAAGAGTGAACCAAGATCAATGGCTCTCACAAGAGAATACAGATAGATACGAAAAGGATGGTATACACCATACTGACAAAAGGCCATTGCCAGGAGGTCTATCACCATCAACGAAAGTGGCCATTGACCAAGCGAAAAATAAGGAAGTTTCAAATAGGGCAACGGTTGTGCATTTAGAACCAAATGCGACGTGGCCGGTAAAACAGAATCTTGGTGAAGAGTCAAGCACTCTTTATAACCATGCTGCCAGGTCTAGGTATGGGTTTTGGAGTCAGAAAGCAGAGGGTTCTACTATAGCAGTGGGTACTGCTATAGCAGAGGGTTATGCCGGGGCAGAGTTTACTGCAGAGGCAAAGGGTTCTGCTGAGGGAGACTCCGGGAATACAAGACGAGTCGCGACGTCTTGTGAATCCAGATGGGATTCGGGAGATTTACCTAGGACTTTGGACCGGGGCGTACTCCATAATATGGGGGCAACGTACCAAGCATTACCTTTGACGTCCCGCGGACGATTCAGAGTTGGGGTTAACAGGACCGACCATGAACACCGTACTGATGAAATGACCAGTAATTTAAATTATTCTGGCATTAACAATAAACCAATTTTTGACCATGATTAT
The DNA here is from genome assembly GCF_963676685.1 of Mytilus edulis. Classification (NCBI taxonomy): domain Eukaryota; kingdom Metazoa; phylum Mollusca; class Bivalvia; order Mytilida; family Mytilidae; genus Mytilus; species Mytilus edulis. The sequence goes on along the minus strand of NC_092347.1, from coordinate 21,915,593 downwards.
GATATAAACTTACAAAATACAAACTATTACAAAAAGAAACCAGTGCTTTATGATGGAGAGACTAATTGGGAAGACTATTTAGTTCAGTTTGAATTAATTGCAGCAATTAATAAATGGTCTGACCTAGAGAAAGCTTTAGAATTAGCTACTAGCTTAAGAGGTTCCGCCCAAAGTATTTTAACCAATTTAAAACCAGAGATGCGGACCAATTTTGTACAACTGACTGCAGCTTTAGCGTCACGTTTTCAACCAGAAAACCAAGCAGAAATGTACCGGGCGCAAATGAAAAGTAAAATACGCGGTCGCACGGAACAAATACCTGTATTAGGCCAAGACATAAAACGCCTTGTAAGATTAGCGTATCCATCAGCTCCAATGGAAGTTAGGGATTATTTAGCACGTGATTGTTTTATTGATTCTCTAAGTGATGCTGACATGGAATGGGCTATTTTCCAGGCCAAAGCAAAAAATATTGATAACGCCATTCAAGTAGCTCTGGAGTACGAAGCCTTCCAAAACAATAGACGTAAATTACGACACTAAGCCAGTCCGTGCTGTAAATAAATATATAATAATTTTGATTTAGATAGGGATTTGTCTGAACAATTTGATGACATTTCAGGTCGTCTTTCAAAAATTTAATATAACAGAAATAACAATTTTTAATTCCAAGAAATAAAAGTGGTAGACCAAATGACTGGTCGGGGAAACTATTAGTAACTGAAACTGAGTACCAAGTTTTAGCTGAGACTAATTATGATTTATAGGAGAGTCCAATAATTTTGAGAAATTCAGTCAGATAAATATATTCTGATAGTTTATATGTAATTGTCAATGTTTTTGACATCGAATTAAATTGTTTGATTGATACCAGGTCCATTGTATGTGGGTAGGTTTTTTTTATTATTTGTTATTCATCCATGAATAATACCATGTCCAAGATTGTGAAGACAGTGTTAACCAATACACGTAGTGGGATACCCCTGCATTACTAATGGAAGCGTAGTTATGCCGATGGGGACTGCTGTATTACCAACACCGTCTAATAAATACTCGGTATCGTGTCTCATTATTGCTGACATAGATATACTTGTATCAATGATTATTGAGTTTGATTTTTTAAAAATAAAAGTCCATGTGTATATTGGATAAGGGAAAGAGTTTTTTTTAAGTGTAATTTTATTTCAGATTTTTATTGATATTGTGTACATTTGATGATTGTTGTGTAATATGTAATTTGTTTTCAGGAAAATTATTTGTAAATAGCGCAATAGGATCATTCGTCCCGCAGAGAATATTTGATGGTGCTCTATAAACATTTGTCAGAATACACAGAATCATCATAGTATTTCTGATGCGAGAACATGCATAACGAGAAGAAGAGGTGTTGCTGCTTAATGAACATTCGTCTAGAACGTCAAGTGAAGAAGATTTGTCAGTACTCTATATAAACATTTGTTAAAAATAAGCAGAACTCGTATTTTATGAACTTTCGTAATGAGAAGAAGATGTGTTGTTGTTTTATGAACATTTGTCAAGTGAAGAAGATATGTCTGTGCTCTATAAACATATTCGTTAAAATAATTAGAACTCGTGTGTTATGAACAATCGTCATGTGAAGAAGAGATGTTGGTGCTATATGAACATTTACAAAATTAAAAGATCATAAAGAACTGTGCGGAAGCCTTAAACTTTGCGGGAAGACGAAAATGAACAATGTACACTCAGAAGATTGTATTTATATTTGATCAAATATTGTTTTATAATTTTGAATATGTATGCTATAGAATATTTTAATGAAAAATCTTGGAGAACTTGTTTTAAATTTTAGGGAATGGCTATTCATGTTTGAGGGCAAACATTATTTTTCAAAGGTGGGGAGAGTGTAACAAAATGGGGGTTCTTTGAAATGGAACTTATTTTCCCTAAAATTGTGTGATGATGTTGTTAAAACCTTACCGTTTATTGACTGTTTTTATTTTATATTTCTTGTACAACTTTGTGTAAACATTGTTAACTTTTTATTATTCTTAACGTCCATGTTTTGAATTTATATTCGGAACTCCCCTCGATTGTTCATGTCAAATGAAGTACATAAACGTTTACCAATCGTTCCGAACATTATTTTGGTAATTACCAATTCCGGTTTTGGTAGTTTAGGTATTTTTCACCACTGGTAAATGGTAAAAATGGTAAGCCGAAATGGTAGATGGTAAACCATTTTGGTAATGGTTTACCGAAGTATAAATACGGTGGAGAAAACCGATAAGACTTCAGTACGACTTTACCCTGGGCAAGTGACACACGCTAATTCCAAGCGATTGAATAATCAGAAATAACCAGACTATTTCCGTATAATGTTGGCTTGTTAGTTCCATAACAAGTTGTATAATTTAGAGAATTACTTCTCGAGAGAAACGTTATCAGTTTTGACATTGAATTTCCGTTACCATTTGCCGATTACCAAACTATCTTGTTCGTAAACTTTCTAGGTATTTATGTATTATAGTTCCGCTATCCATTTTCTTTACGATATTCTAATAAAGTAAGGTATTTATTTGTTAAACTAGAATCCTGTTACTTAAGTTATTTATTATGTCTACGAATTGCTGATATTTATTGCACGTATAAAATACAAGTTGATTTTTATTCGACGAGTCTGTTATTCTTACAAAAACCTAAACGGAACCAAACTAAGATCTATCAGAATACCACAACGTACCACAAAACCTATACAGAACCAACTGTAGATCTACCCGAATACCACGATACCAGAGAACCACGTTACCAAAGAAGAGTCGCCAGTTATAACTTTAGTTCATATATTCCAGTCTTATAGCAACACACTAAGCACACTAAGGGTTCCAATATTTATAGTTAACACCAAAGCCTGACCGCTCGGTTATCGTTACAATACTATAACAATATCTAAGATAATAGCAAAAAACTAAAAAAAAATCCATAAAATTACTAACTCAGGAGCAGCAACCAAACAACTGGTTGTCTGATTTGTCTGAAAATTTCAGGGCAGATATATTTAAATCTGATGAACAGTCAGATTTGCTTCAGTTTCAGAGATACATGTATTAACCAAAAACTGCATTTTACTATATGTACTATTTTTAGCCATGTCTGCCATCTTGGTTCGCGGGCAGGGTCATTGGACATATTTTTTAAACTAGATACTCTTATAATGATTGTGTAAAAGTTTGGTTACATTTTGTCTTAAAGACAAAATGTAACCAAACATAGTAGTTTCAGAGAAGAAGATTTCTGTAAAAGATTACAAAAATTTTACGAAAAATTGTTAAAAATTGACTATAAAGGGTCAATTGACCATTTTGATCATGCTGACTTATTTGTAGATCTTACTTTGTTGAACATTATTGCTGTTCACAATTTTCCTTTATCTATAATAATATTCAAGATAATAACCAAAATCGGCAAAATTTTCTTAAAATTATCAATTTAGAGGCAGCAACCCAACAACTGGTTGTCCGATTCATATGAAAATTTCAGAACAGATAGATCTTGACCTGATAAACAAGTTTACCTCATGTTAGATTTGCTCTAAATGCTTTGGTTTCAGATATATAAGCCAAAATCTACATTTTACCCCTATGTTCTATTTTTAGCCATGGCGGCCATCTTGGTTGGTTAGCCACGTCACCGGACACATTTTTTAAACTAAATACCCCAATGATGATTATGGCCTAGTTTGGTTTAATTTGGCACAGTAGTTTCAGAGGAGAAGATTTTTGTAAAAGTTAATGATGACGGAGACGGACGACGCTGGACGCCGGACGCAAGTTGAGACTTCGTGAATTATTGAAAACATTCTTGTTTCAGAATGCTTCAGTAAGATATGGTATAGAATCAGTTTTACCTTCAGCACTCATTCCTTTATCTAACACTATCCGGCCATGTCTGAGATAATTTATGATTGGTTCAAAATAATGTGGACTACGATCAATGAGATAGGCTCCTGTTTCATCAACACTGCTCTGCCAAGACACACCTACAAACAAAGATAGGTTCTGTTATTTTGAGTCTTAAAGGTCCATGTATCTGGGTAACTCGAATGGTTCAGCACCCTATATTGGTCAGTGTCCTCGTTAATGTAGCAATCAAAATGAGTCGGAATATAGAGACTGGATTAGTCGTGTTAGTACTGGGAACAACCTTATGGGCTAACAAGTTTAAACATCTAAGCTATACAGTATCCACAAACAGATTAATAAAGACTTGTCCTTTTTATTGTTAGTTTGTTTTGTCTCTTTACTGTTTGAAATACTGACAATAACACAATAAATTTATTTTTCTTTGTATTATCATTCTGTGAAATTCAACAAATTGTTCAATTCATACTTGTTCTGAAATACCTAAAAGATTGAAAACACCTTGGGTCCATTTCCTTCTAAAAAAAACAAACTAATCAATATTTGAAAATGTACAATCCACTGGAACATATATATATATATATATATATACATGATATAAGAGGATGTTAATTAGAATTTTTCCAGAAAATGATTATCACAAGTTGTTTTCTTACATACTTTTGTATTTGTATAACAAAGATTTCTACTTTTAAGCAGACCAACAAATTAAACAGTGTCAAGTACCAGTACTGAATCATAACGTCCTCAGACATGTAAGAATTGTAATGTCCCCTGTATCAACCGTGCATCATTACACCATAAAATGCAATTTTATAATGTCAAACCTTTCTTAACAGAGATGCCCAAGAACAAATTAAAATCACATTACCCTCTTTTGGTATGTATAGTGCGCATTTGTGTATAGTGCGCACCCCCTTTGTGGTCCAAGAAACGAGAGAAAAAAAGTTTATTGGTCATATTATACTCCTAGACATTTTCGGAAAAGTTACAGCTCCAAAATCGGCAAACAGGAAGTTTATCGGTAAACAGGAAGTTTTTTAAATGAACACCAATGTCGGAGAATTCTGTACGGAATACGTAATTAATATGAAATTGAAAGTATTCTAACAAATGAATAAGAATTTTATTAGATTGAGATAAATATTTTAATCCAAATCTAATAAATTGTTTGAGTATCAAGGACAAGATTAAATGTCCAAATTATTGTCCTGATTCAAACAATAAAATAATTATGAATCAGTCTAATAATTATAATTATAATTAATGTCATTAGTGCTGTAATAAAATTGTTAAAATCTTATTGTTTTTATTTTTTGTTTGATGATTCTAGCTGTTAATCCGGATTATCACACCTCTATCAACGGGTCTAATCGATGTCAAAACAAATCAGTGACAGGTTGACCATGTTCCTAATTAAATTCGTTCAGGTTACAATTATGGGATTATCATGTTTTCAAACATAATTTCTTGAATGGTTTTAAACAGTTGTTTAAAAGTTTAAAAGTTTAAAAGTTACAAAGTAAAAACGTATTTTTCCTTATAAAGTTTTCATAAAGTAAATCATCACTTTACAATATTAAGTCACATGACTGACCCACATGACTTGCGATCACCTGATCAAAACATTAGAAAAAATGGCGGTTTATCTTTTCAAAACGAGCGTGGTTTATTCAATTTTAATACACTTTTCTTCAAATCTCTATGATGAACACATACAAAAACAGTAAGTTATGACAACAAGGAACACAGAGGCTAATTTAACCAACAACAAAAGCTTTATTGTGTCTATATTAAGACTTGGCAAATTACCCGATTGCAAAACAGATGGACAAATTTACACAATAAACGTTACAACAAAGATATCAAATGTATTTTATTTGAATAAACCATGACAAATCAAGAACAATACGATACATATTACAATTATAACATGTAAAACATAAAAACAATCGAGGTTTTAGCAAAAATATTCCGTACTCTTCACTTCACTTGGAAATTTCTTTGTCGGAGTTTGGACCTGAAAAAAAGACTAAGAAATTGTTTGTAGTAATGTATAACACGCACCCCTCTTACAAGAAACATGACCTAGGGTATAAATGTGCGCGTTATACATACCAAAAGACGGTATTTTTTAAAGAGAACATGAACTTATTCCTTTTCAATGTTGTATTGTGTGGCCTCTTTCTGTCTAACCTTTCATGTGAAATGACCATACTTACATTTTTCCCCAGAGAACATTCTAGCCAACATACTGTCTGGATCTTGTTGAGTTAATGTACTCCTGTAACACAAATGTAATGAGAAAGTAGCTTATTAACTGTCAGAGAAGGTTCATCCTAAAATAGTAAATATCAATCTTATAAGGTAATGTTTCTATTTAATTAAATATTAAATTAGAATCATGAATCATATAATTACTTCACAAATCTCTTAAAAGGTATCTTTAAAAATATTTGAATATGTTATAAGGAACCCTTGCCAGAATCTTTACGGGTGGATGCAATATTTCAAATGGTAAATTTATCTTTAATTCTTAGCAATATAGTTTGACATGTGTCCCCCTCTGATTTTTTTAAATAAATGTTGAATGGATGTACCTTTAGATAACATTGCAGTATTGGTTTAAAAATCCTTTCTATGAATTATTCATATACAAAATGGCAGTAAATTTTAAAAATAAATGGTGAAATTGCACAAAATATTCAATTTTAGATTTCAAACCATAGAAGCAATGTTTTCACAGTCAGTAAGTGTAATTTGAGTTTAACTAAGGTTGATTACTTGTAAAAAAAATCATTATTTCAGAAGCTCATGGTTTATGTTAATTTAGTAAAATTATTCCCATATACATGTAAGCCTTCTTTCCAAAGAAATCAGAAAAATATATCTAATGACAAAGTCAAACTGTAGGATAGATTTATATAAGAATTAAAATACAGAAAAATATTCAATGTGTGAGTGTGACTGAACAACACATTAATTCAATGTAGAGCAAGAGTTAATAATCAGTGTTATTTGGTCACGAGTTTGATATTTTTTGATATTTGAATTCTTTGATTAGTTATTCTTTTTATTACATATCATTAGCAAATGGCTTTTTGAGTGAAATCAAAGTAGATAATGAAAGGACTATATCTTTTTCTACGCATTCACAATTTGTTTTGATCTGACAATATGGGCGTCTTAATAACGCCTATTGTTGTATGAGTATATGACAAATGTATGATGTCAGAGGAGTGAAATAACCACATTTATTTCACATGTGAAATTATTAGTTTATATTTCACTGGGAAATCTCTGTAAGTCATTGCAACCAATGTAATAAAATATATAAACACATGGCAATCATTCACATTTTCTAAAAGTCTTTCTTCTGATAATACATAACCCTTAAATAAATTATATCTTTTCAGCATGGTCAATATCAAGGATTTCCAAGACTTAAGAGTTGTATTAAGATGATTTAGCACCATTCAGTAAATGCTGACTTTGATTACAATTATGACCTTAAACTCCGACATTATTTACCTTGTAGTTGTAAAAACTTTTCCTCCAACATTAAGTGTTATCCATTCAGTACATGGTGTGGATCCAGAAGACACATTCCTAGTGTGACCTTTGACTGATGTTTTGTCATCATTGTCGTGAACAGGAGGTACTGCTGTGGGTTTCAATGGAGCTGTAAATACACAAACATTGACTAGTACATCTGTATACTACACAGTTGCAGATCCACGGGACCCTGCCCCCTCCCCCTCCATAAATCCGTCTCTGCTACATGTATGATCATATATGTAAAATAATTTCATATTAATTTCTGATCACATGATACAAATTTAATCATTTAAAAGAGATATAATTTTCAGAAATATGAATTTTAAATAGCTTTAAAAGTCTGTAGTCCCAACTAAAAGAAAGTAATATATACCATATGCAGAAATTTAACAGTAATTATAACATTTTACCTGATTAATTACTTATTGAATACATATTCCATACCCTGCTTTTGAAAGAGAGAAATTGAGACTTTCTGATTGATCATAAATTTTTCAGTGTTTGAAATTATCTCCAACAACATGTACAAGTTTGGTGGTGTAACATTTGAAATTTGCAAATTTCTTAGGAGTATGGAAACCCTTTCTCTCTACCTTTCCTGTAGTCTTTGTTAAAACGTATTTGAATTAAAATCAGCTTTTTTATCAACCTTCATTGCATAGACATTTTGTTTGAACCTGCCCTTTTCATAAAAGAGACAGGAATCAATTACATATTTCTTGGCATGACAAACTATATTTGAATAAGATGATACCTTAATTGTTAAATTACATATTGAATGTTAAATTTAAAAAAAAACTTACATCTAAATGGCTCTCCTTCAGATACATAATAGATATCATCATCCCTGAAATATATATAATTTATTTATATAATAATTTCATAACAGCATTTTAGTTTATATTGCATTTTTTTCACAAAATAGAATTAGAACATGTATATGTGCTTTTAGATGTTTATTTTTACCATTTTGAACTTTTCAATATTTAAATAATTGCTACAAAACATATATGTTTTTTAAGTTACATTTAGAAATTAAAGTTGTTCATGAAATGAGAATTTGCACCTTACATCAATTCGTATACATGTCTAATAAAAATCTTACAAAATTGAAGATTTAAATTAAACTGTTGAAGATATCATATAATCAAATTGCTTGAAAGCACTGAATGGTAAAGATTTCTTCAATTTATCACTGTGAAATCGAAGTTAAATTAAATATTGCATTGGTTTCTGTTGATTTAACAGCTATTCTAGACAAAGGAAGATACATGTAACTCCAATTTTTAAAGATGAGATTAACAATTCACATGTTTTTTTTTTAGAAGAGATATTAGATTCCTACACCTTGCAAAAGTTATGTAATTTTCTTGACAAGTGAAACATAATTTTCGTGCCTTGAATATCTGAGCATATACATTGTATTACATTGAAAAAATTCTGGAAATGTTCATGGATAGTATGTTTAGAATGTTATGATCAATGCACTATATTGTATGTATCAAAAAAGGTAGTGATAAGCCTTGGAACATTTAGATATCAAGTCAGTCCCATATGGTTTTGATTGCATTTCATGCAATCTTTACCTAAAAATTAAGCTACCTACATTTTACATTAAAAAAAATACATAGTTGAACTACACACAAAGGCAGTTGGATCCTACCACATATTTTCAAAATGATTTAGTCCATATTTGGTTGCTCCTATTTGGTCCTGTAGTTGAAAGGAGAAGATTTTAGAAAAGATATAAATGGTCGCAAAATGGTGATCAGAATACATATAGTTCAAAAAGTCATGGACCTGTCAGACAATAGAACTCAAAAGAGGATTTTAATAGACAATTTAATAAGGGACTTACAGATTACAATTTTTTGGAGTGGAGTATTTATCAATTTGTGGTTTTACATTTTTCGTATCATCTTTAATTGGACCAGTTGTTTTCTATAATATCTTGTTACCTAGAAGTAATTTTAGTGTTATTTATAACATTACCGGTACCTTATTAATGAAGCATCATCTAAAACAGCTCCTAAAGGATTGTACAAAACTTTTGCATTGATATCTAGCTTCTTAACAGCATCTGCAAGTACACTGTCCAACTTTCCAGCATCAGAAACAGAAACTATCTAAAAAAAGACCAAAATTGGGACATCTACATCTTCATTCCAATGATGTTACAATTCAATGATCTTCATACAAGTACAACATTAATAAACTGCCTAAATTTAGAATGTAAAACACAAAATATTACCATCATTTTGACCATTGTGCAACAACGTGTCTGAATATCTTTTTAAATAAATTTAGTACAAAGAACTTGCAAACAAGACCCACAATTTAAATTATAACATGTATGGGCTTTGTTCATTGTTGAAGGCTGTACAGTGACCTATAGTTGTTAATGTCTGTGTCATTTTAGTCTTTTGTGGATAGTTGTCTCATTGGCAATCATACCACATCTTCTTTTTTTATATAAGTGTTAAATCAGGTAAATTGTACTTTTATTGAGTGAAAACAACATGTATAGATCTCCAATTTATAGTCTTTAGCAGTAATATATTTCATGAATATTGAGAAGTTGAGTTTTCAGGTAATAATCTAACAGTTCATAACTTCTTTTTATTTTATTTGATTTTTTGGAAACTAGTGTATCCCTTTTGGTGGGCCTAGAAACCTATCAACAAGTTGAAGCAATTTTTGTTGAATATTCTAACAAGACTTTTACCAAGGATCAATTCTGGAAAAAAATGCATAACAAACATTTCAAAAATTTACTGACCACAATTCAAACATAGTTTTACTTTCAATATAAAAATAAAAAGATGTGGTATGATGGCCAATAAGACATATCAGATCAACTGAAATATTCTTGCTCCAAAACAAGCCATAAAATTTAAAACCTTTATATATATATTCATGAATTTCAAGAATTTATAAAATATAAATATCTGAACAAGTTTATTAACATGATTAATAAATAAAAGTAGGCAGAACTAATTCAGGGCTTATGGACTCGGGCCTAGGTATAACATGTAATCAGGGAAAACCTATCCTACAAATGTATACCCACAAATTTAGTGCTTTCAAAGATTTTATGCCAAAATTGGGTCTCAAACTTTCGACAAAAAATCTCTCTTAAAGTGTTTAGACAGATAAAAGGGCTCCAGACTTATAAAGTGATAGGAAGGGGTCATTGATTTTTTTTTTATCATAGACGTCTTATTTGGAAGTTAGATGAAGTCAAGGATCATTTTCTCAACTGTTTTTTGTTCGTTTTTGTTCTAATTGAGATTGTGACATGGTGATGACTGCTGTACCCATATTTTGACAATTTTAACTTATTGTCTGTTTTGTTCGCTCATCGTTGTAAATATAATTGCAATTTGATAAGACTGTTTTATCCAGCTATGTTGATAATAAGTCACCTAAGGACATTTTTTTCTTATTTTTTCTGTAGACTTAGCTTTAATTTTTTATTAACATGTATTGTCAAGCTTGGTAACTCATAATTGTTTCTCAGGAACTCAGTGTACGATGCTGTCCCATACTGAACCTACATGTATAGCTACTGACCTTGTTTTTTTACATTCAAATTCCAATGGCATCAAAATCATGTGATGTATTAAATTGTTCTACCCAATCAAATTGCTCTATTTGTCAAGTATTAGCCGCTGTACATTTACTAAGTAACTAACGTCACTAACGTTACCTATTGTTTACGTTGCCTATTGTTTACGTAACGTTGCCTTGAACATAACTTGAATACAATTTGATATGAACACAACGCCTTTCATTACTAACCCTAAAGCGAAGTACTAACCACAAGAAACACGATACACGATATTGGTGCCGTGACCCATGGAGAAATTAAAAGCAATTCGTGGTGGTCACCGTAGTGCAGTTACAAGATTAATTAATAGAACGAAGGAAAGAATTTCGCAAGAAGATATTGGACATGAAGAACTTTCGGCTGCCGCAGACAACCTTACAAAGAAGAGGAACCTGCTTGAATCTTTAGACTCACAGATCTTAGATGGAACTGAATTAGAAGACATGGAACAAGAAATTCTTGACGCGGACGATTATGCAATGAATATGGAAGTCGCCATTCGCCGATTCAAGGACATAGTTTCTTGAAACAAATTTTTTGAAAACAACCCCATTTCAGCAAACGGTGAGTGAAACAACTTATGTTCCAATAGCCAATACACTTGATTCATCAAATTTTCCGTCAACAAATATTGCTAATCATAATTCAAACCATTCAGAAAATGTATTTTCCGTAGATAACAACTCGGTTTATACGAATGCAAACCCAACAACAGCAACAAACTTCTATCACAAGCTACCGAAGCTTGATCTACCAAACTTTACGGGAGACATATTAACATGGCAGACATTTTGGGAATCGTTTGAGACAACCATTCATCACAATCCCTCTTTGACAAATATACAAAAGTTCAGCTATCTCAAATCTCAGGTACACAGTGAAGCCGCACAATGCATATCCGGTTTATCTCTATCAAACGCCAACTATGAACACGCAACTATATTGTTAAAGGAGAGGTATGGACAGACACAAACCATTATAAACGCATACATGCAGAATCTACTTGAACTTACGCATCCGTCACTTACGCCGCACAGCATAAGAGTATTTTACGATAAAATGGAATCGTGCATAAGGGGATTAGAGTCGCTCGGACAATCGCAAAACACATTCGGATCACTTTTAGTACCAATCATATTTGGAAAGTTGCCCGACGAAATGAAAAAACTCATGACCAGAGAACACGGAAAACGGAATTGGGATATAAGGTCCCTTAGAGAAGCAATCGGCAAAGAGATGTACGTACAATAAATTGGTAATTCAGATAAATTAGACAGTTTCACACCCACAGCGTCATTTCACACAACAGTTGAACCCAAAATCACTGCAAGACCTCAATATGTAATAAATCAGTTCAAACCCAAAACCTGTATTTATTGCAAACAATCGCATTCGTCAGTCGAATGTACCAGTGTTGTAGACAGAGAGAGCCGCTTAGCTATCATTGAACAGAAAAAAGTATGTTACAGTTGCTTTGGAAGTCATAAAGTTTCAGAATGCCGCTCGCGTTTTAGATGTAGAAAATGTGATAACAAGCACCACACTAGTCTTTGTGACAGTAATAAGAATCAAGAAAAGGAAAGCGTAAGTACAGCAAAATCTTTACCGCAAAATAACATAGTGAGTACAGTAGAGAGCGAAAATGATGCATTAACATGTTACACGTCAACATTGAACATTAAACCAAGGACAGACGTTTTATTAAAGACAGCCATTTCACCAGTTTGGGTAGATGACAGGTCAGCTACCGCTAATATTCTTTTAGATGAAGGATCTCAGAAGTCGTTTATTAGCATGGAATTAGCCGCTGAATTGCAATTAAAACCGAATGGAACCTCGACAGTTAGCCTAGCAGCATTTGGAAATGAAAACAGAAATATACGCAATTTGGACATTGCCGTAATAGATTTACAAACTCAGAATGGGAAGAAAATACCAATGGAAGTATTTATTGTCCCTAATATCGCAGCCCCGTTACACAATCGCATGCCATACAATGCTGCTAAACTGCCTTACCGCAGTGGACTTACATTAGCGCACCCTGTTAGCGACATGGATAAATTCAGGATTTCATTTTTAATAGGTTCGGATTACTACTGGGATATCGTAGAAGACACAGTTATCCGAGGACCAGGCCCGACCGTAGTAGAATCAAAACTCGGATACCTACTTTCTGGACCAATGAAAGACTCAGCTGGACCCATATCCTCATCTTTCATGTTACAACACAAGACAGAAGAAGTCTATTTGAAACGTTTTGGGAAAATCGAATCAATGGGAGAAGTATCTGACAATTCAATGAAATTTAACAAAGACTATTTTGAGACGTATCATTCAAAAAGCAACACAATGAAGAACAATGGTAGGATTCACACATTTAGCAGGGAACCAGGAATGATGAAAATCCACGGAGACAGAGCACCGAGTAAAACTGAAGCCAAGCTAAAGATTCAAACATGGACTTAATACTTTCATGACAATATACTTACTGGTATCAAGTGCGCCGAAATTTTGTTAATGATCATAGTGAATAGACAGTTTAAGTTAAAATTAACAATTTCTATTTATTTACATGGACTTTAAATAGTTAATTATCATTTCACACTTTGTATGTTAATTTCTTTTTCATAATTTTAGATTAATTTTCACTTTTCGGCGCCCCCAGTAACAAGTATTAGCCGCTGTACATTTACTAAGTAATTAACGTCACTAACGTTACCTATTGTTTACGTTGCCTATTGTTTACGTAACGTTGCCTTGAACATAACTTGAATACAATTTGATATGAACACAACGCCTTTCATTACTAACCCTAAAGCGAAGTACTAACCACAAGAAACACGATACACGATACTATTGTCAATTAGGTGATTTTTAAGTCTACAGCAATTATATTTTTTGTTTGTGGGATATTGCTTTAAAATAGTTTGCAATAATTTGGGGTTTTATTCAACAGGAAACCTCATTTTTTGCCATCCCTTAGAACAATCAATGAAATTTTGTATGAATATTTACCTACAGTCATGATGGTCAGAATATCGATCTTTTAATAATTTATTTTTTTTCTATGAAAATAAATGTAAATTGTGAATTATTAACCTACTCTATCATGTCTATATTCCTGCACAAAAAAATGGCATGGACATTGTTTTTTTCAAATAGTTTTCCTTTCATTTTGGATGGTCTTTTTTCACGGGAAAATCATGAAAGAGGTAAGGAGCTTGTCATTTTGAACTTCATAAAAATACGATTTGCTTGACCTGTATTGCCTGCCAAAAGATTGATGACGCTGAATGGAATGTATACAAAGCAATGGAGGCCAGAAGTGGGATTTTGAAAAGTTCTTGAATGTTTTCAGACATTCGGAAGTCGGGATTGAAACGGCCGTTAGAAAATTGGCATGTTTGAGCAATAATTGAGAATAACCATGAAAACTTACCTTTGGACATGTTTTTTTATTCTACATTATTAAAAGAGTAGAAAAAACGTATCCTGCACTAATTTTCTATGCTGGAAGTAGTGTAGTTTCCCCGTGTCTTAAATTCAAACACAAATATCGAACAAATAAACAAGATGACCAATTTTAGACTACGGTAGGATACAAGTGAGCAGGTGAGAGGTTTCAATCCACCATTTTCTACATTTGAAAATGCCTGTACCAAGTCAGGAATATGAACTTTTATCATTTGGTTTTGACATTTGATTAAGGACTTTCCGTTTTGGATTTTCCTCGGAGTTCAGTATAATTTTTTTGTGATTTTACTTTTTTAACAGCAAAAAATTAAAAACAGGCGTTTGTCGGCTATTTTAAGCTTCGAATAAAAGTATACCTTTCCATCTGTAGAACTTCCGTTGCGAAATATAAGAAATCTTTTCATTTCACCGTTTCAGAAGTGGATATTCATTTTATAAAACCAAACACTTTCGACTGTCAACTTTATTTATAGATTCAATCGCATGTGTAATTGAAAAATACTATCGACTGGGATCCTGATTCGTAAAAACATAAGCATACCCAAGCCCAAACAGATAAAAAGATAAGAAACCAGTTCACAAATGTTCACAAATGTATGTCGCTTAAATCATGTAAAAAATCAAATTATTTCTTGTTGCCCCGATCTCAAAAGTATATATAATGAGTAAACACCTGATTATTGAGATTGAAATAACAGTTATTATACGAGACCTTTTTTTTTAATCGTAATAGTGCGAATTCATAAGAACATTTAAAACTGGTTATGATATACAGTACTGGAATTTGATGCGTCTGTCATACAAGTGAGAGGTTTAGCTAGCTATAAAATCAGCCATTTTCTACATAAAGAAAAGCCTGTACCAAGTCATGAATATGACTAACATTATCCATTCGTTTGAGCCATTGATTTTGCCATTGGATTAGGGACTTTCCGTTTTGAATTTTCCTCGGAGATCAGTATTTTTTGTCAAGAACACACGGAGTCGAAATTAGAAAGCCAAGGATCAGACGAAATTTATATCATTGTCAGTTTCTTGGTAAAACTGTTTACTGATGTATACTCCACATGTTTTTACTATTGAATAATGATTTTAAAAAACCTTACAGATTTATAATTTACATAAAGTTTTGCCGCAGTGTAGGTATTTGTATACCATTAAAACAGAAAGCGCTGATACTAATAGATTATCGTTGGTTATCTCAACGAGATTGATTTTCACGCTTGAGCCGGTCACGGCGAAATCGAGAAAAGCAATCGAGTTGAGGTAGCAAAACACAGTTAGGAGTTTAGTTTCGCATTTTAGCCATGGTGGATTTTTCAAATAAAGTTATTGTGTAATAAAATTCATTTTTAGACATTTTCTAATGGGTTTATCAAATTTGCATACTTCATAAACATCCGTTAGATTGACCATTACCATTAATTAACAAAACAAAAATCTACCTGACAAACCTCAACCATCTACACCGAATCACGAAAACAATTGCATGACCTTATGCATTGTAACGCTTCTTTTATGATGTTTTCCGTTGAAATTTCACCCAGTGCCTATCACTTAATTGGCACTCAACGGTAGTTTACAAAAACAAAAACAAAAAAACACAAAAAAACACAAAAAAACGTGACGCTCTAAGGGTTAAACTTATGGACCAAATGACAGAATAAAGTCGATAAAATGGAATTGCCGTTATAATTCCTTACAAGTGTTTATAAACCTTACGTAACGAAAAGACAAAATCCGGCATACACAAAACACTACATAAGAAAAAAAATAAAGACCAAGTAACTCAAACTCCATTAAATAATATGATTTTCTGCCATGATGAGCAGATACAGACTTTTATCTATACAGATTAATAGAATGTCACCTGACGCATTTTGATTTATTTGAAAATTTACATGTTAAAAGTTGAATTTGGATAATAAATTATATATTAATAATTTAATTTTGGATGTAAGCTTTGCGTCTTCTGATTGGCTGACGTTGTTTTGTTTATCAGCTCATAGACATGATTTTGTCATGTACCGTACAAATGGAACACATATACATTGACAGTGTGACGTCATTAACGTTTTTTCATGGTTTACGCTGGATTAGAATTGAATTTTAGAATTAAATTATAAGAAATGACTGTAATATTCGTTCTGTCTATTTGAAATAACATAAAAAAAAATGTGTTGCACACTTTAAAACAACCCGCGTAGCACCAGTGTGCACCACATTTTTATGTTATTTCTTCATAGACAGAAAACATATTACAGTCATTCCTTAATTACCGTCAGTGTTTATTTCATTTTCATTTTACCACTTTTAAGTTTTAACTTTATTACATTTGGCATCCATCACCAATTGGTTATTATGCTAATATAGCTGTGATACGCATCCATGAATCCCCAGCAGCATTGTACCGGCTAAACTTGCAATGAAAATTTGGATAAACTTAAAAAGGAAATTTAAAAAATGTCAAAATCGATAACAAAAAGTAAAATCATAAAAATCGAACTGAATACTGAGGAAAATTTAAAACGGAAAGTTCCTAATCAAATGGCAAAATCAAAATCTAAAACACATCAAACGAATGGATAACAACTGTCATACTCCTGACTAGGTACAGGGATTTTCTTATGTAGAAAACCTGATTTTATAGCTAGATAAACCTCTCACTTGTATGACAGTCGCATCAAATTCCATTATATTGACAACGATGTCGATGTGTGAACAAAACAAACAGACATAATATTTATAGGTAAAAACGTCAAAAATATGGATGCACTCAACATTGTTTTATAATCTTAATCACTTTAAAAACAAACAAATATGTAAGAAAGAAGCACAAACAGGCACAAAGCACATTAGCAAAAAAGAAAGACAAGAATACAAAAAATTAAAATAGCACAATTACACAATGACGGGATGTACAAGTAAAAAGCCAAGTATAAAAAAAACAAAAAAACAAAAAACACAAAAGTCATATAGACAGAGCACATTAGCAAAAATGAAAGACAAGAATACAAAAATTATCATATAATAATAATACATTGACGGGATATATAAGTACACAGTCACGTCGAATGACTACCACCAAAACAGACTAAACAGTAAAAGTAAGTCTAGAATACAATTTAGATTATAATAAGAGAAGTGCGACTTCAATCATATAGTCCCGAAGACACCAAAAGGATTGATGCCCGCGACACTTGGGTCTTGCCAAAAATCACCTTACTTCCAATGAGCACGGACAAATTTAATTTCGAAAATATATGTATTCAAAAGACCAGAACAAGATAAAGTTCTTGATATTTTTCATTTAATTGTTTTCCCCATAAAAAGAGGAAACAAATGTTTAAGTTTTACAAATATGTATTTCTTACTTACAAAACTAGTATATTTACGATTGGCGAATTTATTTTTCTTATTAATTTTTCATACGTCGTTGAAATTATGATTTTTTTTATTCATAAAGGACAAGGTACGATAAGGCCCAATTTTGCCCCCCCCCCCCTATTTTCTCATTTTGTACATTTCGTTTTGAAAATCTACTTATCACGTTTAAATATTCCCTTAGAATTGAAGTTTGTTTGAATGAACTTCAAAACCATTAATTTCAGAAATGGGGAAGGTTAGGGGGTAAAAGGACATCAAAAACGTTAAAAGAAGGGAAAATAACGAGTTTTGGCCATTGCTTCTTAAAATCGAATAGCGTGCGTCTACGTGACCCGGAAAAAATTATGGCGATTTAGACAGCAAAAACAGTTCTCATGACATTGTAATGAAAAAAATCTGGGTCACGTTGGTGCAGGCACTCAAAAATAAAAAAATGTTATAAAATCACCTACAGAAAGGATAATAATTACAATATTTAAATAATAACAGAAAGTCAACCCCCTCACCTCACCCAGTTGCGAAGATTAGTGGTTTTGAAGTTCATCCAAACAAACATCAAACATCAGGGATGGTTTTAACATAAAAAGTAGCTTTCCAAAACAGAATTCGAAAAATGAGAAAACAGGGGGGCAAAAACAGGCTTATCGTACCTTGTCCTTTGCTGATTATTCGTTTCTAATTTGATATAGAGGCATCGGAGACGGGTAAGAAATCAATTTCTCCAGGTCCATCTCAACACGATTTCAAAAGTGAGTGGTCATTTTTGTTTTGATAACGACCACATCACCATATGATTGTGTCATTTTTTTTAATTATTTTTTTTATTTCGACAATTGTCATGATAGAGGGATTACCCATGTTCTAGACTATGAGTATATTTTATATAGTTTTTGTTTGCTTGTCACTTTAAGCAGCAAACTATAAATTGTAAGATATACTGTTTCCAGCTTCAAGACACTGATACAGTTAAAAATAATAAAGGAATGCTAAGGTGAACGCAAATTACCTACTTTATTGTAGAGTAAGTTTAAAAACCGGTATGGATATTTTTGTGTGTTAAATCTTTTTATTTATGCAATCGTATTACGTCTTACGATGTCGTACAAGTCTGCTACTAAAACAAATAAGAAAAGAAAAGGACTGGTAGCAAGCAACCAATCCTTATATGTTATACTTTTTAAACGTCAGTTCTCTTTAATGACGAATTTATTGGATGGATTACACAAAACCCATTAAAAATGTTATTGTTGTGCAATTCATCTTCGCTGTCCCGACTTCCTGATAAGAAAATCAGTGTGAACATAAAATTAGAAAAAAAAGTGTTTCGCTTCGCTCCACTTGATGGTGGTTTTACAATTTCCTAAAATAACGCACAGTTGTTTGTTGTTGTTTTTGGGCAAATGATTGTAATGAAATTTATTTCATGGTTATCACTTAAAACTAAACAGTACACGAAACAATATAAACAAATAAAGACAGAGCAAAGCATCAAGGCAATATTTAACTGCAGAACATGGTGATGTATTTCGTGCTAGTAATTAAAATATCGTTGAATGCTGTATTCCAAAGCAAAATTGTAACTGTTTGAAGATGGCTAAAAGGATGGGTTTTTTGAAGATGGCTAAAAGGATTGGTTTTGAATGGGTTTTATAGATTTGTATGTGTATTTCTCTGTACTGAATGTTCTTGCCTTCATTTGTACTGTTGTAGTCCTGTCATGTAATATTGTCATTTAAGTGTTATATTTAACATTGCCACAAATGCGCGAGGTTTTGGTTAGTTGATGTGCTTCCCTCGGTTTTAGTCTGTAACCCGGATTTGTTTTCTCTTAATCGATTTATGAATTTCGAACAGCGGTATACTACTGTTGCCTTTATTTGGCAATATCCGAGTACAAAAACCTTTTAATAAACAACCAAACATCTTTCAAAAGAAAGCTATATACTAATTTTCTGATACAAACTTATGCATTTGTGTTCTAGACACTCTTTGTTGCGAAATTAAAAAAAATTTCTACATTTTCATTTAAAAAGGTACAATTTGATGTAAACACACAAAGTATGGGAGACGGCTTGAATTAAGTAAACTCAATTAATTGTCTTTTGCTTTTCATATAACTATTATCTTTGAGACCCAACTGGTGTTTATCTTGTATTTTGGTTATTATTCCATGTTAAAGTTAGAATAAATTCAAAATTGTGAATACAAATTGTTACATCATCGTAGGCCTTCAAGCTTCTGTAATAGATTGTATGAGCTTTTGACTTTTTAAATTATTTGTAATTTATAAGAAACTTTATCACATCAGCCATCAGACTCCCTGGAGTGGTACAGTAACTATAAAAGTATATGTTACACTAGAATCTATTCAAAATAGACATTCAACTGAAACAATTTTGAGAATGTGAGTATTTTCTGTATATTGTATCTGCTGCATACATTTTATGTTATTTACGAAATAGAACAAACGATTAAGGACGCATTTAACATGTTAAAAACAACTGAACATATACCTTGTACTTGTGTCTCAGTTTCTGAACATATCAGACAATTATTGTCTTCTGAGTTTTATTTTACTAGAGCAATATTTCCTATAGTATTTCTTCCGAGTCAAAAAACGGGTTTCAGTGTGAAGCAGAAAATGATCCCTGGTTCTCTTTCATTTTTATTTATTCATAAAAAGAGCAATCATCTACACAGACACGTAAGGGTGAGTACAATCACTATTGTAGTGTCAGTTGTCAATCAACCATTCCATTTGTTTTCAGATCTAAACTGAATTAGGAATAACAGATATGAGGATCCTTTTGGTTTGCTTCTTGTTCGATAAGTTTAATGAAAATACGGCATAAACGTAAATTAAACAGCTTATTGATAGAAGAGGTCAAATGTTGTGAGTATTTCGATCTATGGAATATAACTAATGTTGTCAACACAATTACCTCAAGTACTGATTGAAACTATTAAAATGGTTATAACCAAATTTTGATAAGATCATGTATGCTCTTCAACTTGGTAAAGTATTTGGTCTTTTTAGCTGTCTGATTCGAGCGATACTGATGTGTATCGATTATATAATCAAAAACGTTAACTCTTCTTTAGCTTTACTAAAAAGAATAAAGAAATATTTAAATTACAAAGCTAGACAAATGTACTATAACGCTTACGTTTTACCTCACTTAGATTATTGTTGTTCAATATGGGGAAACTGTAATAACTTTCTATTAGATAATTTACTAAAACTACAAAAAAGGGCAGCAAAAATAATTTTAGACGCACATGATTACACCAAACCTTCAAGAGAATTATTTCACGAATGTAACATGGTCACAAATCATTACTCATGTATAAGACAAAACATGGCTTAGCTCCAGAATATATGTCCAGTCTTATTGTATCAGCTTCTTCAAACTAAAAATATAATACGAGATTTTCATCCTCAGATAATTTTATAATTCCAAAACCAAATACAGAGTTGTATAAGTCTAGCTTCTCGTACACTGGACCAAAAGTGTGGAATGCTCTTCCTAATGCAATCAAAAAATCAAATACAGTATCAGAATTTACACACAAATACACATCTATGTACTTTTAACATTACCATCATATTTGTACTGTAATACCATATCAGAATTGTTTATTGCATTTTAAATTGTATTTAATCTTTATTTATCATTATTATTGATGCATTGCATATTTTTAATGTAATTTTTATTGTATTAAGAGAGCCTTATTGAAAATTGGTGTAATCCAAATGAGTTACTCTCTCTAAATAAATATATTATTATTATTACAAGTGTGGACACAGATGAGTGTGGATAGTATGTATGGATGTTTGACAGTGTCTTCTGACAAAAGGAGTTCTATGTTTTTCCTATATGGTGTTATTTATTAAATTTTTTATGCCCCCACCTACAATAGTAGATAGGCATTATGTTTTCTGGTCTGTGGGTCCGTTCGTTCGTTTGTCCCGCTTTAGGTGAAAGTTTTTGGTCAAGGTAGTTTTTGATGAAGCTGAAGTCCAATCAACTCGAAACTTAGTACATATGTTCATTATGATATGATCTTTCTAATTTTAAAGCCAAATTAGACTTTTGACCCCAATTTCACGGTCCATTGAACATAGAAAATGGAAGTGGGAGTTTCAGGTTAAAGTTTTTGGTCAAAGTAGTTTTTGATGAAGCTGAATTCCAATCAACTTGAAACTTACTACACTTGTTGCATATGATATGATCTTTCTAATTTCAAAACTCATAACTGCTCCAAAAGTAATCTGATAGAATTTCAAGCATTTTAAGCCAATATTATCAACATCTACTAATGAGTCTTAATATGTCTACATATCTAAAAAGTCATAGTATTCAAAAGGTAATGCAAAATTATTCCTTTTCATTTTTTTTTGTTATATGGATACACATTTGAGTGATACAATATTTGTTGTGGTATGAAAGTGCAGTAATTAGCATTTACTGTAACTATGTTAATTCACACAAATTGAAAAATAAACAAATGAATGGACCAGATGCTCCGCAGAGCCCAGCTTTATACGACTGCAGAGGTCAAAGCCTGAACAGTTGGGGCTAGTATTGACACAACATTCAAGCTGGAAACAGCTCTGAGTTTGAATTGTGATTAAATAGATGACACAGCTTAGGTTTCTGACACAGAATGAATGTGGTCTAATGAACTTAAATATTTGTTTTGCTTTTGTGTTAGGAGCAATTCACTATGCTGCTGAATATTAATCCTTTCAAACAAAAATATCTAAAGAAATTTTCTTTTTAATTTCTGAAATGAGAAACATTTAGAGGAGACAAACTTCAGTTAAGAGATCAGAAACTAAAAAAATGTATAATTTTTCCATTTGTAAAAGGGCATACCCTAGAAAGTGCTTGCAATCACTGAATGGTTATTAATGACTGCTTTAATTTATCAGTTGGTAATAAAGTGAATATTGCATTGTATATTGTATAATTGATTTAAGTTGACTGAACAAAGAAAGATAACTCCAATTTTCAAAGAAGATTTCATAAAGCATTGGTATTAGGTAATTCAAGAACCATTCTGGACAAACTCCAATTAAGGGTCTTGAATTTACAAAAATGTTTGTTTTTGGTCCGTAATTATTAGACTGTTTGTCCATAACCCACACAATATATCCGAACCTTCTACTTATGGTATTAAACATTGTGGTACAATTTCAGAACAATTGAAATACTTATACACAACTTTTTAAACCGACACTAGATTAAAGCTTGTTTTGGGCACCTTTATACCCCTTATTCCTAAACCTTAGGGACCATAACCCCCAAAATCAATCCCAAGCTTCCTTTTGTGGTTATAAACGTTGTGTTATAATTTTGTTGATTTCTGTTGACTTATAATAAAGTTATTATCCAGAAACCATCTTTCGGACAGGATACCAATTTACGACCCCAAATTTTTTGTGGTTGTATAAAAATGTTGAACATGTGCAATGAAGTATAGTTTTAGAAATCGATTAGGGAGCTACCATTTGATTTTTATGGGGGGGGGGGGGGGGGGGGGGCTAGGATGAAAAATTTTGTCCTGCCTTTTTTTTTAGTTGTAATCTCTGTCCTGCCTTTTTATTTTTCAGTCTATTCGGTCCTGCCTCTTTTTTTCTTAGCTTATCCTGACTTTTTTACAACAATTGTCATCCTGCCTTTTTTTTTTGCCAAGTTACTCATCCTGCCTTTTTTTTTTACTCAAAATCCTGTCCTGCCTTTTTTTTCAAATTTCATCCTAGCTCCCCCCATAAAAATCAAATGGTAGCTCCCTTAGACTGGATAGGCCTTATAATTTTTTTCCCTCCTAATTGAAGGACCGTTTACACTCAGGGCCGAGTCATCAGCAGGCAATACAGATGTATTAAAACAACCTAGCATCATATTGCTAGTAGTGGGAGTAGCATTGTCCGGTAAATTTGTTCCCACTTTTTTTTATAAAATGTATGGTTCAAATCAAAATAGAATGCTTTTATCTCCTGAATACTTACATTGTACATAGAGATGATACTACTTTGACAAATCCTTGTCCATTAGAGTTGTCTGTCAAATCTTAATTTCACAAAGAATGAATTGCATAACAATGAACTGAGCTCAAAGCAAAGTACTTTAATAATACACTTAGACAAAGAGCTAAATCCAGTGATATACTTTGTACTACAGGTCCTTCATGACCATCCATCCACCCAAACCATATCTCAATAACATTCCATACTACATGATTGGATTCAGAAGTCCTGAAAAAGACATGACTTTTTTTATCTTGTTTTAAGTATATATGCACAGGTTAAACCTTTATTGTGGATATAATCATTCAGTATCTAGCAACTATCAATTTGCTTCATGCACATATTGATATAGGTTGATTGCTCCTCTGTTGGAAATTAGAACACACCTCCATCTAATTTTAGTCAACTGACGAAGAAAAATTCAAAACTATATAAAATGTTATCTAAGACTTGTCAGTGTCTATTTCCTTTGCCACTGAATAAGATTCCATATTTACAACCAATGAAAATCAAATATCCCTCTAATAGACTTAGCATTGAAATCGTTTTCTAAAATGGTAGTTATGTGGAACCTAGAACTAAAAAAATTGAAACAATATATCTTAAATATTTCAAATGCATGTACATTTAATAATTCTCCAAAATTCACTTTATTTTTCCTTTTTTGGTTTTCTGTTGGAGACTGTATATTGACCTCTATGTAGCCTTTTCAACTTATAAAAGGGGGGATACATTTCCATAGAATTAAACTTTTCTGAAAGAATTGATTCCATTTATTTTCAATAAACAATAAATATTGAAGTCTATAACAGGCATCTAGGAACAGGCTCAACATTATTTCTAAACATGTATTAATATATACCAAAATGTGGACAAACCTACATTAAATATTCTACTTCAACGACTTTAATTAGTGGAGTAGATAAAATTAAAAAGTTACAATGGTTAAAAACTCCAATGGCAGTCTTTCCTGCTAAAATCTTGATGTGTAGAATGTGATATACCATTTTTGGGTCTATATACTGTCCTTTAAATTTAGGTCATTTTGACACGGCAAAATATGAAAAAAAATGTAAACTATGGTCTGGAAAGCACACAGTTTGTGATATTTTAAGGTATCTTTACTAAGAAAACCTGCAAATCTCAGTGGCAGATCCAGAACTTTTCAAAAAGGTGTGGGGGCTCTGATGGACCAGAGGGTTGCCCACTCCCATCAAGCTTCAATGATTTCTTACATATATGTCATAAGCTAAATTTCCCCCACCCCCTTGGTCTGTCTATGCATCTGTTTATCGTTCTGCGAAATAGTACTAATACTAATTTTTCCCCTCCCTTACCTGGCCCTAGACAGTTGCTTACCTTTGTAAACATTTTATAATTATAGTCAGGTATATATTGATTGAGAGTAACTTACATAGTAGTTAATGGGACTCTTTTTCACACGGTTCTGTGAAATATAATACGGCAAATATATACCCGTACATACTATCCGCATAACACAGAAATCTGATAGATTTTCACTCCTCTGGGAAAAATCAACCTGTGAAATGAAATACCATGCCTGGAAAAAAATTACCGGGACAAATTATCCTCAGGATAAAATATCACAGAGGACGAAATAAACCGTTACATTACATGAGAAGCCGGTTTGGTTACAAATAATTATGTCACGTGAAGGCGCACTGACGTCACAATTTGCATTAATTTTGCAATACACTACAGTTCACTCATACAGAACCCATTATCATGCAAACATGCAACGTGAATGTGATTGGTTATCAAATAATACAGAATTTATGCACGTACAGTTAATATAGAAGAAATTAGTTCATCAAATGTGAGTTCGTGATCTTGTGGTTAAGACCGATGGCTACAGTGCTGAAAGTCCTGAGTTAGATTCTCACTTGGGGTGCTAAAAATATCAGTACATCAGAAGGGTAATTTTCACCCTCTCACACACATCTTTGTTGATGTTCCGGGATTGTTGAAAACTTGCATATTCATCAATATTTGATTTTGTGGTTTTAACAATCCAGACAGACAAATAGCAATAAGGTGTTTAGGAAAACATGACCTAAAACCTCCTTCATATATGACAAAAATACATGGGAACTCATATTGAATGGTCAAATGTGTTCAATATGAAAATTGAAATTAAGATGGTAAAATCAAATATTAGCCGTTACTGTAAATGGACTTAAAGTATGACTTTTCAGCAAATTTAAAGGGAAATGACACGGAAGGGGCCAAATAGTGTTCAAGGGGAGCAAATGCTATTTAAATTAGTATGCAGGTTTTAAATATAGAGGGAAGTTGAGTCATCTTTTTGGGTGAAGTTAAATACTGACTAGTGTTTGGTTCTCATTGGGTCTAAGCGTGACCAATATTGACAATTTTTCGCAAGCGTGAAACGTGAAAGTCAAATTATTGTGTCATGAAAAACGGGAAATGAGGTCTGTCGTGAAAACGGGAAATGGGGTTCTGCAGGACCCCGGAAATGACAAAAAAATGAAAATTGCTCATGTACATAGTGTAAGCGGGATATGGGAATCTGACAAAACAGTAAGTGGGATCTGGGATCAGAACACCCCCCCCCCCCAATGAGACCCCCTTATGTAGATTTACCTTCTAATTCTATATAAAAAAAACACAACTAAGAACTACGTTTAATTCACTTTGACTACTGATATGCAAACCTAGAAATATTTCATAAAATAGTGATTGAAAGATTCATAACACTTTGAAAGGATAATTCAGACACGTGTTACGCGGGGAGCATGTTTTAAATTTGTTTACAAATAATAATGTCACGTGATCGCGCACTGACCTCAAATTGCATCGCCCTTACAATTCACTAATACATGACCATTTTCATGCAAACATGCAACGTGAATGTGATTGGTTATCATATAATACAGAAATAATGCATGCACAGTTTAAGAAGAAATTAGTTCAATAAATCGATGCGATTTTCACTTTTGACACGAATAGGTCGGGTTGACATTACTGTCATCGGAGATAATATTGAGATAAATGGGATAAAACAGACCGTCAAAAAGGTCTAGAGGAGCACATCAGTAGAACCTTAACATTAATAAGTAATACTTGCCAAAATTTATTTACAACCAATGAAAATCAAATATCCCTCTAATAGACTTAGCATTGAAATCGTTTTCTAAAATGGTAGTTATGTGGAACCTAGAACTAAAAAAATTGAAACAATATATCTTAAATATTTCAAATGCATGTACATTTAATAATTCTCCAAAATTCACTTTATTTTTCCTTTTTTGGTTTTCTGTTGGAGACTGTATATTGACCTCTATGTAGCCTTTTCAACTTATAAAAGGGGGGATACATTTCCATAGAATTAAACTTTTCTGAAAGAATTGATTCCATTTATTTTCAATAAACAATAAATATTGAAGTCTATAACAGGCATCTAGGAACAGGCTCAACATTATTTCTAAACATGTATTAATATATACCAAAATGTGGACAAACCTACATTAAATATTCTACTTCAACGACTTTAATTAGTGGAGTAGATAAAATTAAAAAGTTACAATGGTTAAAAACTCCAATGGCAGTCTTTCCTGCTAAAATCTTGATGTGTAGAATGTGATATACCATTTTTGGGTCTATATACTGTCCTTTAAATTTAGGTCATTTTGACACGGCAAAATATGAAAAAAAATGTAAACTATGGTCTGGAAAGCACACAGTTTGTGATATTTTAAGGTATCTTTACTAAGAAAACCTGCAAATCTCAGTGGCAGATCCAGAACTTTTCAAAAAGGTGTGGGGGCTCTGATGGACCAGAGGGTTGCCCACTCCCATCAAGCTTCAATGATTTCTTACATATATGTCATAAGCTAAATTTCCCCCACCCCCTTGGTCTGTCTATGCATCTGTTTATCGTTCTGCGAAATAGTACTAATACTAATTTTTCCCCTCCCTTACCTGGCCCTAGACAGTTGCTTACCTTTGTAAACATTTTATAATTATAGTCAGGTATATATTGATTGAGAGTAACTTACATAGTAGTTAATGGGACTCTTTTTCACACGGTTCTGTGAAATATAATACGGCAAATATATACCCGTACATACTATCCGCATAACACAGAAATCTGATAGATTTTCACTCCTCTGGGAAAAATCAACCTGTGAAATGAAATACCATGCCTGGAAAAAAATTACCGGGACAAATTATCCTCAGGATAAAATATCACAGAGGACGAAATAAACCGTTACATTACATGAGAAGCCGGTTTGGTTACAAATAATTATGTCACGTGAAGGCGCACTGACGTCACAATTTGCATTAATTTTGCAATACACTACAGTTCACTCATACAGAACCCATTATCATGCAAACATGCAACGTGAATGTGATTGGTTATCAAATAATACAGAATTTATGCACGTACAGTTAATATAGAAGAAATTAGTTCATCAAATGTGAGTTCGTGATCTTGTGGTTAAGACCGATGGCTACAGTGCTGAAAGTCCTGAGTTAGATTCTCACTTGGGGTGCTAAAAATATCAGTACATCAGAAGGGTAATTTTCACCCTCTCACACACATCTTTGTTAATGTTCCGGGATTGTTGAAAACTTGCATATTCATCAATATTTGATTTTGTGGTTTTAACAATCCAGACAGACAAATAGCAATAAGGTGTTTAGGAAAACATGACCTAAAACCTCCTTCATATATGACAAAAATACATGGGAACTCATATTGAATGGTCAAATGTGTTCAATATGAAAATTGAAATTAAGATGGTAAAATCAAATATTAGCCGTTACTGTAAATGGACTTAAAGTATGACTTTTCAGCAAATTTAAAGGGAAATGACACGGAAGGGGCCAAATAGTGTTCAAGGGGAGCAAATGCTATTTAAATTAGTATGCAGGTTTTAAATATAGAGGGAAGTTGAGTCATCTTTTTGGGTGAAGTTAAATACTGACTAGTGTGTGGTTCTCATTGGGTCTAAGCGTGACCAATATTGACAATTTTTCGCAAGCGTGAAACGTGAAAGTCAAATTATTGTGTCATGAAAACGGGAAATGAGGTCTGTCGTGAAAACGGGAAATGGGGTTCTGCAGGACCCCGGAAATGACAAAAAAATGAAAATTGCTCATGAACATAGTGTAAGCGGGATATGGGAATCTGACAAAACAGTAAGTGGGATCTGGGATCAGAACGTGAATGTGATTGGTTATCATATAATACAGAAATAATGCATGCACAGTTTAAGAAGAAATTAGTTCAATAAATCGATGCGATTTTCACTTTTGACACGAATAGGTCGGGTTGACATTACTGTCATCGGAGATAATATTGAGATAAATGGGATAAAACGGACCGTCAAAAAGGTCTAGAGGAGCACATCAGTAGAACCTTAACATTAATAAGTAATACTTGCCAAAATTTCTCTAATTAAAGAACTATATAACTGAAATTTCACAAAGATAACGGTAAACATTTTGTTGATGGTGATGATGCTATTATCGATCCGTTGAATTCAGGGTCAACGGAATTCTAGGAATTTTTTGCGTTGCGTTTAAATCATTGAGGCCATCTACTGATCTATTTTTATTGCGGGTTCCACATATATAAATCGGAATTAAAGAAAAAATGGAATGTTGTTAGCAGAATCAAAACAGAAATGATGAACATTGCAACATTTTCAGCAAAATATAAATAGGATGGAGGATCTGTTATTCATGTGAAGCGTGTGGTTTACATCGAGGCTTGCTATGCTTATCATTGACGCCACAGTACTTCAACCAATCAGACAATGTTTATTTTGGGCATTTGACTTTTTTTAACTCAGATTTTGGAATATTTTAATCGAAATTATAGAAAAATGGAATGTTGTTAGTACATATAAAATAGAAAATGATGAATACTTTTAGCTAAAGATAATTTGGATGGGGGTTCTGTGTATTCACATTATTTGCACAACTCTCCTTACTGATGCCATATTTTGGAATTTCCGTGACCTAAATGGTTCGCGAAAATTAATATTTTTATATATATAGTATAGTAATTATTATTATTATTATTATTATTATTATTATTATTATTATTATTATTATTATTATTATTATTATTATTATTATTATTATTTTTATTATTATTATTATTATTATTATTATTATTATTATTATTATTATTATTATTATTATTATGTGTCTTTTGTAGACGAAACGCGCGTCTTGCGCAAATACAACATGTCAATCCTAATATATATGATGAATTTGTTATTTGAGGACAAGTTCGGTAATTTCCTGGTGATAAAGTAAGAAAGTATTCATAAAACTAATGTTTCGACTCCCTCAAACAAACTTGATCTCAGATTCTTTTTATGTCCCTACACCTCTTAACTTTTCTGCGTACTTATATATCATGACTTTCAAATGTTTTGGTTTAAGCGTTCCTGATGACAGTAAACCCAGAAAAGCGATTTTGACTGACGTAATGTATTAAGAGTAATTTTTCGAAAAAGAAGATAACCTTAATAAATGTAGATGACAATATTTCACTGCGGCTGAATTATTGTCACTTAACCAAAGAGAAGTAAATTTTTACGATGAAATTTCATATTTTTAAAATTGACAGAACTGACCACAAAAGCAGGTTCAACCCTGCTTTTTTTTTCTTAAAATGTCATGTTCCAAGTCGGGAAAATGGCAATTGTTATCTTATACTTCATTTTTGTATGTGTTGCATTGTTATTTGTTTTATTTTGCACAATTTGAATTTTTGAAATACTAAAGCTTTTCTACCTCAAGAATAAATTTACTTAGCTGTATTTGGCAAAACTTTTAGGAATGTTTAGTCATCAATGCTCTTCAGCTTCGTATTTTATTTGACCTTGTTGACATTTTTTGATACGAGCGTCACTGATGAGTCTTTTGTAGACGAAACGCCCGTCTGGCGTAAATAAAAAATTCCAACCCTGGTATCTATGATGAGTTTATTTAGTATTTCTGTTGTTTCGTCGTTTTCCTCTCAATCGATTTATGACTTTTGAATAGTGGTATACTACTGTTGCCTTTATTTACCCATATTAGATATAAACAAAAGTAGATTATACATACATTAAAAATAATGTGTTACTTAACAATTGAAAAATGTTATAATCCGATTAAATTATGCACAGTTTTTATTAAGGTAATTATAGTTACTGGTCGATATTAATCCTTATTTTGAAGTTGTCAGAACTAACCGATATTAGATATAAACAAAGGAGAATCTACATACATTGATCGTATTATGTTACTAAAGTTATAATCAGATTGATTTATGCACAGTTTAAAAAAAGCAAAATCACAAAAATACTGAAATCCGAGGAAAATTTAAAACGGAAAGTCCCTAATCAAATGGCAAAATCAATAGCTCAAACACATCAAACGAATGGATAACATCTGTCATATTCCTGACTTGATACAGGGTTAAAGGTTATAGTTACTGTTATAACTGATCGATATTAATCCTTATTTTGAAGTTGACAGAAGTAACCTTATTAATTATAAACAAAAGAAGAATTAACATGATGATGCATTGAAAATAATTTGTTACCTAAGTTAAAATCATATTGAATCATGCACAGTTTAGAAAGGGTAATAATAGTGATTGTTATAACTGATCAATCTTGGTACTTATTTGAACAAAAATCGACACTTTCATAATGTACAACAACATAAACTATTTACTGACAATTTCAAAGGGGCAAACAGATAGATGCATAAAAACCAAAATCAAATGAAAATAAAAGTAATCTTTTAGAAGCATAGCACATTCCGAAAGGAATAAGTAGTGGAAAACAATTAAAAAGATAGAAAAAAATATTCGAGATGAAAACAATTTGATGAGATATATTGTTTTAAATACAAAATTGTTTTCATAGGATTATCATCTATTCTAGGTGACAAATGCATTGTTTACAAAGGAGATAAGAAAATACCAAGTCTTCTTAGTGGCGCAAGATATGGCAGAACATGTCATAATGTTGTGAGAGACAGAAACATATACTGTGTTGAATGGGATTGTCCCAAAACAGACTGTTCTGATCCAATTGTTCCAGAAACTGGTTGTCCTCGGTGCAATGGTGTGTAGAGAGTGAAATACAATTGTTAGATAAATTACCTAAATGCCCGTAAAAATATATAAATTCTAACATTTGCATTTTGCATATGGCATTTCTTCGTTGTTATAGTTTATAAAGTTCATAAGTTTTTCATTGTCTCTATGGAAATAAACTCATCATAGATACCAGGACTAAATTTTGTATATACGCTAGACGAGCGTTTCGTGAAACTATAGTTCTCGTGTTTTTTCTTTTAATTTGTCTTTTATGATCTGTCATTTAAAACCAAGCTAATAAGTATCATCACGGATTATCTTAAAACTTCTGGTAACTGTTCGGAAATCAAATAAAATACGGAAATTATACACTTATTAAGACAGACCATGGCATTTTGTTGAATTGTTCGCTTATTTTTCGCATTTTTAAACATGTTCGAACATGATATGCAGCTAACAACATTCGATCATATCAGAATTCGTTTTGATTTCAAATTTACAAATTGATTATATCTGTTGTGGATCGTTGGACATAATTTACCGCAGTGGTCAATAATTATTACTACATAAGAAAAACATAGTTATGTGTATTTTTCTTGTTTCAGGGCGGTAGAGTGTTCAGAGAAAACGAGCATTTTACATGTGCTGATGGATGTAATACATGTATATGCTCCTTTTCCACATGGGTGATGTGCTTCAAAGGTGAACCACCTGAAATATGCAAAAGCCATGAGAAAGAATAAATACTTTGAGATCTTTTTTGTGCTTTTATCGTTATTGCTAAGGCTTTTGATGCAGTTTAGAGAAATGGTATGCTGCAATAATTACTATTAAAAAATATATAAAACCTTTGATAACTTTTTGTGCTTTTACCGTTATTGCTAAGGCTTTTGATACAGTTTGGAAAAACGACCTGCTGCAATTATTACTTTTAAATTATATAAACCGTTTGAGAACTTTTTGTGCTTTTATCGTTTTTGCTAAAGCTTTTGGTACAGTTTTGAGAAATGGACTGCTGCAATAATTACTATTAAATGATATGTTACATATTTGTTTATTTTTAGTGATTAAGATTATTACACAATGTTGACTGCTGTATCCCATTTTTTATGGGTTTTTTCCCCTATTATGTCTGTCTGTTTTGTTCAGACATCGTTGTGAATATAATGGATTATGTAAATAAAATACAAGTGGGAGGTTTAATTCAAAATAGAAAAATGCCTATACTAAATCAGATATATCACACTTGTTTTAATGTGTTTGAGCTTTTGAATTTGCCATGTGATAAGGGACTTTTCAAATTTCCTCCGTGTTCGGTATTTTTGTGATTTTACTTTTTTCCTCTTTAGGAACGGATATGGGTTAGTCTACATAATAAAATATCATTATTACAGAGAAATAACTAAGTATTACAGAATCAGTTTGGTTTCGAGAACATGATATGCAGCTAACCATATAACTTTATATTGAAATGCATTCTGATTTGAAATTTGCAATTTGATTATTATGATCTGTTGTGGATAGTTGGACACATTGTCTGCAGTGTTGTTTTATTGTTATTACATGAGATATAGAAATAATTACTCGAAGAAGAAAAATATGATCAATCCTGTAATTATCTGTTCTTTTTAAATTTTATTTAAATATAGCTACTTGGGTTGCTCATATAAAATGTAAAATTATATGAGGATTGAGGGAATGAAAGAAATAGGAGGGGGTTACTGGCGCTTTAAAGTCTAACATAAATGCACCATCTGTAGAAATAAAAAGTGAACGAAACGTATCTTCTTGATTACCACATAGTTTCCTAATGCAATTTTTTTTTCGACTTGATTTTTAAAATCTGTTTAAATTCTGCAAAAGAATAAATATTTTCCATCATAATTATTAACCACGATTGAGACCGAATTTCTTTTACAGCTGAAATTCATTTTTAATGCCATCAAAATCGAATTCCAAGTGTAAAAATTCAGAAGGAAATATATATGTGTGATTAAAAATCTACAATTATGGTCTTTCAATTTAGATTTCTCTTAACTTAGTTGCGAAAATTCACATTTAATTGTTCTTAAAGTGATGTGTACAGAGTTTACCACTAACACCATCCTGATATCCATTAGTTCAACATGAAAAACATTTAGATAGAAACTATGTATGCATGTCATGACTGACAGCTTCAAAAATTAGTTTAGAAATAAATTTAAGGCATTCTGAACACAACTTATGAAGATATAAAAGATTTAGATCATCAAGAAAATTGAGTGCTGAAATGTATATCGTAATTGGTCAATGTTATTTGCTTTTGGTTTCCGGTTTGCAGAAACTGGGAATTGCAATTTTAAATATTGAACTGCATGTTAACTTTAAAAAAAAAAAACAGTCCCAAGTAATAACAAAAAATCATTAAAATGTTTTCAATGGTAGCTGGATGCAACAAGTCTATTTTTATTTACAACTAAAATCCAACATTATTTTTTTTGGCGTGTGCAAGAATCTAGTACACCCAATAAAAGCTGTTTTAACATCATCATTACTTTATTCACTGTCAATTATTTCAAATCAAATCCAAAAAAGTTGAAGCAAGATGTTTTTGGTGATCAGTTAGCGGTCTCAGGATCACGTGAAAGAAAGCACCTTGTGTATATTTTTGTTCACGATCACGAGTGAACCTGATTTAATGAATTGCAAAAACAAGAACTATATCCAAGGAAATCAGAATCACACGTGTTTGTTTTATTAACCACAGTGTTTGAAGATTTTTTTAATATGACCTTGGTGTGAATTAAGTAGGATAAATTATTCATAGCTTAATTATTTATAGTATTCAAACATTCCACATCACATGTTGAAATTTTATATTGGTTTTCATTCTGACAAATAACGGAAAGTAATTTACAGAAAATATGGACATTATATTTGAGCTTTGTTATATAAGGACAGTTATTATATGGCTTAGTTAGTAATTATCAATGTATATTAATAAGGTTCTGCTCCATCATACAATAAGACTATTGAATAAGATTAAATGGTTACCCTGTTGAAGGCTCGTCTGTAGTCAAAAAGAGAGGGACGAAAGATACCAGAGGGACAGTCAAACTCATAAATCAAAAATAAACTGACAACGCCATGGCTAAAAATGAAAAAAGACAAACAGACAAACAATAGTACACATGACACAACATAGAAAACTAACGAATAAGCAACACGAACACCACAAAAAACTAGGGGTGATCTCAGGTGCTCCGGAAGAGTAAGCAGATCCTGTTCAGCCTGTTCGAACTTTCACGGTTGTTTGAATTTATTCTGATAAAGTAGTGGGTTCACAAAGGTCAATTTTGGTCCTTTATCCAATATCTAAAACACTTTATTAGTATTTACTTTAAACGATAGTGGCTCCCTGCAAGGACAGCCAGGATATTTCTGAAGGATGTTTTCCGATCAAAATACATCTTTGTATGACAAATTTATTTTGGTCTAAGGGTGTCTCCACGTTTTTGGAAAGCAGTTTACATTCATATGCATTTAAACAGACAATCTGGCTAAAATCCATAAAATATCATACTTTTAAACCTGTCAAAATGGTTGAAATAAACAACAGACAGAAATAGGGTAGAGTATCAATTTGCATATTCAAGTTCATAGATCTATAGGTTTTTGCATATGATATCATAAATTTATATTTGTTGGGTCAAATGCAGGCTGCCCTAATTCCTTCAACAAATGTCCTTAGGTAGTTTTTTTGTTCCATATTTTTATATAATGTATATGATATTTGACTCAGTTGAATCATTTGATTTCAACTAGGATATAATACATTGTACAATATAATAATAGTCCCAGATTTCAATATCTGTATTTCGATCGTTTACTGACATCTGTACAAAATTCTTCATGTGCATTTTGTCCTAAAATTTGACATTATAACAAAATTTAAAACTAAGATTTATGATCAAGAATAAAGTAAGTGGTCATTTATTCAAATTGCATTGCTACTATCCTGCTTCAAAATAATCTTTTCTAATTTAGTGAATGAAATAAACAAACAATAGACTTTTCCACCTTCTACACAATTAAACTCATCATAGATACCAGGATTAAAATTTATATTTACGCCAGACGCGTGTTCCGTCTACAAAAGACTCATTAGTGACGCTCGAATCCAAAAAGTTAAAAAGGCCAAATAAAGTACGAAGTTGAGGAGCATTAAAGACCAAAATTCCTAAACGTTTGCCAAATACATCTAAGGTAATATATTCCTGAAAAAGAAAAACATTGGTATTTCAAAAATTTAAAAAATTCAAAAGTTTTATAAATTAACATTTAATTTATAAATAATTATGACGCTGGAATCAAAAACATTAGCTTAGAGACCTTTTCAAGGACACGTTGGAATTTAAATGGCTAAATAACCCAGTCTGGCTGAGGTTTTCTTCTTTAAAATGGCCATTCACTTTTATAAACATCTAGTCGACTACGGAAGTGATCATAAAATGTGATATTTCTGCATCCTGCAAATTCTTTAAAAACATGATTACATTTCCGCGTTGAAGTAACTTCAATTGATGTCAATGAACTTGTGTTGTTTTAATATTTGCTTCCTGTTATAATGGTACACAATAGTGACCTTCATAGGTCTATCAAACGAATAAAATGTAAATTATAGTTTGCCTTTTAATCAGTTTTAGATAGTTTAAGTTAGTTTACCTACTAGTTTATATTGCTGTGTGTTTCTTTTTTTTACATTGGGTCGAGGTATAGGGGGAAGGGGGGGGGGAGATCTCACCAAACAAGTTGAACTCCGCTATATTTTTGCGCCTGTCCAATGTTAGGAGCCTTAGTTACTCTTGTAGCTTTTTAAATCTACTTCATTAATATATATATAGATACTTTGAAGTGCAGTATGACGTCCATTTTCACTGAACTAGTGCACATTTTTATTAAGGGGCTAGCTGAGGACCGGGTCCGGGATTTTCTCGCTGCATTGAAGACCCATTGTGGCCTTCGGCTGTTACCTGCCCTTTGCTTGGTTTTGTCTCTTTGACATATTCCCCATTTCCATTCTCAATTTGATTTAAGGGTTTTCTGGTCGTCAGTATACCTACTATATGGAATTATTTTCTTTCAGAATGATAGGTCTTTCTTTTGAAGAATCAACCCGGACGATACCAAGTTTCAATGAAATATGATTCAAAACATAAACTAATGTCCTGTGTAAACTATAGTTTGTATTTATTTTCAATGATTATGTTAAGACTTTTAATGTTCTAATGATATGTGCAATTGATCTATTATATATATTTTTATTATTATGTTACAAAAATGTTCTGAGGAAAATAACAAATCAGAGGCAATTGTATGGTCAAATACGGAAATAGACTGCAGCACCACACTTTTACTTGGATGCTGTTCTGCGTCAAGTCTTTAAATTCATAATAATGTTTTCGACAATTTTTCCTATATACATATCAGTATATTGTATAATAATGTAATTATTATTTGTTATTCGTTAAAGTTTCCTGTTAAGGTTAAAAAAAGAACATCATTTCCTTGTTTATCTATCTTATTCTATATATATATACCTTTATAAAGGTTATGAAACTGAAACTTTACTTTTGGATTTATAACTCTTCGGGAATATCATATTTCGTAGTTTGAGAACAATTGTATTTTCGTGGATATTCGATATCGTGGTTCTGCAAAAGTGTACTTACAAGCCCATAGAAATGGGTACTTTGTTGAACATTAAAATTTATGGTTACTTATAACCACGAATGCCATGAAAATTGGTAACCCACAAAAAATAATAAATCCACAGTATATTAGGTTAGAAAATTACAAAATCGCACGTCCTCTTAAACAGTTTTGCTTATATGAGTAAGGCATAATAAACAATGGAAGTTTTAACCATTTCTTTTTACCGTTGCTTGTCTTGCTTTAGAAAGTGCTGTAGACCGCATGAATGAAATTAATTTTTCGAAAGGTATCTTAATACACTATTCTAGGTCGTGTCAACGAGAGAGTAAACTAACAACAAAAGTTATCATTTTAAAGAGGTCAGAATGGAAACGGGGAATGTTTTTCAAAGAGACAAC
Source organism: Mytilus edulis (assembly GCF_963676685.1). Classification (NCBI taxonomy): domain Eukaryota; kingdom Metazoa; phylum Mollusca; class Bivalvia; order Mytilida; family Mytilidae; genus Mytilus; species Mytilus edulis. Next base: position 21,877,441 of record NC_092347.1, on the reverse strand, counting down.
AACCCGACTTACGAGCAGCCGAAGCCCAGCCCTCTCGTCCAAATGAATTTTTATCACAGCGAGAATAGCATGCACCCAAAAGCATGCTTCAGCTACCCCCTAAACAACAAAATGTGTACCAGTTCAGTGATAATGGACGTCATACTAAACTCCGAAATATATAAATAAACTAAAATTAACAATCATACAAGACTTACTGTCCCAGGTTAGGGGGAGGGTGTGGATCTCGCTAACATGTTTAACTCCGCCACTTTCGATATGTATGTGCCTTTCCCAAGTGAGGAGCCTGTAATTCAGTGGTTGTCGTTTGATTATGCGTTACATATTTCTTTTTCGTTCATTTTCTCGTTTGAATTGATTAACATTGTCATTTCTGGGCCTTTTATAGCTGACTTTGCGGTATGGGCTTTGCTCATTGTTGAAAGCCGTACGGTGACCTATAGTTGTTAATTTCTGTGTTATTTGGTTTCTTGCAGATAGTTGTCTCATTGGCAATCATACCACATCTTCTTTTTTATATTTACAAAAGCCACAGACTTGGCAGAGGCGCAAAAATGTGGCACTATTCGACCTTGAACTAGTAAAATAACATTTAAATCGTATAAGGGTCTAGTTCTTAATACCACACCTGAAGAAGCAACAAATGAAAAAAGAGCGCGGGAAAATGTTTGAAAGGTACACCATTACATAAATTAACCGAAGATAAAACCAAAAATCGTCCCCTTTGTGATAATTTACCGAAAGTTTACCTTCTTAATATATAAAATATAACATACCATTTAAATTAATTAACTATTATAAAGCTTTATTTTGAGATTAACAAATTATTTAAATACAAAATATATCCAGTATGTATAACAATAAAATAAATAATGAGTTTGGAAACGGCTATATAATGATAAAACTGCTCCTTTGAGTTTGGAAACTGCCATATGATAATAAAACTGCTCCTTTGAGTTTGGAAACTGCTATATAATGATAAAACTGCTCCTTTGAGTTTGGAAACTGCTATATAATGATAAAACTGCTTCTTGATCTCCGACTTTGTCTAGAATATCTCACCACATTTAGTTCTCTTCTGAATTTCTGACTCATGATCAAATACAACCAAAAGTTAAAGAAACACCCCAAAGAAACAATAAGATATAAGTACTGGAGGGCGTATGCTGTAAAGTGCTTTACGATCCTAAGCTCGAGGCAAATCGAAACTAGCACACTTGGAAATTCTGACAGGATAAAAATAACGGTAATATAGATTATAATGAATGTCGATCGACGGTTTCGACGTCTGACCATTTTGCTGTCTGTCCACAGAGTTTTTCTCAGACAAGTCAGTTTGGTTGTGATGTATAACGTTGTCATAATTTGTATCACTATAGAAATAAATAAAAGTCCGGATCTAAAATAATGCGAGAAATCAAAGAATCTTCTTACCGTTAACGGACGTATAACTAATACTTTACAACATTCCCCATTGGATGTTGGATTAAAAGAAAAGAAAAACGCATAAGGCATTTCTAAGCCCAAACAAAACGTCAAGACAATAATAGTTACAATAATTGCACATCTCTTGTTTAAGTTGCACTTACTGAACACAGGGAATAACATAACAAGTGTTTTCTGTATTCCCAGCAATGTTGTTATCACAATAGCGGTAGAGTGAAATCCAGAACTCAAGATATTCCTCGCCCAATACGCTAATGCGCAAAATGGATATTTCTCAAACGATGCTGATATCATGCTATATTCACCAAAAGCAGTTCCATTGTAATATTTAAAGATCGTCCCAATATGTTCCGGCACAAACCAGAAAAAGACAGAAAGTGTGTCACTTAGAGCCAATAAAGATAACAATATAGAAACCGGTGACAGTAGATGCCGCTGAAGAAATATTCGAATAATGATGATGTTTTGAATTACTAACACATAAGCTAGCCCTGCTCCAACATGTGGTAACCATGCCGATCTAGAAAACATGAACGGTAAAATGTTGTCTTCAAAATGACAAATACTATAATTCTCTGTGAATAAAGTCTCATTTTGACTGTTTCTTATATCGGTCAGATTCATAGCGATTTTATGAAAAATTTTCTAAAATCTTGTTCGTGGTTATCCAAGTACCATGATAAATCTTTCTGTCATTACACCGACTCCATAATAAACTTGAAAGACATGCATACAATGGTCAGTAATGACCATGTCAAAGTTATTCAAAGTCCTGTCAATACTAAGTATCCAATGAAGTTTTAACTGTTAATCTGTGTCAACTTATTGATCTTCATACAATCACCATATATATTACTAATTGTAAAATATAATGACCGTTCATGTCTCTTAACGCTGATTATATATTACAAGGAAATCCCCTATTGAGTCTTAATACATAGGACATTAGAAGTCAGTTACAGTTCACGTGTTTAAACGTAGTTAACTTAATGACATTAAAGTCACAGTTTGCTTTATGACGTATGCTGGAAATTGCTGCAAGCTTCAGTTTTAAAGGTAACAGTTGTCACTTACTAGTACTTTTTTCTTCAAATTGCTTGTATGGTGACTTTTGGTCTAAATTCGTTTTATAAATTAAAAAAAATCAACCTAAAAAACATACAGAAATAAAACACTCTCACATAATTAAAACAACAAGTTTTACCTTTCCGAAAAGCAGTGCTTCATCTGCAGTATCACAATTAAATCACTGCGTTTGTTTTGTGTTTAAATAGGCGAATTTTACAGAAAACCAATGTTACCTCTTCTGACATCAGACTCGGTTACATCTTCTGACATCAGATTCGGACTTCTCTTGAACTGAATTTTAATGTGTGTATTGTTATGCGTTTACTATTCTACATTGGTTAGAGGTATAGGGGGGGGGGGTTGAGATCTCACAAACATGTTTAACCCCGCCGCAATTTTGCGCCTGTCCCAAGTCAGGAGCCTCTGGCCTTTGTTAGTCTTGTATTATTTTAATTTTAGTTTCTTGTGTACAATTTGGAAATTAGTATGGCGTTCATTATCACTGGACTAGTATATATTTGTTTAGGGGCCAGCTGAAGGACGCCTCCGGGTGCGGGAATTTCTCGTTACATTGAAGACCTGTTGGTGACCCTCTGCTGTTGTTTTTTATTTGGTCGGGTTGTTGTCTCTTTGACACATTCCCCATTTCCATTCTCAATTTTACCGTTTATTTCCGAATTTTAGTTTTCAAAATTCTGATCCTCTTGTTTTGTTTGGTTTGAGATTCATAATAATAAGTAATATACTACAAGATGGAATAGGCATCGTTCGGAAAGTCACGAATAAGAGACTGACAAAAGAAAAAGAAACATAAAATAGTAGTAATTAACTTTATTGCAAAAAGGAAAACTCTGACAGGTTAAAATACAAAGTTTACATTATATACACAAGAAACATAAAATAGTGCATGAAACTGATTTTTTTCCAATTAGACCAAGGAGGTTAAAATTGAATCTCCTTGAATACGTGATATTATTATTTTTGACTAAATATTTTTTTACTCTTTCCCATGAATAATATTATTTTTTTCAGGTACAAGTCAATTGTTTCCGAGTCTTGACTTCGGCATCACATAAATAACACAGCGAGAGTTGGTTTACGTTTAACAGGTTCTGAGGGTTACATCTATAATGTAGGCGTTATTACGGGAGAAATCCGTTTGCGCCAAAAATGCGTCCTTTTGCGCAACATTTTTTTCCTCTAATGCTACGTTTGCGCCACTTGTTTTAAAATTACATAGTATCATTTGCGCCAAAAATAAAATATACGATTGCGCCGATTAATAGGAAAATGACTTACCTCTTTCTTCATTTTAATTCATTTAATAGAATACTTTAAAAAAATATATGTGTACAGTCGGATAACATATACATTAAAAGCTGGAATGTGTAACTCATTGCACACACAACGTCTTTGCGGCTGATGGTTATCCTGCATATTTTGACACTTTTGAGCAGCAAATATTTCCTTTACTGAAATGTCCTCTTTTAACTGCTGCTGCATGGGTACTGTATTTTATTATGTAGTAGCTATTAGTTATTTACTAGTGTGTTGGATGGTTTGTTGTACGAGTCAATTTCTTTTTATACCCATTCTTAATAAATTGTAAGATGCGATCGTTTAACAATCTACTTTAAATAAATGATTATCAAAGAATTACATATCGGTCAGCATCGAGTAAATCAAGGAACAGAGCAATCATCTTCTATACGTATTGACACCATGCACATCATACATACGAAATAATATGAAAAGAGCAATCATCTTCGTATACGTGAATGCACCACGCACATCATATCAACGACCTGTCAGATGCAGTGAATTCAACTGTTAGACTTTTTGCTTTTGACCAAGTATTGTATACAGCAATATAAAAGCACAACGCGACCACTCTCTTTAACAGCAAGATCTGGTTAACATAGAAAAATGTACCAAAGACTAATTAGTTATCAAAGGTACCAGGATTATAATTTAGTACGCCAGTAAGGTATGCACTTGAACGCAAAGCAATGTTACATCCGGAGCATTAAAAACAAAAACCAGAAATTATATACCCTCGATTGACACATACTCCAACAAGTCCAACACAATCCATACCTAGGGCTTCAGATATTGGAAGATCTTAAATGGACCACCAACATTTCAAATGTAGCCAAGTAAACAAATTCGACACTAGGCTTTTTAAGACTGAAAATAATATATTTGCCCTGTGATGGGTTGCAAAAAGTTACACATTAAATTATAATATTTTCATATGTGATACTGCGACAGCAAACTTAACCAGCTTTATAATAAAATAAAATTGAGAAAGGAAATGGTGAATATGTCAAAGCGACAACCACCCGACCATAGAGCAAACAACAGCCGAAGGCAACCAATGGGTCTTCAATGTAGCGAGAATTCCCGCACCCGTAGGTGTCCTTCAGCTGGCCCCTAAAATATGCATAATAGTACAGTGATAATGGACGTCATACTAAACTCCGAATTATACACAAGAAACTAAAAATTAAAATCATACAAGACTAACAAAGGCCAGAGGCTCCTGACTTGGGACAGGCGCAAAATTGCGGCGGGGTTAAACATGTTTATGAGATCTCAACCCTCCCCCTATACCTCTAGCCAATGTAGAAAAGTAAAAGAATAACAATACGCACATTAAAATTCAGTTCAAGAGAAGTCCGAGTCTGATGTCAAAAGATGTAACAAAAGAAAATAAATAAAATGACAATAATACATAAATAACAACAGACTACTAGCAGTTAACTGACATGCCAGCTCCAGACCTCAATTAAACTGATTGAAAGATTATGTCTTCATCATATGAATATCAGGTACAATCCCTCCCGTTATAACCATTTATCACCAACTGTACCAACAGACAACCAACTGTACAAACCATCAACACACCAACCGAATCAATCATTAAACAGCCAACTATTTCAACAATCAACTTTACGAACAGTCAACTGCATCAATCACCACCATTCAACTTTACCAGCCATGTACAATTTTCATATTATCATTTCTCAATTATCAATGGTATTAACAAGCAATAAAAACTTGATGAACCATGAACCGTAAACAACCAACTGTACCAAAAATCAACATACAACTGTACAATTCATCGTCAACTAACTTTACCAACCATTAACAATCAACTATAAACTGTAACATCGATAATCATCAATTGTGTCAACAACAACTAAATATACAAACCACCAACAACCAACTGTAATAACCGTCAACAATAAACTGAACTAACAATAACACAAACTTACCACACATCAACAACCATGTGTGCCAACCATTAACAGCACAAACTATCCATCACAAACTAGTTCAGGTACAAGCTAACAACAAATACATACAAGAAAATAGCTATCAATTTTAATGACAATAGGCACAAAATAAATATTTTCTTGGACATATTTAAATTACATAAGCTATAAACAAGTCTCGTTATTTAGAAGAATGATCACTGACCCACCAAGTTGAACATTCAGCTAAAATCTATCAGTATTGTTTACTTTTAGTTAATTAGAAGTGAAGGTTTGTGCCTGTTTAAACGTGCTGCATTTGTTTGCACCTGTCCTAATTCAGGGGTTGTCGTTTGTCGATGTGGTTCATAAGTGTTTCTCGTATTTGATATATATAGATTAGAACGTTGGTTTTCCTGTTTGAATGGTTTTGCACCAGTCATTTTGGGGGCCCTTTATAGCTTGCTGCTTAATGTGAGCCAAGTCTCCATGTTGAAGGCCGTACTTTGACCTACTATTGTTAACTTAGATGGAGAGTTGTTTCATTGGCACTGCTACCACATTTTTTTTTATTTCTATTGATCGGAGATCTATTAAATCAAAATGTTCTCTACTGTTTAATTCTTTGGATAAAATGTGACTTGGACGTAGAATTTTATCATTGGCACATCTTTTTATATCTAAATTATGTTACTAAAAGATTGACACCTTGTATAATGTCTGAACTCTCAACAAAGTGTTGGTGCCTACGAAGATGACATTTATCCAAACAAACTTGAAAGGATACCAGATAAAATAAAGTAAAAGGAGAGTCAGATGAAGACAAAAGAGATGACTTCAGTTCTCTTATTATGAATTTTCCATTCCCATGTAACAGAATTCCAGTAGCATCTGCGTGTGTGGTAAATATATCTGATTTGGTATCATATTCTAGGGCTAGTGTTTCCCAGCCTTGTTTTCCTGACAGAGGGTTGCAACTTACCAGGAAACTAGTATAACAAGAGTTTCAAATATTTGAAATCGTTCTTTTTGAAAGTTTTTTGGGATGACATAGTGATCTGTGCCACTTTTAAAAGCTAAAATCCTGTTGTCACTGTTGACATCACAGAAAACTTAACTTAGAATGAACAATCCAGTAGGTGGCATCAGTGAAGCAGAAATAGTATTTGCTAAGCCTTGGGGAACACTGGAATTCTTCTGTTACAAGGAGTTCATGTGACTTGTTGCTTTAATTTTCTGAGTTCTTTTTTATTTAGTTGTTCTTCTACCAGGTGAGTGAGTTAGTCTTGTCCTTGACATCTTGTTCTCCTTTCTAACTTGAACAATCAGAGAAGCTTAAGGACAAGAGAATTAACCAGACCAATTTGGTGGTATCTTAGGCTTAGATGTGAAGGAGGAATATATGACATCTGAGGCACCAAAATTTTGACATCGTCAGAGTTTTGAATTATTTGTTTTCTATGTAATATGTTGTGAACTGTTGTTTGATTTTCATTTTTGCCATGCTATCTTCAACTTAATCACCATTGAACAATGTAGTAAGACCTTTTTATATTGTCATTAGCAATGCTTACATTTTTAATAGTATAATACATTACTTTCATGTGTATTGGGTCAGTTATCAAGAGCTTTGGTCCTACATCCTATTGACACCTAAAAATATTTCTTTTGATGTCATTGGATTAAACCCGTTAATTAAGGTAGTACAGTGACCTGTTGTTGTTTCATCCTTGTTTATTGGTCATTGGGTCAATCACACCACATCTTCATATTTTTATACTTACAAAATTAAATCAAGTAAAAGAAAGACTGAGATTTCAAAAAGATATTTAGAATGAAATTCAAAACAGTGTGGCTGTGGCCATTGATTGACACATTAAATTCATCCATTGACTGGGACAATTTAGGTGAACGTTTGTATGTAACGACCACTGCTCACTATGCACTTTTTAAAGACACTTAAACTATGGAGTCACCAAAGGTTCTCAACACCTTAATAAAGTAATTTGAAAAATTAATCAGAAATAACACGATGTTTTGATTTATATCAATTATATAAATCAAAACATAAAGGTTATTCCTGATTAATTTTTCAAATTATTTTATAATTAAAGGCGTTAAGAAACCTTTGGTGACCCCACAGTTTAAATGTTTATCGTAGGTACGTCATGAATAGTGGTTGTTACAGACAAACGTTCACGTAAATTGTCCCAGTCAATGGATGAATTTAATGTGTCAATCAATGGCCATAGCCACACTGTTTTGAATTTCATTCTAAACTCATAAGCTGAAAACACCGTGGTAAAAAATGAAACAATTTTTTAAAAAGACCAGCAAAAGTCTACAAAACTGAAGATAGAAAACGAAAGAACAAACACCACAAGTAAATTTCATGCCTTTGTTTAACTATTCCAAGAAATGTATTCTGATTCTTGTAATTATTTTCAGTCAGTAATATGAGTCATCTTAATAATGATATCAATGTTGTAGAGACATAATATACACAAAAGACTTGACTAAAAGATTATGAATATTTATTGTTTTATAATATACATAACAAAAGAAGATAAAAAATTTAACAATTGGATTTCATGCTACCACAACCATAAATCCGGGAATTCTCAATGAGATTAAACTTTTTTTCGTGTCAAATAAATCTGACAAAATAGAAAAAAATATCTATGTATAACAGAAAAAAAACACATATACATGTATGTATATAAATATTAAACTAAAACAAACAAAAAATATTTTTCCAACTGAACATAAATTTTGACTTTCGTCACTACCTCTGTTAGTAAGTTATACTAAAAATATTGTCTAAATAAATTTATCTTCAATAAATACGCAATATGACACCATACAACCAACATGAGTCTTTCAAGTCACTGTCAAAACTAACATCACATGATCAACTGCCATTGTTTGTTTAATGTTTAAATGATTCCCAAAAAATGATTTGACAGTTATTTACACCAAATGCAACATATGTTTGCATGGTTGCATGTATATTATTATTCATTGATTAATTTTAACAGCCAAAATGTTACCAGTTTTAAAGAAGTATGTTTAAATAAAGCCCAAACATGGCCCCTTTTTCTAGTCAAAATTTCAAGCCCTTACGGAATTAACTACCTTTCAAATATCAGATTTAACTGTGGAAAAAGCTTTGGACGTTTCATGACCAGTTTTTGGTACTATCAAAATGTATTTCACTTGTTTTAATATTTGTACCGAAAACTACTAATAGTTCAAAATAGTAGAATAGCAGACTACGTCTTGAAAGTAAAATTTATTTCATTGTTTGTGTCAATATGATAATAAATAAATTTGGTGAATTTACTGTCTTCTGATTGGTTAAAATAATTAGCTTTATTTTCAATGTTATCAATTTTTATGGCGACACGCCCACTCTAACGTTGTGTATTCATACGCAAACATCTGTGTACGTTGTTATTCGTATTAATATATATCTTTGAGTCTTATTTTTGATAGAAATTTATTTATAATGAATGGCAATAATTTATTTTGAATTTATTGAACCATAGAATTAATTTTTGACTCTTCACATTTAACATAATCCGCTTCGCGGATTATTCAATGTGAAGAGTCAAAAATTAATTTTATGGTTCAATAAATTCCAAATAAATAACAGCCATTCATTAATTGTTAGTTTTCATATAAAACAAGACTTGTTGACCATGTTCGTCAGTTTTATTAAAATGAAAACAAAACAGGTTTGTTGCACAGTGTGAAAATACATCACCAGGACTCATAACATCTATTTTATGGAAATATACTTTAATAAAGGCATTGTTCCGTTGACAATCAATCTCACAGAAAGTTTACCAATACTTCAATTTGAATTGAATGGCAACTAAAACAATAGATTACACATATAAATAAATTTAATTGCTAGACAGTTTGAGTTTATCTATCTGTGTGTAAATAATAAATATGTGAGAAGATGGAATCCTGTTAATGTATTAATTATGCATATTATCATGTACTCTATAAATAAATATATAAATCTACATTATCAACTTTGGCCACTGATAATAGTTATATTGCAGTTTAAAAATAATTTAATTAAATAAACAAAATAAATGTATATCATTATTCTAACAAATATAAACCTCTATAGAATGAATCAGATTTTTAATGAAAAAAAGGGGGGGATTTGAATAACTGATATTTTAGAAAGTTTGCAGTTTATGTTTTTGACACAAAATATGTTTCAAACAGTTATGGTATTACTCAGGACTGTTTTTCTTCTAACAAAATAATATTTACACTGTTTTATTTTCCAGTTTTTTTCTTGTCCGTTAAATAAATTGTGAATAAGCTGTCATCACAAAGACATAAACTGCTACAAGTTTCTGTTAAAAGTACTTGGAATTAAATATAAGCTTGGAATATTTCAATGTAACATTAAAATGCATAATGTTTTTTGGTGACAAATTCAAATCAATTCAAAGCATACTTCATTTGACATTGTAAAAGTTTGTCATTGCAGTGTTTAATGGAGAGTTGATCTAGTTATTACTTTAAGCATTGATATTTAGTTTGCAACAGAATCTATATAAACTAAGACATTTTGATTGTAAAACAACTGTATTGCACGTTTATGACATGGTTACCCTTGCAATATATATATAGTATATGTAATTCTATGTTTAGTATAAATTGATGTATTTTGGATACATTTCAACCATATACCATTCAACAGTTCAGAGATCATCTTGTAAATGACAATGCAATGAAACTTTTGAACAAGTTGCATGAATAATGTTTTGTCGGCTTACAAACTTCATAAAATTGAATAATATTTGTAGTTTTAACATTACATACTGAATACTAAACATAGAATTCATAATTCATAATCTACAGAGATAAAATATAACAAAAATACCCCAAAAAGTATTTTTATGGATTTCAGAAATGGATTAAAGCCGCAATCTAACTGATTTTTCATTCTACATCTTAAATGATCAACTACCAACTGTTTTCATTGTTATCTCTGCAGGATAAGTACTGTAAATTGAAACCCCCTAACTTATATGTAAATAATAGCTGTAAACTCATAAATAAATTAGTTTTATAGGAATGTACATCTGGAATTTGATTTTATAAGGAATCTATTTTACAGCAATCCTCATCAGTATATATACAACATAACTTTACACATAAATAATAGTAACAACCATTTTATAGAAAGACTTAGAGACATACCCGCTCATACAACTAAATGCTTTAATAAAGATATTTTTCAACCTGTGGTTGTTAAATAAATATTATAAGAAATCAACAAAATTTTGATTAATAATCAACTTTCTCTCACTAAGATCATTTTTGATGTAACATTTTGAAAATCTGGAAATAGTTCAAATGATTTTTTTTTTAACATAGTCCCAGACGGGAGAATATAATTTATTAGTTGAAGTAGTGTTGATTTGTTCAATATTTAGTTAAATTTAACATAAAAACACAATAAATCAGAATGAAAAAAAATTACCACAAGTATATCAAAATATTTCACTTTAATAAGGTAAATTAATTTTACCAACAATATATAAATTCTAATAGTATATTTTACTTGTTTAAACAATTATAAACTATTTATCTGACTGAAATTATATTAAACTAGTATCACAGAGAGTCTAATAGAATGAACTGAGGATTTGAAAGGATTTCTATCAAGACAAAAAACTAGAAATTAAACAAAAACTAGCTTGTCTTATGTTAACAAAAATAATTAAACAATTTACTAACTTGTATTAACAAATTTCAATAACTGATTTAGTTACACAGTAACTCTTGCAAAATAGTAATATAATGTACTCTTAAATATAATAATAAACTTATTTAGTAGCAAAATTTTCTTACCTCAATGATTTAATGATTTTCTAGAGTAAACTCCATCATGTTCAGATAGGTTACAGTTTTACATCATTTTCTTGTTAACTCGAAGTTTTTACATAGAAATTTAGTTTACTTGTTAATGTAGTGCTTACTGACAATAAAAAGCAATTTAACATAATTCTTCCTGTACCATTAATAATAGAACTGTAAATGCCAACAAATATTACTGATGTTTGTACTATATATATAGCAATTTAACATTACTCATATGTTAATGTAAGGAAAATGTCCTTAAGTAAACAGTTATGAGGGGATAAGTTCATCTGATTAAGACACGACTGACTTAAATTTTAGCCAACAAAATAATAAGATGAAAAATCCAACAAAATTAAAGCTTGAGGAACCAATATCACATTCGACATTGCACTACAACTTTTTAAAACCTAGAAACTTAACAGTAGAAATGTATAAAAAATTCTATACATACATATATATATATATATAAATATTTTACACAACTTTGAAAGTTTTGAGCATTATACAAAATTGTGTGAAAGCATTTGCAAAGACGCATGTTGAAAAACTTAAATGAAAACAAGAAGTGATATCATATTTATAGTTCTTTTTTTTTTAATATGATTTATTATATCTTAAAATGAATAAAAGTTTGATTGTTAATAATGATTTCTGAAAACTGGAAGCAGAATTTACAATGAACCATGTTCTTCACAAATGCTTTACACAACTAGAATTACACAACTGGATCCATTTTCTGGTACCCTCTCACAACATCACCTGTCTCCCCCTAACTCCTGTACTGATATTGTAACCTCCAGCAAGCACTTTTAGAAACAACCTCAACTGAACCAATATACCTTCTAAGTAGTGTTCAAACTATTACAAGCTTGGAACAGAATAGAATCTATAAATTGACATGATGTAAGACTTGGATCATCACTTTACCTCCTCTGCATGTCTTACTTCTGACTTTAATTTCACAAATTCTTTGGCAACTTCATCGTTCGTTCTCTGAGATAAGATACGCAGAATAGTCCATCCTGTCTCGTCTAAATGAATTCTGGGACATAAGGAGCACCAACAAGCACAGCTTCCTTGTTCTATAATGTTTTTTAACTGCATGACTGCTACACCAATCAGTCTATCTTCTCTAGCAAAACAATAGTCTTTAACACAAATATGGAGTTCATAGGCATCTGGTTCATCTTCATTTCCAAGGATGCTGCAAAATATTATAAATGTATGTTTAAACATGAAATAATCTTAAAAAAAATTCAAAATCATCCTTGTTTCTCTTACATTTGATCTTATTTTAATATGTATCAAAATGATTGGTTATCTAATTATTTGAGACACTTTTATACCTCCATTTTTTAGGAAACTGGATACTGATATAATAATAGGGGTAAAATTGGGCCATGCTTTATATTTGTTGAAATTATTTTGTAAAATCTAACACTTTTTTTTCCTAATATATAGATTCTGCTTTACCATCCAGTTGTGTACTTAAATCTAAAGTTATTTTTTGGTTTTTTTTTTTTAAAGCAATTTCAATATGAAAATTCTGAATATATAGATTCTGCTTTACCATATAGTTGTGTACTTACAATTGAAATGTTTCATTAAACTTTGGCGACCAGTTGTTACTTTTTGATTTTGTGGAATGTTTTCTACGTTTGTCACTCAAGTGAGGACCTATAATGACGACCTCCACAAAAGGTCGGAACATCGATGATGTCTGCCATTTAAGGTCATTGGCTGCCACAACTGAAAAAGAAAAAAAGAAAAAACTTATGAATAATTCTTAATATGTATATTTTTATAAATAAATGGAATATGTGTCCATGGTACACATATGATGCCCCTGCTTCCATATAAAGTTGTAAAGGAACACAATATAAGAACCGTAAAAGTGACGCTACCAAAATTCTTACTTTATCTAAGTTTTGTGGTTATAATCATTGTGTAGTCATAACATTTGGTGGAGGCAAACTTAAGTTAGATAAGAGTGCACACGTTGAAATATCTCACTGTTTTTAATTTACCATTGATATTATGTTTATAGTCCTATATATAAAGCTTTACTACAACTATCACATAAACCTAACATGATCCAAGATGAAGTCAAGGTCAGAACAAGAGTGCACACACTGAAATGTCTCGCCTTCTTTACTAATCATTGATATTATGTTGATACTCCTAAATATAAAGCTTTATTACGACCGTCACATAAACTTAACATGAACCATGAAAATGAGGTCAAGGTCAGTTGAACCATATATATGCCAGGCAGACATGTACATCTAACAATGCTTCCATACAACAAATATACTTGACCTATTGCTTATAGTTTAAGAAAATAGACCAAAGCACAAAAACTTAACACTGAGCAATGAACCGTGAAAACCAGGTCAAGGTCAAATAAAACCTGCACGACTGACATATAGATCATAAAATATTTCCATACACCAAATATAGTTGACCTATGACATATAGTATTAGATAAAAAGACCAAAACTCAAAAACTTAACTTTGACCACTGAACCATGAAAATGAGGTCAAGGTCAGATGACATCTGCCCGCTAGACATGTACACCATACAATCATTCCATACAACAAATATAGTAAACCTCTTGCATAAAGTATGAGAAAAACAGACCTAAACACAAAAACTTAACTATAACCACTGAACCATGAAAATGAAGTCAAGGTCAGATGACATCTGCCCGCTAGACATGTACACCTTACAATCATTCCATACAACAAATATAGTAAACCTATTGCATAAAGTATGAGAAAAACAGACCAAAAAACAACAAGAGGCTGTCACAACGACAGCAAACCGGATTTATTAACATTTATTTGTGTCCTGGCAATATCACAAGAACCATTACTGGTGAATGGTGAAAGTGAAAATCGTCAATATCAAATTTGACCTCCATTTTGTCATCAGTATCAACATCTTAAAATTTGAAAAGCTTAGATTGAATGGTTCATGAGTAAATGCAACAACGTGAATGGAAACGCCATTTCACAATCTTTCAAGAACCATAACTCCTGAACAGTAAAAGTCAAAATCGTCATAATTGAACTTGACTTTTAATTTGCCATCAGTAACAACATATAAAAATTTCAAAAGCTTTGGTTGAATGGTTCATGAGAAAATGCACGGACACGACTGGAAACACCATTTTTCAATCTTTCAAGAACCATAACTCCTGAACGGTAAAAGTCAAAATCGTCATTATTGAACTTGACCTCCATTTTGTCATCAGTAACAACATATTAAAATTTGGGAAGCTTAGGTAGAACAGTTCATGCGTAAATGCACGGACACGACTGGAAACTCCATTTTTCAATCTTTCAAGAACCATAACTCCTGAACGGTAAAAGTCAAAATCGCCATTATTGAATTTGACCTCCATTTTGTCATCAGTAACAACATATTAAAATCTGGGAAGCTTAGGTAGAACAGTTCATGCGTAAATGCACGGACACGACTGTAAACTCCATTTTTCAATCTTTCAAGAACCATAACTCCTGAACGGTAAAAGTCAAAATCGCCATTATTAAACTTGACCTTCATTTAGTTGTCAGTAACAACATATTAAAATTTTAAAAGCTTTGGTTGAACGGTTCATGAGTTAATGCACAGACAACATTTGATTCCCGCCCGCCCGACCGACCGCCCGCCCGCCGTACATCCCCAAATCAATAACCGACATTTTTGTCACAAAAATCCGGTTAAAAACTTAACTATAACCACTGAACCATGAAAATGAGGTCAAGGTCAGATGACACCTGCCAGTTGGACATGTACACCTTACAGTCCTTCCATAAACCGAATATACTAGACCTATTGCTTATAGTATCTGAGATATGGACTTGACCACCAAAACTTAACCTTGTTCACTGATCCATGAAATGAGGTCGAGGTCAAGTGAAAACTGTCTGACGGGCATGACAACCTTCCAAGGTACACACATACTAAATATAGTTATCCTATTACTTACAGTAAGAGAGAATTTAACATTACAAAAAATCTGAACTTTTTTTTTCAAGTGGTCACTGAACCATTAAAATGAGGTCAAGGACAATGGACATGTGACTGACGGAAACTTCGTAACATGAGGCATCTATATACAAAATATGAAGCATCCAGGTCTTCCACCTTCTAAAATATATAGCTTTTAAGAAGTGAGCTAACACCGCCGCCGTAGCCGCCGCCGCCAGATCACTATCCCTATGTCGAGCTTTCAAAAACCATGCTGGAAATACATGTTCACCTTGCAATAGTTCCAAACTCGAAATGTGCTTTAAATAAGTTGACCTATTGCACATCTTACAATCAAACTTAACCATTAAAACATAACATTGTTCAATGAACCATGAAAATGGGGCCAAGGTCAGCAAGACTGAGATTTACAATAATTATTTACAATTATTACACACTTTTAATATAGTTTCTAAGAAACAAAATTAACCAAGACTTAAAACTTAAAATTGACCAATTACCATGAAAATAAGGTCATGTTCAGATGATTATTGCCAGACAGACATAAACACCTTACAATAATTCTATACACCAAATTTAGTAGACCTTTTGCCCTATCAGAAACACAGACCAAAAACCAAGACTTTTTTACCATTTCGTTTTTTGTGGGGTTCATGTTGCAATTTTTTAATTTTTTTTTAGCTTTTTTGTCTTCTGTTTGTTTTTCATTTTTGGCCACAGCATTGTCAGTTCATTCCTGACTTTATGGCTTTTAAAATTCCTATGGCATCTTACACCTCTCCTTTCATCAACGTTAGACCTACCTTTAACTGTAACTTTATGTTCCCCAGTCCCTGGATGAGTAATGAGATCTACTTGGATTGACACTTCACCGACAGGATCCTTATTGCCGAGTTCGTCCTGCGAAGTTTGTGTACTGACAAATGTTTTTATTAAAGTGTCAGTAGTTTGAGTATATAATGACAGAGCATATCTTAGGGACTGTAATTCAGGGGACTTGTCCAAGAACGTCTTCTTAAGACCCTGTCCACCAGCATGGAAGAATTGCTTGATTGTATCCAAAGCCATGTCCAACACGGCACACTGTTTAGGACTTAAATTCTTCTCTGCCTCTTTTGACATATCCTGCATTTAATAGAACATTCACATTGTAAAAAATCATAACAATGATATCATTAATAAAATTCAAATTTAAAGACCAACCAAAAAAAATCATGAACTGTTTCAAAACAAATAAAAGAGCTTTGTTTTTATCAATTAGATTCTATAAGTCATTGTCATATTTGAACCAGTTATGTAGAACTATTTAAATTTATATAATATATCTTTATTAATTTCAACTCAAAGTTTTAATTTCCCAGCATTAAAAAGTCAACATTGAAAAAAGTCTTTATTTGCTAGTTTATCTACATACGTTTAATTCATCAAATATCTGACGAGAGCTTAAGCTTTGATTGTTATTTTTTTTTGTCATGTGCATATTTTCCTTAACATTATTTCATTTATCTAATTAGATTTGGAGCTTGTGACTAGAGAAACAATTTTGCTGTAAACATGTTTATTTAATCAGGACATGCACTATAGAAGCGTTTGAAGCTGACATGCATAATTTATAAACTAACCATAGCATGCAAAATTCAAGAAATTTTGTTGTACATAGAGTAGTGACAAAAATGTAGAAAGTTGAACATACCACTAGAAACTACAAGACAATCTAGTTGTTAAAATACATGGATCTTCCCTTTAAATGGAGTATTATATTAAACAAGTCTAGAAGAGATTATTCAAATGAGAATCAGCATTATACAAATGCAATATGAAATACATAAGGATTGTCATTTCATAAATTTGGGATTATTTCAGGGAATTTTTCTATGGACCATAGATTAACTTCTGATCTACTTCAAAATAAAATTCCAACCTTGATTTCAAACTAAGAGTTGCTGCTAGCAAAGCTCACAAAATCATACCTCCTGCACTTTGCATAGAACAGAATGTTAAGTAAGTGTACATTCTCATTCATTGGTGAAGAGTGTAAGAAAGTTTTGTCAAAATATAATCAGGGGTAGAGGAAGAACTGGAGTTGCTGATACAAAGTAGGACATAAGGATAAACAGAATTAAAAGAAAAACAGACTCTAAAATCACTATATCCCCTCCTTGAGAAATCACCTGAATAATTTATTCCCTCAGCCTATAACCAATCTATCCCACTTACGAGGGCCTGAATTCCTATGACACTAAAAAGCTTCAAGAATCATGGATTTTGATTGGTGCTCTGCGGAGAAGGGAACAATCATCAGTAAGCTCAATTTTATTAAGATATGTAAAGCCTGAGGTCATCCCTAATAATTAATTGACAATGTTCATAGTCAATGCATTAAGGCGTTAATGCAGCTATTATAAAGTAGTAGATATGAAGACTAAATTAATTGGGATATTAAGAAAGTCTTTGGTATTATAACATACAGAAATATAGACTTAAGATATGACTGAATGAAATTTAGAAAGGAAATGGGAAATTTGTCAAAAAGACAACAACCTGACCAAAAAGCATAAAAAAGCCCAAGGCCACCAATGGGTCTTCAACATAGAGAAAATCCAGCACCTAGAGGCTGAAAAGTGTTAAAATTACATCAAATATATCCTTTATGGCTTCAAACATTTGACATTGTATGCTAAACTACACAAAAATGACTTGTAATAGGATCTTGAGATTTAGGTCAAAGGAACCATGCCAGATGGACATGTACACCTTATAATCATTCCATATACCACCTATAGTCAGTGGTCAGTGGTCTTTAAGGTTAAACCTGTCTAATGAACTTGTAAACCTTGCAATATTTTTATATGCCACAAATAATAAATGAGAATATCATGTGCAGTCACTGAACCATGACAATGAGGTCAAGGACTAGTGGTTTGACATCTTTAAACAAGATATGAAGTATCAAGATCTTTAACTTCTAAAATATAAACCTCTATATGAATATTACAATGAATTGCATGCAAATTGGTACCCCAACAATAAATAATGAATCCCCAGTTTTTGATGGGAATTTCCAACATTGTCTCTTCCCTACATCAGTAAGATGAATTAAATATGCTTTGTTACCTCGTGTAAAGATTAGAATATCAGGGATAGTTGTTATGTATAAACTGGAGATTCCCTAGGCTGTTTAATTGTTCCATTAAAGGCTATACACGATTCTAAATGATGAACTCCATAATTAAGGAACTTTTGTGCTTTTATGTTGTGCAGTGGTGAGGTATTATATTGTACTAAATGTCAATGTGTAAAATAATAATCAATATCGATTATATAAAAAATGTGAATGTTATGTTTTATATAAACATATATTGAAATATCTTCCACTACAAGTGCAAACACTACTATTATATTGTGCAAGTATTTTCCTATTCTGATTTGTCTTACAAACAAATATTTAACTAAAACAAAATAACTGACTATAATCAAATTAAAAATACAAAATCACTTCATAAAAATAAACAAATAATGACAATTACATGAAATCAAAGGGAGACAACAATTGATACAACACAAGGTTTCACCTGGATCATAGGCACATTCATGGGCATTTGGCTGACATGGTTTAGGAAAAGGCGAGAGACATCTTCAATCTTAGCCTGTGCTGTCCCAGGCAAGGGTATAAGCTGAAAGAGCATAGCCATAATTCATACCTCAGTCCATTTCCAACATATCATGACAAATACACAAGTTATATAAAATAAAATATATTTTGACATGCCTTGGTTTTCTCCCATGATCAAAATTTGCCATGGAGAAAGTAGCTTCATTCATTTGGTTGTAGAAAATATAATTCATGCAAGAAATTTTAATTTTATAAACATTTTTTCAGATTAAATCTTCATAAATCAAAAAGCAGGTGAAAGGTCAAGGTAAAAGGGATACACAAACTGTCTAAAGACTACAACCAACATTTGGTAAAATAACTGAAAAATAAAAAAATCCATAAAAATGACAATATTGTATCTCAGCCATCATAGTCATAAAAGCTAACAACGTAAACAAGTAAGGTGGTTCCTTGACTTACACCACCAAAGATAAAACGTCTAGGTTTATCAAAACCACCTTTGGCTGTTATTAAGTACTGAAATGGTACAGGTAGAAATATATCAATTAAATTACATTGTAAAGAAAAGAGGTGGCATTCTGGCTCCCTGTTTACCAACTGTCTAGGTTTCATCAGAAGTACTTATGTCATAAATCATAGTTATAGAAATAGGAAATGTACACATAATCAAAATGTTAATTTTATGGGGAAAATTTGTGGTGGAATCTAAAACATCTTTGGCAAATACAATGTAGCACAAAAGGTTTTTGCACTGAAAGTTTTCGATCAATATACAATTAACATATATATAATTTATTCCCTCATTAAAATAACCAGTCACCATGAATGTAAGCAAAGATAGATAAATGAATGCTGAAAACCATATCCAGTCATATATAGCATGTCTTCAATCTGTTATCTTAAAAATACAGTTTTATTCCTTTCTGTGCTAACTCGTGGTAAATGAACAATACATTCAAGATAATTTTGTTAGAATAAAATATTTTCTATATGTGATACTAAAGAAACTATTAATGATGTTAGCATATATATATTTTCACTAAATAGCACACAGTTTCATTAGTACATTAAAATAACAGATTTTTATCCTGATTATATTTTCTATAAAGCATGGTTTTAAACAACCTTCAAAATAGAGGCTTCCTCCTTCATCAGACATTTCCAATATTCCTAATTATGTCAAGATTTTTTTCAAGGCACATTTAAGAAATTACAATGATCACATGTTAGTTAAACACAAGATGTTTGACAAGGAAGGAGCTCTATTTTGGAGATTTTAAACATAACAATCGTGTCAATACCCTAAGATCTTTGTCTTTGTTCTCATCTTTACTCTTCAAAAATACATAACATAGAATTTTCATAACTTAAAATAAACTGCAATATAAGCTATGCTACAGTATTAATGTAAATTCAATACTGTTGAAATACCCTTCTCACAAATAGTAAATACTTTATAAAATACTCTACCTCATGTACAGTTTAATAAGAACCGTTGGGTAAAAAGCAGACAGCTCCATAACAATTAGAATTTAAAGAGACAAATACCTTAAACCAACTTATTTCCGCGAGTAGAAAAATAAAGCGAATATAAATCGTCCCGAATATGTAAAACTTGGATTTTTCTTTATAAAACTTCATTAAGTTAATCAGAAAATGGCAAAACTAAATAGCCACGAAGTGGGCAACAAAGGGTAAAACACGAAATAAAGTATCCGCGAAAATAAGTAGGTTTACAGTTCCTAAATAGCCCTTAGTATTTGATATAGATATAGGAAGATGTGGTGTGAGTGCCAATGAGACAACTCTCCATACAAATAACAATTTAAAAAGTAAACCATTATAGGTTAAAGTACAGCCTTCAACACGGAGCCTTAGCTCACACCGAACAACAAGCTATAAAGGGCCCCAAAATTACTAGTGTAAAACCATTCAAACGGGAAAACCAACGGTCTAATCTATATAAACAAAACGAGAAACGAGAAACACGTATATATTACATAAACAAACGACAACTACTGTACATCAGATTCCTGACTTAGGACAGGTGCAAACATTTGCAGCGGGATTAAACGTTTTAATGGATCCAAACCTTCTCCCTTTTTCTGAAACAATAGCATAACATCACAACAAAGAAATATGTACATTTGACAGCTAGTACATATGAAGTACATCTTTCATTATTCCAACCTTTAACTAGCTGTTGATAATGAGTATCTCTCTTTCCTGAAGACATTACAAGCTTTACGATGAGGAACAGCAATAAAAGTTTTCCAATTCTACCTACGTCTTGGAATATTGTTTCAAGTAAAATAGCCTATATATAATAGTAATTAATATAGCCATCTTCAACTATAATTCAAAGTAAAATCAATAAAATGTCACTATAAACATAAAATATGTTAATTACCTGTCTTGGATCAGAGAGGGGAGGAAGCACAACTATTTTCTCCATTGTATAAACTACTATTCTCCATAGCTCCTGAAAGAGGAAAAATTCAATTGTTAATGATTTTTCTAAATAAGATATGTATTCATCATATCCTATAGCTTACAGCTAGTTGGAGACCATGGTTAAAAGTAATCAGTAGTGTTCCCCTGTATAACTCATTGATGGTAATTAACTGAGATAATGAAAGCAAGCATATGATTTACTCCTGTATAAATTATTGATGAGACATTCAAAGTAAGGGATGACATCAAAAGATCAATGTAAGATAAACAACTTAATTCAAATAGTTTGAGGGTGGGGGGATGAAAGGCTGCAAGATTTGGTTATCTGACATTGATTTTTACACATATCCATATTGGTCAATCAATTTTTCCCAAATTTAGATAAGAGGGGGTGGGAGAGTGGGGGTGAGTGAAAAAAATATGTGAATTAAGTTTTTTTATCCTTCATTGAACTTTTGATGTTGTCCCTAAGCAGTATTTCCTTATTTAAATATCATTCAAAGAAGTTAATTTTAAATATTCCACAACACGTTATACATAAGATGACAATACTATATAATACTCTAATTATATGCTTTGCATTACTCTTGTTTTAAACTGTATTAAAATGTTTGCCTTAAAGACTGTTACAGGTTGCACTTTGTAAATAAAGCTGTTTCTAAAACCATGCCTCTTTTGGGGAGATTTAGAATATTCATAGAAAATTAATTTTATTACATACTGGTTCCCAGTTCTGCTCTCTGTGTTCCATCTCATAGAGACATAACTTGGGAATGTTACCAGTAAATATACATGTGCATATTGTTTACATTGAAATCTGTGGTAACCCTTCATTTGAGGTAGGGGTAGTTAAGAAGTTTAGTGTTAGCTTAAACTCTGTAAAGTTCAGGGCATATAAACATTGAAAATATGCTGCACAGCCCTATATTTTGACCTTTGAAAAAAATTGTAGTGCATATGAACTTTCAATTCTAGGATAAGATTTTTTTCAAAACTTTATAGTAAAAGTGGTACAGTTTTAGCCATAAAAAGAGTTTCTATGGGAAACTGCATTGTCAATATTTACAACTAGAGGCTCTAAAGAGCCTGTGTCGCTCACCTTGGTCTATGTGCATATTAAACAAAGGACACAAATGGATTCATGACAAAATTGTATTTTGGTGATGGTGATGTGTTTGAAGTTCTTACTTTACTGAACGATTTTGCTTCTTACAATTATATCTATAATGAACTTTGCCCATTAGTAACAGAGAACTATATTTGGTAAAAATTTACATAAATTTACCAAATTAATGAAAATTGTTAAAAATTGACTATAAAGGGCAATAACTCCTTAAGGGGTCAATTGACCATTTAGGTCATGTTGACTTATTTGTAGATCTTACTTTGCTGAACATTATTGCTGTTTACAGTTTATCGCTATCTATAATAGTATTCAAGATAACCAAAAACGGCAAAATTTCATTAAAAATTACCAATTGGAGGGCAGCAACCCAACAACCAGTTGTCCAATTCATCTGAAAAATTCAGGGCAGATAGATATTGACTTGATTAACAATTTAACTTCTTGTCAGATTTGCTCTAGATGCTTTGGTTTCATAGTTATAAGCCAAAAACTGCATTTTACCCCTATGTTCTATTTTTAGCCGTGGGGCCATCTTGGTTGAATGGCCAGGTCATCGGACACATTTTTCAAACTAGATACCCCAAAGATGATTGTGGCCTAGTAGTTTCAGTGGAGATTTTGTAAAAGATTACTTAGATTTATGAAAAATGGTTAAAGATTGACTATAAAGGGCAATAACTCCTAAAGGGGTCAACTGACCATTTTGGTCATGTTGACTTATTTGTAGATCTTACTTTGCTGAACATTATTGGTGTTTACAATTTATCTCTATCTATAATAATATTCAAGATAATAACCAAAAACAGCAAAATTTCCTCAAAATTACCAATTCAGGGGCAGCAACCCAACAACCGATTGACCGATTCATCTTGAAAATTTCAGGGCAGATAGATCTTGACCTGATAAACATTTTTATCCCATGTCAGATTTCCTCAAAATGCTTTGGTTTTTGAGTTATAAGCCAAAAACTGCATTTTACCCCTATGTTCTATTTTTAGCGGTGGCCGCCATCTTGGTTGGTTGACCAGGTCACGCCACACATTTTTTAAACTAGATACCCCAAAGATGATTGTTGCCAAGTTTGGATTAATTTGGCCCAGTAGTTTCAGAGGAGAAGATTTTTGTAAAAGATTACTTTAATTTACGAAAAATGGTTAAAAATTGACTATAAAGGGCAATAACTCCTAAACGGGTCAACTGACCATTTTGGTCATGTTGACTTATTTGTAGATCTTACTTTGCTGAACATTATTGCTGTTTACAGTTTATCTCTATCTATAATAATATTCAAGATAATAACCAAAAACAGCAAAATTTCCTCAAAATTACCAATTCAGGGGCAGCAACCCAACAACCGATTGACCGATTCATCTGAAAATTTCAGGGCAGATAGATCTTGACCTGATAAACATTTTTACCCCATGTCAGATTTGCTCTAAATGCTTTGGTTTTTGAGTTATAAGCCAAAAACTGCATTTTACCCCTATGTTCTATTTTTAGCCGTGGCGGCCATCTTGGTTGGTTGACTGGGTCAAGCCACACATTTTTTAAACTAGATACCCCAATGATGATTGTGGCCAAGTTTGGTTTGATTTGGCCCAGTAGTTTCAGAGGAGAAGATTTTTGTAAAAGTTAACCACGACGGACGACGGACGAACGACGAAGCCGGACGCAAAGTGATGGGAATAGCTCACTTGGCCCTTCGGGCCAGGTGAGCTTAAAATGAAACCTACAGTTTTTCACATTCCATAACATTTCCTGCTTTATGGTTTAACAAATAAACCGTAACATACAGCATACATATAGATATCAATTAAACCACACTGTACAACTGTCACTTTCCCATACAAACAATGTATTGTTAATGTACTTGTCAACCCTCTAAGATTTCCGTTAGACAATATTATGAATTTCAGCATATATTGTTACTGGTTACCAATGATTGACATGCATACTATACCTTGAGTAATCTTTTCAGCACAGTCTTTTCACACACTCTGGCAAACAGTTGTAAGCTAAAGCAAACATTGTAGTGATTAGTAAAACTGTCATTCCAAACATTTAAATAGTAAATAGTAAGTATCACCCAAAATCAAAATGAATGAGCTCAAGATGCAATACCAAACTAAACACAATGCAGGATTAGTAGTTTTCTTTATTTTTTTCATTCATTCATTCATTCACAGAATTTAGCAGTGGTTCTAAAAAAGTGCAAAAAATCGCTACAAGATATCTTTCTCTAAGTACTTTTCTTACAATATCCCTCACAAACACACTAAGTTATTAAGAACTGTTCCATTAAAACATACATGGTACCCAGGGAAGGCACTTTTAAAAATGGGGTAACCACTTATAGAGGCAAATTAAAGTTTCACTTACATTTACACTATGCAAAAACATACATGGCACTCACCCATAGTTCAGACTGGGAAGTGCCTTCTTTGGGTCCCATGAATGTTTTTATGGAACATCCTTAAGAATTGTAGAACTAATAATAATTATATGACTGTAAGAACTACCAAGCTCTCTTAACATTTCTTTCTTAATACCTACCTGCTGTCTAACACATCCATTAAGGGTCGTAGCACCGTGTAACTTTCTTGCTGAATGTTATTTCGCTGACTGGGTTGTGCCAGGGAGACCTGCCCTGCCCCCTTTACTTTGGCCAATAAAGCACCAAGTTCCTGCATGCTCTGCTGAATCTGTGATTCCAAACTTTTGGCAAAAGTTGTAGCTAAATTATCCAACACAGTATTTAGTTTCTGCTGAAGTTCATTTAAAATCTGTGCTGCTGATTCGTCCAACTGTGAACAAGAAAATTGTTATTCTAAATTGCTCAATAACTGGAAACCTATTTCAGCTCATATGCTAAATTTCTACATTCTAGATTAGGAGCTTGATTGTTAAAAATATCATATAATGCACCTCTTTTTTAACATGTGAGTAACTGAAGTTTTAGACCTAGATTCAAAATTTTGAGGTAAGGGGACATAACCCTAAGTTGACACAAAACAATTAACCAATAATTTAGCATAATTTATTACGGTAATTTACATTACAGTAATTTCCTTTTTCATGGTATTGCTGGGTCCATCATTAAGAAAGATAACAATGTCCAAATATTTTTAAAAATAAAATTGTATCCGTACAAGTTTAATCAGGTAAATACACAATTCTTACCTTTTCTCCTCCCATAGATTCAAACACTTTTTCTAACTGTACCCTCAACTGTTGGATATTGTTCATTAAGGTACAGGCCTAAAAAATGTGTACATACAGTATTAATTGTTTATCATAAAATAAATCATTTTTAATTGACAGTTAATTTATGTTTGTCTAACTTTACACAAGTATACTTCTTTTCATTTGGTCTCTTATGTGAAGTTTTATCATAGGTATTTTTATACCACATCCTCTTATTCTAACATACACCTAAAACTCAAAATGTACACAACTCTTACACTAACCCCTTCAGTTTTAAATGTGTTATATAAATATATTTTTCAATCATCAAGTTCACCTTGTTCCTTAAATATCTTCTATATCCAACATAATCACTTAACAACAAAAACAGGAATGTGTCCCACTCACACTATCATTTTCTATGTTCAGAGGACTGTGAAATTGGGGTCAAAACTCTTATTTGGCATTAAAAATCAGAAATATTACATCAAGAGGAACATGTGTACTTCCAACTTCATAAAAAAAACCTTGACCAAAAACTTAAAGCGGGACAGAAAGGATGAATGGACAGACGAATGGAAGCATAGAACAGAAAACATTATGCCCATTAATTGGACACAATAAAAATGTAACAGGGGCTTTAATGTAGGTCATAAAATACATCCAGATGCATGAAGATCCATTACAATGATTCAATATAGGAATTAATAGATTTACGTCATTAGATAAACAGTTACATATATCAAAATATCTCCTTTCAAGGTCGCAGGTTAAAATGTTCTGGAGAAATAACTGAGATGTTTCAAAACTAAAGTAAATGAAGGATAATCCATTCATAAGATTGTAATTATTACAGAACTAAACTCATATATTCATTTCTACTTATGTAACTAAAGAGAGACATGAAGGTAAGAGTGACCTAATCTGAGTATAGACAAAAGACCAAACTTACTTCTTTCTGTCTGTGTGAATACTTGTCAAAATCTCTACTAACAATGTCTGCATAGGCTAGGAGTACTTTATTTACAGTCTGAAAAATAAATCAACATTGTAATATTCCATTTAGTAGACCAGAAATTAAAATTAATTCTCTAAATACATCTCTCATTCATTCAAAAGTACTGTAAACCAACTTATCATCGCAACTGATTTATAAACACGATTTTAGTGAGTAGAAAAGGAAACTAAAATAAATCATTGCAAATAACAAGTAAGTTAGAAAATTACGAAATTGCAGCTTAGTGGACAAGAAAGGGTCAAAAGTGAAATAAAGTTGCAGCTTAGTGGACAAGAAAGGGTCAAAAGTGAAATAAAGTTGGACTACAGTATTTAATAACCAGGTACTCCGCAGGGCGCAGCTTTATACGACCGCAGAAGTTGAACCCCTCTGAATTTCTCTGATTGCGATCAAATTTTGGTCATAATATGAGTTTCTGACACAAAACAAATGTCAAGATCTTACAAATCTATTGCGCAATATTGTGCAACTAAAGATTTCTTTTTTTAGATTTTCTTTTCAAAAATTTGGAATTTGAGAAATTTGAAGAAAAAAAAAATTGAAAACAACTATTAGACTATTAGTCCAAAACTGACATATCTTTATACATAATATACAAGTATTGTAAGGGAGGTAAATCCGAACATACCCAACATTGTATGTTAAATATTTAAGAATTACCTCCCTTACCCTGCTTTTATATTGTCTTAATTGTCCATTGACCAGAAATACCTAGTTTTACCCCTTTTTTGCCCCTAATTCCAAATCATTTTGAGGCATAACCCCCTAAAGTCAATCAAACCATCCCTTCATGGTATGGAAACTTGTGGTCTAATTTCAGAGAGATTCATACACTTAACCCTTTCAACGCTACACAAAAAAATAGAAAAATGGCTGATGCTGCATTTTTTTTGTGTTCATTCATTCCTTTTCAGACTGCTGTATCTTTTTTATTATAAAAATACAGAGAAAGTAATTGCAAGAAAAAGGCTCAGGAGAGCATGAACTGTAATGTAAGGCAGTTATTTCAGTAAAATGTTTATCAGGTTACCTATATTTTCAGGTAATTAACAGGTAAAAGGTGTAATTTATTACATTTGTGTTGAATTTTGAATAAAAACTACTTTTCGTCATCATCTATTTTGTTGTTTTATCTGCCATATAATACACCAATTGCTCGATTCCATAGCGTATTGCACCATACACAATATTATGTAATCGTGGCACAAATCAGTGGCTCCGTCCTCATAATTTTCAGTCAACCTCCGTTTCCCCCCTTTTTCTATGTCTTGTAATGATCAATCAAATCATATTTCCCAAACGAATTGAATGTAATAAACACATTGAGATAACAAGAAACCTTTTAACTAATCCTCGTTGTCAGTTTCGCCTCGTTTCTGATATCTGCCATTTGCATTTGTCAAAATATTTGTTTTTATTTTCCTTCAAATTTCCTTCTACTGCATGATTTTACAATAAAAATTGCTGGGATTTCAAGCCCAAATGAGACCTTGTATATCCTTGATTCATACAAGGAAAAATTAGAGAGGACCCGAATGGTTTAAGAGTCCTTATGAAAAATCTGTTGTCATTGCGGCATATGCCACGAATAGCAGTTGCGGACACCGTATGTCATCGCGGCATATGCCGTGTATAGCGTTGAAAGGGTTAAACATAAGTTATAGTTTGAAAACTACAAAAATGATTATTTTGGGCCCCCTTTTGGGCCCCTAATTCCTAAACTATTCGAACATTAACTCCCAAAATCAATCCCAACCTTCCTTAATGGTATTAAACCTAATTGTAAAAATTTATAGAGATCCAAGCACTTAAACACAAGTAATTGTCTAAACTAGAAAAATGCTTCTTTTTGGCCTCTTATTCCTACATATTCGAGAAAATTAACCATTAACTGAATCCCAGTCTTCCCTGTGTAATATGGAAACTTGTGGTACAATGTCAGAGAGATTCATACAGTTACACACAAGTTATTGTCTTGAAAGTAGAAAACTGCTTGTTTTGGCCCCTTTTTTGCCCTTAATTCCTAGACTATTTTCCCAATTAAACCCCTTAAAATAAATCCCAACCTTCTATTTATGGTAGGTATTAAACATTATGGTACAATTTCAGAACAATTGAAATACTAAAACACAACTTTTTGTCCTGAAACTAGATAATTGCTGTTTTTGGCCCCTTTGGTCCCCTAATTCCTAAACCTTAGAGACCATAACCCCAAAAATCAATCCCAAGCTTCCTTTTGTGGTTATAAACATTGTGTTAAAATTTTATTGATTTCTTTTTACTTATTCAAAAGTTATTATCCAGAATCAATCCGTCTTCAGACAACACTGATGACGAAGTGATACCAATATAAGACCAAATTTTTTTAATTTTTGTGGTCGTATAAAAACATATTGCTTGAAAGACAATTGAAGTTTAATCTTTTCATTTCCAATCTCAAGTAATTTTACTTACATTAGCAAATCTCTGCATGTAAATTTTAACAATATCTGGATCAGGACATTCTAATTTTTTGATGACATCAGAACATTGATTCAACTGTGTAAATACATCTACGACTGACGAGGAAAATAATGCATGCTCAGCACTCTTCTGGAACTAAAATAGAAATATAGACATTTAATAATAAGTAATGTTACAATAATTCAGTAAATATTCAAACTTTAAGTGAAGCAAACATATATGAATATTTGTAGTTCATCCATGTGTCAGCATACCTTGAAAGTGGACATTTGCAAATATAATGGTTAAATCATGTGTCTTAAATTGGCTTTTAGATAAATGTGTCGTCTACATTTTTGTATTGCTCTGTGGCAGATCAATATGTATGAATGCAATCAATATTGCTTTTAAAATGAATTGCATGAGAATCAATAAACCATCCCCTTATTACACAAAATCTACATCTTAAATTTCTTGCCCATCATAAGCACTGTTATCTGTATATTTTCCATGGAAATTTCATCATTCTAAATTTACCAAATACCCTTAGAATATATCCCCCTACTTGAGACAATACATACATCATCTTTCTTGTCTCTGTCATAAGCACCATGTAAATATTCCATGGAGACATCATCATTTTCATTTAACCACTGCAGCACAAATGGAACAAACCACCTAAAAACAAACAAAAAGTTACTTCCCTTTACAAAGTTAATGTGTCTATTGCCATAACATTATTAAATTCAACAAACAGTTTAATTAAAAAACAAACAAAGAGAAGACACTAAGAAACCTCTGCAATTTTATAAGATGTATAAATAGTAAGCTCACTCCTTCTTCACAACCATAATTTTTTTACCATATTTATACTTTTAGAAAGTATTTCTTTATACAATTTTAACTATATATTCTTTTATATGTTATTTCATCCTAAATTTTGAATTTTATGCATTTTTAATGCATTTTTATTTTTATGTATATTATTTTTTAACTTCTCTGTAACCTTTTATTTGCATGGTTTTATGAGAATAAACTATCTTAACAGTAATGATAGCTAATAATATTCAAAATTAATGCTTCACATTGATAGTGAACACAACATGCAAATATTTTTATACTTTAGAAGAAAATTAAAGGCATACATTTTATGAAATATGGATATTGCTTTATATAAATCTTAATCTAAGTAAGCAAAAAATAAAAATACAAGGTTGCTGTTTTTTTGTTTTTTTTTAAAGTTGAGAATAGATGATAATAAAAAAGTTGTAATTTTAACCATTGGCATTATGGCATTGTGTATATTGAAATGTCATAATTACATTGGATATTTAGGGATCTCTCCTTTAAACAAAAGCAAATCAGCAACATGTTAATCATACTTCTGCTTATGTAGGGCCTCTTCATGGGGAAAAAATACAGTGATGATATATTTACTTGTCTATCCAAGGATTTCTCCTTTAAACTAAGGCAAGTCAATAAAATATCTTTTATTAATATACAGGGTGTTTTTGAAGATAGTAATTGCCATTCTGACTTTGGATTGAAGTAGGTGTTGTCATAGAGATAGGAAATCAGGATCATGTCATACTCACTTAGGATATTCTGGGATATCTCCTTTAAACTGAGGCACATCATTAACATATTTATTATACAACTGTTTAACTTGGAAGTGGAGATTCATATATTCAGAACTTTTACACGTTCTTTCTTTTTCATGAACTGAAAAACAAAAAATACAATACAAATTACTGTAAAGCAACATATTTTCAATAAGAGTTTCAGGATAAGTACTTACTAACTTCACAGGGATTTATTTTTTGAAACTTTAATATAGTTCTATAAGAAGATGCAAGCTTATGTTCCTAAAGCTAAGGTATTCTCACAAATAAATTACACATGAATCTAGAATGAGTAAAACATATCAGGGAAAGCTTGGAAATTTGTTAATTAGTCAGCATTACAAAATACCATAAAATGTTCTATCATTGATAAATTACCTTGTAATGCATAGCATGCATCTTGTGCAAATAAAGTCCACATGTTAGAGGCACTGACTTGTCCAACATTTAATTCTGAAGGAAATCTACAATCACACAAATCATCATACAATACTTCAGGATAAAATAAACTATCATATATACAAAAAGGATTGTGGGCACAATGTAGAAATATCAACTAAAATTGATTGTTAAGTTACTGTTAGAACTAAATACAAGTATGGGGAATAACATAGTAAAGTACATTTTGTACATAAAAGAAAAATAAAATAAACTAAACTTATAAAAACATAAACAGAGCAAAATAAAAATTATCATAGAAAGATTGAAATAAAAGTAAGTAATACAATATATAACCAAAAAGATAAATAAACTAACTATATAATACATAAAACAAACATGCAATGAAAATAAAGTAAATAACCAATATTAAAACAAACATTACAATAACTAAGAAAAATAAAATATTTGAAAACTAAAAAATGAAAATTTAAGGGAAAAGAAATAAGTTAGGAAGGGCTGTATTTTTGGTAGATGATAAAGAAAACAATTATTAATGTTTCTGAAGTGTTTCTAGAAAAGAAGGTTAGATACCTTTAATAAACAGATGACAGAGAGATATGGCTCACCTAACAATATTTTAATAGTATAATGCAAAGGTTGAAATCAAAATGGCAATACTTTAAACTTAGAACTACGCTCTGTGGAACATTTAAAGTCAATGATCCATGACTAAAGGTGCAGGGCAAAATAACCTCCCTGGAAATGGGAAATGCCAAACAACTGCATAACAAATACCATATCATAAGTGGTTCCTTTGAACCCATACTTTTACATATAAACTATACAAAGTTTGAAAGTCAATAAACCATAACTGAAGGGGCAAAACTTACAGAGGGAAAATACAAGTACCAGTGAAACAATTTATCATTTACTTTTTCAAAACATGCAGAATTTCTCCATTACTGTATTTTCAATTTTAGTTCTTAACATAATCTT
The DNA here is from genome assembly GCF_963676685.1 of Mytilus edulis. Taxonomy (NCBI): domain Eukaryota; kingdom Metazoa; phylum Mollusca; class Bivalvia; order Mytilida; family Mytilidae; genus Mytilus; species Mytilus edulis. The sequence goes on along the minus strand of NC_092347.1, from coordinate 21,844,937 downwards.
TTAAACTTCACCTGCTAGCATGTAATCTTTTATACTATTACAGCACTATATCTTGGTAATTTAATGTTTCAGACTCTAAATGACTAGAAGCAATTTTGTTTTTGGTTCACAAAAATAAAAATGAGGTCACATCATTTTATGAATATCCATTATTCAATATTTATTGAACAAATAACAGCGAAAATATGAATAAAATGCATATGATTCTGAAACAATAAATTCAATAATAAGTTTATCATTTGCAGCTATCTCAGTTGTATAATCTGTACTATAAAATTACATTATGAGTACAATATATTGTGAACAACAGCTGACTGGACATAGACTTACGGCCCTCCAGCCTTGATCAGATCGCCTTCAAGTTTTGGATCAATGATGACCTGCCTAACAATCAAACCATCATGTTTTTATAAATAAATCAAACTTTGTCATTTTCTGGTGTAATTGAGACATATATGATCATACAACAGTAGTCAAAATAAATGACAAAAAAATCTTAGGGATGTTTCTGATGTTATTTCAGAAGTCTTTCCTGCAATTCTGACCCCCCCCCCCCCCCCCCCCACCCCTTTTGAGAGATATCAAACTCAACTCAGAACAAAAAGTGAAAACTAGCTGAACTGTGAGTGAAGTTCACAACCTGTTATAAAGTAGTCTAGATTAAAGGCCTAAGGAAGAACTAAAAAATAATTGAGAACAAAAACAAAATAAGACGTGCACAATAAAATTGTATGGTAAAGATTCTGAGAAACTGATATATTGTAAAATTGTTCTTGTCCTGAATGTGCATTAAATACCTGGCACTGCACATTGAGAAAATAACATTGGATCAACAGAAAGATGTCCTTGTTTATTAGTCATTCGAATCAAGACAGTCAGGATTAAATGAAAGCAATTATCAACCCAAATCAGCCATATCTATAAATAATGCATATTTATATTTTTATTGAAAACTATTACCAGCAAATTTCAAAGCAGACTTTCAAGGATTCTATGTTTTTCAACATTTATAAAAAAGTATAGGTTTACCAGGGGTTAAAAAAATTGTTACAACTAACTAGCCCAGGACTTAGTGGCAGCAGGATTTTGCTAGCCCTGTTGGAAGAACTGCTAGTCCACCAAAACTGACCTGCTAGCCCTAGTATGCCTTTAAGTTTTCTGCAAAATATAAAGTGGGTGTCCTTTGTTTTGAAGGAGACATTATACACTGTATTTAATAATTTTTGTTGATCTGCTATTTATTCTTTTGGTGCTTAACCTAACTTAGCTGTTCCCATATTCAAAGCAGACTTTTTTCATCAGCAACAGCCAACCTTGCCAGGGGAATCATTGTGTCCCAGTTCTGTCAACTTTTCAGGAAGTGAATGCGTGATTTTTTGGCCTAATTGTAAAGATCAAAGAGAAAAAACACTAGTTCAAAGGAAAATGCCGCCAAATAAGCATGAACATGTGCGAGTCTCGCGCTAAAGACTTGGCAGCCCTTCTGTCCTGGACACTATTAATTTTTTCCGCGGCTGGTCCTCAATGCTTTTCAACTTTGTATGTGTTTGGCTTATTATCTATTTTGATCGAGCGTCACTGATGAGTCTTATGTAGACGAAACACGGGTCTGGCGTATAAAACTATAATCCTGGTACTTTTGATAACTATTTTCCCTGTCGTATTTAGCATTTTTGGGGGATGAATTTTCAGCCTCGTTACTCCTTTCATCTACCGTTTTTCGTTTTGAAACTGATGAAGTTCCTGGGGTTCCCGTACTAAAATATTAAGAAATATTTTGTTGCATGGTTTCGTGCTCAAGAGCTGTGCAACAAGACAGGTCAATACCAATCAATACATCATACCCCCAAATACCGTTAATTGAAAATCTCGGCACGATAAGCAATGTACAATACCCCAAGCCATGGTATGAGAAATCGATATTTAAAGTACGAGAATTGCGATCAACACATGATACCAGGCTACCCAGACATGCCAGAGTTATTTGGTCTATTTTTAAAATATGTACAACAGGACCTGTACAAACCAGTTCAAATTCTTGGAATCCCAGATGATTTAATTGAATCGAATTGGCTAACATAGAATAGTGATGAAGGGATTTTTCACTTTCTATTTTGGAAACGTCAGGAATATTTTGTTACTAGTCCGTCGGGCATATCGGATTACACATTTTAATTGCCCGAGGCGTAAATGATCTAGTCCCGGTCGTCGGGCTAGTGGATTTTTTAACCCCTGTTTACTCTTAACAGTAACATTCTTGTTTCTTGACTAATACAGAAACTTACTGATTTAATACAGGTGTATAACATTTTCTATCTTCCTCTATCACAGACACAATTAAAGCAATTAATTTCCGCCAGAATTCTAAACTATGAGCACTGGGACCTTCTTGGTCTATATTAACACTTTCTGAGGCATTACCCTCTTGAAATTCTCGCTGATACAATTCGTAGCAATTGTCAAATAAGAACTGGTATGTAGATTTTATACATGCTATAACACAGTCTTTAACCACAGTACTGGCCCGAGGAGGACTTGGTAATTCTTGAACCTGGAAAAATTAATTAAATTAACTGTTTTAAATATATAAATCCAACCTGAAAAAATGAAATTGATATTATACTGTACTAGATGCAAAATAAATAGATAATAAAAATAAAGTGCAAATGAAAATTACATAAAGTGTGGAATTCAAACTAAAATTGCTATGATTGTGAAGGTTTAAAACAGGGTCACGGTCCCCCAAATCTTTAAATTTGACTTTTACCTTTTTTCACCAGGTTACACTATCACACCAATAAAAAAATTTTGAAAAGCTTAGAGACTTATATTTTACTTAATTTGAATTTACTGGTCACAGATAACAACAAATAACAAATATAAAAAAAAAATGTGAAGATTAAAAACATGCAAAATACATGAGCTTGAAATAAAATCTTGGTATGTGACATCTGAATATAAGATACAGAAAGTTGTAAACCCCAATTTCAATTTTAAGGTTTGTAATTTTGTATCTTTTTTTAACCGTTTATAATAAAATGTATGGTAAAAATTGGAAAATATCATATGGATTAAAGAAATAGAGAGAATGTAAGAAAGCTAGGTCACTTTAAATATTTATAGAATGACATTAATGTGCAGAAAACTGATTGGACAGTGATTTGTTAAAAAGCTGAGATGATGGAAGACTTGTTAAAAATACTTCTCTTCATTCAACGATATCAAATACCATGTTAAAAGTTTAACAAGAGGCTCTCAAGAGCCTGAATCGCTCACCTGAATTTTTTTGGTTTAATCTCTCATCAATGATTATTTTGGCTTTTCAATTTATTTAAATGTTCTTTGAATCGTCCTATTTTCTTCAAAAGCAAAAAAAAATCATTTTCTCCTATGTTCTATTTTAGCCATAGGAGCTATGTTTCTTGACATACAAGGAAATGAAATATAAAATTTATACTAGATACTCTGAAACTCTGAAACTCATTTAGCCTAAGTTTGGCTGAAATTGATACAGCAGTTTCATAAGAGAAGATTTTTTAAAGTAAGTCAACATGATGAACAAATTGTGAAAAAAGTCTTTAAAGGGCAATAACTCCTAAAGAGGTCAATTGACAATTTTGGTCAAATCGACTTATTTGTAGATCTTACTTTGCTGATCATATTTGCTGTTTACAGTTCATCTTTATCTATAATAATATTCAAGATAATGACCAAAAACTGCAAAATTTCCTTAAAATTACCAATTAAGTGGCAGCAACCCAACAATTGGATGTTTGATTCATCTGAAAATTTCAGGGCTGATAGATATTGACCTAATGAACATTTTTACTCCATGTCAGATTTGCTCTTAATGCTTTCGTTTTTGAGATATAAGCCAAAAACTGCATTTGACCCCTATGTTCTATTTTAAGTAACGGCGGCCATGTTTTTTGACGGATCAAAAATCAAAGCACACACTTTGTGCAGGATAATCGAAGGAACAACCATGCTAAGTTTTAACCAAATCCATTCAGTAGTTTCAGAGGAGAAGATTTTTTAAAGTTAGCAAATATGATGAACAAATTGTGAAAAATTGTCATTAAAGGACAATAACCCCTTAAGGGGTCAATTGACAATTTTGGTCATTTTAACTTATTTGTAGATCTTACTTTGCTGATCTTTTTTGCTGTTTACAGTTTATCTTTATCTATAATAATATTCAAGATAATGACCAAAAACTGCAAAATTTCCTTAAAATTACCAATTAAGTGGCAGCAACCCAACAATGGTTTGTTTGATTCATCTGAAAATTTCAGGGCTGATAGATCTTGACCTAATGAACATTTTTACCCCATGTCAGATTTGCTCTAAATGCTTTCGTTTTTGAGATATAAGCCAAAAACTGCATTTGACCCCTATGTTCTATTTTAAGTAACGGCGGCCATGTTTTTTGACGGATCAAAAATCGAAGCGCACATTTTGTGCAGGATATACTAAGGAACAATCATGTTAAGTTTCATTCAAATCCATTCAGTAGTTTCAGAGGAGAAGATGTTTGAAAAATTGTTAACGACGACAGACGACGACGACGACGACGACGGACGCCAAGTGATGAGAAAAGCTCACATGGCCTTTTAGGCCAGGTGAGCTAATAATAAAACATTGTTGCTTTTTTTAAGAAGTTAGAGAAAAGGCGAGTATTTAAACATTAAGAGGACATACAAAAAGAACTGACAATATTACTATCCAGCTTTGTAGTCATAAGTTTTTTTAAGCAGAAAGGTTGCAGTCAACATTTGTGACGATACTGGTTATTTCTAAGCAACAATCATACATTTTAAAGACATTGTTTGTTAAACTGTTTACTTAGAAATATATGTGCAAGCATACTGACAGAAAAAAATAATAAAAGATTTCCTAGTCAAAAATTTCCTAGTTAACAACTTTCTGAATGATCCATATAGTCCTTAGCTTGTTATAATTTTCCGAAATATGCTTTATTTTTCACATTAAGTTTTCGAGTCACATGAACTTTCAATATAGAAATATTGTCTTTTCTTGATTACAAAAGTTTATAACAATTCAAAAGTTGTGCCTGTGCAGGTTTAAAAATTAAAGATAAATATTTTAACAAAGTGGGTTAGCCATTTAAAGATTTTTTCTACTTGAATCTGAATCGCTCATCTTTATTTTTTTGCTTAAATCTTTCATCAATGATTATTTTGCATTCAATATATATTAATGAGTGGCAAAAAAATGCCATTTTAATGTTCTTTGTATCTGTCATATTTTCTTCAAAAACAATCATGTTTTTTATCCCTATGTTTCATTTTAACTCATGGCAGAATACCAGAATGTTTTCATGTGACTTGATAATTAGAACCATCCTTGCTAAAATGGGACAAACATTGAAAAAAGATCAAGATTTCAGTGTTTACAGGGGAGGATATATTTTGACATGTGAATCAAACAATATATATTTTAAAGGGGAGCTGTCACAACCATAACCACACTTATACAAAACATCTAAACTCTCAGTGAAAGATACAGTAAAGAGTGTATATACTTAGAAAATATTAGACTTTATATGCAAACACTGTATATTCTAAGATAATTGATGTATGCCAAGATAATATTGATGCTGTATGATAAGTATGTGGGACAAGCAATACATTCCTTGTAACTTGTTTAAAACACCAAACAAAATCAAACACACAAAAAGTTCTCAAAGTCATGACAATTGAACCCACTATGTTTTAATACAGAGTAAAGTGAAGATCCCTATACATATAAAGCAGAACGTTGATGTATATGTTAGTAAAGTGTCTATTTAGTCCTACTAATAACTTACTGCAGTGTTAACCTGTACATAGATATTATAGTCTTATAGTCAATATTCTTAAATATAATATATACAGAGGCTGTGGTCAGAGATATGATAGTATTACAAGTAAAGTGTCTATTTTGTCCTACTAATAACTTACTGCAGTGTTAACCTGTCCGTAGATATACTCTTATAATCAATACTCTCATATATAATATATACACAGTGGCTGAGGCCAGAGATATGATAGTCTTACAAGAAATACAACTCAATCATATGTAATATTTACACAGGGGTTGTGTACATGGGAAGTCTTATAAATAAAACATTTGATTACATTCTCAAGTATAATCAGAGGATATTGCATGCTAGATGAGTCTTACAGGTAAAATATCTTTAAATCACATTTTCACCCCCAAAAGAAAATCTAACAAGGTAAGACTCCCTTTTATCGGAATTAGCTTTATCCGGTTATAATTAACTAAATCTTAATTTGAAATCTTAAAAAGACTTCATGCAGCAAGGCATTTATACAGGTATGGTTATGTCCTGACTTATATGGTATGAGTCTTTCTTAGGCCTCAAAAAAATCTCTGACATAACTTGAAAAAATGCCCTAACCCTTTGATTTCTGCACCCAATTCTTCATCTTGGTTACACAAACACAAGTTCCAACAGTAGAAACATATATTTTTGTGGGTACTAATTTTCCTGGCTTGAAGAAAAATCACATTATCATGGACATTAAATTTTGTGGTTTTGACAAAGTGTGTACACATTCCTTTTGATTTATAATTAGTTGAACATTTAAAGGAGTAGGTTCAGTAAGACCCCTTTTTGGCCCCAAAATATAGCAGTTTTACAAAATTGTGAAAATGTAATCGTTAAGCTATTTGTTGGAAAGTAGAATGATTCTGCTACATAAATATGGGCTGTTTTTTTGACAATACAATGCACTTATACCCAGTACTTGCATCATAAAGTTATGCTAAATTACTGAAATCTCAACAATTTTAGCATTTTAGTTAAATTTTAGACGTTTTCCGTCTTAAATGAAAGTGGCCGCATTCGTGTTCATTCATAATATTGAAATGTAATTTGTATTTGATGATAATACATAATATATATAAAGGTTGAGGATGAACACGGATGCTGCCACTTTCGTTTTTGACAAAAACCATCCGAAAAATGACGATTTTTGGCATATTTGATAGATTTTTCATATTTCAACTTGAATAGGAGCGTTTTTAATGACTTAATCAGTTAAAATCTGTCACATAAACTTATTGAATCAATTGAAATAGACACTTAAGTCATTAAAAAGTGTCTAAGATATTTCGTTAGATGAACTTGAAAATTGAGCCCAAAATCGGCCCTTACCGGACCTACTCCTTTGTAGTCCCACTGTTCCAACCAAATCCAAGAAAATTGGTATCCAACAAATATTGATGAATCCACTGTATAGAAATGATTCAACAAAACCTTCAGTTAGTTTAGTTTAAACATATTTTATTGTTCCAAAAAGAGACAAATGGATTAGACACAAGTTTTTCAACTTAGTAACGTCTTCTCCAAGTTAGTATTTTTAGCAAACAAATCTTTACAAATTCTGTCATTCAAACATTACACGAAAAAAATCCCAAAAAAGCTGCATTGTTGACATTTGAATATTTCTAGAAAATTATGGTGTTATTAAAATAACTAAAATTAAAATTTTCTCATATATTTGGATAAACTTTAAAAAGTTTCTGTGAATGATTGGCACTAGAAAAAACAAAATAACATTACATTTCAAAATAACGTTGCTTTTTATATAAAACCAAAGTACCGGTAAATCAAACCATAAGGTTTATTTGAGTACAAAATATGCATAGACGAAAAATTGAAACTACAATTATTAGCCAAACCTTTTCCAAAATCCCCCTTTTTTTGTAATAAACCTATTTCGAAGCTGTAATATCCTTACCTTCATTCTAAAGAAAGTTATACTAGTGAGCAAATCTACAGTAGACTTTAAATCTTGTAGTCTAGCCTGGTCAGATGCTGGGAAATTGTTCTGAAAATATCAGTATAAAGTTCAAATCTACATCTAACTTTTTTCATCTATTCAGTTCTAATGGTTTACAACTTTAATAATATAAATAAAAACATTTCATTAAAATCAAATTCTAGTTTTTTTGTCAGTTCTGCATTTTGTTATTTATCAAATTATCATTTCACTAATTTTAGGAAAACCAAGAGTGAACATGAATCTGCTTTGACAGCAATTAAACCAATACTTCCTGAACTCACCCTGTACATAGATAAATCTATCCTGAGAGAATTGTGCAACTGGTCCAATAACTTCACAAACTTTTCTTTCTGTATAAATAGAAAATGAAAGAAAGATTTAAAATTAGATCAATAATAACATTAGGGGTTTTAACCTTCTGAATACCATTTTATTTTTCACATAAGTTTCTTTTAATTTCTAATTTCTGTGTATACAAAATTAACTTCTCTGGATAAAAGGTTTGAATTGTCGATATGTATATTTTATTTGATATTTTCCTCGTAGGCAAATGGCTTTAATGCTATATATATTTGTTGTTTTATAATGTATGTTTACTTTACCCCAAAGTTTGAAGCAGCAAATCTATCACTTGCTGACACAGCAGTAGAGGCTGTAGTGTGTGCATAGAAGGCATTGATATTGGCAAGTAATGTACTCATAACAGCAGGCACGCCAGGACACATGTACTTGGTGGAAAGACAGGAAAAATGTCTGAAATATATATAAACAGGATGAACATTTAACAGAAGGCACGTCAGGACACATGTACTTTGTGGACAGACAGGAAAAATGGCTTAAATACATAAAAGGATGAAAAGGAGCAAAATATATTAAAGAATGTAGTCATACCCCATTTCCATTCTCAAGTTACATGTACTTTTGGAAATGTCAGGAAAAACAACTATATCAAAAAATTTACTTGAAATAGAAGGCACATAAAAAAGTACTTCATCAAAAGAAAAGAAAAATGGCTGAAATATATAAAAGAATATACTCTCAATACCAGATAATTATCAAGACACATTTTTTTTAGTGCTAGCAGGACAAAAGGCTGAAAAAAAATCATAAATTCAATGTTCTTTATCATTGTAAGGTTAAATAATTACACATCTTTTGTTTAAATAAGAAAAAAAATCAAATATTTATAAATTTTTGGAAATTAGATCATACAATTTGTAAAATATTTGTACAATGTTATAGATAGGAGTTAATTTACACTCACGTCATTGCTTGGTATATAGATTCTATTCCATATCTCATAGCAAACTCATCTACAATTTCTTGTGCTGGCTCATCAAAGTAAACCTTCCAAGCTTCATCCTAAAAATTTTTGTCATTTTAAATAAAACATAATAACTAGAGGCTCTCAAGAGCCTGTATCGCTCACCTGATTCTACTTGGGTTTGTGAAATCATATAAAAAAGTATAAAATTTGGCTAAAAGTGACAACACAACCTCATTTATAAGGAAAGGAACATGTTTAATTTCATTCAAAAGTCCCCCCACTGGCGGCCATCTTGGATGACGGATCGGCTACAAAGTAACAACACTTGGTCAGCACCTCATAAGGAACATTCATGCCATGTTTGGTTTTATTTCATTCAGTGGTTCTCTTAAAGAAGTCATTTGTATGCATTTCCCATGGGGTCCTATGTTAAACTAAGTCCCCTGCTGGCGGCCATCTTGGATGATGGATCGGCTACAAAGTAACAACACTTGGTCAGCAACTCATAAGGAACATTCATGCCATGTTTGGTTTTATTTCATTCAGTGGTTCTCTAAAAGAAGTCATTTGTATGCATTTCCCATAGGGTCCTATGTTAAACTAAGTCCCCCGCTGGCGGCAATTCTGGATAATGGATCCGCTACAAAGTAACAACACTTGGTCAGCACCACATTAGGAAGATTCATGCCATGTTTGATTTCATTCCATTCAGTGGTTCTCTAAAAGAAGTCATTTGTTTGCATTTCCCATAGGGTCCTATGTTAAACTAAGTCCCACGCTGGCGGCCATCTTGGATGATGGATCGGCTACAAAGTAACAACACTTGGTCAGCACCACATAAGGAAAATTCATGCCATGTTTGGTTTCATTCCATTCAGTGGTTCACTAGAAGAAGTCATTTGTATGCATTTCCAATAGGGTCCTATGTTAAACTAAGTCCCCCGCTGGCGGCCATCTTGGATAATGGATCGGCTACAAAGTAACAACACTTGGTCAGCACTCCATAAGGAACATTCATGCTATGTTTGGTTTCATTCCATTTAGTGGTTCTCTAGAAGAAGTCATTTGTATGCATTTCCCATAGGGTCCTATGTTAAACTAAGTCCCCCGCTGGCGGCCATCTTGGATGATGGATCCGCTACAAAGTAACAACACTTGGTCAGCACCCATGAAGGAACATTCATAATATGTTTGGTTTCATTCCATTCAGTGGTTCTCTAAAAGAAGTCATTTGTATGCATTTCCCATAGGGTCCTATGTTAAACTAAGTCCCCGGCTGGCGGCCATCTTGGATGATGGATCAGCAACAAAGTAACAACACATGGTCAGCACCCCATAAGGAACATTCATGCTATGTTAGGTTTCATTCCATTCAGTGGTTCTCTAAAAGAAGTCATTTGTATGCATTTCCCATAGGGTCCTATGTTAAACTAAGTCCCCGGCTGGCGGCCATCTTGGATGATGGATCAGCAACAAAGTAACAACACATGGTCAGCACCCCATAAGGAACATTCATGCTATGTTAGGTTTCATTCCATTCAGTGGTTCTCTAAAAGAAGTCATTTGTATGCATTTCCCATAGGGTCCTATGTTAAACTAAGTCCCCCGCTGGCGGCCATCTTTGATGATGGATTGGCTACAAAGTAACAACACTTGGTCAGCACCACATAAGGAACATTCATGCCATGTTTGGTTTCATTCCATTCAGTGGTTCACTAGAAGAAGTCATTTGTATGCATTTCCAATAGGGTCCTATGTTAAACTAAGTACCCCGCTGGCGGCCATCTTGGATGATGGATCGGCTACAAAGTAACAACCCTTGGTCAGCACCCCATAAGGAACATTCATGCTATGTTTGGTTTTATTCCATTCAGTGGTTCTCTAAAAGAAGTCGTTTGTATGCATTTCCCATAGGGTCCTATGTTAAACTAAGTCCCCAGCTGGCGGCCATCTTGGATGATGGATCGGCAACAAAGTAACAACACTTGGTCAGCACCTCATAAGGAACATTCATGCCATGTTTGGTTTCATTCCATTCAGTGGTTCTCTAAAAGAAGTAATTTGTATGCATTTCCCATAGCCTCCCATGTTAAACTAAGTCCCCCGCTGGCGGCCATCTTGGATGATGGATCGGCTACAAAGTAACAACACTTGGTCAGCACCTCATAAGGAACATTCATGCCATGTTTGGTTTCATTCCATTCAGTGGTTCACTAGAAGAAGTCATTTGTATGCATTTCCAATAGGGTCCTATGTTAAACTAAGTACCCCGCTGGCGGCCATCTTGGATGATGGATCGGCTACAAAGTAACAACACTTGGTCAGCACCCCATAAGGAACATTCATGCTATGTTTGGTTTTATTCCATTCAGTGGTTCTCTAAAAGAAGTCGTTTGTATGCATTTCCCATAGGGTCCTATGTTAAACTAAGTCCCCAGCTGGCGGCCATCTTGGATGATGGATCGGCAACAAAGTAACAACACTTGGTCAGCACCTCATAAGGAACATTCATGCCATGTTTGGTTTCATTCCATTCAGTGGTTCTCTAAAAGAAGTAATTTGTATGCATTTCACATAGCCTCCTATGTTAAACTAAGTCCCCCGCTGGCGGCCATCTTGGATGATGTATCGGCTACAAAGTAACAACACTTGGTCAGCACCTCATAAGGAACATTCATGCCATGTTTGGTTCCATTCCATTCAGTGGTTCTCTAGAAGAAGTTCAAAATGTAAATTGTTAACGACGACGACGACAGACGACGGACGCCAAGTGGTGAGAAAAGCTCACTTGGCCCTTCGGGCCAGGTGAGCTAAAAATACAATTGTTAATTCAAAATAGTACATTTAAATTGAGCTCCAGTAAGCAGAAGTAACTTTTTCAATTGGATTCTTTTTAAATTGTAGTCATTAGTCTTTTTTATTTCTTATATGAGATTTTCTTTTCAAATGGTGATCAGTATTTTAGATTATAAACAATGTTTCTCATATGACTTTTATGGCTTTTGGTAAAGACATGTTTTACTAAGCATATACAGATCAGATCCAAGTAAAATATACTGACTCCCTTGGCATCTGGAAGTTTGACCACACCTCCTGACTGCTCACAAAGATAATGGAACAGATTCTGGAATTAAAAAAACTTATTAAATTATAATTTACAGTTCACATTTGAATATGGATTTCAGTACTACTTTTTTAAATTAAATATTTCGAAAAGGACCAAAAATTTGCAGGTTGTTGAAAATCTGTAATTTGTGTAAATCATACAGAATACCTTCTACAAAGGAGTAGGTCCGATAAGACCCCTTTTTGGCCCCAAAATATAGCAGTTTTACAAAATTGTTAAAATGTAAACTTTTATTTATTAATTGAACAGTAGAATGCTTCTGTTACATAAATATGGGCTGTTTTGACAATACAATGCACATATATCGGGTACAAGCACCATTAAGTCATGCTAAATCACTGAAAGTTTCACAATTCTAGCATTATAGTTAAATTTTAGACGTTTTTCTTGTAAAACGAAAGTGGCCGCATTCGTGTTCATCCGTAATATTAAAATGTAAGTTGTATTTTATGATAATACATAACATACATAAAGGTTGAGGATGAACACGGATGCTGCCACTTTCATTTTTGACAAAAACCATCTGAAAAGCGGCATTTTTTGGCATATTTGGTAGATTTTTCATATTTGAGCTTGAATCGGATCGTTTTTAATGACAAAATCAGTTAAAATCTTTCACATAAATTAATTGAATCAAATAAAATAGACACTTAAGTGTTTAAAAAGTGATTAAAATCTTTCGTCAGATGAACCTGAAATTTGAGGCCAAAATCGGGCCTTACCGGACCTACTCCTTTCTGAAGTAAAAATCATTCCTTTTAAATTCTCTTCCTCGACTTGGATTCTTTTAAGTGTTTAAAATAAATGGTTGTATATATAACAGAGTAACAGACCGTATCCTGAAAACTTAGCCTGGGTCAAGGTTAGAGGATATAGAGTTTGTGACTATTATCATTATGAACAACCATCAAACAAATTTTGTTTTCATTTCCTTTAAAATATACAATTATTAAAGTGAAATTGAGAATGGAAATTGTGAATGTGTCAAAGAGACAACAACCTGACTAAATAGCAGAAAACAACCTAAGGCTACCAAAGGGTTTTCAATATATCAAGAAAATGCTTCAGCCGGCCCCTAAACAAAAATGTAAACTAAATTGTCAAACCATTTATCCACTTACCTCATGGAGACATGTATACTGTACATGGTAGGGAGCAACTTTCTCCTCTCCTTTAATTTCTACACTAATGTGTAAACGTATAGCACCAGAAACAGCTGATTTGTCAGTTCTCTTTTCTGTAATGTCAAATTTGATTATAGAAAAAAAATATTACTTGGCTCATCTAATTGGAAAATACACCAGAAGATATATTTTCACATCAAAATGCAAAATTACTCATAACTATAATTTTCAATTTTTCAATTTTTTGTATGTAAATGAATATGTTCAGTGGAAAACTAGATGAGTCAAAGAGACACGAATGGCCCCGTCCCAAAAAGTTGAAAAATCTGTGATTTGAATAATACATGTGGACACAAACATGATGGTAGTCTCACATACCAAAAATCAGCCCTATATCTGAAGGCATTTAGAAAAAAAGTCCGTATAACTGTGATTTTCAACAATTTATCAAAGTCCAAAGCCCGTAATTTCGGCAAAAATTAGCGAAGCGGAATGAAACTTAAACTTGATCTGTAACTCATCATTGTTAACTCACATATCAAAAATCAGCCCAATATCTGAAGGCATTTAGAAAAAAAGACTGTATAACTGTGATTTTTAACAATTTATCAAAGTCCAAAGCCCGTAATTTCGGCAAAAATTTGCGAAGCGAATTGAAACTTAAACTTGATCTGTAACTCATCATGGTTAACTCACATACCAAAAATCAGCCCAATATCTGAAGGCATTTAGAAAAAAAGTCTGTATAACTGTGATTTTCAACAATTTATCAAAATCAAAGCCTGTAATTTTGGCAAAAATTAGCGAAGCGAAATGAAACTTAAACTTGATCTGTAACTCATCATAGTTAACTCACATACCAAAAATCAGCCTAATATCTGAAGGCGTTTAGAAAAAATATGGTTTGTTGCGGAATGACGGAATTTTGGACAAGGGTAAAACTATATGGCACCGACTACTTCGTTGTGGGGCCATAAAAAGAATATATGGTATATAGCTTTTTCTTAAACTCTGTTAAAACTATAAAATATATTTAAACAGCAGAAACACCATACCTTACAGGTTTATATTTGTCATAGACTTAGAATTGTTGGTTTTATATCCTGTGTAAAAAACAATGGCTAGAATAAACCAAACTGATAATAAGAGATAAGCTGTAATTGAAAATGAATGAAAGCGTCTTGGCTAAAATCTGATTGAAGGGTGAAGGGTGATAGCTCTGAGATGAGATGTAGCTGAGAAAATTCCTAGAGTTCAAAGACCATAGATAATATGCTTATCGTTATTTTCCTAATGCAAAGTCAATGAATTTGGCTTATGAAATCTTGTTATCGCTCTACTTAACTGAGTAAAAATGACATCTTGTTATCACTCTACTTAACTGAGTAAAAATGATATGAGTTGAACTGCTAGTGATGGAACATTAGTACACAAAAAAAAGATCAAAGCCAATTTAAGAAAATAGCAATAATACATGAGATTTTATATTTTTTTAAATTATATGATTCTTGGTTTAAAAAGAGATATGATCTTTTAAATCATGAAACAAAATCCTTTGATACACTTCTCAAGGCAACTGCATAAGAACAGCACTCTTGTTGCAGTTCTTCATCTCAAAGACAGCTTAGTTTTCTGGATAAATGTGCACAAAAAGTTCATGAAAAATTGAGAGCTTATAATCTAAAGCTTAAAAGATATGTTTCTTACGAAGTTCCTATTCAAAGTTAGCTATCAATATTCATTATACTATATAAATGTGAGGTCTATAATTCAATAATAGTTGTCCATTAACCAATGCAATCCGTAAAACATGTTATATACAGCATAAAATCAAATACATTAAATGATTGTCCTGTTGCATGTTTAAAAGATAAATAATAATTTCTGAAAATAAGTTGAATTAATGCATATTATGTAGTATGATTTGTTGGCCATTATGTGAAACATCTATATAAATGTTTTCTAATAAAATAAATGTTTAAATCAGTACAAATCAGGAATCTATCTTTAAATAAAATCATGCTATAAATATGGCAAATGTAAATAAATTGTTTGTTTTTCAAACCTCATTATAAAGTTAGACGTCTGATAAAAACTTATCAAATATGGAAACCAGTTAAGAAATAAATTATTTAATCCAAAATATTTGTGTTATCTTATAAAAGAACATAAAATCACATAACCAAATCATTTTTAATTTATTTTAATTTAAGTAACAAACAATTTATTTCATTCTGCCTATGTTTGTAAGTCTATAAATAGAATAGAAACTAACAATTATTATCAAAGCTGAAACAAAAAGTTGACGAAGTTGAATAGATTAGATGTATGATAAATTTTGTGACAGACAGTCATCACAATGCATTTACATGCAAATTATAAAAAAAGAAAGATCTATTGAAATAATATTTATTTACTTTATGAACTAAACGTGATACAAATTATACGACAAAATAATGTGACATTTAATCAGTTGTATATGTGACATGCATACTTCTGTCTCAGAAATTCTTGTTTTGACTTCAATATCATACATTTCATTTAACTTTCTTTTTCAATAAAAATCAAAGTTTGAACAAGGGCTGTCTAAATTCTTAAAAGTCTGTATGCTTCTTTAAACCAAAGTGTTTGGTTGTACTAGTCTGAAATCTTCCATTCAATTAAATAAATGCTAACTTTTAATATCATTTTTCTTTCCATTCAATTAAATAAATCCTGACTATTTATATAATTTTTCTATCAGGAATGCTTTTCATCCTGTCATTAGTGCAACAGTATTATGTACCACTAATGAAAACCTCTTTTTGTTAGTATAAAGGGAAGTATACTCAAATCATGCTGTGTTAGATAAAATATACCAGTTTCAAACAGGAGATTTCAGGTATAAGAGCACACTTTATAAAGTCAGGACTAAATTTCAAGGTACTGTATCTCAAATTCAATGTGGATGCCTTATGCAACTTCTTGCGCAGAGAGAATAAAGGTTAAGGTAAGGTATCTCATATTACTTTTAACAGAATCTCATTTTGTAAATTTTGTTTTGATTAAAAGCACTATTCAGTTTATAATCATAACATGTTCATATATTACTCCTTTGCTCTGATATTTAAACTAAATCTACAAAACAATTGTCAAACTATACTTTTGTTCTGACTTTTAGAGAGGCTAAAAACTTATATTCATAATTGACGTTCTGATTTTTGTTTTCACTTTGAATTTCCTTTGGAATAGGTAGACTGTTACACCAAAAAGTTTGAACGACTCTGTTTTACTTGAACATATATCTATCAGTACCAACAAAAGACTGATATATTTTTACAATTGAAATTTTTCTTTTTATCAATGAAAATAGTATTGAGAATTTAGAATTTGAATATTATCATTACCAACAAAAGACTGAGATTTGGTACAATTGAAATTTCTCTTTTTATCACTTAAAATAGTATTGAGAATTCGGAATTTGAAAACCTTGAATCTTTATTTTTAAATAAATCTTTTGAGATGAAGGGCACAATAGAATCACAAAATGCACCAACAATCATATAAATCAGAGAGTTACAGCAATATACAGCTTGGTATTATTTTGAAAATAACAAGTTAATGAAAAAGAAAGTATGCATATTAACATATACATGAATTGAAATTAGATATAGATTCTGGGAAAAAAAGAAAAAAAACTGCAGAATTTGACAGACGACACACGCTTGAGCATTGTGCAGGGCTGACTGACCTAAATTATACCATACATCCATTTCCCCACTCAAAGTAGTCACGTCAATAATTGTTTGACCCAAAAAATCATCTGATTCTCTCGTAAATTTTTGTCTCAGCTTTGATTTGATGTCATCATCCTCATCCCTGGAAAGATACAAAATTAAGTTCAATCACAAAGCCTCCTTTTACATTGTACCCATGGTACCATTTCTCAATACTGTGGATTCAGTTATTTTAGCGGGTTCCAATTTTAAAGGATTAAGTAAAACTTACATGGTCGTGAATATTTAATTTCATGGTTTTGCTGAAGTTTGCATATACAATGTATGCCTATAGGAAATTTGCCATCTTTTGAATATTTAATTATAGGTCCACCTATATCTACAAAATCCAAGAAAATTGGTATCCAATGAAAACTAATGAATCCACAGTATAAACTCTCATAATTAACCAACTTCTAGTCTAACTCACCCAAATTATACCACACGTCCATTTCACCACTCAATGTACGAACTTCTATTATTGTTTGACCCAGAAAATCATCGGATTCTCTGGTCAATTTCTGACGTAACTTGGATTTCAAATCATTATCTTCGTCCCTATAATTTATAATATTGTAGCCTTGTCAATAAGAATGTAAAATATCTGACCATGAATTTCTAGTTTTAAAATAAGTCCATTATTTAAATACTTCCAAGTTTCCATGTCTATCTTCTGTATTATAAGACTCATATGTTTCCATTGCTCATTATATCCTAAGATACTTATTCTGTTTTTGTTTTTCAATTTTTTTGTAAAAAATTATAAGATGCTTTTTATGTGAGGCAAATAAAATTGCATATAAACTACAATACATTTTCCCTATACATACCACACTCTAACTTTTATTCTGTCTGAGGAATTATGGCACTCACTGAAAAAAACCAAAATACAATAAAATTAAATATTTTAGGAATTACCTAATGACAGGTGTTTTTTTTTTTTTTTATAGATTTATGTAAAGTTCTGTTATCAAATATTGTTTCCTCTTTCTCTCTCATGACAAAGATCAACAGAAAACAAGTCTTGTATCAATAAAATACTCAGATCATAATTTCTATATTAATACATATACTGACATAACAAAGTTTTGTTACTGTCACTCTTTTTTAACATCACTTATTAATATATACTGTAATTTCTGAAATAATTGGGTTTTTTTTCATTACATATTCCAAACCAGAAAACTTAAAATGAACTAAAATATACATACAAATAAAATTTTTCATTCCAGATTGGGTTCAGGTCCTGAGGTACTGTTTTTGTACGTTTCTTCACTTTGCCAACTTGAACTGTGACATAGGGATCACTTGTACCTGTTTTATCTTTACCAATCAGACCCTGGGCACATTTTACTGAAATAAATATGTATGGGAATTCAAATGAAAATATAATCTTTTTTAATACAAATCAAGAATTTTTAACTTCAATTATTTCTTTAAAACAGCAGCAGACATCCTATAAATTATTGACCATTTTGCATTACCTAACTATGAGCAACATACAATAATTAATAAAACATGAATATCATATAAATATATTGATAACAAACTTTAGCAATGATCTAAAGCAGTTAAAGTTTCATATTTCACTAAAATAAAGCAAACAAGTTCAAATATAATGAAAGTGTAACATGCAAAAGGACAAAAACATTAAATTCCATTTGATAAATATTTATAAATGTTGGAATACAGAATTTTAAAATGTAGTTTTTTGCATTTGATGTTTGAATTTTGTATAACCATCACTTTATTACTATGAATTGTCACATTTTTTTTAGTATTATTCAAAACTTAACCTTTGTGCATTCGTATTGATCTGAGAATAACTGTATTAGATGAAAACAACCCATAATAAAAAAAACATCTCCTTTTTAAATCCACTGTTTGAAGAATAAGGCAAAAAGCTGTTAAGTTATTATTAAAACACAGACTGAAAGTTGTTGTTTATCAATTTCTTTTTCCACCCCTTTAAAATCAAATTATCTAATTTTTAACAACAACAAAAAACTTTCCCAAAAACTTAGTTCCCAATCATTGAAAATGTCAAATTATGTTATTAATACTGTGAAAACTTTCAGTCAGTAACTACTATTAGTAATGTCTGCCACAAGCCAAGCCACCAAACCACACCCCACCACAAATCTACCTGTAATGGCCACTTTGGCTGACCATTTTGATGTGCCATCTAACACACATTGTTTTGCTAGTTTTATATGTTCCTTGAATATTTTAGTATCAACGTTATAATATTCTCTGAAACAAAGATCCCAGACAGAATATTAATGTCACAACAACAGTACAATTCTAAATGTTACATTTAAATAGGGACCATATAGTATTATCAAGCCGATATTAATTCTATATGACCTTAGATATATAGGCATGCAAACATAACTATGCTATTAGTATTTGTTAATGGCATACTGTGGATTCTTTTTTTTGTGGGTACCAATTTTCGTGGATTGAGGAAATGTTCGTGGATGTTTAATTTCATTGTTTTGACAAAGTTTCCATTCATTCCTTTTAATAGATAATTTGTAATTCATTGAAAATTCAAATTCCTGGTTCACCTGTACCAAGGAAATCCACAAATATTGGCATCCAACAAATATTTATGAATCCACACTATTGGTATTTTTCTAATACATAATCATATCCTACAAAATTTTTAGCATCTCAACTTGTCCCCCCTCCTCTCGCCCTTTACAAGTACAAATACTATAAAGATTCATATGATTTAAATCAGGTATAGATCACATGTGTTGATCCTATATAATGGCTGCATGACAATGAAATAATTTTGATCTTTCTTAAAGTACCAGTTCTTTAGTTAACTGATATCCAGACTTTTCCCAAAAACCTGTTAACATAAGACCCAGTCATAAATTCACCAAAAAATTGAATCTTTCCCTGATATTTCTACAGAAAATTTTCTCTCACAAATGAAACTTATATAATGTGCAGTCAAATATCTAAATTTTTTATCTATTTGTAGCATATAGGTAAGAATACCTATCTCATAGTTATGATTGCATGCCTAAGGTAGAAATCAAATGTATACACCAAAAGTTTATCATAACTCCTACTAGACTATGATTGTTTTGTTCATGAACCATCCCTACCTAGCTATCATTGCTACACCCAAAATTATTCAAATTAAATGTCTCAATAGCATCTTAATAAAGAACTGCCATTCAAATTTTTGGTAACACGAATCATTTTCGTTTTTGACGTCAGAAAATTTGATAATTGACAGGTTGTTTATATTAAACCTTTGGTGTACACATTGTATAAGGTACACATTTGTTATACACCAGTTATTAATATTGCTACAGAGTTACACATCAAGTCGTGCTACACAGTTACAAACCACTCATTAGTCGTGCAATACAGTGTCGTGCACAGACTTACCCGTGATGGCAATTTTGGCGGACCATTTTGAAGTTCCATCAAGTACACTTTGTTTTACTGCCTTCATGTGACCTGTATGGGATTTTTTGTCAACTCCAAAAACTTGCCTATTGAAAGTGGGCACAATATCAATGTCCATAAGTACACATTTAAAACAGGAGTATTTCTCTGTACATGGGGTGTAATATACACTTTTATTCCTCACATTAAACTTATAACATATTGACTACCATATTCTCAGAATGATTTTTTAACACAGAACATTTTTTTCAAAACTCCGTTAGAAGTATTCTGTTATATCTGTTAACCAAAATTTGGAACATAAAACTAAAATTCTCTCAAGTTTTATTTATGAAAAAACAAAAATAAATCAAACATTGAAAATGTGATCAAGTAAAAACTTGTATAAATTTGTTTAAGATTATCATGCAGTTGAACCCATGATTTCCTTACTTTGTTATATAAGTAACTTCATTGGTAAACATGGCTTAAGTTGTGTGTACCTACTTAAAGCTAAGTTAATGTTACATACCTAATTAATTCAAATATTTCTGGTTTAACTCTCTCCCGTATTTTCATACGATCTTTCATTGCACTAATTATGTTTTGTGTTTTATCTTCAGCACCATGTTTAGAACTTTTCTCAGCAGCTCCTGTAAAAATAAACATCCACGCTAATATTATTTTTACATGTTAACAAGTCAGAAAAAAATATTCATATTTAGTCGAAGAAATCCTGTGTCAGTATTATTTGCATTTCAACAACTTCAATATATTTCATCCTTTACATTTCTTATATCCAACACCATTTGATGACTTCTTTAAAGTATATATCCTTACAACAAGCTTAAAATGGTCTCTAAAGCAGATCCAGTAAAATCGGAACACTTTGAAATCTCAACTTGAATTAACTTTAAAAGTGATTAAATTTCTTTAGTAACCAGTATTTTAAATGAATTAAACAAAATCAAATGCAAATAAAACATTTGAATAGTCTTTACCACAGAAACTATAAGTAACTGAACTTTTGGAACATTCTACTGAACTGATCAGAAAGGTACAATAAGACCGTACATAATTTCTCCATAACATGTTATACATTTTATGCCACTGAGGGGGTGTTGTTAACCTTGCACGTTCTAAGGTGTAAGATAAATCAAGTCATTATAATAACATTATCCTGTTAATAACTGACAAAGACATATATCATTTTAGCCAAATCATAAACTTAAAAAAAATCTTTCATCAGCAATCGGTAATGACCTTTATTTAATGAGAGATAATTTTTCCTTTCTACCTTGTTTCAGACGTGGAAAGTGTACAAATGTCAAATTATAATAGAATAATATCTATCACATCCTATCAGAAACAAGAAGATCAATAAATAATTATTAATTCAATTCAAATACTGACATTAGCGTACTAAAGCATTACATTAAAATACAGGACGTATTTAAAATTCTAAAAGCAAACGAAAAACCTTCTTTTCTCAAATTACATGAATTCCATGTAGAAAATATATAATATAATGGATAGTTGTAAAAGCCAATGAAAAGTTTAATTTCTAATTTCAAAGAGAGAAAGCATATATTTTTTTCATAGATAAGAATAAGAACCACCTTTTCTGCTCATGAACTTTTTATACCACAAATAAATGGGGAATAGATGATGCCCTAGGTTGCAAATAATGTTATAACTCAAGAATGGTAAATGTAACACAACCCAAATTTTTACTTGATCTGAGTTTTGTGAACATAAGCATTGTGTATAAGTTTCATAACATTTGGTTGGAGAAAGGACACAAACAATTCAGCATTTTCCCCATTTGTAAAGGGGCACAACTTCAAAAAGGTAAAGAATTCACACTTGATCTGTGTTTTGTGGTGATAGGAATTGTGTAAAATTTTATAACACTTGGTTGAGGCAAAGTTAAGTTTAATAGAAAAAGGAAACCAATTTCAGGATGTAGGGAGAAGGGTAGAACTTTATGCCTGGCATAAAAACAACTTTTATACTGAGGAAGATAAAGTATAGAACACTTGAGCAAGTTAAATGTTAGTATAAGTGAACTAAAGAAGAATGTACTATATTAATAGATGGTATTTTTTGTTAGTCAATTCTTTCAGAAGGCTAATTATTTGTCAGGCAAACAGTTTTAACCAGAGATAGAAGATATTACATAGGATTCATTATTTTTCGTTTGATACCAATTTTTTGTGGGTTCAGGTCAACCACGAGTTTAAAATGTTTAATGAATTACAAATTTTCAATACCCTTGTATGCAGGCTTTAGCAAAACCGCAAAATTAAATATCTGTGACAGTGTATGATTCCTTAATCCACAAAAATTGGTACCCACAAAAATAACTGAATCCACAGTAGCTGTCCAGAATGCACTATAGGGAAGGACTAATTACCTATAACTGCCAAAAATTTGTCTATGTCTATTTGTTTTTCTTAAAAATAAATTCTGGATATAAAACTAATGTTTCTCTGCATTGAAAGCACTAATTACATTATGACTGTTTTATACTTAAGTTAATTCTTGTTTTTATTCAACCAATTTTAACATGTTTAATTATGTCTTTTAACTTTTTTGAACCAAGGTTTACTAATGAGTCTTGTATAAATGAAAAGTACATGTTGGTATAGATGTACCGGTAGCCTGGTATTTTTCAAAAATGCTTTTTTTGTCTCATGTACAGGTGTTATGATCAACTTCTTTTAATCCAAAGTTTATTATGGTATAAATTTATTAAATAGTTTATTTCTATAATAGTATAAATTAATGTTATAATGTATTAGACAACTATCTATCACAGAGGGTAGCAAATATGTTTATTTTTTTGTATTTGATCTTCCAAATAACATTAAACAGTATATGTAAACATTTACATTTCAATATTTCAATAATTTTTTTCATGTTATATGTATTCAGTATTACACATGCCTGTATTTTGTGATTATTTTCAGTGACTGAGGACTACTATGTTATTCTCAGAGGTTTCATTTTAAACTTACTCTGTAGACAGTCAGCGTTTAATAAATCTTTACATTTCTCGTGACATTTGACCCCACACTCTGTACATCTGACCCCCTGTCGTACCATTCCCCACAGTAACCCCTCACATTCAAAACAGTATGTCGGAGAGGTTGCTGTCCACACTACAAAGTGATGAGGTGTTGTACTAGAGATCGGGTAGATTAAGGCTTGTAATGTCTTCTTGTAAACATGCATTTTCTGAAATGAGAAAGATAAGATTGCCGCATAATTCATATCATATATTGCAAAATTTTAATACAAAATAGTTTGCAATATTACTAAGTAACAGGTCATGGATTTAGTGTAAGATCAATTGAATATAAAACAAAATTCAAAGTAAATTTTTTTTTTTTTACAGAAATGAAAATTCCAAATTCACTCAAATTTCATTGCCAAAACAACGCTTTAATGAATATTATAAAATAAAATAATTTCAAATAGAATTTTATTGGAAGTAGAAATTTTAACTTCAATAATGTCATCAATTTTCCAATTAATAATTCCTAATTACCACTGCAATGCTTCAATTCATATGCAGTTATTACACAATGTAATTGATGCATCACAGCAATTAAATCATATTTCATAAAGTCAAATATACTTCATTAATACAAAATAGTCATTATCTTCCCATTAAAACTTCTATGACACTGATACAACAATCAGCTTCAACTTAATAAATTAGCTGTGTTTAAAATTACTGCATGGTAATTGTTGAAAAAAAATCCTTTATCATGTCAAACTTCTAATAAATGTGAAGAATAATATTTCTATTACCGGTAAAATTCTTTTTTTTAAATATTTTAAAATAGATTTAAAAAAAAAAAGGTTTGATATATGAAATGTACTTTTTCTCCTCGTCAAATTGAAATTTCACATTTAACAAAAAAAAACCAACCAAAAACACCTGTACATGATAATATATCCCCTAGTATGATATTCTGTTGTACATAAGTTTCCCACATTAAGAAAGTTACACTGACCATGTCCATAAGACTGTATCCCATAATAAGAAAATAACACTGACCATCACCTGCATCTAATAAATGTGACTAAGACAGACTGCACTACAAGACCCTAAAGTGTGAATCACACATTTGAAGGCTCTAATGGTGTCATGGTGTCAGGACAATACAACAATTAGGGTGTTAGCATTGTATTGGAACAGATTGGAAGTAAGTCAGCATACCTGCCAACTTTTGAAAGTCCCTGTTGGGGTTTTAGTGCATGAAAACAATTTCAAAGGTTACAGTTCTTTGTAAAGTAGTTTGCCCATGTTGTTTGTTGTCTAGAAAAAGTGTCAGCTTTGTATGATGAGCCTACAAGCTTTTTTCTTAAGTTTATTTGCATGATTCTAGTTATTATATCAGTAGAAAAGATGATCATATAGCTAGAAGACCAGAATTATTTTCTAGTGTAAGAATATATAAAATGATCATTGACTTTTCCAATTTAAAATTGTGCACAAAGAAGGACCTTTAACAGGTTGGGAACAACACCCTAAATGAGGGGTTACCCCTAAATGCAAGGACATTAATCAAAGAGCTGAATAGCTCTGAGGGGAAAGACCGCCCTTGTTTCTATTTCATTTTTTTTTGGGGGGGGGGGGGTTATCTTTTGATAGTCTTCATATAAAGAATGAAAAAAAAAGAACAGCTAGAACATTTGGAAGGTTGACACTATTGGAATCAATTGTTGTTTAATGTAATTTCTTTTCTCTAGTTTAGGATTCAATTTAGACCAATGGAAGAGATCTGCATCTTCTAAATCTAAACATACAATTAAAGTTGATAGTTAATTATCTAAAATCCAACTAGTTGAATTCTGTCATTTAACAACAACTACAATTATTTTTGAAATCTTAATAGTGTACGACTGAACTGCAGGCTAGGGCCATTTTCCATTGATTTTAAATTTTTTTCGTAAGAAAGTTAGGACTGAAAAATCTATTCAGTTTTAAATTTCCATTGATAAAGTTCCCAGTTACATATCTCATCACAGGGATACAAAATAACAATATGATTGATGTAAACTGTGTGAAGTTTGTTTCCAAATCCTACATTTTGAAATATTTGTAAAATTTCATGAATAAAGAAGTTTAAACTACAAAATGCAACATTTGTAATTTTTTTTGTAACTATTACAATGATTATGTTGGTACACAAAATTTAGTTTTAATGGAAGCCTACTTATCATATACTAAATGTCACATTTTAAGTATTTATTTTAGTGGATAATTAGCTCATAAATTGAGGTGCTCCTGAATTGGAGGAAGATTCTCAAAACAGAGATTTACAGAAAAAAATGGAAAAGATCGTTTCTCTCCCCCATCTCATGTAGCCCCTCAGACTTCCTGTTTACTTTGAAAGTTGTTGACTTACAAATTAAAGTTTTGCATGTTGATGTTTGAATCATCTACAGCAAACATCATTATGTTTAAATTTAACAAATACTATTTTTTAATAAGTGCACAATCTTTGAGAATGATTAAAATAACCAGTGAAGGATATCCCTGCTTATGTGTAGTGTGGCATTCCAACAATGACGTCACTATAAAATATAATGTAGGTTGGATATATTTAGAATATCTCGTCATACTGATTTTTCCGGATTGTAAAAGAAACATAAATAGTGTAAAGGAGAGCTCAATATACGATAATTTCGAGAGAAACAGAAGGGAAATGTGTAAAAAAGTGTTTAAAGTCAATTTATTCATTTGTGTCTCCCCATCTCATCATTCTCAATAAGATTTGTTGGGGGGTTTTCCACACTATAAAAACAAAATGAATGAGGTGAGGGAATGTCACTCTGGTCAACCCCATTGGGGATTGACGGCCTGAAGCCGTCTTCCCCAAAAACCATGTTTAAGGTGGCTCGGGACTATTCGACTGCGCATAATTTCACGCATAAATTACAAAAGTATTTGTCGTAATTTTTTTTCATATTTTGATTGATTAGAAATATTAAATCATTGTAGTTATGTGACTAAGATAATATTTTCGTTATAATCGGTATTTTTTAAAGGGTCAAAATGACGTTTCACCCATTTTTACCATTTTCCCGCCAAAATTTGGGTTGTAAGGCAAAATATTTTTTTTTCCTTATCGGTGACCTATGTTTTTTATTGGCTCATTCTTTGAAGCTGTATTCCAGCTTTTCATATTACAGATTTGGAACAATTGTCATAGAACGTTTTTTTGATATTCCGAAAAAAATATGTCAACACCTCTATTTCCCCTATCATTTCATTGAAAAATGGTCCCTTTTACATACCTGTTTAAAAGTAAAATTTTGAGCTTAAATGGTCCGTGACCCCCTATTTTTTTTCGACCAATTTGATTAATTTTCTTTAAAGAATAAAATAACCAAAAATACGGCACTTCTGGTAGAAACTTTGAATACACCCGAGCCACCTTAAGTACAAATGAGCACATATTGATATTATTTGAAGAAACTTTTCCCAAAGAACTATACATCTATCTGGTATTATATGGTCAAAATATATTCAATAATTTTGCAATGTTTATGGACCTTTATCCTCTTTCTTGGATTATTGGACCCTTCATTTAGAAAAGTTGTTCCAAATATAATGAATTTTCACACATTTTCAGTTAAAAATCTAAATTTTTCTTTTTTTACAACATGTGCAACAGTAAATGACCCCTTGTCTTAGGGACAGTCAGTCCCTCATTTAAGGGATACCTCTCATGTGGGGGCTTGTTAAGAACCTGCTTGTTAATTCCTTGTGAAAAATGAAAATTGTACATTGTACTTTAAATGATTTGGGAATTTAATTGAATACAAAAATGACATATGTTTAGTACTGCATCATTGAATTTTGTCAATCAGCCATGCTTTTATTCTTAATCTGTGTATTCTTAACCTCCTTGCAGATGAAAATTCACCTGCCATGTTCACGATTTTACAATTCTGACTATAAACACACACACAAAGAAAGGTATACTACAGTGGCGGATCCAGAACTTTTTGTAAGGGGGGGGGGGGGGGGGGGGGGGGCCCGCTCCAGTCACACTTCAGTGATTCCCTATATAATCAACCAAATTTTTCCCACGAAAGGGGGGGCCCCCCCTGGATCCGCCTTTGATACAACACAAGTTTAAAATCTAGTATGTTAGAATAATCTTGAGAGAAATTGTTTTTGATTGACTTATTAATTTGATCATGACAAACACAGAATTTGATTTGCTGATCACGATTGTCTTTCCTTTGTTCAAAATCAGGAATAATCATATTTTTCTTGTAGATTTTCACATAATTGTGTTTTAAAGTTTTTTTCATAATCACGATCGTGCAATCGTCACAAAGGGTCAAAATCATGTAGTACACACCTAAATTGTGAAAGTTGGCAGGTATGCAGTCAGAAACCAGGTAATCATAAAGTCTAATTAACACCTAGGTTTCCATTAGTCAGTTCAAATTTAGTCTATGCAGAGGTGTATATTACAAAGTGTTAAGATTTGTGATTGGTATAATGACACTATAGATGATCTTTTGAAACTTTAAACTTAAAGAAAATCTCCTGTTCACAGATTAAACTACAAGAAATCTTCATGGTTATATTTCTGTGCATTGTGTTGTGGTTATAGGACCTACCAACTCATCATCTTTGAGTGACTGTCTAGCTACCATCGCAGAGGGAACACCAGCATTTCTCTTCGAGGCTGCCATTGTCTGAAAATACAAAGTCAATATTTGTTTCATAAATTTATTGTTTTCAGATTGGTTTTTTTTTAATAAAAGATGCACATTTTGTTTTAAATTTATATCTTATGACATAAATAAGAAAGCTAATCGAACATTTGTAAGACTAAAAGTAGATGTCAAATTGAACACATGGATAATTTTACTGGCCATGTTTTAAAAGTAAAATGTAATTCATGGAAAATTGTTAACATACAACATTTCCCCCAATTTTTCCTTAGCTCTGATGTTGATATATAAATACAATCATACACAATTTGTCCATCTGTTTAATTATTAGCTTACTTTTTGCAACCTGTATTATTTTACACCAAAAATAACATTCATTATACCATCAAATTATTAGTTATTATCATTAATTTAACCAAATGTATGATTTGTTTCATTTACATGAATTCCTGAGGACCCAAACTACCAGCCGTGTTATTAGTCTGAACTTTTCTCATTTTATTTATAGACTGCATTTCCGAGAGGACAAATTATAAGAAAAGAAACATGTTAAACAATACGTCAAACCTTTAGCATTTCTTGGAATCACAAGAAAAGTTTGGTGTATAGCTAAGAAATACAAAGAACCGTTAACCTAAAGATGTATACCATTATTTTTGTCAGATAAATTAAGTAACAAACTATAAGTGAAACAAAAAGTTGTGCAACTGTAAGCAAATGAACAATCAAATTTATCTTATGCAGTATAATCTATATTCTGATTCCATGCATTTACAAATAAAAAATATCACATATGTAAGTATGTATGTGTAGCATGCTTGCACTTAATGCACAATTCAGTTGTAATTTCTTATGTACACATAAAAGTGTAAATATTCAATATCTATCATAACCTGTTTAAAATATCCTTTTTATGAAATTTTAAGTATTAAATTGGAATATTGTGAATGTGTTTCTGTCTATTTTCTTAAAATATCATTTTAAGTTACTCTAGT
Source organism: Mytilus edulis (assembly GCF_963676685.1). Classification (NCBI taxonomy): domain Eukaryota; kingdom Metazoa; phylum Mollusca; class Bivalvia; order Mytilida; family Mytilidae; genus Mytilus; species Mytilus edulis. The sequence continues at coordinate 21,815,731 of NC_092347.1, read as the reverse complement.
TTATCTACTTTTTATTTAAATACTACAGATCCTTGCGTTTTACAGTAAGTTGGATATTACCTCTACAAACCATAAATATACAGACATTAAACAGACTCTGACCTACACAAACTACATATATATACATACAATATAAAGGAAATAGTTTTTTGATTATCGAAATTTATGATTTTTTAGGACATTAAAAATAACAGCCAAAAGAATACATGATTCTAAAAATGTTTGTTGTGCACAAGTCTACTAACTGTCATTTGAAGAAGCCTTTCCCAATATTTGTAGTTCTTAATTGAATAATTCATGCTTTTCTGTTATGGAAACTTTAATATCACAAAAATTATGTTATCTTTAACAAGATATGTTGGAAAGACATTTATAGCCCTTCCTCCCAAAACAAAAAGTTGAATTTTATTTTAGAGTGGAAGTCCTAAGTACTTGATTTCCAATAGTGATTTCAACAATGGAGCAGAACCAAATGTAATGAAGTTAAAACTCATCATAGTAAACTGACATACTAAAACTCAGCTCAATATGAGAAGTCACTTAGAAAAAAGTCTGGTACTGTTTATTTTCCTAAATTATCAAAGTTCAAAGCCCGTAATTTCAGCAAAAATCAGTGGAGCGAACCAAACGTTATGGATGTTAATTTGAATCATTTTAATTTTGTTTGACAAATTGACAAAAAAATCAATTACCCTACATTTTTTATTTATGACCTAACAATGCCTAAAGACTTATAAATGGATATGATACATACACCTGCAATTTTTGAAGTTTGAAATATCTGGACTTTTTTGTTTTAAGTTTCGGTTTAAATGTGTATCTATAAACTGTGCAACACAACAATGAAAATTACAAATCTAGTTCTTAAAAAAAGAATCCACCTTTTTTCTATTGTTTTAATAAAATGTAATAAAATGTAGATAAAAGAAAACTTTTATATATACATGTTTAAAAAAGTTTATTGTGAAGAAAAAAAGTGAAAAAAGTGATTCCAAGTGAAAATGTGTAAAAAATAAAAAAAGTGATTTTGAAAAAATATCTAGCTAATAATATGTTAAGAAATGCAAACATGTTTATGTAAAAACGAACTACACTACACAACTATTATACCTTCACCACCTGTTGAAATACATAGTCAATTTTATGTTAGTACAATACACAACTCACTTAGTACACAGCAAAAACACACAAATTTCCTTGGTATTCATTTCAGGTTAATATATTTCAATCCATTCAATTTATAGTGACTAAGAATTGAAAATGAAGATATATTTTAATCTTTTGAAGAAAAAAAATTGGGTCTGAAAAAAATAATATTTGATACGTATATGATAAATCATTTTACTAATTAGGCATTTTGACAGCAATTAAATATATCAGTCAAGAAATGAGCGCTTTTAAACTGTAACATTGTCCCTGATCTTTAATTTAGAATAGATATTCAAGTGAATTAGCCAAGAACATAATTTCTCTAATTTTTGATGTGAAAACAATTGGAAATGAAATATCATTCATAGAATGTTTAAACTAAGTTGAGAATTTTAAAAATATAGACATTGAAGATATTATCTTTACAAAAAAAGTGATCAAAAGAGCTTAGTTACCGAAAGATTAAGGGAATCTTGAAGGTTATTTTTAGAAAACTACCTTAACCAAGAAGCTTTTAAATGTTAGTCAAGAGTACAAAAGTACATCATTTAACCATTGATACACTATTTAAACAATTCTTAGGAGTTAAAAAGCTTGAAATAAATGAAGAATACTATAAAACAAATATATTATGTTGATTTTATTAATATTTAATTCAAAACGAGTCAAGGGTTAAAACAATCCAAGGATTAGTACCAAAAAATTACTCAAAAATGTAAAATTTGGACAGTTAACTTATCACAGAGTTTGACATAAATGTATTTGTACCCATATAGTTATAGAAAAGCCACATTAATAATAAAAGTTGCATGTCTGTCAGAGAATTTGACATAAAAGTATGTGTACTAATTTTAGAATAGCCACATTTATGATAAAAGCTGCATGTCTGTCAGAGAACAAGATTATTTTCAGCAAGTGATAAAACCATGAATAACATCAATATAAAACAAATGAAGGCTAATCAAATGTATGTAAAAAAGTTAATGTCAAACTCTGTAAGTGTAAAGGGAAAATAAACTTCAAAATAGGAACAGTAACTCTTGATCAATAATTTACCCTAGAACGATCTAAAAAGCGTAGAGTTCCTGGTGTTATCTGAAGAAAATTAAATTATGTAGCTTTCAATTTATAATTTAGCTTTTAATTCAACATACGTAAACATAAAAATACTATAATTTTGCCTGACGGATGGTCTTCTGACCATGTTTGGCAAAAATAAGTCATCTGACCATGTCAATTTGATTGCATCCTATACATTGAGTTAGTAATTATTAAATAAAATGAGAAGATTGAGCTACATCAAGCAAACTATACTAACTACCATGCAGTGTTATGTTATGGCACATTATTTAGACTGGTGTGTCTAAAGATAGCAAATCCCTGTGAAGGAGCTAGGACATATACACATGGTTAAGATAGCTGTACATCTAAGGAAGTCTTATTTTAAACCATTCCCATTTAATTGAATAAAAACCAAATGTTTTGGTTTAAAATCGCTAACAAAATTTTGCCTGGCTGTGCTCACTATTATTTTGATCATTAAAAACAACAAGGCCCTGCTTTCCTTGGATAATGGATACTGCAAATCAACCTTGTACCAGATATTTTTTCATCAATTAACAGTATTAATGTGCCATAACTTTTGATTTAATCTATATCTATTTCTACTTTCAACTAGGTAAAGGGGTAAATTATTCCTTATTCATGTAAAATACTGACATCATTTAATTTAATCCCTACAGGCCACAACTGACCGGAGTTTAAAAATACTATTTTTTTAGATAGAAATTGATGTAAAAAATCCTACCAATAGTTTTTAACTAGACATCATTGAGATGAGAGCCATAGGACATGGGGTTGTGGACTGAAACCAAAGTTTTTGACCTTGACCTTTGACCTAGGAAGTATTACATACATTCTGACACACCCTCCAGTGTTGGTTCATCTACATGTCAAGTTTAAACTCTGAAATCATAACTGTTCTCAAGATATAGAGCAGACACCATCATTACCATAGGACATGGGGTTGTCAACTGAAACCAAAGTTTTTGACCTTGATTTTGACCTAGGATGTTGTACATTATGACACACCCACTGGTGTTGGTTAACATACACGTCAAGTATAAAGTTTGAAATTGTAACGGTTCTCTACATATAGAGCGGACACAATTTGTTACAGACTGACGAACAGACTGATCACTAGGGCGGGCCCTAATAATTTCCAAGGTGTGTCCATAATACTAGTATTAAAGATGCAAGCCTCTTAAAAAACACAAAACCTTCAAATCATAAAACTGTGATAGTAGAATATACCCAAAAAGTTCAAATGGTATAAAACTGAAGAGGAATCTAATGGTAAAATACTAATTTAATTATAAGAGGGAGAGAAATAGAAGTAAAAGTTGTCCAGATATTCAACCTAATTAAGTCACAGGTTTCCAAAACTCTGTGGAAGGAAGCTAAGTCAAAATGGAAGGATAAGAACTATTTTCCTCCTTATCCCATAAAGAATCACCCAAATACCAAAATTCCTTTTACAGGAAACAACCATATACCAAGTAATGTTAATTTGTTTAACACACATATAAACTAAATGTTACAAATGAGTGTTACAACAGATAGAGGTCACATGGGTACTTACAAGGTCACTGACACATTTTTTACTCCTTGGTTTGATTTCAGGCATGCTGTCTATGATATTATAAAACTCATAGTTACTGGGTCTAAAATAAACAATGTAAACAATATATTATGATACTTACAAGGTCACTAACTAGGACACCAGATTTCTTACTTCTCGGTTTGATTTCAGGCATACTGTCTATGTTCTTGTAAAATTCGTTGTTATTCGGTCTAAAATAAAGAGGCATACACAATTTTTTACTTGAGGTTAACAAAAAAAAAAGAAATGTATTCTTAGTCAAAATTGTCTTTGTTATCTATTGGCTAAAACTGTGTCAGTACCAAATACTCCTTTAATCTGACAAATTCTGTTCTTGCAAAAAACAATAAGTTGTCTGATTGATCAAAAATTGAGTCAGATCATAGTTTTTGATAGGATATGTTGTATGGGTGGAATAATAGCTTGTTTTCTTTAAATCTGGCACTTATAGCACATGATCAGCAGGAATCAATGCAGATCTATAGTTTCTGAAACTGATTTACATAAATTGGGTGATTGTATCTCTTCTTTATTTCAGGCTTACTAAGAATTTAGAAGCAAAAGAAATTAACACTTTTTTTTTTTAATTATCGAGTACACACAGATTTGTTTACCAGACAAATTGGAACTGTCAAATGCTCTGGTTTGTCAGCAGTTGACTTGTGTTTTATGTATTGGTAAAGACCATCAGACTGAGAGCATTAGTGGTAGACAAGATCAACATCCTATGACTTTGGTGATATACTCACTCACTTCAGACTTCAAATTCAAATGATGTATACATGGTCCCTTTTCAGATTAGTACTGTAAGAACTCCTTCTGCTTATTTTTCAAAGAAATCTGAACTCAATCTACTTATATTTTATGACATACCCTCCATTTACATGTGGCCAAGGCCTCTCTCTTCCTTCATCACTGATAATGTCACCCTCCATGGAACTCGTCTGAAAATAAACACAAATCTTTAAAAAAGTGACAATTATAATATATTATAAAATATCTCCATACCATTTATGACTTTTTTTCAAAATCAGTTATCAGCAATATTAGACTGAAAAGATAAGAGGAATTTTTGTTTATCTACAGGAAACCAAGCCGAGCTCCCACATAACAGTTTGGCAAAAACCAGGGGCAAATACCAAAATTTAGCTTATGCTTCAAAAAGTCCACAGATTTATGGTAAACATCCTGATACAGAGCAGATGAACCATTATGGACAGATAAGTCTTCTGTGTTTTTATTTTGTTTGGTCTTACAAAACTTATCTAAAGTTCTTAAGTTGTTTAGGAACAGAAATTGCATGGGTTTTCTGGAACATTCATATATTTTCAAGGTTTTGTATACATAAGAAGACAGAAACCCGACAATAACAAACTAAATGGTTTTCTTAAAGCACTAAAAAAACTCCATTCTTGGTCAGCAACTGACAAATGAGTAACTTCACATCATTTGAGGCTGAGCTGAATATACCAGAAATTTTCTTCATGGCATTAAATATTGTGTTTATAAGTAGGATAAGTTTGTTCTCAAGTGGAGATGTATTTATATTACTGTGGTAATAGGCTTAATGTTTTTTTCCAGATTATATTAAATATCCAATGTATTCATAACACATAAAAGCATCATATGGTAGTCATAATTAAAATGTCTGGGGACTTATCATGTCTCCTGTCACTCCAAAGAATCATATCAATATCATTTCTATAACAGTATTTGTAACTATGGTCACATCTTTTAAGAACATCTGATTTCAAGACAATAACATCAAGACAAAACTTAACAATAGGTTAATTTACCTTGAAGAATTTTGTTATCTTTTTTTATGTATTGTATCATTCTTCTTTCATTTAAAATACAAAAGAACCACAAGACCACACGTTTATCTTAATAGGAAATGATTATACTGAATTCTATGGAAATTTTCAAATTCAAATGTCAAAAGTCTCTTGCTAAAACAGGAAAAAACATTCAAATGTCATGACAACTGGTCAAATCAATGGCAATGACTGCTTGACCTTCTTGATTGTAAACACACATTAAAGAACACAAAGTTATGACTGCAAACCTTCCACCTAAACTTCTACAAGATAATGACCCCCATCAACAAGCTGATTATCCTGCAAAGACTTAAGGCTGCATACATAGTTACATACCCCTCCCCACTTGTTAGAGTCATTCCAATTTATAAATATGATGCTCAAAAAACCAACTTCAATAATGAAATTGACAACAAAAAAGTAATTCTATGTATTAGTACTCAAATATCAGATGTCAATATTAAATAATGGTAATTAAAACGTTTTGAATTCCAGTCTTACCTGACCACCCATATTGCATTGACTGCATATAAGTAAATCTTATATTCCCAGAAAGACTATTAACATGATAAAGAAAGATTCCAAAGCCTCAGGACATAACGATCAACTTAAAAGTTCCAGATGTGTTATACATACAGTTTAACACAGAATCAGAAATCTAAAAACAGAAGACTCTGTAAGGAAATGTGAGTCTCCTTTAATGGAGAATTTCATCAAAAATTTAAATAACATTTGAAAACAAACAGCTTTCTTGGTTTCATATGTCATTAGGCAAGAATGGTATGTCTAATATAAATTCAGGACAACACAATACAGAAATAATGGTGACCTTACAATTCTAAACCTATTCTAAAAATAAACTTCACCTTTTATTCATGGTTGATGGACAAACAGTAACATTATCATATAACTCAGTAAGTGATCAATGAAGCAGGAAAATAAGGTCAAAACAAGGAAATTTTCCAAGCTACAATAATTATTGAAACTAGCCAAAGGAGGGTTCACAGTATGACATAGGGGTTACTTAGCTTTATATCCCATTAATAATCGTAACCATTTGAAGACCCTCAGCCATACATGAATGCCAAACCTTACAGGTTATATAAAAGAAACTTCAATGATTTTTCTATTTTTCAAAATCATTCCAAATTAAACTATTCGGTTTTAATGACAAATGCAAGACAGGAAATCCTTACAATAATCCATCTCTCTATAAAACAGGAAGCTTTACACAATCAAGCAATGCAGCACTATTATTAATATACTTATGTCTAACAAAGTGAGCAGAATATTATGTCACTTCAGCTTCAATTCCAATGAAGAGCATTACTGACTGACTCTGAGTATGGATCTATGAATTAACAAATTGATTATGCAATTGCAGTTAATGCTAGTTTAAAAATTAGGAAATGGGGTAAAGTTGCCAATCTAAAGACAACTTACAATCAAAAGACTAAAAGACAAGGATGTTTACAACTAATGGCCTCTTAAATAGCACCTCTTTCATCAAAGGGCAAACCAATGTGAAACAATTCAAATGAGAAATCTAGTGGCCGGATTTCAGTTTAATAAGATTTTACTTCTTCTAGCTTTTATAAGTTAGACCTTTTTTTAACAAACAAATTATTTGACAATTAAACCATTATTTTCATATAAATACAATTTATACGAAAAAATTCTGGTATAGTGTAGATTCCTATATTTTGTGTCAGTACTAATTTTGTGTATATTTAATTTCCTGCATGGTTTTGTAAAAGTCTATATACAAGCCTATAGAATATATTTACTTCATTTAACAATTAAATTTATGGTTTACATTTACCTACATCATGTACATAGTCCATGAAAATAGGTATCCCACAAATAATGATAAATCTACAGTAGTCTCCTTTAGGGAAAAAAAAAAACCTGAGGGAAAGTGAAAATGTTTGAACTTGTCTTACCAATATGTTCAGTGATTCCAGAAAATTAATTTACAGTGTAATTCTTCCGGGTAACAAGATTAAATCATATCAAAACAAAGGATTCAGATTAATAAAGCAACAATTTCAGACTTGAGGGGAAAATAAACATTCAACACAGCTAATTAAAATGCTTCGATTTCAAGGAAACAATATATTTCATTTTGATAATTAAACAGCCATCAAATGATTTAGATACTATTACAAAAGATTGAAGTACATATTCCAAACCATGAAGCTCTTCATTCTGAAACCAGACAACAATTACCAAAGTATAAACCATGAATAAATTCCTCTATTAACATGATTAGCAAATTAAATCTATAGAATTTAAAAACAAAATCACATACTAATATTTTGACCTTCCTATAATTTTTTATCCAATTGTGGTGCAATTTCCCAGAGGAAATTTGTCCACTAGCTCAATAATAGCCAAGTGAAAATGTGTCCTCTAGTCCAGCAATTTCCCAGTGGAAATGTGTCATCTAGTCCAGCAATTTCAAGCTGGTTACTAGACCACTAATTTCCTATTGGAATTGTATCCACTAGTCCAGTGATTTGCAGTTTGCTACTAGACCAGTAATTTCTAAGTAGAAATGTGTCCACTTAAGTCCAGTAATTTGTAGTTTGCTTAACTAGTCCAGTAATTTACAGTTGAAATTTTCCATATTTTTCTGTTATTTTTTATTGGAAATGTGTCCACTAGTCCAGTATTTTCCAAGAGGAATAATGTTAACTTGTCCAGTAATTTCCAATAGGAATTTAATATTAACTTATTGTAATTTCCAATAGGAATTTAATGTTAACTTGCTGTAAATTCCAAGAGGGAAAATGTTAACTAGTCCAGTAATTTCCTATTGGAAATGTGTTCATTAGTGCAGTAATTTCCAATAGGAATAGTATTAAATAGTCCAGTAAATTCCTATTTGCAATGTGTCCCTTAGTCCAATAATTTCCAAGAGGAATAATGTTAACTTGAGTCCAGTAATGTCCTAGCAGAAATGAATCTAATAGTCTACATTATAAATGTAGCTATTTTACTATTTAAATGAGTTTATGTTGATGAACAAATATCCATTGTACAAGGAAAAAATAATCTTTGTATCTTTGCTGTCATCACTAACTGCAACCACCTTTCCTCCACATACAAACATAATACAAGTATCTTAAATACAGCCCTATCCTTCTGTTTAATCAGCCACGACCCATTATGCTTATGCATGTACTAATTCCCTCATCAAGCATTACAATTTTACTTTCTGGAATTCTAGTTATTTGGCAAGTTATGAAGTTATGGACAATTTCAAAGGTTTAACATAATAATTGTCAATCTATTTGCATAATAAAAGCCAATGTACTTATAGCCAAATATATAAATTACTTATAGGAAAGCAAGAACCATGTAGAAATGCAACACTGAACTGAATGGTGTTTTTTTTTTTAGAACAATACCGCGTTATACTGAACATACAAATTGCATGTGTTTGAAACTGTGTTTTCTTGCTATAAAAAAATGCAGCAACAACAAAACATTGAAGAATCACTTTCCCCAATTAGTTGTTTTCACTGTCAAAGCTTAAATCATAAAGTTCCAATGAAATGTCTGTAAAACAATAATTCTCAATTATAAAACTCTTCAATTTTATTAATTATTGCTTCTAAATTTAAAACAAATTTGAAAAACACAATTTTTCATCAAATAAAACAAAGAAACTTTTAAACTTAATTTTAATTAAAAATTATAACAGTATAAAATTCTAATTATTTTGTGCAATGTTGTCTTTGAGCTTAAAGTACTGCTTATTTATATGATCAAACAGGAAGTCGTTGTGTAATCCAATACATAACAATATCCCCCTTAAGTTGCGCACCAGAACTCCTTTTTTTACAATGAATTGATAGAATCATCATCTTTATTTTTTCCATTTCAGCTATCATTCCTTTCCAATTTTTTTTTGAAAATCACTAACAAAAAGATAATAGAAATGTTATATGTGCCAAAGTCTTTCAAAGAGGTAACAAATTGACAAAAAGCTCAAAACAGTCCATGGTTGCCAATGGTTCCTCAACACAGCAAAAAATACCTGGTAACCAAAAATTTGCAAGGGCAATAACTCTTACTTAAGCTTTAATTTTTTATTCATATTAATTCCTAAACACAATTTTGAGTTTAAAAAACTTTCATGTCCAAAATTAACAATTGTCACCAAAATTCATAATTGTTAGTGCCCATATAAAATAAGGAGATCTGGTATACAAGTATTGCCTGCAGTCTGAAAACCCAAATTCTATTTATACTTGGCACAAAACATATAAGAAGATGTGGTATGAGTGCCAATGAGACAAGTCTCACATCCAAGTCACAATTTGTAAAAGTAAACAATTTTAGATCAAAGTACAGTCTTCAACACAGAGCCTGGGCTGAAACTGAACAGCAAGGTATAAAGGGCCCCAAAAAATGACATGTGTAAAACCTTAAAACGGGAAAACCAACTATCTAATCTATATATAAAGCGAGAAACATGATACACTTATTAACCACATCAACAAACGACAACTTCTGAACATTATCATATACCAATTTGACTAATGAATATAAATGAGTATTTGATATATCTATGCTCTAGTTTGTGCTTCACTGCTGTAAGGCTGATGAAATGGCTAAAATGACTAAAACATTTTTGTTATATGAATTGATTTCCATTTATAATTCATAAGTAGGATGAAATGACTGTTTACTGCAAATGGATTTTCTAATTAGGGTTTAAATACAAGTAAAACCTTTTTTTTTTAAATGTTTAAACTTTGATTATCTATGCCTGTGAATATAAACCATAGATACTAAAATAAAACCTAATAGTCAACCATAAATATTTACTTAACCACAAAACAAATTTATCTAAGTATAAATATATGAATATAATAGATTCTTTCTTGAAATACTATGATACAGTTCTCTTGAATGGACTGTCAAAGATTTAGGTTACCTAAACATCCTTTATATAAAAAGAGGGGCATGATACCAGAGGGACATTCAAACTCATAGATCGAAAATAAACTGACAATGCAATGGCTGAAAAAGAAAAATACAAACAGACAAATAATAGTACACAAAAAAACATAGAAAACCGGAGACTATGCAACACGAACCCCACCAAAACTGGGGGTGATCTCAGGTGCTCCAGAAGGGGAACAGATCCTGCTCCACAACATTGAGGTTGTTTGAGTAAAGATTTACGTTGCTGTGTTAACATCATGGTTATCTTATTGCAGTGACGAACATTAAGCACCTGGGATCACAATAATGCAGCAAGACCAAGAAGAACCATCACAGCTAAAGTAAAAAATAATAACTTTCAATCATTAAATAGAGTTGAAATATGTTTAGGTGTTTTGAAATTATCACCAGTAGAACATTACAAAATTTGTAACTCATTCTTTGTGTCCACAATATATAACAGAATGAAACCATCTAGAAGACTGTGTATCAGCAAAAAGGTGTAGAGAGATTAAAGGCTTCTCTGATAAAAATTCAATAAAACCACTGCACCTTCAACCTGTTGTTTTAAATGTTTGCAACTACAGGACAATGCAGTGACAGCATTAACAAACTCACATTCCCCACACACCCCAATGTTATGTTGAAAAACTTTAAGTGACCTGATAGCAAAGTGCTTTCTGTTTGCTTTCAGCTGTCACTTTTTTAATATGATTTTGGATAGTTAAAATTTATCTTACACAAAGCTTATTTAGGTATAGCATAGGTATACTGACCATGACCTTTATTAGTAGCAACCTCAAAATCTTTCTCAAAATATATGTGATAATATATTCGATTAATGTGTAGTATTTGATTAAACATCAGGAAACCACTTTTCTTCACAATTTGGGGTCTATGTTAAATAACAATGATCTAAACCTTGGAGGAAGTTACCTCAGAATCGAAAGGTCATATCTCTTATATGTGACCATATAGCATAGTATTAGATTACTTATTCCATATTATTCTATAATAACAGTAGACTTCATACATTGTCCTTGTTTAAAACAGGAAGCGGAAACATACAACATGGTCTTATCCCTGATGCACCTTAGTGCAATGATTATTGTAAAATAATATGAAACAAGAATGTGCCCATAGTACAGGGATGCCGCACTCACACTATCGTTTTCTATGTTCAGTGGACCATGCAATTCAGACACACAGACTGAAAAACATAGTGCCCCTAAGTGGGGCATAAAATTCAGAACATAATATTACAAATATGAGTCTACGTTTGGGTTTTAAGATAAATATTACGTGAAAATATACAATTTCGTACTTACATAATCAGACAAACTAAATATCGAAATTGTGGTCCTCAAGAAGCTTACTGCTACCTTATCAATAACTAATTAAAATAAAACTCCAACTACCTGTGATTTTAAATATTCATCACTATTTTCCTCTTCAATCAGCGATGCGTCTGATACTTCTATATCACATTCCTCCTCAAGTTCAGGAAAATCCTCATCCTCCCCAAATAAAAAATGTAATCCAAAATCATCGTCTTTATCGACTTCTTGTGCCTCAGTGTCTGAAAGAGCCTCCTGTGCCTCAGATTCTGAAAGAGCCTCCTGGGCCTCAGCCTCTGAAAGAGCTAGCTCTTGCTGTTCACGGAGAGATAATTCGGTTGTCCACAAAGGTTTAACATAAGCAGAGGAGGTATCAGAATCCCACCTCTCGTTTTCTTTGCTATCAGAGACAAGCTCCTCTATCACTTCATCACTAGGTTCTTCACAGTAATTACTGACACTTGTCAAGAACGACAATTTACTGAAAAATTTTCCCATTTTGTCAAAATCAAATGGTGTCCTATTCAAATCCGATAACTGTTCTGTCAATATTAATTTCAAGTGACATTTGACCACTAAATATTTCCGGCAAATGTTCAAGACATCTTTTGTTATAGTTGTCAGTGTCCATATCAGATTCTATTTTCTACCCCGTCATTACAAATTGATCCTGTATGCCTATATATATATTGTCAATGATGAAATAATATATATGAATTCTGTAGATGATTGAGCGACTGACTTTTCATATAAGACCAATTAAATATGTCAGAATTAAAGACTTCTATATATGATGGAGAGTTGTGTTAATTTTATGCAATGGTTTATAACATCAGGGACATTGATTATATATTTTGTAGTTATAACAGTGGCATAATTACTATGTAATTTTCTCTTCAACTTGTCTATAGTTTATTGTATATACCACCAATACACGCACGATGCAGATTATCCAAATATCAGTTATTGACATTTTAACAGGCTTTTAATCCTAATTGGAATTTATTTTAGAAGTATTGGAAAAACTAATTAAAATCTATTCTTTTAAATTTATAATGATTAAGCAATAAAAAAAAATACAAAATGTTCTCTAATCTTCATCAATGTCATTGTATCATATCCAGTATCTTTTTCAACAGGCTATTCAATAAAGTCAAGATTGAAACAGATTTTCATATCCTTTTAATTTCCTAATACAATGTAGATGCATGCAAGAAACTACTTTTGTAACTTTGTTATTTGGCTCTTATTGAACTCATTATCTCAATAAACAACTTATCCTTTAAAATTAACTTTTATATCATATTTGTATTCTTTTTATTACCGGTATATTTTTTTTTACAAAAATCAGGCTTTTAGTTTTCTATTTTAATTTGTTTTACATTTGTCATATTGGGACTTTTTATATTAGACCGTCTTGTATGGGTTTTCTTATTGTCGAAGGTCTTATGGTGACCATAACTTGTAATTTTCATCTAAAATCCTTATAAGATATACAAATATCTGATATAGCAATAGGCCCTGTCTTATTTTTTAATCAATTTGATATTTCTGTAAGATGTCAGACAAAAAATTATTTCTTATGCAGAATCTTGAAATAAATTGGAAAATTAATGACAAGGCACAGATGTTTTTACATTTACTGGACAGAATTATCTAGAAATAATTTGGCATTTTATAGAGCATAATTTTTTAGATGCTTCAATATGTTATTTCTGCAATTAGAATTTTAACATGAAACACTTATGTTAAAATAACTATAAATGGAAAATTAAATGTCATTTATCAAGTAGACCTAAATATGTTTTGTTTTTTAAGTAGGTAGACCTAATGTTTCAAAGAAATGAGATTTGGATATGTAAGGATATTTTTTATGTTATCATTATCATGATTACAGTTAAAAGGAGATATGGGGTAAATATCAGTATCAACCAGATGACTAAGAAAAATAAAACATCAGAAGATTGATTTAAAAAAAAAAATCATTAGCTAAATTTAATTTGTAGTATCTTAAATCATTATACAATTTATTTTTGTTATAGCCTAAAACATGAAAAAATGTTAAAGGTTATTTTGGTCATCTGAAGATTTTGATAGCACAATCTTATAGAAGAAACATCTGTGTATGAAAAACATGATATAGACGAATTTCGAAATAAAAGTTCTATACCTTCTTAGTTTAAACATATTTTATTTGCAAAAGTAGCAAAAGGGATTGGACACAAGTTATAACAACATTAGAGACGTCCTCTCCTATCATTTCTAATAATAGCCTTGCCCCATTACCCCCACCTTAAAGGCAATTTAGTTCACCTGTACCTAAGCAAAAGAAAAAGAAATATTATTAAACAATGGACTTATAAAGAGAACAATAATGCCTTCAACTAAAGAACCGTTGAGGACTTTTTATTTGTTAACAAAATAGAATACTATTAGAACTATTATGAATTTATCTCTTACACACGGGAAATCAAATTGCTGTATAATTTCCTGCTAAAGAGAGTTGGATTCCTGTAGGAAATACTGTCTTTATCCTTTATTTGATTTGGAATATTCTGTTTATAGGTGAACTGTATTGTAAGGATATTTTTAATACTGCAAAACTATCAGTCTTTAAGGTTATTATTTGCCCATGTTGTTATGCTTGATAAGAATTTCATGACAATTTGACCTAAAGTTCTGTGCTCTGGTTGACCAATTTTGCAATTTTGCAAAACAATTATATTTTTTTCTTCAACTTTACATTAATTCATGTTGCGATGCTTTAAAATTTATGGGGAATTAGGTTGATACTAAAACATTATGGGGGAAGGTTTTTAGTTCAAACAATGACTTACAAACTGGTATAAACAAACACACTGAGAGTAATGAATGTGAGGAAGCTAGAGTACCAAGGAAAAACAACTGACCTATGACAGGATGGGAAGTAGGAAGATTAGAGGTTGTCTGACCTATGACAGGATGAGAAGTAGGAAGATTAGAGGTTGTCGGACCTATGACAGGATGAGAAGTAGGAAGATTAGAGGTTGTCTGACCTATGACAGGATGGGAAGTAGGAAGATTAGAGGTTGTCTGACCTATGACAGGATGAGAAGTAGGAAGATTAGAGGTTGTCGGACCTATGACAGGATGAGAAGTAGGAAGATTAGAGGTTGTCTGACCTATGACAGGATGAGAAGTAGGAAGATTAGAGGTTGTCGGACCTATGACAGGATGAGAAGTAGGAAGATTAGAGGTTGTCTGACCTATGACAGGATGAGAAGTAGGAAGATTAGAGGTTGTCTGACCTATGACAGGATGGGAAGTAGGAAGATTAGAGGTTGTCTGACCTATGACAGGATGGGAAGTAGGAAGATTAGAGGTTGTCTGACCTATGACAGGATGAGAAGTAGGAAGATTAGAGGTTGTCGGACCTATGACAGGATGAGAAGTAGGAAGATTAGAGGTTGTCTGACCTATGACAGGATGAGAAGTAGGAAGATTAGAGGTTGTCGGACCTATGACAGGATGAGAAGTAGGAAGATTAGAGGTTGTCTGACCTATGACAGGATGAGAAGTAGGAAGATTAGAGGTTGTCGGACCTATGACAGGATGAGAAGTAGGAAGATTAGAGGTTGTCGGACCTATGACAGGATGAGAAGTAGGAAGATTAGAGGTTGTCTGACCTATGACAGGATGGGAAGTAGGAAGATTAGAGGTTGTCTGACCTATGACAGGATGAGAAGTAGGAAGATTAGAGGTTGTCTGACCTATGACAGGATGGGAAGTAGGAAGATTAGAGGTTGTCTGACCTATGACAGGATGGGAAGTAGGAAGATTAGAGGTTGTCTGACCTATGACAGGATGAGAAGTAGGAAGATTAGAGGTTGTCGGACCTATGACAGGATGAGAAGTAGGAAGATTAGAGGTTGTCGGACCTATGACAGGATGAGAAGTAGGAAGATTAGAGGTTGTCTGACCTATGACAGGATGGGAAGTGAGAAGTAGGAAGATTAGAGGTTGTCAGACCTATGACAGGATGAGAAGTAGGAAGATTAGAGGTTGTCTGACCTATGACAGGATGAGAAGTAGGAAGATTAGAGGTTGTCGGACCTATGACAGGATGGGAAGTAGGAAGATTAGAGGTTGTCGGACCTATGACAGGATGAGAAGTAGGAAGATTAGAGGTTGTCTGACCTATGACAGGATGGGAAGTAGGAAGATTAGAGGTTGTTCCCAGGCAATGCTAGGTTTTATGGCTTATATTGGAATTATCACAGGTTTTACAGACAGACTGGTGTGGGCTTTGCTCATGGTGACCTATAGTTGTTAATTTCTGTGTCATTTGTTCTCTTGTGGAGAGTTGTCTCATTGGTAAACATACCACATCTTCTTTTTTATATTGACAAACCCAGATAAAATTACTTGAAATGATTTTTGTCTGAACATTTTATCTGGGTAAACATTTGTAAATTTGTATTGGCATTGAGTATATATATTACATTTTTTGATCAAATTAGATTTAAGTTCTTATTACACATTAAATAAATATTAATCAGTTAATAGTCTGATAAACTTATACATGTTATAGCTAAAATTAACACAACTCTCCTTTTAAAACCTTTTATATAAAACCTGGTTTGTACTTTCTTACAGTTATAACTCTGACTGAAACAACAAAAATATAATACTCATCAAACTGTAACAATCCAAGATGTAATGTGTACACATAAGAAATTCCACATAAAAATCCACAGTGAATTTATCACTAATAAAAGTCCAAATAAGAAATCTGTTGAAACAGCCTAGTCATCTATTTGAACATATATCAGTACAACGATATTGATCTCTACATGTATGAATCATGAGCAACAGGTGGCACCACCACTCAATAGGGAAAAATTAATAATAATAATCTTTTATATCAAGGTCTATTTCCCATTGCGACTTGTTGTCATTCTTATTTTCAAAATGTCAATTGGGCAATATCCATTTGTAAATATCAGAGAAATCCAGAATATCAACTGAAGGATATGTGAGGGATAACTTTAAAAGCAACTTAGAAGAATTTAAATGAACACAAATCTACAGACCATATTGGACTTTTTATCAACAGAAAAAAACATATTGCATTTCATGGACCCACCCTAGTCTTTTGGTTTGTGGTTGGTAACTGTCTCATTGGCAATAACATTTATACATCTCCTAATGTACAAATTCCACCGTCTACCATAATTGGTTTTGTTTTAATGTTAGAAGCTGAAATCTTGCTCTTGGCTCTTTCCTTTAAATTGTTCTAAATTTTGTTATCATGGGACATATTATGGCTTCCTTAATGATACAACTTTTGCTCATAGTTAGAGGCCATTCAGTGACACATAGTTGTTTTAATCTTAGCGCTTTGGTTTTTGGTTGTTAGTTGTCTTACTTGTAATTATACAACATCTCCTTATTTTTATACTAATTCTCTTGAGCTTTCTGGAAACTAGCTGCAATTTATTTGCATGACTATGTTGTGTCTATTTACATGATATAGGTTTTTCCAGTAATACTCCCCAATTATCTGACTTTATTAAGTGCTGATTTCTAGATCATGTTGATATTAAATGAATATAATAGCTATTCTAATTCTGTTTTTCAGGAAATATGCATCAAATCAACAAATTTCTCTCTTGATTTTTATTTACAAACATAAAATTTGAAATAATGCTAGCAGCTCCCATATTTAATGAAATGAGAACATTAAGTTCAAAACTTTGAATGCTTGTTAATCAAAGGGATATTTATCTTAATTACATCACAACAAAGAGAATTATAAAGGGCTATTTCCCTACTGATCTTATTCATTCATTTCAGGGATGACCATGTTTTTTTATGATCTATTATCTAATATTGAAATCAGCTTATTAACAATGATAATTCAAATTCATTATAGATAATTATCCAAATTATTCTTTTCTGGCAATAATGCACAATTTCATGGCAATAATCTTAAATGGACCATGTTAGAGCTTGTCACTGTTTGTGTTCCATTGGATAACTGGTTATAGTGTCCATAGCTTATTCCTGGTTTTAAGTGGCCATGTGATGATTGTTCCTGGTTTGTTTTCCTTTGGACAACTGGTTCTAGTCTCCTTAACTTATTCCTGGTTTTATGTGGCCATGGGATGATTGTTCCCGCTTTTTAGTCTTCAATTTGACAACTGGTTCTAGTCTCCTTGACTTATTCCTGGTTTGATGTGGCCCTGTGATGAGTATTCCTGGTTTCTTGTTTTCCTTTGGACAACTGGTTTTAATGTCCTTAGTGGTCAGGACATTTGATAATTGTTCCAACATGGTAGTCACTTCTCTATACTTACCAACTACCTGTATATAGTTTATACATGTATCTCTTGTCTTTGTATCTATTCATACTGTTTATATCTATAGTACCTTAGTTGTCTTTTTCATAAAACTTTAAAGACTTTCATCACATGATTTTTATTGCAAGGTTCAAACAAATTTTTGAATTTAGTCTCTTACAGAAAACCAAGTCCAGGGAGCCTTTATTTATTTTACAAAAGATAACTCTTTAAGTCTTTCTTCCATATAAAGTCTTAAGAGTTGACAATCAAAATTCCAACAAAAAATACAACAACATATCTTTAGGACAAATTCATTCCTGAGAAGCAAGCTGAGCTTTATTTGTAGTTCTTTCTAACAATGTAGACTGCATGTGTATTACTGTAACATAAATTCAAACATTTTAGACAGAGAAAAAAATGTGCTAAAGAGATCTTTATCACTGAGGCCATCAGATGAACCTATCAATAAAATAGGCATCCCACAGTCTGCCAATGACTTCCAAGGTTGTACAGACCAATAAACACTGCTTACAAAGAGTCCTAACACAAAATTCTAAATCCTTCCCACCGAATTTGGAGGAGATCAAAATAATTTCAATGACAAAGGATGGAATCTAATTGTGTGTTAATAGATTTCCTGTTGACTCTGAAGGTAGACAAATGACAAAACACAGTTTGGTGGTGAGAAATCAATCACGCTAATAACATCTCGTATTATTTCTTATTTTAGATGACTTGAGATTGACTTTGTGACACTGACGTGTCATGAGCTACTGAGGAAACTCGAGGTTAAAATTGTTATTATAAATCTTCTGTTTTCAAACATCTGACATTTTTTGTATTCTTAGGAAAACTGCAAAGAGTTAGATTTGCTTAATCTAATAGTTAATAAATCAAATTTAACCAACCCAGACTTGTACTCTTATTCTAATAAAGTAATTGTTAGTCAGAATGAAACATGGTGAATAAGGAAGAACATTTTCGTTTGGATGCTTGACCAAATATATTGAATATGGCTTATTAACTACATGTATATTGAAAAGCTAATATAATGACACAATCTTACAACCATGATTTGAGACTGTGATTATTATAACATACTGTGCACATTGAATGAAGTCAAATCATAGATCTTATTATATGAAAGATACAATATTTCAACTGGATTCATATAAACTAGAAAGAACCATTCTCAAAATATCAATCTTCATAATTAACAACAAAACTCCTTTAAAACATTTCAATCTCTAAGAGAAAGTGAAACTTTGGAACCATTTAAAATATGCTGCACTTCAAAGCTACTTTCAAAATATAAAACACATGTTTGTAAACACCACTTTTTAATTGTAAAACTTAATGGACTTCTAATAATTTCGAACTTCAGAATGGCTTATAATTTATATTTTTAAATTTGGACACCGAAGTTGAGACTCTATATTATAATATAATGGTCTTTTTTAATCCCACATACATGTACTTCACAAATCTTTAACTAAAGTTCAAAAGTACATCATATGAATATAATACCCAATGCCAATGGCAAATCAGTTTGTTTTAACATTTCACATTTGCTGGAGAAACAACCATATGAAATATAGTCCATTGGTTGCAGAATAGGCATAAACTGAGATGTCTATAACATGTATAACAAAGTTACATGTATATAACTTTAATATATAAAGTAATTAATTTTAGATTACAACTGCAGATGTCACAATAGATAGAACAACCATATATCAATACTGTAACAACATCTGCTAACTTATAATAGATTCTATAAAGTGATGATCAAATGAATTCAGGTAGTGATGAATTTAATGTCTGAAAAAAAATCAAAGTGCTCAGTAGCTCTAGAGGAGAGTTGACATTGTTTCATTAAATTTCAGTAGTTTTGTCACAAAGATATTTAACTCCACATCTGTTTCTCTTTAACAAAAGAGATTTGTCATGTATATCTGAATGACCCCTTGTAAACATTCTGTATTTTAAGATATGAACAAAAGCACACATCTTAAAGTCTTGCTTGATTTACTGTTCATTGTTGAATTAATGTTGAAAGACTCTAAGATAAAAGTTTACTACATGTATCTGTAAAAGTTTTTAGTTGATGTGATCTCAGCTTCATCGAAAATTACATGTACCAATTTTAATATGATACTAGATAGACAGTCAGATTGACACTCAGACTAGAAAATATAAGGCCCTCTACTATCATATGTTGATGAGACTATGAAAAACAAACCAATTTGAATTTTTAGACATTGTGAGTACAAGTCAATGAAAATAATTAAGGTGAATGTTAGAAATTGTTTATCACATACATTATTAGGCAAATAGATCTATAGTGTTAGATATATTTCTTCCATTTCCACTGGGTCTCATTTTAGGATTTTTTTTCCAATTCATATGGGTCTCATTTCAAGAAGATGAATATAGCTGCTTTGGCATTTTGTTATGAGAAAATCAATTTTGTTTTAATTTGCCACAAGATTTTGTTTAGTATTTCTGTGAGATTTCTATGGAACTGTCAAGTTCCTTTGTTTCATACAAGTCAAAGATTTACCTCTTGGAGCTTTTCTCTGACACGGTTGACTGCATCTATCCACTTAGACCTTGCTGGTGAGGAATAGTCAGGATTCATTTGTGTTTCATACAAGTCTTGTCCATCACTGACTTCTTGTGTACTCCCTCGGCTGATGTTGGTTGATGATCTTGTACTGTTAACAGGGCTAAAAACAAAGACAGAAAATTGTTTACAGGTCTAAAAATAGACATATAATTGTTTACAGGACCAAAAATAAACATAAAATTGTTAATTTGACTAAAAATAAACAAGTTGTCAATAAGAGAAAAATAAAAATTACAGAAAATTGTTCATATGACTAGAAATAGACAAGACAGTCACATGTATCTACAGGACTTAAAATGGACAGATATCAGTTAAAAGGACTTAACTACGACAGACAACAGCTGTTTATAGAACTTAAATAGACAAGAATAAGACAGAAATCTGTCAGCAGAACTTGTAAAAGACAACTACAGAACTAACAAGTGCAACTCTGAGCTACTGCTCAATGATGATACCTTCGCCCAATTAAGTGTTTGGTAAACAGGAAGTTATTGAGAGATGAATCTTAAAACGCATCACATGGTATAGCTGACTCTTATAAATCCTGAAACCAAATTTCAATAATTCTTGAGATAAATATGACGAAAATTTTCAACTTCTTGGATGTCATAAGTGTTCAATAAATAGGAAGTTGTTGAGTGATGAATCTGAAAACGCATCACACGGTATAGCAGCAGTGACTTATATCAATCCTTATGATGTAGTTCCTGAGAAAAATGCAACAAAAATATAAATGGAACAGATGGACAGACTGAGGTAAAACACTATACCCCTACTTTTATAAGCGACGAAAATATTCATTGGATAGATGACGGACTGGACTGACTGGTGAACAAAGGGACAGAGGTAAAACAGTATAACCCCACTTTTTAAAGTTTTACACAAACTACTAATATTCCCTACAAGCTTTTATTCAGTATTTGCTAAAAAAAACATGAAAAGAAGTTTCAATGAAAAATACAATAATTCCTGTACGTACCTATAAAAAAAACAAAACAATTATAACTTCTATGCAGACTATGGATTCATTACTAATTGTTATGTACCAACTTTTGGTAGATTTCCTGAGTCTACTTGATATTGGCACACAAATCTTATTACTAATATTCACCCATTCATTTTTGACAGACTTTAAAACTCATCAATACACCAACATCATAATTTCAAAACTGAAGGATTCATTGTTTACAAATAATAACTCAACAAAAATTTGATGTAGTAGTAAATCCCACAGATCATAGTAAAACTAATGAGTAAAAATTAAGAGTAATCATAGCAGTAACCTGATAATTTAAGCCTATTCAAACAGATTTTATACAAATATTTACTGGACACTTGATATTGTTCGACTCCTATTAGAACTGAAGAAATGGTCTCCTCTAAGCAAGTTTTAGGAAACAAAGTAATTAAAGGGACCTATTGTTCTGTGTCATACATTCTTCCTATATGCTGAAATTAAATGCATTTCTACATCGATGACAATATAATTGATCACATTTTCTACATAAATAACAACAATGAATTTACTCTGGGATTTACACTAATAGTTCACTTTCAATCAAACAAATAAATATTGGATTTTTTTCAAAATCAAAGGAATTTTTTATATTACCTAAATACCCTAACTGAATTTGTTTCTCAAACTACCTGTTTTTTTCCAGCAGTTAAAAAAAAATTGACTGCAATTTTGAAGCCTCCTCCAAACATTCAATAATATGTTCATTTAAACCTAGCCTTGGTGTTTATTTATTCTTTTTTTTTAATTGCACATTTTGATAGGCGACTATTCATTTTGAATTTTGCTCTGTGCTCATTATTTAAGGTAGTATTGTGATAAGGTAGTTTAGTTGCATAAACCCATGTCATTTCTACTATTACATCTTGTAGAAATGTAAACCCCCAACGAAATCATTCAATTCAAATTATAATACACATTACTGAAAATATTCTACAGTTGAATACTTCAATAAATTTTAATAAAAAAAGATTCATTTATGTTCAATTTACTTTAACAATACTGCATCATGATTACTTATTTATATCATATTAACCATGTTTTAAACCCAGAAGTTAATTTTTACTTTTCATTAAAATTAATGTTAATGTTGAAGTTTATTAATTTCTCTATGTTAAATCAATTTTTGTGTACACATAATACAAGTACAGATAAAAGATAACCAAGATAACAATGCTGAATGGATCATCAGTTAAAATTTTAATTTACTTTGTGGAATATAATCTTAATAAACTAACAAATCTTCTTTCAAACTAAATAAAAGAATGGTTCCCCTGATTACAACAATTTGATGTTGGACAGAACAATACCATTATTAAATCAACAGCTTTGTTACATGGGGATTGAAACTTATTATTATGTTAATATGAGTATATGACCAATTATCTATTCAATGTTCACATTTATTTTACCAAAATAATAAGCAATAAAAGTTGCATGTTAACCCACAGAAAGATTATATACATACAATAAGCAAAAATTGGAACAACAAAGGTCTACAATACCTAACTCTTTGGGTGTTTTATTTTTAAATAAACTCATCATAGATACCAGGATTAAATTTAGTATATACGCCAGACGCGCGTTTCGTCTACAAAAGACAGAGGCGTAGCTAGAAAGAAACGAAGTGGAAGCAAGTACTGCAGAGCGGGGCGAGGCGAAAAAATTTTTGGACTCTATTATGCAGCAAATTTTTTTTTTTTCGGTTTTCGGTCATAGGACGGTTAAAAAAGGAGCTATATGTAGATAAAAATTTATGAATGTAAAACTATTAATAAATCTTCTGAATATAGTAATACATAAACAACACATATTTGTGATACAGAATTTACTCAAAATTGTCCAAAATATGGAGAGTTGTCTCATTGGCACTCACACCACATCTGCCTTTATCTATCTTCGGGTCTGGGCAGAAACAAACTTCTCTATTACTTTGTCAACATTCACACTGAAATCCCGATGAATATGCAGTAATGCTATGTAACTTTCGTTGTTCATTGTTGATCGTACATTTGTTTTCAATTACATACGTAGTACCGTGACTGATAGATCTCAGGGCCATCATGGCATGGTAGCACTCGCGAGATGTTATAAACCAGCATACGTGTTCGGCATCGAGCGACCTCCCAATTGAATTCGTCAAAATTACATGCTAGGTCAGTTTCGTATGTTTCAGACAATATTGATATTTGTTCGTTTGTGATATTTCCTACAACACGATGAAGCAGATACAGCACAAAGAAGCGATTTTCTGATAACTTGACGCGACCCCACTCTCCAGTTGCCTTATCATATGGTCTATGAACGCAAAAAATAATGAGACTTTCCAATACTGTTTTGGCGTGGTTGCAGGGTGATTGGCTCCGGTAGTCTGTCAACCACATCGCCTAGGCATATTTTCAACAATATCGAAGGGATCTGATAATTCTAATGCCGATTGGTACATCTCATTCCAAACTGATGAACTGTACACTGTAAAATGTGCTCCAAAACTACATATCTTAGACTGAGTATTACAAATTCAAAAGTAAAAATCTTGTAAAAGATACAAGTAACCTTCCGATTTTGTCATAATCTCAACAAAAAAAACCAATTATTTTGAAACCAAATGTCGTTATCTAATGATATTTCATCAATTAAAAAAAGTGACAACATAGTTTTCCTTTAACATTCAATTTATAAATTTTTATTTTGCCATTTCTTTTTTTGCATGCCGAATCAATGTGCACGCAACTTCGGAGCTACAATCTTTTTCTGAATGAACAGCTTCATCAACACTTGTAACTAGGTTGTCAAACTAATATCCGGGATAGACGGAAAAGTCATCAAAAGTCTCCGATTCCGATTGACCAACTCATCTCTTTTTTTTTTATTTTTTGTGAAAACGACGTGGATGCACGTGCTGTCGTGCCTCCGGGTAGCTACGCCTCTGAAAGACTGATCAGTGACGCTCGAATCCAAAAAAGTTAAAAAGGCCAAATAAAGTATGAAGTTGACAAGCATTTCTAACACCATGTGGTACTGATTCATAAATAATTACCTATATCTAACCTGAACAAATACCATGTAATTCACTGCACACCATATCTAACAATACTTAATGTCAATTACTTAACCACTTACCATTCAAGTAATTGTTCCCTCCATAAATAAGTAATGTATTGCTAACACAAAGAATTGTCTTACAATGATATGGAATCACAGTATAAACCTTATAACTGAACTTCATTTTAACCAAAAGTAGAAGAAGGTAATTATTAATATGTTTGGTTGTAGGTTGATAGTGTCAAACAACGTACTTCACAAAGAAATAGTAATTATATTCGACACCTTTATACTTAACATATACATTATCTACAAAAGGTAATTATGTGGATGCACAACATAAAACACAATCATATGGATGAACAAAAGAAAACACCATCATGTGGATGAACAAGAGAAAACACAATCATGTGAATGAACAAGAGAAAACACAATCATGTTGATGAACAAGAGAAAACATCATCATGTGGATGAACAAGAGAGAACAAAGTCATGTGAATAAACAAGAGAAAACACAATCATGTGGATGTACAAGAAAAACACAATCATGTGGGAGGAACAGAGAAAACACCATCATGTGGATGAACAAGAGAAAACAAAATCATGTGGATGAACAGAGAAAACACAATCATGTGGATGAACAAGAGAAAAAACACAATCATGTTGATGTACAAGAGAAAACAATATCATGTGGATGAACAAGAGAGAACAAAGTCATGTGAATAAACAAGAGAAAACACAATCATGTGGATGAACAAGAGAAAACACAATCATATGGATGAACAAGAGAAAACACAATCATGTGGATGAACAAGAGAAAAAACACAATCATGTGGATATACATTGTACAAGAGAAAACACAGTTATGTGGATGAACAAGAGAAAACACAATCATGTGGATGAACAAGAGAAAAAACACAATCATGTGGATGTACAAAAGAAAACACAATCATGTGGATAAACAAGAGAGAACAAAGTCATGTGAATAAACAAGAGAAAACACAATCATGTGGATGAATAGAGAAAACACAATCATGTGGATATACAAGAGAAAACACAATCATGTGGATATACAAGAGAAAACACAATCATATGGATATACAAGAGAAAACACAATCCTGTGGATGAATAAGAGAAAACACAATCATGTGGATATACAAGAGAAAACACAATCATGTGGATGAACAACAGAAAACACAATCATATGGATATACAAGAGAAAACACAATCATATGGATGTACAAGAGAAAACACAATCATGTGGATGAACAAGAGAAAAAACACAATCATGTGGATATACAAGAGAAAACACAATCATATGGATGCACAAGAGAAAACACAATCATGTGGATATACAAGAGAAAACACAATCATATGGATATACAAGAGAAAACACAATCATATGGATGTACAAGAGAAAAAAACACAATCATGTGGATATACAAGAGAAAACACAATCATATAGATATACAAGAGAAAACACAATCATGTGGATGAACAAGAGAAAACAAAATCATTTGGATGTGGATAAAATATAGTCCTGCCAAAGACAATTTAAACAATAGTGTTTCCCTACATGAGGTAACAAAATAAATATTGAACACAAACCCAAGCTTATAAATTAATTAAAGCAGTAAATAATTCTATTTGTGTTAAACAAACTAAACTAATGTTTTCATATTTTAAAATATCAATATTGTAAATTTTGTTCAACTTTTATTTCAAATGTATATTTATTTCACAGATCTTTCAGATATAGAATAATATTTCTTATGTTCTATGTTGTTGTTTATAGATCAATGAAATCTATTATATCACAGGTGTGTAGTAGGTATCAGATCAATATACTTCAAATGTTTCTCACAAAAGTATTGCCGATAATAAAAGGAACAACAACAGATGGCCATGTATCATTTCTAACATTGTTTACATATTCAAATATCTAAATATCATCTAGAAAAAAAAATCTTTTGAAAAGTTTGTATCAAATATTGACATTTAGCAAACTGATCATTAGAGCAATAGTTTTACTTTGCAGTAGTAGGGTATTAAATTTCTTAAACAAACATGCAAAAAACAAAACTTAAAACAAATGTTTACAATTGTCATGTTATTGTATTTCAGTTTTTATAAATTTATGGATCATTTTGTGAAATATTTGTAATATGAAACATTGTTCAGATATTGCTTATATGGGTAATATAAGGGAAATAACTATAAAATAACTAAGAACATAATAGGTTTGACAGTTCAGAAGATATATAGACCCTATTTGATGATAAAATTCACCATGAACTCACGCAAGGTATATACACCATGCACCTGAGTCATTTAGTAGGGGATTTTGACTCTGATTGTCTAAAAAGCTAAAATAGAAAACCAATTGTTATCTAAATGTATGAATGTGTCTGGAAAACCTGCATCAGGTAAAATTGTAATCAAAGCTTTAGAAAGCCAAAGATATTCAATACTTGAAAGCAAAAAGACCAAAAATGACCTTAATAAAACAACTAAAAACTCTTCAGGTCAGCTTATAATCATAATAATGATTGACACAACTATTTTTTTGTCATCAACTGATTGTCACAATTGTCTTACTCTCAGGTTAATGCACAAATACATAAAACTCAACTTGAGTTCTAAGACATAATACATGTTAAACACCCCCCATTCACCTCCCTGTCCGTATGAACCATCCCTACCCCCATGCTCGATATATTCAACTATAAAATTGAAAATGGAAAATTATGTATTAAATAATATTCCCAGACCCAAAACCTCTCTAATTCCAAAAGATCCTACAAGTCCTTCCCAAATCCCCTATGTAATATACATACACTAATACCTAGACTTATCTTTTAGGACATTATACATCATAATTGTGTGTATTATAATTACACAATGTTTATTAATGATTAGACATCTGTCATTTCAATATTTAAGTGGTTGTGAAGGATATGCCTCTGTCCTTCTCAATCAATATTTTTAATTAACTAAATATAGACCTATATGGACTGTCCACTTGTGAAATGGCAGGTTATTATTGCAGATAATTAATTAAATGTTGTGGAGACAAATATAACCTGCAGTTTTCTACTGTTCAACAACAGCTAAGTGATTGGTAAAACAAAAATGTTATTTATTTGGTATTAATCAGGCCCGTGTAATATTATATATTGTTGTATATCCTCCTCCTTTTCTATATTGCCCTTATAAAAACAACATTATGATGAGTGTTATGTATATAGAGATAATATAGTTGGTACCTATTAAAAGGTTTAAACCTGCTGCATTTGTTTGCAACTATCCTTAGTCAGGAACCTGATGTTTAGTAGTTATCATTTGGTTGTTGGTTTTCCCATTTGAATGGTTTTACACTAGTCACTTTTGGGGCACTTTATAGCTTACTGCTCAGTGAGCCAAAGCTCTCAGTTGAAGACAGTACTTTGACTTATAATGTATTTTTTATTTACAAATTGTTACTTGGATGGAGAGTTGTCTCATTGGCACTCATACCACATCTTCTTATATCTATTATAATATTGGGAATATGGTAATACATTAGTTAGTTGTGACACTATGAGACTGACTTCAAGGGTTATATGGTTTCCACTAGCCATGACATATAAAAAGAGGATCCCATTGTTTATAACTTGTTTGAAAATCTTTTTCTCAATTGAACAGTTGAGTTTATCAGTTTGTAAGCTATCAATAAAGTTATAAGTCAATCATTTTAATAGGTCAGATGAACATGGACTTTATTCTATGTCGGTTTTAAAAGGCTGTAATGGAATTTTGTGTTGATCTGAGAAGAAGGCTACAATGACAACATGAACAAGAAGTTCCAACAAGACTATGTGCCTCCACTTATAATGGTTCCTATTGTTAAGAATGAATGTTCTTAAGGAGGCTCGCGGGTATAAAATTTTCAGAAAAAATTAAACATTTATTTTTCATTACAAATTTTATTTTAGTAGTTGTTACTTTATCATATGGTACAAAATTCTTTCCAAAAAACCAATTCGTGTTGGCCCTAGGTGACTTTTAAAATGTAGATATCATTGAAAAAGCTCCAAATTATCTCCCTTTGATGCAAAAATGCCATTTTTTGGCATTAAAATTGAAATATCTTTTTTAACTCATCGGTGACCTATATTTTTTATTGTTGTTTTCGAATAAGTTGTACATAAACTAAATAATTGTAAAATTTTAGCGATTTCTGTAATTTAGTTCTTTTTTTATTTCGATATTACTTCTGTTTCTCCTATTAGTTCAACAGAAAAAAAGGACATTAACAAAAATGTATGCTTCTTTCGATGGCAGATTGTGACCATAAATGAACGGTGACCCCATTTTTTTATTTCATTTTTCTTTTAAGAATAAGATAAAGTTCATTTATAGAAAAATATAGCGAAGTCCTATATTAAATAAAAATTTCGATTTAGACCCGCGAGCCCCCTTAAAAGAAATAACTCTGTTAAAGAGTTTCTTTAAATTTCTAAGGCATATAAAAAACTATGAAAATATTTGAATAAGCTCTTGTTGCAATAAACCCTTTTTTAAGTAAATACTAATCATTCAATCAATCATTACTGGATTTGTTTATTTTATTTTATTGATCATAATTCTTACAGGGTATAACAAAGATATGATTTTCCTAAAACTCTGATAGTGAGTGGTCAGTTTAGTTCATTTCTATATGTTTTGGAGTTTAGTGTGACGTTCATTTTCACTGAACTAGTACACAATTTTATTAAGGGGCAAGCTGAGGACCACCTCCAGTTGCAGGATTTTCTTGCTGCGTTGAAGACCCATTGGTGGCCTTAGGCTGTTGACTGCTCTATGGTCAGGTTGTTGTCTCTTTGACATATCCCCCATTTCTATTCTCAATTTTATCTACAGAATTCCCCCCCCCCCCCCCCCCAAATTTTTCAGGAATAACACAATTGTAAATTACAGTAAAAAGTGGTGACCATGCTTTGTCAATCATCTACTCAACATTCCTCGACTCAAATGCTTACACATAGGCATACGCTATATTTCAAAATTATAAGACTCAAAAACCACTATTTTCATATTTATTCACCTACTTTTATTTATTTGTATTATTTTGTATATAATATAAAAGATGGAATTATAGCACACACACTGCTATTTAATTCTAAGCTCTAGTTTAATCCACAGAAAACTAAATTTTATAGTAATTTCATGATTTGTAAAAATCCAATTGCGATGAAGTATTTCTATTGGCTTACCTTGTTTCAGCATCATTTGATTTGAATCCCCAAATATTTCCATTAAACATTTCCTAAAGTTGATATAGATGTCTACTTTAACATTATAATTAAAGTGATAATTAGCAAGGATAATTGAGGAATGATTTACATGAAATGACCTGTTATTGGAAATATACATCTATCAACATAATTACTAGAAAATAGATACTGGTGGTGCAGAAAGCTGAGGGTATATCAACTTATTTACAATCTAAGTACAAAAAAAAACCAGCACATTAAAATACAGTGTATTTTAATGTACTATAATACATATACTATGGAATTAAATTTGAATAAAAATAGACTATAAATCCATGAGGTAACAAAAAATTGTTTACATTCATAGTTTTCTATTCTTATCCAAGTATTATTCCATATGAAGTCATATTACTAGCAGTCTAAGGTAACACAGACTACACAAGAACAAAAGTATTACCTTATAATCCAGCTGTGAACTTAGCATGTCAGTGAGGTCACACAGACAAAACAACAACAAAATATTTTAACCCTATGAATTATAAAATTGAGAATGAAAAAGGGGAATGTGTCAAAAAGACAATAATATGTCAAAGAGACAATAGTCCAACCAAAGAGCAGAAGGCCACCTATTGGGTCTTCAACACGGTCAGAAAATCATGCAAATGGCCCTTGAATAAAATTGTACTAGTTCAGTGAAAATAGATGTCACACTAAACTGCAAAACACATAAATGAACTAAAATAAAAACACAATATCGTCGCTGGGCTTCTAAAATGTTGTAAATTACAAGTTTTTCAAGAAAATTTTTCCTCACAAACAGGCTTTGAAAATTTTGGCAAAATGCATGCTTCCAAAATGTTGTATGTGAACTTGAACATTTTTGTAAATAGCAGTGAAATAAAAACGTTGACATTTCTGGATTATCCAAGAACTTAAATTCTTTTCACAGAAATAAAGAAATGTACAATTATTTTTTTCCCAAAGCCATTCTACAACGATTTTCAAGTTTTCATACAACATTTTGGAAGCAAACTTTACAAACAACTGACATTGGCAATTTTGTAATATGTCTTATTTCACACATTTTGATTGGTCTAACTGTATGCTATTTTGTGATACCAAAGATTTCCTCCCGCCCAGACCATTGGTGTCAAAAAGTGTTTTTAGCCAAAAAAGTCATATACATTTTAGAAGCCCAGCGACGATATAGCATGTGAAAGGTCACAAAGACAAAACAACAAAACACTTGCCTATAACCCTGTGTACTTAACATGAAAACTGATGCATGTATACTTTGTACTAATGACTATAATTGATATAAGTAATTCTGGTCAATGAGAGGAGACTCTGCAGTCTCAGAAGACAATACACTGTTAACCATAATAAAGTCCCCACTATAATACTTTCTACTATGACTGATATTACACATTCTGGTAAAAAGTGTTGACTCCTACTAATTCTAGGACCATGCAGTCTAAGAAGACAATACACTATCAACCATAATGAAGTCCCCATAGGCCTTCTATAACTGATACATTACAAAACTCTGGTCAAAGACTTGTGGCTCCCTTAAGCTTCTTGGTCTAGGTTACAGTGACAACACAACAATGACCACAGACAACACCAAAGTACTTACCTATAGTCCTGTGTACTATGACGACTGATGTTAGTAGTGTTTGTTAATGAATCACGACTGTGCATTGGGCTCCTACGAAATATACAGCAATTAAGTGAATATATAACATTAAAATATGTGAACATCAATATTTCTACAAAGAGTAATTTAGAAAATGCAAGTAAAATTGAGAATGGAAAATGGGCAATAATTCAAAGAGACAACAACCTGACCAAAGAGCAAATAACAGTCGAAGGTCACCAATGGGTCTTCAACGCAACAAGAAAATCTTGCACCCAGATGTGTTTATTACACATGTTTATTTATATGTATGGTTTTATGGAAGAGTTGATGTGATCTGTTGTACGATGCGGTATTTATTTCAATCCTTGTTTATATCCTTATCATACTTATATAAATTATAATTTGCATTATTTGATAAAAACCTTTAAAACATGAAATCTTTATTTTTGAGATGCTTTGTAACTGTATATATTCAATATGGAGAAACATTCATGACATTCTACTTCTTTTACTATTAAAGACCTAAAGCTGTAAGTATTGCAAAATTTTACTTTGAATCCAGAATAAACCCCTATGGTTCAATGTACCTGTATGTTTGGGAGGTTTTTAATTACATTTAATGTCATTAAATCAATATTCTGTATGTCTCAAAGCATAAAAACTATTACATATATGTGAATACAGGGACTTCTATTAGAACCTAGCATTACACTTGTTGTATTGTTACATTAAAATAAAATATTCACATTTCAATGAAACAAATAGCAAATTAATGCAACATGTCACAGTGTCCAATGTCACATTATACCCAATTGAAATCAAAACTCAAGACCTAATCAATGGATGTAAAAGAACAATTCTTATTAGAATTAAGACAAAAGTTCAAATGATCCGGTATTGAAGGCAGATTATTGCTTTAAGTACAATAATCTTTACAAAAAAGCATGAATATAGCATGCAAATTAATGTTTTGTTTCTATATTGTGTTCTATGAGGCAAACTTTGATTTAGAATGAACGGAAGCTAGCATTAGCCTTTAAATTTCCACTGTATAGATGATATTTTCTATCTGTAAATTCAAAGTTTGGCGACTATATTGATCTCATACATGTATATCCTACTGAGCTTGAAATAAAGGATACAAAAGACACAGTCAGAACTGTATCCTATCATGACCTAAAGGAAATTTTGTGCAACCATGTCAACCCCACTACCATCATGTTTATTTTCCCAATTGTAATAATTGAGAGGGCAAAATCCTCCACTACGATTTTTTTTAAAAGTTCACTATAAGAAATACATTGACATACAGCTCATTTTCAATAAGAACTGTCTGTGTGGGATGGCTTGCCATATATAAATTACATTTCAAAAATAACTCCCCACTAAAATATTTGTTCAACTAAACTTGTTCAAGATATTGTTCAATTAAACTTCAATATAAATTGTATAAAAATTTGAAAAGAAATGTAGGACTTTGTCAGTTTCTGAGTAAGAAGAGAGACAACCCCTAACATTTCCAACTTTTTAAAGCAACATTCATACTTGCCAACTTTTCATAATGCCCATGGGGGTTTTACGTGCAAGATGGCTCATATAGTCCTTCAAAACCTTCAAGGGGGCCTTCAAATATATTTTAATGTTGTTTTTGGCTCCTTCATACTTTTACAAGCCTATAGCCATTGTAAATTGGATTGTTTTGTTTAAAATTATAGACAAAATTGCTCTTTCAAAATTACTATTTGGAAAATCCCCCGCAAATATTGACAGGTATGCAACATTCCATTTAAAATCCATAACAAGCTAAATAAGTCATCAGAACAAAACTCAAATCATGCAAATATGATCTGCATATCACTACTTTCCAATAAGGTTATTGAAAATTGAATTTTAGTTTTCCCTTACACCAGAGACGGCAGGGAGGACATTTTTTTTGGTTGCAAAATAAAATAAACAAGGCACATGTAGTTTTGCTATACAGATTATTTGTGTCTTAAACCACTGAAAGAAAATTCTTGAAAAAACTAGTTTTACTTATAAATATCTTGATCTTTATTTGAAACTAAGAATGACAAATGACATTTTTTTTAAAAGAAATTATCATACAATGATCAAAGCATCATAGATAATTGACTTAAAAGTGAGTCTTGTTCTTTTTTTCATCTTTTAAAAATAAAATTGACCAAACCTGACAGGGTAAAGGGAAACCAAGTTAACCAACATTTTTTTGGCATGGCCTTATAAAGCAATAATCATCTAAATATCTGCAACAAACACTGAAAAAGGAGAAGATAACTAATTCATGAACTTTAAAGAGAATGTTAATAAGTTGTGTTTTAGATATCACAACCATGTTTACCGGAGACATCAATATTAGTTCAAGGGATTATATTGGCTGAGGGTTGATATATATAGTAATTAAAAAAAAGTGATATTAAAAAAGCCATTTATAATACATACACTTTATCTTACACTTTTCTGTTGTGTTTCATAAAGCCTGTGCATCCGAAAACTGTTGTCATAAAAGCTTTAAAACTCTTCAATTTTACCTGTTTCACCCCCTCTATTATCAAAGGTATCTTGTTTCAGTGAGAACGTAAAAAAGAAATTTAAAACTAAACTATGTTAAATATGTATGTTTGTTTGAACAATGTTGGGTTCATGATCAATTAGCCAAGAGTTCATTAGAGGAAATAAATTTAAAAAAAGGTTATGAACATTTACACCAGATTAAAAGTGATGAGATTGGCTGACCTTGCTCCATACAACTGGACATTAGGACATAACTGATATCGCTGGTTATGAATTTCAATTGAATTATCTCCCTTACATCAATGACTATATTTGTACAAAATGAACTATTGTGTAATACTTCTAAATGTCAAGGCAGGTGAATGGTTCATAGCATTTAAACTCAAATAACATCTACTATTGATGATTAAATTTAATTTGCTTTGTGTTTCATAAATAACATTGTTAAATTATCTGTATTATGTATGTCTTGACAGCTGCCAATTATACCCTAGGGCTAAAAGCTGCTTAAAGGTTATAATAGGACAATTTTCATACTACAGAAAAGTCTTTGTGCATGATTTTTGTGGAGTCAAATTCATTGTCTGCTTCATTAGGTCCGAGAACATAATTATTTCGTAGTGCATTTCTTTTAGAACATAAATGAAAATAAAAAAAATCCCACCTGCGCTTTCTCAAAGAAACTTTTACAGTGTGTTGTACTACTTTTGGGACAAATTATATCAAAATTATAGAAAACTTCATCGTCTCTAACTCAAAATATGGACAATTTTATCTTTACGGCGTCATGAAATCTTTTGACAGCTTCCGAAGTACTATTTTTCAACCTTTTTCACCTGGACCAAATCACTACTTTCCTTTAAAATTTTGGACCCAAATTTTTTTACAGTGTAATTTCACCCCCCTTCTTGCAATTTGAGGCATTAAACATGGAGAAATAAATTTGGAAGGGTTATAAAAATTAATGGCAAGTAACCCACTGTCAACACTAGGGACTATATTTGTGAACAACGAAAAACAAGGGACGACAATTGTGGTCTCGGACCATTTTATCTTCCCTCCTTCAAAATTGCCAAGACCAGGAATAATTTTCACAAGAATGCTTTTGTTGTAGCTTTTGAGGAAAATCAAATCTACTTTGTTACACAGATCATTTCCTAAATTTTTTCAAAGGCAACATTTTTTGCACTTTTATATCTAAATTTGGCAATGTAACAAAATTACAAGGCAATGATCCAGATACCACAGAAATATTGTGTTTGACAGAGATCAAATTAGGTGTTTTCTCAACTTTTTTACAGATGTAGTCAGGTTGCCCAGTAATATTAAATAAATGAAGATGTTGTTAAGCCCACCATCCCTTAAATTTTTTAATACATTCATGACCCATGCATCCACCAATAGAAGTATTTATGAAAGTGCATTCAAAGACCCCCCTCCCTATTTACTTTTTTTCTGAAACAGACGTTAGAATGTTCCATTATGTTGGTCAAGCTGTGAATATCATAGTGGCATACATGTACAACTACAAAGGCTCTGATGATGATTCATCAACTAACAGAATATGTAAATCATATACAACAGAAATACAGTTGTCACCTAATTGTAATTGACAATTTTACCACTTAAATGAACAGTACAAATGTATGATAAACAGTATCCCCAACTCACCATTCAAAGTCTAACAAATTAACTTTTTCCATTTCATAATCCAGATTTTGTTTTCCTTTTTTACACTTTAAAAATATTACACAAGGCAGACATCCACACATTTTTATAAACATTTGACTATGTATAGTATTTAATGACATAGGATGATAATGTCCTTTGTATCAATTGACTAGGATAAAATTACAATAATTCATATTACTGTAATTCTGTATATATAATGGCTGTAGGTGATATGTTTAAAATGAACGTTGACAGTTTATGATACAAATGTTACTATTTTTATTGTATGGTCGTTTTAAACAATAGGCATCAGTACCAAATGCTCAGTAAAAACAATTCTCAAATGCTACTTTCTCCAACATTTCTCTTATAACATTGCAATACCATGAATACTTTTAATTCTACTACAACTCTAAATGATTTGCCTTTATCTTATTATCTATTTTATAGGAATACATGATTTTCCCTACAAAATTTACTCTATAGGATTAGGATATAGGTGTACACTGGGGTAGTTGGTCCTGGTGATTCCCAAACAGTTTTTTTTGGTGGATAGTTGTCTTGTTAGTAATTATACCAATATTCATGCAATAACCCTATAATATTGATAAATATTGAACAAACTGAAGCAATAATAAAGTAGAATTACCCTTCACTGATGTAAGAATGATGTTGTTTCATCTTTCCCGGTGGACGACTGTTGTATGATAATGGTTCAGAGTCTGTATCACTACGTATATGTTGAAATGGGCCTTCCTGATAGTAGTCAGTTCTTTGTTTAAAATCATCAGGTTTATAATCCTCATGTTTATATTCATGATCATAATCCTGACTGTCTTGGCGATAATTCCGTACAGAATCAGACTCTTCTTGCTCCACAGATAATTCCTGATCAAAAGAGTCTTGTTCAAATGTATTTTCTCGTTCATATTCATCCCTATCAGGAGATCCATACCTGTCAAATGATTCACCTCGTTCAAATGATCCGTTATGATCGAACGATTCAACACGATCAAATGATTCACCCCTTTCAAAGGAGTCTTGATAAGGATCATACTCAGTATAATATTCTTGTCCATGAAGGTGAGACATATCTGATGGCATAGGTGCATTCCTGATCTGTCGTGCAGGTATGTTGTGTGCATTCAGCTGCTGGGGGTAACTCATCTCACTTGTATAATCACTGTCTTCTGATTGGCCAGCTGAAATTAAACAAAAATCATATGAAACCTCACAAAAACCTTACTGAATTCATAATTTTCTTTTTTTGATGATCATTTCATTTATAGCCAGGTAAAGGTTATTACAAACCCATCATGATTTTTAAATGTTTAAACAGTTTACAAATTGAGACTGATGTTTAAATAATATTTTATAAGATTTGAAACTGTATAATATTTTGATTTGAAACTGTGAATATTTTGATTTGAAACTGTATTTCTTATATTTGAAACCATATAATTTATGATACTGTGGATTCATTTATTTCTGTGGGTATCAATTTTTCGTGGATTGAGGAAAACTTTTCATGGATATTTGATTTCGTGGTTTAACCCATTTCTGCACACAAAGCCTATTGAAAATTTGTAATTCGTTGAACATTTGAATTTGTGGTTGACTTGTACCCGCGAAAGCTACTAAAATTGGTATCCAACGAATAATAATGAATCCATAGTATTTGATACTGTATATTTAAACGGATAGTAGCTACGATTTTCGTTAAAATTACTTTTTTAATCTATATGCCGGATTTTGTACAAAAAGTAAAATAATTATGATTAAAACAATTACTGGTTACGTTCCATAAAGCATTTAGAAGTTTTTTAACGTTTAACACCTACATTTATTTATTATCTATAGATAATAATTCAATGTTAAGCCCAACCCTTATTCATATGACCTTTACTCGTCAGTTCCCAATGCGCAAGCGCATATTGTGCCTCGAAGGGAAAATGGTCGAACAGGGGAATGTTATTGCGGAAATGGTACGCGAATTTACAGTTTCAGCGAGAAAAGAAACAAAAAAGAGGTGCAGATATGGTTATTTTAAATTAAAAATACAAAAACGTCGATGAGATCGGTCATTAAAATCACTCGAAACACCTGCGACGCAGGCAAAGTCAAACAAAAGTAGCCGACGGTTTGCGTAATGTTTACAGTTCTTAAATTTTCCAGATCACATGAAAAAAAATCTCAATGTGTTCATAATTGTCTAAAATATGTTTATAAATTTACGGGCAGTAATCTCCCACCTTAGAAGAAATAAGAAATCAACTTCCTAAACTAAGTATTATTCTTCAAGTGTATCCTTCATGGATGCCCCGATTTAACACACAAACACGTGTATACATTATCGGCAATGTTTGGTCATACAAATGCAATAACAAGTGTATAATATCGCCATTGTTGGAGAATCTTGGGTTGGAATAATATGCCGGTATTTGTTATATTTTTTATTTACATAATTTGATAAATGGCGTCAAATATGTACGTTTAATAAAGAGTAATTATCAAATATGTAAGAAAACAAAAAGCACGTGTTCGTATCTATATATATCTTGGTTAGCTCACTCGCTATGTCGGCAAAGTTCGGGAAGTAAACCCGATGCATAATTAATGAGATGAATAGGCACACAACATGATATGAACTATCAATTATTAACACTTCTGTAGTTTATGAAAACATTTTAGCGATCTTATTGCTTATATTTAGTACATATCTTTGATTTTAGCAGCTTTAAAACTTGTTCATAATTTTGTCAAAATCGTAGCTACTATCCCTTTAATATAAAACAATATTTCTCAAGTTGAGCATTAAAAAAATCCAAAAAAGTATATGAAAAAACCTTGATTTCTGTCTGTAAGAAGGGAGATAAACAACTCAGAGATTTGTAGCTATTATAGTATTAGTATAACAAGTATGGTGTTAGTTAGCTTGTTAAAATAAATTTTTGAAATTGCTCCCTGATCTTTGCTAAAAATATATTCTTACTGAAATTTAGTACACCAAAAAAATATCTTAAAAGTTTTTTTTTATTTAGTTGTTCAAAATATATGTACTCCTTTCA
The DNA here is from genome assembly GCF_963676685.1 of Mytilus edulis. NCBI lineage: Eukaryota > Metazoa > Mollusca > Bivalvia > Mytilida > Mytilidae > Mytilus > Mytilus edulis. The sequence continues at coordinate 21,776,630 of NC_092347.1, read as the reverse complement.
TCAAGATTAATAAATAATTGTTTTTCCACTTGCAACCTTTCATAAATTCACAACTGTCTTCTTCATATAATGACTGTAAATCTTTCTTAAGCTGTTTAAACCATCATTCAATGTTATTATATATATCTATCATCAGGGGAATACTGAAGCCATTTTGTTTTAACTTTTTCAGCATTACCACATTTGTACCAGGAAGTACCAACAAATCATTGATTTCTACTCATATACTCAATTAATGAAACCAAAACAGGAAATAATATGACATAACTGGGTCGTATCTATAAATAATACATTAATTTACAACCATAGTAACATCCTGAATTAATTTGATGGCACAATTACAGATAGACAACAAAGGATTTTAGGAGAAAGTTGAGAATAATCCATGTTATTCCTGATATAATTAATGTAAATTAATCAAATTACTTGTAATTGCTTAGCTTTATAGACGATTTTTACATAATTATGTATATAATTGAATGAAATACAACTAGTCCTGTTTTCGTCAAAGATTAGTTTAAAACAGGACCATACAAAGAAGTTACCAATCAAAATAGGTTATATACAGGTACATACTAAAGGAAGCCATGGTAGTTAAGAAACCAATCATTAGTATTAAGTCTAAAGTGCTGTTTTATTATTGGCTTGTTTATGTGATATATTGGGTAATTTGTTAGTTAAATTGATGAAAATGTAAACTCATACAAGGCAGCCTTATCATGGCTGATCATTTGTGGTTTTTTTTCCCTATCTCTTGCTCTCATTTTAGGGCCTCCTGTCTGCAACGTCAACGTGATATCAATATAGTATACAACCCCAAAATTTGTTTGCAGTCGTATAAAAAGTAAAACCACTATTTATCTTGTGTCATACTTACATTGTATGGATGATGAATGTTGATGTCTTTGTCGTTGTAATTCAATCATCTGCAAGATAAAAAAAGAAATGAAAAATTAACAATCTTTCTAATGAAGTTATTGTAAATTTTAATCCCTAAATATCTGTATTGCAAATCTTTCCTTCTGTTGGTATATGTTTTAATGTTTTGATTTGTTTAATTGATCATTAGGATGACAATGTTTCCATTGTTGAAGACCATACGTTAACCTCTAGATGTCTTTGGATATCTGACTGTCTCATTGGAATAATTATGCTATATAGATCCGTAAAGCATGTGGATTGATTTTTGTTATGACTGGAGTAAATGACTGTAAATCATTAGTTCAAACTATGGTTCAATCTTATAATAGTCCTCGTATAAAAATAAGCAGGTACTGTGGATTCATTAGATTTTGTTGGATACCAATTCTGGTGGATGCTCGTGAACCACTAATTCCAATATCCCACAATTGACAAAATTTTCTTTAGGAATTTATGGAGACTATGGCAAAACCATGCAATCAATTATCTTGAAAATGCAAGTTTTCCTAAATCCAGGAAATTAGTACCCACAAAAAAATAAATGAAAAAACAGTACTGGAGAGTCCGAGACCAACATAATAGTCATATCTTCTGACTGACGGAAAGTTCTCAAACAGGCTAGATCATTTAAGCAGCAGTATGCAGGTACCAACTAGAATGACTACATGCTTAGCTAGGATTTAAACTTTATCATTTAAGAGATGTGCAGTGCAGTTTATTTTATAGTTCAACATCAATAAAATAAGAATAAGTGTATCAGATAAAATGGACACCATGCCCAATTAATAAATTCACATTTCCATCTTCAGTATTTGTACCATACAATCTTGGCCTTATTCCTTATTTGGTATACACATTCAACAGTTCACTTAAAAGGTGTACTTAAATTTGATGTGATCAGAAACTACATTTAACCAAAAATTTCAATTTGGCATATTTAAATCTTCATCATGACCAAAAACTAACTTAACCCAAAACTGAAGCCAATCTTGAACCAGAATGTTAACCTGATACAGGATTGACCGAAATAAACATAACAAGAGGCTGTCACAACGACAGCAAACCAGATTTATTAACATTTATTTGTGTCCTGGCAATATCACAAAAACCATAACTGATGAACAGTGAAAGTGAAAATCGTTAATATCAAATTTGACCTCCATTTTGCCATCAGTACCAACATATCAAATTTGAAAAGCTTAGGTTGAATGGTTCATGAGTAAATGCAACAACATGAATGGAAACGTTATTTTTCTATCTTTCAAGAACCATAACTCCTGAACGGTAAAAGTCAAAATCGTCATTATTGAACTTGACCTCCATTTTGTCATCAGTAACAACATATTAAAATTTGGGAAGCTTTGGTTGAACAGTTCATGCGTAAATGCACGGACACGACTGGAAACACCATTTTTCAATCTTTCAAGAACCATAACTCCTGAACGGTAAAAGTCAAAATCGTCATTATTGAACTTGACCTTCATTTTGTTGTCAGTAACAACATATTAAAATTTTGAAAGCTTTGGTTGAATGGTTCATAAGTAAATGCATGGACAACATTTGGTTGCCGACTGCCCGACCGGCCACCCGCCTGACTGCCGTACATCCCCAAATCAATAACCGACATTTTTGTCACAAAAATCTGGTTAAAAAACCCTCTATTATAGTACGAGTGCATAAAAATTTACCAAAAAGTCATAAAACTTAAAACAGCAAATTTACTTGGACTTTAAAAATGATTAACATACATGTATAAATGTTGTTTATTTCATTTGGAAGAGCAATTTACATCAATTGATTTGGGATCAAAATTAACTCCAACAGAAAACTGTGTCTGTAGCAGAATGTGTTTTTTTTGGATATTTTAATGCATCCTAAAACAGTTTGACATCAGTGTGTAAAAACCTATCAAATATGCCATTATATGGACAACTCAATGCATCATTTTGTTATTCTAGGTTTCTGATATATATGTAACTTTTAACAGAAAACAAGTTATTCTTCCATCAGCATGTAAATTGAGTATAACAAATTCCTGAAGTGACAATATACATCTTCTGGGATTTTATCACTGATTTTATTGATAAAGAAAATTTCTGTTGTAGTATCATCTAAAATAGAACAAGTCTCTACAGTGCAAATTAAATAGAAAATACAGACAATTTTTCTGAGGCAATAAGTCATTTGGGAGACATTGGTTTTAACAGATAGTTTATTTCAAGAGAATGAACTTCTGTAGGATTTTTCTTTTTACTTCTTAGCCGAGTTTTGAAAAAGTAGTCTGAAGGTTTTGACCATCAAACTTTGCAAGACCAAAACAATTTACAATAATGAATATTGACGAACTAAATAAACATTTCAAACTGCCTTTACTTTGTATATAAAGAAAAACAAGGTTAACATAAATAGTCAGTGAAGCATGAACTTCCAGCCAAAAACATACAATCTTCTATCAGAGAATGAATATTGACGAACTAAATGAACATTTCAAACTGCCTTTACTTTGTATATAAAGAAAAACAAGGTTAACCTAAATAGTCAGTGAAGCATGAACTTCCAGGCAACAACATACAATCTACTATCAGAGAATGAATATTGACGAACTAAATGAACATTTCAAACTGCCTTTTACTTCATATATGAAGAAAAAAAAGGTTAACCAAATAGTCAGTGAAGCATTCATGAATTCTCAGCCAACAACATACAATCTCCTATCAGAGATCGAATATTGACGACCAAATAAACAATTTAAACTGCCTTTTACTTTGTATATACACTTTTAGAAAACATAGTTAAACCAAAATAGTCAGGGAAGCATGAACTTTCAGCCAACAACATACAATCTTCTATCAGAGATCAAATATTGACAAACGAAATAAACTTCTCAGAACCATACACACACCCTGACCTGACACTATCCTGGTAAAAAACAATCAACAATCTATTGACACAGTTGTCCTTACGAATATGTTTTAAACAGACTAATTATAATCCTCTGCAGAAACTTTGTCGATAATTACCGCAACAGAAACCACTTAAGGGAATGAGAAGTGCCAGGATGATAGTTTGTCATTTTTTTCTAATTTATCAATACTCGACTATTTCCTTTCGGGAAAAGATTTATAAAAGATGATATTTATATCTATTTACAAGAATCGATTCTCCAAAAGGCCACAGAGATAATCTGGAAGAGTCAGTTTTCTACATGACTAGAAACGGCAGAAAACAACGAGATATGTCTCTGCATCGTGACATTAAACATCCATAGATAAACTTTATCTTATTTTATACAAAATCAATACAAACACAGCTTCTGTGGGTACAAAATATTCCAAGTTAAAATTTAACTTTCTACTTTTTGTATTGTCTGGGAAATCTGATGAATATTTAATTGTTTGGAGGCAACAGAGTAGAATTTAGACCATTCAATCTTACCAAGACTGTATTATAATGCTTTATTATAGTGCCATTTATATTTCTTACTT